>NC_092801.1:14809294-15484049 GCF_918797505.1 Bemisia tabaci | reverse complement strand
TCATACGGCGTGCTTCTTTAGGGCGGCAGTGTTGCGGCTCGAAAAAATGATGTTTCCGAATGATGCCTATATTTGGTGGGCGTGCAAGGTCCTAATCTGAATACGCCCGCGTCGTTGACATTCTTCCTCTGCTCCGCAGACCGCCGCCATCGCGACGCGACGCGACGCAGCCAGCAGTGGCGTGGCGTGAATTGCGATATATCGACTGTTATGTAATTTAAACCTATGGAAAAGGATCGATAAACAGGGTGTTCGCAGCGAACACCTTAATGATCGATTCTTTACCATAGGTTTAAATGGCAGAACAATCGATACATCGCAATTCACGCCACGCCACTGGCAGCCAGCGTTGTTGATCCGACTCCGTGCCTGTCGCACACACTTGTGTCACACTGACACACACTTGTCACACACTGACCGACTCCGGAGTCTTTTAGAGTGCCCAACGTCGCACATTGGTTCCAGGGCCCGATCTAGGTGGCATTAATTAGAATATCACTGATGATGACATGTTATATATGTATCTAGGGGTTATTTGGGGCGCTAATTACGAATTTGAAGTCAATTTGACTGTATCATTTAGCATAAGGTGGTAAATTTGCATTTAGCTTGAAAATTCATACTTAATACTACATTAATAATATTTTAACATGGCTGAATTCCTGGACTGATATATTTTTCAACCTTTTTTGATTTATCATCAAAAACTATCGATGAATTTACGAGGATTTGTCCTCTAATTACTAATTTTTTAATGGGGGGGGGGGGGGGCAATGTTGTATAATTTTTTGAACCAGGAATTGGTATTATCTGGTAAAATATACCTCCTAAATGTTGTGGTTTCCCTGAGGAAAATAAATTCCAGTACCAAAGAAAACTGCTTATCCCACTATTCGAGTTGTTCATACAGTGTTGACAAATCAGCGTAAGAAGAACTTTATTTGAACCTCAATGCTCGCTGATTTCTTGATTCGCCGCGCTTTAAAACCAACAGAAATTTTGAAGCTTTGTAATTTAATGGTACAATTATGCTATCAGAATTATTATGTTATCAGAATAACTATGAATTAAGATTCGATCTTCGTCTATAATTCAAAAAATACATTTAAATTCATTATACGCGGCAATTTAAACATACGTAACATAAATATTTTACTTGAACAAGAAGTATATTCACTCAATGAAGGAAAGCAGAAACCAAAATTAATAACAAAGTATTTTGAAAGAAAAATGATTACTGTCTGTAAGAGCAGGAAAATATTCATCGGTATAATATTTTATTGCGCATCAAAAAGAGTGAGGTGTCACACTTGCTTTTTTTTCTTTTTTAAACAAAGTTGTGAGCTTGCGATGATTTCAGAGCCTTACAAACCTGAGAGAATAAAAACACGAAGAAATCATGAACCAAGAAAGAAATAAGCATTCGTTGTTAAGTTAGAGGACATTTACTCATACAATCACGGAATAATGCGCGAGGAGTGCAGTAAGCTCCTTTTCTGTGGAACAGTGCTATGTCTATGGGCCTCTCTAAAGGTACAGACAATGTGAAAAACAATTATCTAAACGATTGAGAGGATTTAAGAACCCACGTGTTCTGTATTTTGAGCCATAATTGTAAAATTTCTAGTCAAAAAACGGGAACTGTCTTTAGTCTATGGGCTTCTCTACAGGTATAGACAAGGTGAAAAATAATCATCCCAATGATTGTGAGGATTTGAGAACTCACGTGATGTGCAAAAAATGCAGTCCTCAAAGATCTGGAGTCTGCAGTAGTGCAGTAAGCTCCTCAGTGTGTCAATTTTCTTCATTTCTCGAAGGCCGGTTTTGGAAATTCAAAGTGCGCTAACCTCCAGGGACGCAAGTATGCGCAGAATTTTTTTGCTCCGAAATCAAGTGTAGGGTCAGCACTAACTACTACAGTCGGTCTGCACGTGTGCGAACCTACGCAGGGCCTTTATTTTGAGTCATAATTGTAAAATTTCCAGTCAAAAAACCGGAGCTGTGGTAAGTCTATGGGCTTCTCTAGAGGTATAGACAAAGTAAAAAATAATCATCTTAACGATTATGAAGACTTGAGAACCCACATGACCTGTAAAAAATGCAGTATTCATATTCCCAAGGATCTGAGGTCTGCAGTAAGCTCCTTAGTGTGTCAATTCTTTATTTCTTGAAAGCCGGTTTTGGAAATTCAAAGTGCCCTAACCCCCAGGGACGCAAGTATGCGCAGAATTTTATTGCACTAAAATCAAGTTTAGGGTTAGTACTAACTACTACAGTAGGTCTGTATGCGTGCGAACCGGCGCAAGACATTCATCTAGAGCCATTTTTGTAAAAATTTGCTTGGAATTAGTAGAAAATAACGCTTTGTCTAACGGCTTGTCTAGATGTATAGACACGTTTTTGAAAGATAGTAAGAACGTATAAACCTTTAACATGCCTTATATTTTTGATACACCATAACAGAACACTTCACATTTGCATCTATTTCTGTGTGATGAACTTCAAATCATAGGACCTGACAGTAAACACTGAAAACTGGTGCGAGTCCGCCCAAAAGTACCTCGCGGCCTCACCTTTAGGTGCTTATCATTTCCTTATTAGTGATCCAATCTTCATGATATTTGGCCAAGTTACTCTCGAGAGTATGCACTATCAATCTGTGGTGTCAAATTTTAATTTTTCCAAAATTCATTTTTTCGAATTAATGCCACCTAGATCGGGTCTTGGAACCAATGTGCGACGGCGCAGAGATACAACTATTCGTACTTGATGGACGCCCGTGCTGCATCTAAAAAATTGAAGGCGCGATGACGCGAAGCGTGAGCTCTCAATTCTCTGCTATATGCTGTCAATGAGGTGTCGCTCGGATTCGGGAGAAAAGTTAAAAAAGAGGTCCGAACGCATCTCTCCTACCTCCGGCTGTGTTACTCACGTAGTGCTTGAGGCACCATTTTACGAATAAGATAAACGGAAACGAACACAATATGGAAATAGAGGGAGGGAGAGGATGCGCGTTTACGACGGCGCAGAGTGACAGGAGAAAGGAAGTGACGTCATTTGCGGAGGGTGGGGGGCAATTATAACTCCACTCCCCCCTCAAATGACGCCAATTTAAAAGCTGACCTTCAAAGGGTGACTTCAGGTGAATTGTAATCAATTTTATGCACGGGCTTTCTAGGAGATTTTTCTCATTTTCGCTTAGCCCCATGTCAAATTTTGTCTCCTTTGAACAGAACGCATACGATCGATTGATCCAAAATGTCCACACCACCGGCACTGGGCATCCGTATAACGTTCGAAAAAATTAAGATAGAGACTTGAAATTTTATGCGTGCTCCTAGGTCAAGGGAGACGACTTTTGAGATCCCCTGAAATTTAAAAGAAAACCTCCCTGAAAATGAGCAAGACGCGCAGGGGTCAGAGGAGAGGGGCGGGTTGGATCCAGAGACAAGAGACTCTCCACTGGCCTCTTTGCGACAGGTGGGAGCTTTTACTTTCGGGGATTCAACACTTCCATACGGACAATTATAAGGGAGCAACAGTCATCACTCTTTTTTCGGCTGTTGACCTACCTACCTGGTGGATGATGAGCCTCGGGTGACGCCATGAGCCAAACAAGTTTCCCAAACTACGGCTTGTTTTGGCTTGTTTGCAAAACGAAGCTGCCAACACGTTGTTAAACATCAACCATGTAGGTAAGTCAACAATTCTATGTTGATGTCCCGAAAGTAAAAGCTTCCACAATGGCCGAAATACGAGTCGAGGGTCTCTTGTCTCTGGTTGGATCGCCCTCTGCATTTGTCTAGAGTCCCTTTATACTGAGAGTCAAGACAACACCCCTCATGGAGTCACAAACGGGAATAAAGATTACACAAATTGAACGTTTTTCGTAATCTTTGATCGGCCCATTCTCGAATTCCTTTCTTCGTTCCTTCCTTCATTCCGTTTGTTCCTTGCCGAACCCGTAATTCCCCGGTCCATTCCAGATTTTAATCTTTGCAGTCGGTGAAACTGTAATCTTTATTCCCGTTTGTGACACTGGGAAGGCCTAAAATACGGGAACCAATCAGAAATGGATTCACATTGTCTTGACTCTCAGTATAAAGGGACTCTACATTAGTCAACATTCAGGGGTTATTTCGAGGTATTTCAGAGGAAGGGCAACAGCGCACGACACTGATTCACCGCGCTATTCGACTGTGTAAACAAAACATTTCCCCCGCGGGACACCACGCAACTTTCGGCTTTCTTCCTCCGCAATTTCTCCGACGAAATCGGGAAGAGATTCCCCCCACCCCTCCCGGAGAAGGGGGGGTTAACGTAGAAGAATGCGTAATAAAGAATTCGGAAGCTCACCTGAGCCGCGATACCTTCCGTGTTGACGAGAGATCGTCGCTCCTCTGACGTAAGGGCTTATCTTGATTTCCACATGAACCCTGGAAAGCATAGAGTTATACGGAGGACAAGGCTCACGAGAAAATCCGGATACGCCTTGACGTCAGTGGAGCGGAGTTATTTCCTCGACGGGACTCGGAAGTCGAAAAAATACGCGAAGAAAATATCTTCAACGCCCGTTGAAGCCGACGAAGTAGAGAAAGAGTTGATGAGAACAATAGACTATTTCACATTTCACGCTACGTCATTGGAGATTATCAATGGAGATGTTGCATGTGTGAGGGATTTGCGATTTGTCCATTGAATCTTTTGTAAAAGTTCGCGAGAAACACAATGGTGCCACTGGTTTTCTCTGAAATCAACTCCCAAGCTCAAAAAAAGCTCTCAAGTTGAGGCCAAAATGGAGGGGATATCCCACGCTATCCTGAGAGGTCACCTCTACATCAAAACAAACTCTCCATGCAAAGATAGGGAGCAAATACATTGACAGGGCTGCCACTCTATTAGGGGACTCCAAAACTGAAAACAGGGCAACCCTGTCAATGTATTTGCTCCCTATCTTTGCATGGAGAGTTTGTTTTGATGTAGAGGTGCGGACTCTCAGGATAGCGTGGGATATCCCCTCCATTTTGGCTTCAACTTGAGAGCCTTTTTTGAGCTTGGGTGTTGATTTCAGAGAAAACCAGTGGCACCATCGTGTTTCTCGCGGCCTTTTACATAAGAATCAATGGTCAAATCGCAAATCCCTCACACATACAATATCTCCATTGGACTTCATTTCACTATTCAGAACTAGAATGTCTGGCACATCTGCAAAGCACTTATGTGCAGAGGGAAACTGATACCTGGGTGGGGTATGTAGCCAAAGTGCTAAAAAATGTGCAAGAATCAATTTACATAAAAACTGCTTTATTCAGTTATATCTTTGTATCTTGGTCGAAGCTTTTACGCACAATTGCCATTGTCAGCACATTTATAGTGAGAAAACTGTATTTAAATATATTTTTAAATGAGAAAAAAAAATACGAAGGCACACTTGTTTTCCCCGCAATGTGGTGTGGACCCAGCACTATTTCTCCACCTTGTTATGTTTGTAAAATACAATAACAACTAACTAGGTGGGAATGTAAAAAATAAAAAATAAATATCGTTTTTAGACTCTAAAGTTCCTGCCGATGGCAACTGTGCCGAAAAGCTTTGACCAAAAATTATAATTAATATAAAGCAGGTTTTATGTGGGTTAATTCTTGCACATTTTTTAGCACTTTCGCAAGACACCCACTTATCAGGTTAAGGTGATTCGAAGGATGCCATATTTTGTGTCAGAACGGCATGCGATATATCGCATCAATTGGTTCCATTTTTTCAGCTACTCGTCATTTTTCTCCAATTTTGAGATCGCAATTCTGATGTCAGGAGACTAAAGCACTCACTTACCAATTTTCACAACGAAATTCAACGTAACAAAGGCGTGGTTTTTTCAGAGAGAAAACATCGCATTCGATACTGATATCGAAACAGCACTCGAATGCGATATATTCTCTCTGAAAAAACCACGCCTTTATTACGTTGAATTTCTTTGTTGAAATTGGTAAGTGAGTGCTTTAGTCTCCTGACAACAGAATTGCGATCTCAAAATTCGAGAAAAATGACGAGTAGCTGAAAAACTGGAACCAATTGATGCGATATATCGCATGCCGCTCTGACACAAAATGTGGCGTCCATCGAATCACCTTAATTGAGTGCTTTTACCATAGTATGTTACAAATTAATGGAAACTAATAGTCCGGAGTTTGAGAAAAATATTGAGATAGTCAATACTAATCGCAGTACCAACTAAGAGTCCTTGTGGAGTCTAAGGAACAACTTCAAAGGAAAAAGAAGAAATTTTTTGTGTTTTTGACGAAGAAAATGCCCAGAAATCTCGTTCCTGCGATTCTAACTTGGGAAAAATATCGTAAAACGTCTCGAGGAGACAAGGCGCTAGAGTTAATTTCAGTGGCGTGGCGTGAACTGCGATATATCGATTGTTATGCCATTTAAACCTGTGGTAAAGAATCGAATATCGAGGTGTTCGCTGCGAACACCCTGTTTATCGATCCTTTTCCATAGGTTTAAATGGCATAACAATCGATATACCGCAAAGCACGCCACGCCACTGGTTAATTTTTGTGTGAGTGTGATACCAAAAATATCTGCCTGGAACTATTGCCACTTTTGTGACAAAAATACGTTCCGTTTCTTTCCCTGGAAGTTGGCTAAGTTCGGCGTTTTCCGAACGACAGAACGTAACAGCATTCCAAGTTGAAAAATGTCCTATCGTAAATTATATTTTCACCGGCACACATACAGGACTGCAAAATCTCATAGAGTACATAGAGTCGTAATGTAATTGGGAGAGCTGGCGCCACTTTTAAGCATTTTCCATGTCCCGAATTCCGAGACTCCTGTGTGACGCCGGGTCACTTTTTCGATACATAATCGATTGTTTGCGATACACAGGTACCCGGCAACGAACTACACCTCTAAAATGGCCGACCAGTGTTAGAGACCCGGAACGTTTTGAAGTTGATATAGGTTAGGTTTACTTGGGCTCACACAGCAGGCTGCCATCTAAACCCATGTCAGACGCTGCCCACATTTTGCCGAATATTGTTGAATAAAGTGATAGCAATGAAAAGATTGCATAATAATCGCACCTCCAAAGGTTTTCTTAACTCAAAAAATAGGAACTTTGAAAGCAAACCTCAAAAAAAATGAAAGTTTACATAGGTTGAAATTTTCACATGTAATCCTTATGGGCAAGACGCAGCAGAAATGGAGATTGAGGTTAGCTATACTTGGGCTCCCACCCCCCTCCTGCCTTCAAAAACCGGCCCTTGCGCGTTACGCAGGTTTGCTATCTCGCGGCCATTCTAGAGGTGTAGTTCGTTGGTACCCGGCCATCCGATGACAACAACAACAACAACAACAACAACAACAACAACAACAACAACAACGGAGATAGGAATTACCACGTATTCCACTCCGCCATTTTGGATCGAAAATGTATCGAAAAAGCGACCCGAACTCGGCGCACACCGGGCTCGGAATTCGTCGAGCAGAACATGGCGCCAGCTCTCCCATTTACATTACGACTCTATGTACTCTATGCAAAATCTCTACTATCCTGTGATTCTAGGATTGCAAGCTCGCGGTGAAATGGTATGCACCGGGGTAGGTTTATAACACTAAGAAAATGCGACTCTTTGACGGCTTAAGCGCGCACCGTTGTATACGCGTAATGCATGAAGTATCCTGCGATCTTGTGAGGCGCTACTAGACCAGCCTCGCGCCGGCGCCGGCCGCAGCCGCACTGTCTTTGACGCACGCGATTATTCCAACTTAAAGCGCCAGCGGTTTTCAACTTATGATTTTGAAATGTGTGCACAGTTTGTTGGAATGAAAGTCATTTCAAACGAGGAAACTTTACGTGAAACCCAACTAATTTTCCTCTCTTCATTTACATTTCGACGGTGAAATTACCAAACCACGTATCTCGGTTTGCGACGTCGCAGACTTCCTGTCATACTTTATTTTTTAAATAAAAAGCTACTTAACGTCCAGTCTTGAAAATTTCCGTGATTTTTCCTCTTCGTGCGGAGAGAATTCTGTGAAAATTTCAAGGAATGATATTGATTTGGTCTACTTCAAAAAAATAAAATGTGAGCGGAGATTTTTAAACACCGCAAACGAGATACGTGGTTTGGTAGTTTCACCGTCGATTTGTCATACATAATATCAAATGCACGCATGGAAGTGAAACGACCTTTTCCGGCAGGCTTCCTCATTGCTCGGCGACGTAATGGCGTGATCGTTCGGACAACATTTTACTATTCGGAACTGCAATTTCTGGCTCATCTGTAAAAACACTTGTGTGCGTAGGGAAACTGTGGTGGCACATACGTTGTTCCTAAACGAAGCCAGCAATTGAACCACATTTTGCAATTCGGAACTATAATTTCTGGCTCATCTGTAAAAGCACTCATGTGCACAGGGAAACTGATGGTACTTACGTTGTTTTTAAACTGATATAAATTATATAAATGCGACTTATGTAAATGCGAAGTTAGACACTCCACAAAAAAGAGTAGATTCCGCCTCTTAAGAGTGTAAGCCACTCCGTGAGGAGCATAAATTCGGCTCCGCATTCATATTACTGGGCGATTTTGGGAGCTGTGTGGAGGCTGGGATACAAATTCACTCCGAAAATTTCAACAGTTCATTAGCTTGCCAAGGAAAATTCAGCATATGGAAAAAAAATCCACCATAAAACATACTGAAACTATTCGAGTACAATCGACTCAAGAAAATAGTTTTTTTTGTTGGGTGGATTTTTGGATTAAGCCAACAAATTCTCTGAAAGAAGGGGGCAAGGCGACGCTGAGAGATAGTTAATTGGAATACATTTTGCAATTGAGAAAGAAAATTTAGGATCAACGTATGTACCATTAGTTTTCCTGGGCACGTATGTGTTTTTACAGATGAGGCAAAAATTGTAGTTCCCAATTGCTAACTGCACACCAATTCTTCATAATTCATTGCCAGCATGCCAGACCATCACTCAAGAAACGGTCGGCAAGCAATTTAAAAACTCCTTCTGAAACCCGACGGACTACACGCGTCACACCGCGTTATTTCAATCGAATTAAACATTTGCGTATATATGCTGAAGGCGCTGTTTGAGCGTGGACTTATTAGAGTTCGATCAAATAAGAAAAAACCTGACAATTTTTTGGCCACGAGCCAAGATTCACAGATAATGTTGGCCGGCGTGTCGCCAATTTCGGTTTGATGAATTTTTGTCATTGCGGACCTTAAAATTGGACGTATTTCTATCAAACGGAACTATGTGCATTATGACGTGAGCCCTGTTACGCACATATTCTTATGGGTCTCAAGACTCATGTCTTAATGCACACAGTTCTGTTTGATAGAAGTACGTCCAATTGAGGGACATTGGCGTAAAAAACTCAACGAGAGATTGAAAGTAGAGACACTATATTTTGGAGTTCCGGCACTAACAATGTCAGCAATGTAGTGGCGTTTCTTCAAGTTGGCAACACTGTTTTGCCTCCATTTAAATCCATTAAAAATATCGATTTTAGGTGAGGCAAGCTGTCTCACCCAGAATCAATGGTTTTAAATACATTTAAATTGAGGGAAGACGATGTTGCCAACTTTTTCCTCCATTTAAATCCATTAAAAATATCGATATTATGGTGAGGCAAGTTATCTCACCCAGAATGAATTGTTTCAAATAAATTTAAATGGAGGGAAGACAACGTGTATTGCATTTTGCAAAAAGGAACCACTAGCATTGCAATGTTGCTAAGATTGTGCAGCTTCTTTTGTCTTGGAGGAAAAACCCGATTATCCATTCATAGTTTCTATTTTACTCGCTAAAAACTGTAAATTTAAGACAAAAATTACCATCTAAACATAGTTTTTCACGATTTCCGCAATTTTATTGCAAAAGATGAAGTTGCACGATCTTGGCATCATTGCAATGCTAGTGGTTCCTTTTAGCAAAATGCAATCCATGTTGCCAACTTTTTCCTCCATTCAAATCCATTAAAAATATCGATTTTAGGTAAGGCAAGCTGTCTCACCCAGAATCAATTGTTTTAAATACATTTAAATTGAGGGAAGACGATGTTGCCAACTTTTTCCTCCATTTAAATCCATTAAAAATATCGATATTATGGTGAGGCACTGAGGCAAGCTATCTCACCCAGAATGAATTGTTTCAAATACATTTAAATGGAGGGAAGACAACGTGGATTGCATTTTGCAAAAAGGAACCACTAGCATTGCAATGTTGCTATGATTATGCAGCTTCTTTTGTCTTGTAGGAAAAACCCAATTATCCATTAATTGTTTCTATTTTACTCGCTAAAAACTGTACATTTAAGACGAAAATGACCATCTAAATTTCATAGTTTTTCATGATTTCTGTAATATTATTGTAAAGGATGAAGTTGCACAATCTTAGCATCATTGTAATGCTAGTGGTTCCTTTTTGCAAAATGCAATCCAATTCGGAGGTCAACGCTTTTATTTGCCCGATCGCGGTTGATGAGCAACTTGGTGTTGTTGAGCAAATACAAAATCAGATAAAATTCGCCGACTTATCGACGGCTAAAGAGCAAATCCACGAACCTCCGTTCGGGACGTTGCAGACAGACTGCCTGTCATTATTTTGTTTTTCATTCGTTGGAAAACGAGTTATTTCTTGATAACTTCCTTGATTTTCAATCTCTTTAAGCGGAATATTCTGCATAAATTTCAAGCAATGATTGTTTGATGTATGATGTTTGTTGTTTCAAGTATGATTGCTGATGAAACTGATTTGTCCCTCTTCGAAAAAATAAAATAGGAGTGGAAATTTTGAAACACCATAAGAGAGATACGTGGCTTCGCACTGTAGCCATCGATATGTCGAGGCAAGTATTTTGCAAGGCGAATTTTTCAAATTAGATTGTAGGATTTCTAAATCGACTGCTCGACTCTCAGGTCATAAGTCATGAATTCATGATTGGGCGAATCTGAGCGTTCCTAATTGACTTTTACTATAATAGTATCGGGAAGACAGTTGCGGGCTATTTATTGAAAATGGACGAAAGCAAAAGACAAAATCGACAGAGGAAGGCATTGGAAGGACACAAGCTATAGACACACGGAGAAAAAAAAACTCGTGCGTGGGACCCGAAGTTTAGGTCATATGGATCTCTGAAGTTTTCAGATTGAGCATCTGAACACTTTAGGTCTAGCTGCCGAAGTTCGGATCATACATCTGAAACTTCAGTTCCTACATCTGAAGTACTTTAGATGTGAGAACCGAAGTACTTCGGATGTGAGAACCGAAGTACTTCAGATGTAAGAACTGAAGTTCCAGATGTATGATCCGAACTTCGGCAGCTAGACCTAAAGTGTTCAGATGCTCAATCTGAAAACTTCAGAGATCCATATGACCTAAACTTCGGGTCCCACGCACGAGTTTTTTTTTCTCCGTGCAAGATTGATGGACAAAGGCTACAGACAAAGGCGATCGATAGGCAAGGCGATAGACAAGATTTATAGATATAACGGCGATAAACAAGATTGATAGACAACGGTGATAAACAAAATCGATACACAAGAGCGATAGGTGGACAAGGAATACGACGGGTAAACGGAGAAATCCCATTGGTTGAAACGGGTAGTGATTGAAAATGATAAGACTTGCCGCAGGATCTCTCGTGCGTGGGTTGTCGATGGTTAGTCTATTACTTATCGTCGCTCCTCTGACGTAAGGGCGTATCTAGATTTTTGCATGAGCCTTAGAAAGCATAGAGTTATACGGAGCACAGGGGTCACGTAGAAATCAAGTTACGCCCTTACGCCAGAGGAGCGACGTTATACCAGCTGCGAGGCGTGAATGATCGATGATATCGATTATCGATATTTCCCTATTTGAAGCTGTAGTAAAGAATCGATTATTAAGGTGTGCGTTGCGAACACCCTGATTATCGATCCTTTTCCATAGGTTTAAATGGCAGATCGATCTATATGTCGAAGGCAAATAGTCAAATCAGGCATTTTGTTGAATGTCTAGGCACATAGTCAAATATTCTTACTTAGATTGAAATTTTGATTTTTTACCCTAATTCCAGACAAAAGAATTCGTTGATCCTTGTAAGAAAGACTTCTCTGTAAAAATATGTAGCATACAATAGTATTTTAAACGATTTTAAGATCCTGGATGCACATTCATCATGAAATCTTCAGCTTGCCATAAAACATAGAATTTTTAAGATTTTAACATTTAAATGTACTAAAGGTATGTAAAAAGGAAGGAAAAAGGAGTGTTCGCGGATTTGAAGAGTTATTCTTCCCAAAATAGTGAAAACCCGTGAACTTCTCGCTATAAATCTACAGAATTCCGCAAACTGTCAAAAGAGCCTCCCAAAAAAGAGGCTGATTTTGGCCCCTTTTTAGGTATTCGATTCGACCATCGGACCAAGGTTTAAATGGAAGCTTATATTAACAGAAAACTCAGGAAAAAATTTCAAGATGAGTATAGGAACCGTTTTCGAGTTACGGGGGGGCAAAGGGGTCACAATCCGGCCTAATTTTTTGCTGTTTTCTTGTAGAATTGATGTATCGGCGGGGTTCTTATCGTTGTTTACGCATGTGTAGCACATGGATTCCTACGTGTTTTTACACGTAGAATCGATTTTTAACGTTGCCGAATCGATATACTGATCGGTTAAATCGATTTTGAACGATTTATTAAGGAAAATCGATGATTCCTCAGGATCGAAATTGTTTATTTTCGATTCATGAATGAATAAATGCATCTGAAATGACTGAAAGCACACGTAACCCTATGTATTTTGATACGTAGAATTGATTTTTAACGTTGACGAATCGATTTATCCATCGTTTGTATCGAATTTTTGCGATTTTTTACGGAAAATCGATGACTTTTCGGAATTAGAATCGGGTTTGCTCCATCCGAGATCGGAGATATGTACCCAACATGATTGGTGCACATCGACTCTTACGTATTTTTATACGTGGAATCGATCTATAACCTCGATAAGTCGATATATCGATCAATTGTATTGAATTTTTTCGATTTTTTGCGGAAAATCGACGGTTTATCGGGATTGAGATACGTAATAGCGATTTTTTACGGATATTCGATGGTTCTTTTGGACTGGCATTGGAAACATCTACCAGACATGACTGGAGCACATCGATTCGTTTGTGATTAGTCTCGCAAAATCAATTTTTAAGAAGTCGACGAGTCGATACATTGACTGGTCATATTGATTTCTTGTGATTTTTATGGAAAATCGATTTTTTGAACAGGAATGAAATTGGTTACTAACGGTCCGAGGGCGGAGATATGCACCTGACACGGTCGGAGCACGCCGTTTCCACGTACTTTTACACGTAGAATCATTTTTAAGGTTGACGAGTCGGTTTGGCGATCTGACCAATCAATTTTTTGGGATTTACGGAAATCCGATGGTTTCTTGAAGTTGGAATAATTTTGATTTTAATCAAAATGGGAATGAAGGAATGCACCCGACACGAAATGATCCTACGTGTAAAAGTACGTGGAAACGGCATGCTCCGACCATGTCAGGTGCATATCTTCACCCTCGGACCGTTAGTAACCAATTTCATTCCTGTTCAAAAAATCGATTTTCCATAAAAATCACAAGAAATCAATACGACCAGTCAATGTATCGACTCGTCGACTTCTTAAAAATTGATTTTGCGAGACTAATCACAAACGAATCGATGTGTCCAGTCATGTCTGGTAGATGTTTCCAATGCCAGTCCAAAATAACCATCGAATATCCGTAAAAAATCGCAAGAGTTGTGTATGTCAGATCGATATATCGACTCGTCGACGTTTAAAATTGATTCTACGTGTAGAAATACGGAAGAATTGATGTGCTCCAATCATAAAGGGTACATTTCTCCGATCTCGGATGGAAAGACACCTATCTCAATCCCGATAAACCGTCGATTTTCCGCAAAAAATCGAAAAAATTCAATACAATTGATCGATATATCGACTTATCGAGGTTATAGATCGATTCCACGTATAAAAATACGTAAGAGTCGATGTGCACCGAATCATGTTGGGTACATATCTCCGATCTCGGATGGAGCAAACCCGATTCTAATTCCGAAAAGTCATCGATTTTCCGTAAAAAATCGCAAAAATTCGATACAAACGATGGATAAATCGATTCGTCAACGTTAAAAATCAATTCTACGTATCAAAATACATAGGGTTACGTGTGCTTTCAGTCATTTCAGATGCATTTATTCATTCATGAATCGAAAATAAACAATTTCGATCCTGAGGAATCATCGATTTTCCTTAATAAATCGTTCAAAATCGATTTAACCGATCAGTATATCGATTCGGCAACGTTAAAAATCGATTCTACGTGTAAAAACACGTAGGAATCCATGTGCTACACATGCGTAAACAACGATAAGAACCCCGCCGATACATCAATTCTACAAGAAAACAGCAAAAAATTAGGCCGGATTGTGACCCCTTTGCCCCCCCGTAACTCGAAAACGGTTCCTATACTCATCTTGAAATTTTTTCCTGAGTTTTCTGTTAATATAAGCTTCCATTTAAACCTTGGTCCGATGGTCGAATCGAATACCTAAAAAGGGGCCAAAATTTGGGAGGCTCTTTGACTACCGGGCTAGGCATTTGACAAAATGCCTGATTTGACTGATTGCCTTCGACATATACATCGCGAAACACGCCACACACCACTGACTTATACCTCCTTTCTCCATTGCAAGTGCAACCATCCGCTTCCACCAATAGGATCGCTCCGTTCTCCCGTTCGTCTTCCCTGTCTATAGCTTTTTCTATCAATCTCAATAACCAGCCCGCTGCCGCCTCGCACTAAGTTGCCGTAACATTTGCTTGATGGTAGATGGTACAGAACGCATTTTGTCGGGGGGTACCGGTACACGCATCCGATTGGATTGTTGAATCGTTATCGAATGACCTTAATTAGAGTACCTTTATAACAGAGTATGGCCATTCGTATCTTTTTACTACAGGAAAACCGTTCCGCTTTTTGATTGGTCAACGAGTTTTTAGGCTTCATGATGCTCTTAGGACCGTGAATAAACAAACAAGTTGGCGTAACATCGATAAGAAGCTAAGTTTGACACAAATTTCAATTATACGGCAGTAACAATTTAAACTAGCATATCTAAGAATAACACACGAAAAACACACGAAAACATTGTTAAATCGCCTTTCACCTTTATCACAGGAGGATGTAAGATGTGCATAACCTCAATCTTGCTTGCTGATAACAGCCTCTTGTTTGTTTATTTACGGCCCTAAGAGCATCGTGTCAGCCTATTCGCTCGCGACCAATGAAAAACCGGAACGGAAATGGCCATACTCTGTCTATAAAGGTACTCTAACCTTAATCGATAAATAATAGCACTGCCAAGAAAGGGATCTATTGATCAAGTTCATTCGATTACGAATCAACAATTGGGACGCTAGCCTTGTCTCCACGGGACTTTCATGGGATTTGTCCCGAGGAAAAAAATAAATTGTCTCTGATCGTGAATCCCTCTGGCGGAATTATGCGCGTCACTCGGAAAGTGTAAACAGCCACGATATGAGGACACTGAACACAATGAAAATAGAAATTTTATTGCACGTCTGTCACTGTGCGAAGTCAAAAGAGGGGCGTGCCGCATACCACGGTAAATTACTACTAGACATACCTCCATGCACTCTCATACGCATTCTTTCAATATTTGAACTGCATTTTGCAATTTGGAACTATAATTTCTAGCCCGGTTTAAAAACAACGTATGTGCCATTACTTTCCCTATGCACATAAGTGTTTTTCCAGGAGAGCCAGAAATTATAGTTCCAAATTGCAAAATGTAGTCCATTTAATCCTTACAGTAAATCAATGCCATGTTGCACGACACAGCTATGATTGGGTTAGTTTCACTTTAATAAGATATTTTCTCCCGCTTCCCTAAATTTGCTCCGGGGAAAAATGAATCATTCTCCGGAATTCTATAGATTTAGGTTTTTTTTTTCCCCCTTCCATTTTTTAGTTGATTCTTCGGCGGCCATTAAAATTTTTGACCCCACGAGCGTTCCTGGTGTTTATATTTTCTGGTCAATGAAAACTCCTCTTTCATTTAGGCGTATTTCTATCAAACAGATTTATGTGCATTAAGTAAGACTTGAGCCCTGAGACCCTTTAGAATACACGCAAAACAGGGCTCACGTCATAATGCACACAGTTCCGTTTGATGGAAATACGTCCATTTTGACGACTTGCGGATCCTAATTCGCCATTCAAGGGCATTCAATACGTCGTGTCTCGGACGAAGGAACGTACTAGAATTCAATGGGTTTTTTTTTTTTTTTTTTTTTTTTTTTTTTTCCCCCTTCCTGCTGTTTAATGGCTTTGTGTCTAAGCACCTGCAGCCAAAATTCAATGTTACACAAGACTACCCGTGCAGTTTTTGTCAAAAAATAGTCTGAGTTTCGCATGAGATCAGAGGAAAAAGCAGTCGAATTCTCAGTCAGAAATGCTCAAGATTCTATAGGTAAAAATGCAATTTTCGGGGGGGGGGGGGGGGAGGGAGTTAACAACAATGAAATTAGATTACGTTTTTTCGTGGGGCCCAATAATGACAGCCGGGTGCATTAAGGTGATTCGATGGACGCCATATTTTGTGTCAGAACGACATCCAATACATCGCATCAATTAGTTCCATTTTCTCAGCTACTTTTCATTATTTCCGAATTTTGAGATCGCAATTCTGTTGTTAGAAGACCAAAGAATTCACTTATCAATTTCGACAAACAAATCCAACTCGAAAGGTAAAGGCGTGTTTTTTTTTTAGAAAAATACCGCATTCGAAACTGCACTCGAATGCGATATGTTCTCTCTAAATAAACTACGTCTATATTACGTTGAATTTGTACGTCAAAATTGGTGAGTGAATTCTTCGGTCTCCTGACATCAGAGTTGCGATCTAAAAATTCGAGAAAAATGATAAATAGCTGAAAAAGTGGAACCAATCGATGCGATTTCGCATGTCGTTCTGACACAAAATATGGCGTCCATCGAATCATCTTAAGTCCTTTCGTCTGGAAAACGATAGAATATATAATATTATCCTCACGTGGTGACCTATGAGAAGTATCTTACCCCATGATGAGAGTTGAGCCGGATTTGGGTTGAAGTTCGAAATCGCAACTGGTCTTACCTGAAACAAAGAAAAAAGGAGAACATGAGCCATAATATAAATCCCAAGCGGTAGGAGGAGAAATTCCCAGTCCCCGGAACACGTTCCCTAACTTTTCCCTGAAATTCTCCATTCCCTGATGAATCCCCGATTTTCCTGGACTAGACACCATGTGTTCGAGCCGACGAACGGAAAATACAACGTATTTCTGCCAAAAGGAACTAAGTGCATTAAGACATGAGCCCTGAGACCCCTAAGAATACATGCATAACAGGGCTCACGTCATAGTGCACATAGTTCTGTTTGGCAGAAATACGTCCGATAGCAACGAGAAAACCTTGCACATTCGAATTTGACCGCGGGGTCCGTGGGGGTTTTTTTTTTTTTTGCGAGACGGTGGCAGCGGATTTGGAGGCTGACAATTGGACAACATTTCGCAATTAGGAACTGTAAATTCCGGCCCGGTTTAAAAACAACGTATGTGCCATTAGTTTCCTTATGCACATGAGTGTTTTTTCAGATGAGCCAGAATTTATAGGTCCAAATTGCAGAATGCAGTCCAATTAGCTCGAAGCCGAATGGTTTCGTGTACCCACGACGACGAGTTTGAATCGATTCCAAAACATTGGAGGGAAATCTCGACAAACGAGAAAATTGAATTAATTAGAGAGGATGTCCGGGACGAGACATCCTTGCAAATTGGATGAACTTGAATCCGCGTGTTACATGGCGCGATGGCATCGAGGTTGAGAGAACGAATGCATATCGACGCACAGTGGATCGAGACAATACGAGAGATCCGACAAAATTTGGAAACTTTAAACGCTTATAACCAGAGACGGATCCAGAAATTTGGCAACACCCCGTTTCCTCCATTTCAACCTATTGCCGCAATCAGACGCTGAATTTAGCAGCTGATTGTGGAAGTCAACAGTCATCGCCCAACGGCTGAAATTTAGCAAATTCGAGTTATTTTCATCCAGATGTGTATTAAATCTACTCGAATAGTTCAGACAAATTCAAAATTGGTCCGATGGTTGCTGAGAATCGTTGCTGAATTTTGCGCGTCACGCGCAAAATTCAGGCATCGGGCCGATGACTTCCACATTCAAGCCACATTCAGCTCCCACATTCAGCGTGTGATTGCGGTGTATGCTAAATCAAGAATCGATACATTTCCATAGGTTTAAATTCTGAACAGACAATGTTTCCAATATGGTGGATCCGCCAATGCTTATAACTCCGTTTAAACGAAACTTAGACGTTCTAAAAGTGGTTCCATTGGTTTCCTCGTGAAATTTTCAACTGAGGGCACCCATCAAAATTTAAAATGTGACGAAATTGACATCAAAAGCAGCTTTAGCCAAAAATGTCGTGTCCGACCTCCCTAACTGACTCGACCCAGTGTGCGACGGTGAAACTACCACCTCGTTTGCGGTATTAAAAAACTTCCGCTCTAATTTTATTTCCTTTTTTTCTTCTTTTTTTTAAAGGAAAACAAATCGATATAATTTCTCGAAATTTGTACAGAGATTTCTTCGCACAGAGAAGAAAAAACAGGGAAGGTTCCGAGAATTAAATTTGATTAGGTCTTAAAAAATGGACGTAATACTGTCAAACGAAACTGTGTGCATTATGACGTGAGTCCTCTTATCCGTATATTCTTATGGGTCTTGGGGCTCATATCTCATTTGTCTATCGCTTTGTCTATCAATTTCAAAAATCAGCCTGCCGCTTGATGTATCGAATACGGTCTATTCCCTCCAGCTGAGAGCAATCAGAATTACGTACGAAGGACGAAGGTGTACGATATGAGCAGCTCTGCAAAGCAAATAAGTCTTTCTCACGAAGAATTTCTTAAGGTGATTCGATGGACGCCATATTTTGTGTCCGACCGGCATGCGATATATCGCATCGATTGGTTCCATTTTTATAGCTACTCGTCACTTTTCTCCAATTGTGAGATCGCGATTCTGTTGTCAGGAGACTAAAGCACTCACTAACCAATTTTAACAAAGAAATTCAACGTCATAAAGGCGTGGTTTTTTCAGAGAGCAAACATAGCATTCGATACTGATATCGAAACTGCACTCGAATGCGATAATTTCTCTCTAAAAAAACCACGCCTTTATTACGTTGAATTTCTTTGTTAAAATTCGTACGTGAGTGGTTTAGTCTCCTGACAACAGAATTGCGATCTCAAAATTGGAGAAAAATGACAAGTAGCTGAAAAAATGGAACCAATTGATGCGATATATCGCATGCCGTTCTGACACAAAATATGGCGTCCATCGAGTCACCTTAATTTTCAAGTGCAGAATGCATCCGGACCCCGGATCTGGTGCGGGAAAGAGGAAACCCGTAATACCGACCGGGAATAATTGATAAACGCGGATTTCACCCTTGAAAACGCAGCGCCGCAGCGGCGTTGCCGCACCGACCGAAACCCCGTATATTTTCCTGCGAAAACCCGTGATAAAATCTACAAAGTATCCTCTTTTGAGCGCGATTTGTGAGCGGTTTCGCGGTTGGAGCCGCACCAGCTGGCGCCACGCCCTACCGAAGCGAGGAATCCTCCGAGAGGAACCAAAACAAAAATATGCACCCGCCGCCGCCGCCGCACAGCGGGCTGATTATTGAGATTCAAAGAAAAAGCGATAGACAAAAAAAAAACAAGATAGTAAATCGAGGGATCCTATTGGTGCGGAAGCGGGTGGGTGCAATGGACAAGGAAGGTAGGAAATAGACTCGCTAATAGCAACTCACGAGAGACCCAATGGTTAGTCATTTTAGTAAAATTGATAGACAAAGCTATAGACAAAAAAAAACAAAATAGTAAATTGAGGGATCCTAAAGGTGGGAGTGGGTGGTTGCTATCGACAAAGGAGGTAAGTAACAGACTTACTATCGGCAACTCACGAGAGACCCAATGGCTATAGTCATTTTGATAAAATTGATAGACAAAGTTATAGACAAAAAAACAGAATAGTAAATTGAGGGACCTATTGGTGAAAGCGGGTGGGTGCAATGAACAAGGGAGGTAAGAAATAGACTTGAGAACGGCAACTCACGAAAGACCCAATGGTTAGTCCTTTTGATAAAATTGATGGACAAAGCTATAGATAAAGAAAAACAAAATAGTAAGTTGAGGGACCTTATTATGGGGGAGTGGGTGGTCGCAATCGACAAAAGAGGTAAGTAATAGACTCATTACCGGCAACCTACAGGAGACCCTACAGTAGTTGGTCCATCAATGTGCGGCACAATGATGGACGGCACATAGACCAAGGGGCACAATTTGTGCCCCGTGGTCTATGACAACTACCTGTTGCAACTATAATAGTATTGCTCCGTTTTCCCCGAGTTATCTTTGTCTAACGATTTGTCTATCATTTCAATAATCAGCCCGCAATGGAGCAAGTTAATGGGAAAGGACATGAAGTTTTTGACAAAAACTGTGAATTCTCACGCTTATTTTGTCACATTTCAAATTTTACGGGATGTTCAGTGGAAAATCGAGGACATTTTTTAAGAATAACGTCGACTAGTTTTCCAAAGAAACAATAAAGTACATAGTCAAGAAGTCTGCAACGTCGCAAACGGATATACGTGGTGCACACTTTGGCCATCGATATGACTTTCCCTTAAATAACATTGTTCCGTATTCGAGCGCGTATAGCATCTATAAGTTCGCGTTTTCTGTCTAATTGGACGCCCTTCAGGCGGCAACCAATCCCATCATGAGAGCATCCTCGAACCCAGAAAGTGACGCCATAGGTGCTGCTTTCTGGTTGGTCGAGAGTGCCGCAATTCGTTTTTGGCTCCTAGTTCGGATGTACACGTAGGTCTTTGTTGCTCTTGATATTTTTCCCTTTTTAGGGGGTAATCAGAGGATTACCCCATTTTATTCATCGGGCGGGTCGGCAATGTTCCTTTTAGTGTAGTTTTCGGTCACGCCTATCAAAATTTTGTGTTTCTCGTTCGTTTTGCCCCTTCCTCTAAATTTGTAGCATGTGGTCTGAGTCTCGTTTAGCCCGGCAGCTCAGCCGCTCCTGTCATAGCTTTCACATAGCTTCATCTTATTTCTCAGTATAAGGGGACTCTATGTCAATGTAGCCCTTCACTGGAAAAAAAGTGGCTTGAAACAAATCAAAATCAGCTTGAAGCAGGCTGGAAAAAATCTTAAATTTGCCGCCAAGAAACGTATAGCTTGAAATAAGCAAGGCTGTGCTGCTTGAAATTAGCTACCCGGCGGAATCTTAATTATTTTTCGTTTAATGCTCGGATCCAATACTAAAAACTGAAAGTTTTATTCATTTTTCATAAAATTCCGTAACGTAGGGATAGAACGTTACTGATTCTTCGACATGGATCATGTTGAAGTCGTCGTGCGTTGCCGCGGGTTTTGTTCTCGGTTTGCAGCACTATGTTAAAATGCGCGGCTTTTGGAGATCTCCTGGAATGACTTGAGAATGTAGGAATGTATAACTTAATACCCGTGTCGAAAATGAAGGCGGAGTGGTTACAATCCAATGGAAACTTAATTCAAGAAGTTGGCTGCAAACTTAATTTAAGTCTAATTTTTTCAGCTATTTCCAAGATTCGTGTCATGCTTGAAACCAGGAATCTTGAATCGAGTATACATTATCTTGAATCAAGAAACAACTCTTAGAATTAGCAGCCATGGTGGCTTGATGTAAGACTCAGCAAGTTTGACTCAAGATTTTTGTGCTGCTTAAATCAAGCTAGCAGGTGATCCAAGCTATAAGGTAGCTGCAACTAAGAATCTCGAATCTTGAATTTAGCAATAAATTGCTTGTTTTAAGATAAAAATTCTTGAATCAAGCTGATTTTTTCTCAAGATTCCGAGACGGCTTGACCGTAGCAGAATTTTTTTTCCAGTCTTGTTTCTGTTTCAGAGTGCACTTTTTCATTCCCAGGCGAATCCCGGATTTTCCCAGTATTTCCCGATCTAGACGCCATGTTCCCAACTATCTCGTGCCTCTTCTTCGTTTCCCGCGGTCCGGCAACATCACTCAACGTTCAACGATTGCCTACGTAAACACGGGCCGCATTTAGACCGGGGCACATCTAGGAAATGACGCGTAAGCCCCCCCTCCCCCTCCCCCGGCCCCATCCCCTCCCACCCTCCCTAACACCTCCTCCCACCCTCCTGACGATATGAGTTTCCAACTCTCTCTTCGCTGTGTCTCGGCTACACCTGTCTTCCTCCGAATTGATTTGGTGTCCGATGAACGGGCGCGAGTCCAAAACCTCATGAGCCCTGGCTGTCGTTGATTACGCAGGACGCTAGGGCTCATGAGTTATTCGACTTGCGCCCTTCTTCCAGCCACCGGTTCAATTACGGTCGGGAACACACCTCCCAGACGCACTAATCCCTCGCGCAACAAACACGATTATATTTCGGGAGCGTCCCACCGCCATGACGTCACGTGACGCGGGATAACGTGACGTGACGTGGAACGCGCCCGAATTTTGCCCCCGAATCGGGCATCGTTGGAGGGTAAGAGCGGATGTGGGATTTTCCGTGGTTCTAGACAGGAGATTCGAGTGGACTATTTTCAGTAGCGTGGCGCGCGTGCTTTGCGATAAATCGATTGATCTACGATTTAAATCTACGGAAAAGGGTCGATGAACGGGGAGTTCGCGGCGAACACCTTAATAATCGATTCTTTATCATAGCTTTAAATGAGGAAATATTGATAATCGATCATTCACGCCTCGTCACTGACTCGAAGTTTCCGACTGAGCTGTGTTCTCCCAGAAACGTGCCGGAAATTCCTTACTGATATCGAGAGGCTTGGAGGACATGGCGCATAAATTCGTTTCCTAGACGGAGGAGCGTAACTTCAGTTGCAAAATTGACACAATCCATTCGATTTATTACAAGAATGTGCCTACCAGCGCGATTTTCGTTTACATTTATCTGGTTTTCACATCGAATCAGGGGAAAAATCGATGAAATTTCCACTTTGAAATCTCCAGGATTTCCCTTTAAGTATGGTAAAAACTGGAGCAGAAAGTCAAGAATGATGACACACAGTCCTACAGCATTCCTACAGTCTTGTAGGCGCTAATGTGCGTTTCACGCCAACTGACCGACTACACTGCGTTTGGTGCAATGCGAAAAGTATCCATGCAGTCTTATAGGCGCTAATACGGGCTTGACGCCGACCGCACTATATGGCGCAATGCGTGAAGTATTCTTAAAGTCTTGCGGGCGCTGATATACATTTACCGCCGGCCGCACTGTGTTCGACGCGATAATTCGGACTCGCGCTAGAATAATCGCGGCATCGAGTAATAGTCCTTAAAAGGCCTGTGTTTCGACGTCGTACGAGCATTCTAACGTTGCCTCGTTTCTTTCGATTAAACATATTTTCAGAAAAAAGTTAAGAAAGTTATCCATACCCACGACTATGATTCAATCTTTTCACCTCATTTATCATCAGATGGTAAGACATCGATGACTTGTCAACCAACTAACCTAAACTAGCGTTAACGCAAAAATGCGTTTATTTTCCGATTGTTTCCTGCTTTGCCAAACTTCTACCTTTAATTAACTTCATTTTAAATTCGCGCATTCCTGTAGCTGATGTTAAAGTAAGGTTTCTATTCGCGCAGTCCTTTTTCGCGCAATTCTCATATATTTTCTTCGAAGAAAATACCTCCTGATGAAAATACCTTCTTACCTTCTGATGATAAATTTGGTGAAAAAATTGAAGCATAGTCGTGGGTATAGTTAACTTTCCTAACTTTTCTCTGAAAATATATTTAATCGGGAGAAACGAGGCAACGTTAGAATGCTCATACGACGTCGAAACACAGGCCTTATAAGGGCTATTACTCGATGCCGCGATTATTCTAACGCGAGGTCGAATAATCGCGTCGAACACAGCGCGGCCGGCGGTAAATGTATATTAGCGCCTGTAAGACTTTAGGAATACTTCACGCATTGCGCCAAACAACAAGGTCGGCATCAAGCGCCGTCAAGCCCATATCAGCGCCTATAATAAGACTGCATGAATACTTTTCGCATTGCGCCAAACGCAGTGCAGTCGGTCAGTTGGCGTGAAACGCACATTAGCGCCTACAAGACTGTAGGAATGCTGTAGGACTGTGTGCCATCATTCTTGACTTTCTGCTCCAGTTGTATCATGATTAAAGGGAAAATATGTATCGATTTAGGAACTCGGATGATATTTTTTTATTTATTTATTTATTTTTTGTTATATTAGAAGAAAATAGAACAAGTGGCGTGGCGTAAATTGCGATGTATCGATTGTTTTGCCATTCAAACCTATGGTAAATAATCGATTATTAAGGTGTTCGCTGCGAACACCCTGTTTATCGATCCTTTTCCGTGGATTTAAATGGCATAACAATCGATATATCGCAATTCACGCCACGCCACTGAATAGAATGAACGAAAATATCGCGTTGAAGTTTTCGATACTTTTATTTAAGATCATTTAGGTAAATCCGCGGAGACTTTTCTGGGGAACTGTGTATAGCTTTTTAAAATCATTTATTAAAAATAAAACATAAAAGTGGTGCATAATGTTGCAATCAGAAAAATATACGCTTTCTTTCGGGTGCACCCGTCGGATTTTGAATCCATTCATCTCTTAAAAAACTTGAATATGGTTGTTCTACGATTTTTTACGTGTGGTCTTTTTTGGTGGTTGGACAGGCCCTTACAGTTCACTTTATAAATGTCTATGAAAGCTCTCCGAGCCATTCGTGCTAAAAGGGCTATCCATCGAAGAGATACATGCCCCTAAGTGAGGAGGGAATGAACAGTATTCCGCGATGTAGTTAGCGACTACAAACTACCAAGGTTGCCAGATTAACGCTTCCTCGTTGAATATTGAATATTAGCGGAAACATGTGAGCTTTCAGTGCCATAAAAATTCGCGCAATCCTATGCATCTCTAAAAACATAACAAAGAGGGCATTCGAGCAATCCTTTCGTAGCCGTTTGAACGAATCTTATTATTTTCGTTAATCCAAAGAATAATATTAGCAAAAGTGATGCTTGAAAATTGCGGCAACACTGTTTTCCTTCAATTTAAATGTATGTAAAACGATCGATTCTTGGTGAGGCACCATATTTCACCTAAAATCGATATTTTCAATGGAATTAAGTGAAGAAAAAACAGTCGTGCCAACTTGCAAAATCGCCACTGCCCAATAGGTAAACATGAAACGAAGTTAGGCAGTTTTGGCCGATACCGTCTACAGTTCAACTGAATGGGCACTTTGCTAAAAGTCTGACCGTCTAACGCCCCACATAGAATGACCTTGATCCGATCGCTGATTCGATGATCAAAGTACCGAGAGAAAACAGACGTGTGAGGAGATTTATTTCGGCGATGAAAGAAGAGGAGCAGGTCATTTGAACGAGGCATCGGCTCTCGGCGTGTTTTTCACCATGATTACGAATTGTTCGTAACTCACTTTAAAAAGATCCTTGAGTGAAATGATTTCTCCTTCAATGGACCTGTTGCATGCAAGAGATACAGCCGTGCGAATAGACTTTTCAGAGGTTAAATGACACGAAAATTACGATGGTACATTAAAAAAGTCTGAAATACACTCCTTACTGCGCAATTTGCGTTGTTAGGAACGCGCTTTTTCAAATTTCCCGCGTCTGGGGGCAGTTTTCTAACGAAACAATTACGGCAACTCGCGGCTATTTCCGGTCAACTAAAACTGACAACATAACCTAAAAATCGGAGCTCGTGATATCGTGAAATGAAATGTAGAAGGATTGCGTTGGATATTTAAAAGTTGATCGATTTGGTTACCGCATAAAGCGTATATGGACCACTATAAGAGATCACGTTGGGTTTGTAAACAAACTGAAGGAAAAAATAAACAACAACAACGACTCGGCATCTTCCGGAAATCACCGAGCCCGCCGTTTGCTCGTTTCCGGTGATTAGAAAACTGCCCCCAGACGCGGGAAATTTGAAAAAGCGCGTTCCTAACAACGCAAATTGCGCAGTAAGGAGTGTATTTCAGACTTTTTTAATGTGACCATCGTAATTTTCGTGTCATTTAACCACTATAAAGTCCATTCGCGCGGCTGTATCTCTTGCATGCGACAGGCCCATTAACACGCCACCCTCTTACGACAGGATGCGACCTCCGTCCGGAAAAGACTTAAAAGGTACTCAAAGAAAAAGACCAGTCCCGAGAAGACTTTACATTATCCGTGAGGCAAAACCTATCGAGTTGGGTCAAAAAATCGGATACTGAGATTTTTACGAAAACTCTTCACATCACTTATAAAGAAAAGTTTTAACCACTTATTTAGAAAAAAAGAGGAAAAAGTTCTAAGTCTCCGTCTTCGGAATGAGGGGGAAAACTCGACGTTTTTTCCCTCCTTAAATTTACAGCACTGGAAAAAAAAAAACACATTGGATCTAGAGTTCAGACTCTTAAAAACATCGACAAGAAAAAATACTCTTGATTCAATCAGATTTAAGCTTAAATCAAGAACCAAGCCTCTTAATTTGAGCGGATTTCCTTTTGATTTAAGCTTAAATCTGATTGAATCAAGAGTCCTTTTTCTTGTCAATGTTTTCGAGAGTCTGGACTCTAATTCCAATGTGTTTTTTTTTCCAGTGAGGGAGGATTTTTTGAACTTTAATCAGCTGGAAGGAAAGTCTCAGAATTTCTACACACCTAGCATTTCCTCGATTAGGCAACCCGACCAAAAATTCTCCCCTTACGCTTGTACAATCACTTTGAGCCCTTTATGCTGATCGCAAGAGAGAACATTTGCGTGCAACAATTGCATGTGTGTCCGGTTGGGGACAATGGAATTCTTGCTTCTGTCAAGAATTTGCAATGCAAGTAATTGTTCTTGTGTAAAATTTCGTCAAAAAGTTGGCAAAAATGTCTTAAGTAATACTTAAACGGCCCCTAATCGCTAGTGCGACAATTTTGCTGGGCGTGCGTTCTCAGTCAGGAGCAATTTCCCTGGTCGAAGTAAACGTGTCATAATTGATGGGCGCGTTGTGCCGCGGCCCGTATTTCTCTCAACAGTACAAACAAGAGTTTTGACAATTCTCCACCAGGAATATTTATAACCGCCCCGGAGACGCTCTCGAAGGTTGTCAAATCTCACCCGGAAATTCATATTAAGTAACCAAATATTCGCGAAACTCACGTATGAACGGTGAAACTCCCCCCAAAAAATTGTACCAAGAGTCGAAGAAACTCAGCCAGGATTAGACTCCCTTCATACTGGGAGTGAAAAGACAATGTGAATCTGTTTCTGATTGGTTCCGTGTTTTAGGCCTTCACAGTGTCACAAACTGGAATAAAGATCACATTTGCACCAACTGCAAAGATTATAAACTGGAATGGACCGGGGAATTGGGGGTACGGCAAGGAACAAATAGAGTTCTTCATAGAAAGAGTTGAGACAACGCGGCCTATAGATGTCACAAACGGGAATGAAGATGACACAAATCGGCCGTTTTTTGTGATCTTTGATCGACCCACTCCCGAATTCCTGTCTCCGTTCCCTCTCTCATTCCATTTGTTCCTTGCCGTACCCAGGCCCGCCACAAGGGGGGGGGGGGGATACTGGGTCACTGGTACCGGGGCCCGTGCTGCCCGTGAAAAACCACCACGAATTCACATGCAACCCTTGTTTCGTAAGGAAAAGTGAATATTGTACACTAAAAATTTCGCAAAAGGTGAATAAATTTTCAAAAACATGATGGGACACTACAGAACTCTTCTTAAATTTTCAAAGAAGTATACTTTTTGGAAAATTTCTGTCTATCTTCAAGATTTTCAGTACAGAAGGATATTTTTAGTAACTGCGTTTCATTTTCTTCCGTCGTCAGATGCTAAGCGTCTCCAGTCTGAGCATCCTCGACTTTAATTGCTCATGGCTCAACTCCCTTGCCATAGACAATCGAAGGGGGGTCCAGGGGAGCCTGGCCCCCTTAGAATTGAAAATAGTATCATGAGCCCCCTCCCAAAAAAAAAAATAAAAATTTTGCAAATGTTTTGAATGAAACACTTCGCAAGTATTTTGTACTGAAAGTAGAAAAAAAGTGTAATTATTCCGCAGAAATGGCTAGGAAATTCGTCATGGAAGCTTCAAAATGCGTCCAAATAGATTTATAAATTCAAAAATTTCTCGGGGGATGCCTCTCGGAAACCCCCCCCCCCCCCCGTGCTTGAGGCCCGGGCCTTAAAACTGGTACCATGCAGGGCCCGAGATGGGATGTGGCGGGCCTGGCCGTACCCCCAGTTCCCTAGTCCATTCCAATTCATAATCTTTGCAATTGGTGAAAATGTAATCTTTATTTCCGTTTGCGACACTGTGAAGGCCTAAAATATAGGAACTAATCAGAGATGGATTCGTATTGTCTTTACTCTCAGTATAAAGGGACTCTAGCCAGGATTAGCCCAAAAATGACCCTTAGGGACAATGTTCGAAACTCAGAGGCGCCAACGCGCCAAATGCGCCTTAAAAATTGGCCATGGCGCCTAAAAAATGAAGGCTCTGCGCCAACGTGGCCTCTAAAAATCTGGATTTTCACAGGAAGTCACAAAAAGAAAGAATAACAAATCTATTTGAATTGAAAAAACTCAGAATTTTCAGCACTACAAGTGAAAGCTTGCTTTTTCTATCCTTCACGATTTCATTGCATAAGTGCTTTTGTCTTCCTCAAGTTACAGCTACTTACTAGTTCTGTTACGAAAACATCTTGCGTCCAACTTTTCACTAAGTGCGCCGTAATGCATAGGCAAAAAGTCAATTTGGCCCCTAAAAAATCTTCAAATGGCGCCTAAAAATCGGCTTGATGCTCCACATGGCTCCTAAAACTCAAAGGTGAGTTTCGAACACTGCTTAGGGAGCGTCCATAAAATATACGTAACGTGCTTTTTGGGCATGCTTGAACCCCCCTTCGTCTCCCACCCTTGGAACGGTTTAGTGACGTAGGCCCCTATCCATCAACACGTAAAAGCAAAATGGCGTAATGCTCTACTCGACCCCCCCCCCTCTCCCCCCTAGAGCGTTACGTAATTGATGTACGGCCTCTCATCGATACCGTTCCTTTATCAGTATTATTCCTTGAAATTTTCCGATACTGTAGGTAGATTAAATTGCGAATGAATTCCTCTGCAAAACTGGAAGAAAAATGTACCGAAGTTTCGCTGAAACTTCGAATTTTATCAAAGGAAATTTGGCAACGCCTGAAGGTCCATACGGCGTTTTTCATAGGCACAGAGGTGCTGAGTGAAGATACGAGCGGAGACGAAAAATGAAAGAAGGAGAAGAAACACACAAACATCCAAAACCGGGAAACGCCAGAACGCGATCGAGTCGATTCCAATTATATCTACCGCACGGGATAGAAGATGGAGTAAAATCCGATATGATTGGTAATTACACGTATAGTAAACCTCGCACCCAGCGCCCAAGGTTGCCGAACTTCATGCGGATGCATACGGAAAAACTATCATCGAAAGAAGGCGTTGCCTTACGGTGCGGCATCCTTATGGACGATGCGGACAAAAATCGGTAAAAGATACTCAACTATAAATAATGAGGACAGTAGCACCGACATAGGAAAACCCGTTGGCACTATCAAAAGTAAAACACTCGAGGAGTACGAAAATGTTATAAATCAGGATTTTTTGCGTATTTTTCGAGAAAAGTTCACTCGAGTCCGAGTTCACCATTTCAACCAATGGGATCGCTCCGCGTTTTACCGTCGTCTCCTTGTCTATCGCTCTGCCTAACATCACTTTCAATAATCAGTCCGAGTTCACCATTTCCACCAATGGGATCGCTTCGCGTTTTCCCGTCGTCTCCTTATCTGTCACTCTGCCTATCATCACTTTCCGTATTCAACCTCAAGTTTACCATTTCAACCAATAGGATCGATCCGCGTCATCTCCTTGTCTGTCGCTCTGCCTAACATCACTGTCAATAATCAGCCCGAGTTCACCATTTCAACCAATGGAATCGCTCCGCGTTTTCCCGCCGCGCCGTCTCCTTGTCTATCGCTTTGCCTAGCATCACATTCAATAATCAGCCCGAGTTCACCATTTCCACCAATGGGATCGCTCCCTGTTTTATCGTCGTCTCCTTGTCTACCGCTCTGCTTAACATCACATTCAATAATCAGCCCAAGTTCACAATTTCAACCAACGGGATCGCTCCGTGTTTTATCGTCGTCTCCTTGTCTACCGTTCTGCCTTCCATCCTTTTAAATGATCATCCCGATTCACTATTTCAACCAATAGGATCGCTCCGCGTTTTCCCGTCGCGTCGTCTTTTTGTCTATTGCTCAGCTGCCTAACATCACTTTCAATAATCAGCCAGAGTTCACCATTTCAACCAATGGGATCGCTCCACGTTTTCCCGCCGTCTCTTTGTCTATGCTCAGCTGCTTAACATCACTTTCAATAATCAGCCCGAGTTCACCATTTCAATCAATGGGATCTATCTGCGTTTTCCCGTTGTCTTTTTGTCTATTGCTCTGTCTATCAATTTCAATAATCAGCCCGAGTTCACCATTTCAACCAATGGGATCGCTCCACGTTTTCCAGCAGTCTCCTTGTCTATCGCTCTGCCTAACATCACTGTCAATAATCAGCCCGAGTGCACCATTTCAACCAATGGGATCGCTCCGTGTTTTCCCGTCGTCTTTTTGTCCATCGCTCTGTCTATCAATTTCAATAATCAGCCCGAGATGTTGGTTGGCCGGTGTGCCACTGTCATGGATTTCCGCGAGGAGCCGGCAAACGTGAGGCACCGCGGCGGATGACCGTCACCGCGGGGGAGTGTGAGTGGGAGGGGGTAGAGGGGTGGTGGGGGGAGGGGTAGAGGGGTGGAGGGGGGCTGTAGCATCAATTTGTAGAATCCGTTGAAAATAAAGCGGGGTTGGACGCCGGCCAGGGATCAGAGGCCCGCACTGCCGTGATAAGGAAAAACGCCGTATGAACCTTCAGTCGTTGCCAAATTTCCATATATAAAACGCGAATTTCTTGGTAAACTTATCAATATTTCGTCACCTTCCAGGCAAAGTATCACAAGCGCCATGCGACGTTTAAAAATTTCCGCCGCCATTTTATTTCTGTTCTGACAATGAGAAAGTGTTGGTTGAATCTGTTTGGAAATTTCACTAAATTTTATCGGCAGCACAAAGAAAATTCAGTGAAATTTTCGGACGGCTTCGTTGAACAATTTCTCTGTAAAGAAATAAAATGGCGGCGGAAATTTTTAAACGTCGCATGGCGCTTGTGATACTTTGCCTGGAAGGTGACGATTTGTCTTCCAATTTTCCAGATAATGTGGTTTGCAATTTCACGTATAGTTATTGAAAATTTCAAGGAAAAATATTCATATCTGTCCTCAAAAGTAAACATTTTATCGAAGGAAATTTGGCAGCTCTCGAAATGTTCATACGGCGTTCTCCCTTAGCACGGCAGCACAGTCCGTAACGGTCGAAAAATCCTCGCTCGCTGTCTTCCGCGACCAGGCCGACGCGAAAATTGCCCCCGGAGGATGGTCAGGACTGTCTTCTATTGGACGAAAAAAGGGGGGGGGGGGGATTTGGACCTGTTTCCATTTTTCAATCTTTTAAACTTGAAAATACACGCACTGGAAAAAAAAACACATTGGGTCTAGCGTCCAGACTCTTAAAAACATCGACAAGAAAAAGTTCTATTGATTCAATCAGAATCTAGCTTTAATCACGAGCCAAGCCTCTTAATTTAAGCGGATTTCGTTTTGATTTAAGCAAAAATCTGATTGAATCAAGAGTATTTTTTCTTGTCAATGTTTTCAAGAGTCTGGACTCTAGATCCAATGTGTTTTTTTTTTTCCAGTGCGAGATTGCTCACTATGACGCACGGTTGATCGAGTTAATAGGAGAGGTCGGACAAAATTCGGAAACTTTAAAAGCTTATAACTCCATTTATACAAAATTTTGAGGTTCTACAAGTAGTTTCATTGATTTCCTAGTGAAATTTTCTACTAAAAACACCCCTTAAAATTTAAAATGAGAAGAAATAAACATCAGAATTTGAAGTTTTAGTCAAAAATTTCACGTCCGATTAACTCGTTCCACTGTGCGACGAATGCCGTTTCGCCCACCAATTCACGAGATGCAACAATGAAAACACCCGAGCCCGCGCTGTTATCACTGAGAAAAATAAGTATGCGCTGAGTGCCAGAGTCTGCTGACTCAGTTCTGTTTGACAGACGATAATTCGCCTTCAAATTCGCATGATGCAAAAATGACCACTCCCGAGCTGGTATAGTTGCTTGCGGGATTTCGACGCTTCATGCGAGCTCATGCTCACGCGTTCGGGCTTGGCTTTGATTGATTTATGCGCGAGGCGCTGCACAGTGGATCGAACCGACTAGAGACGTCGGACAGGAAATTTTTGACTAGCACTGCAAATTTTGATGTTAATTTCGTCACATTTTAAGTTTTAAGGGGTGCTTTCAGCAATAAATTTCACGAGGAAACCAATGGAGCCACTTTAAGGACCTCGACATTTTGTATAAGCGGAGTTATAAGCGTTTAAAGTTTCCAAATTGTGTCCGACCTCTCCTATTGACTCGATTCACCGTGCGCCGGTTGGTTGGGCCGCGGAGTGGCCTGACCCACCAAATTGATTAGGACTCCTTCAATCGAAATCACCCTAAATATATCACACGTTGACTCATTGCTCTCACCTCCCATTTTATTGATTTATGGATTTATTTGTTTGATTTTTAATTTTTAATTGTTTTTTTTTCGGTTTTTCCTGCAAAAAACTACATAACATAGAGTTTTGAAACTTCTTATAAAATTCACTTCAAATATAAAATTATGCTCGCAAAATTTCAAGTCAAAATGTAGCTCAGTCCTCTGTTAAGGAAAATGAAACATAATAGAAAATTAGGCAACGCCTGAGGGTTGATTATTGAAATTTACAGATAAAGCAATAGACAAAGAGGCTAAAAGGAAAATATAGCGATCTCATAGGTTGGCACAGATGGTTTTTACAGACTAAGGGGAGAAATGATGGACTACCTATGGGGTCTTTTGCGAGTTGCCGTTAGTTAGTCTATTTGTCCTTTAGACCGCCGCACTCACCCGTTTCCACCAATGGGATCCCTCAGTTTTCTCTTTGTCGTCTTTGTTTACTGCTATGTCTATCAATTACAACGATTAGCCCGCTGATGCAGTTACACTGAGTTTGGTTAAATTTGTCTATTTGACCATCAAATCAAGAAACCTTACGATTATAATTTTCACGAAAGAATTGACAAACCTTGGTGATCGATCAACCGGGGACACGAAAGACAAATTTATCTGCCCTCTTGAAATGAAATCTTACGCATGAATTAATTCAATTTTGAGCAAACGGGACTTATCTCCCAGTATCCTTCCCATTCAAATACGTTCTTCTTTTCGAAAACCAGCGATCAATAATAGGAATTCTTAAGTCTTGGCATCCGTTCCCCGTGACCAATGCTAGGGAGCGAACGAGACATGATGAATTGTGGTGGCGGAATCCATGGCACAGCGGCTTGCGCCTCTAGTGTGGCTAATTGCTATATTTTGTTCAAAAATTGAAAGGAACTCCCGGATAATTAGTGTGTAGGTGATGGGCGTGTTTAATCGTTGCGTTTAACCTGAAATCTTCGAGAAGTAGGTCATGATTTTCAGTTTGCCAACTTGCTTCATTTTTCATTGACGTAACTAATGATTTGGACTGAAATCTGCAATGGAGATATTGCATGTGTGAGGAATTTGCGATTTGATTGTTGATTCTCAAGTAAAAGTTCGCGAGAAATATTATGGTGCCACTGGTTTTCTCTGAAATCATCTCTCAAGTTCAAAAAAAGCTCTCAAAGTGAGGCCAAAATGGAGGGGATATCCCACGCTCTCCTGAGAGTCCACCTCTACATCAAAACAAACTCTCCATGCAAAGATAGGGAGCAAATACATTAGCAGGACTGCCACTTTATTTGGGGACTCCAAAACTGAAATCACGGCAACCCTGCTAATGTATTTGCTCCCTATCTTTGCATGGATAGTTTGTCTTGATGTAGAGGTGGACTTTCGGGGTAGGGTAGGATATCCCCTCCATTTTGGCCTCAACTTGAGAGCTTTTTTTAAGCTTGCGAGTTGATTTCAGAGAAAACCAGTGGCACCATCGTGTTTCTCGCAAACTTTTACCTAAGAATCAACTGTCAAATCGCAAATTCCGCACACATGCAACATCTCCATTGGCCTGTTGCAAACTTTTGCTGGCGCGAATATATGAGTTGTTTTTCACAGAAAACGTCTCAAAAATCAAGATGAGTGCATCGGGATAGTCCGAAATGCACTCAAAACTTCAAAATCTGCTTGAGAAATTTGCGTTTTTTGAGCTTCCCGCTTCAAGAACGGTACTGCGGCACAGGTGAACATTTTGTTAGGGGGTCGTTCCATTCAACCCCTGCTCAATAGGATGTTTCGCAATGTTCATCGTGGCCGACACCTCCGTGCGTAGGTCGAGGGAAGCACAAGGTCAATCAAGGCGGTTATCTCTCAACAGTCTCAACGCAAGGAAAATGTGAATGTAAACACGCCGATTTTCATAAACCTTAATAACAATAAATTTATTACTTAAAATTCCTAACAATTTCACTTCTCATTGCCAATTGTTATAAAAACCATTGAGTGAACGTGCCGGTGGGGGAGGGGTGTAGGAGACGCGTTTACTCGTGTTGGACACATTTTTTGTGAAAGCCCTGTCCACGCGAACAAAAATTCACGGAACTTTGCGCGAAAGTTACGTTCCGTAAACCCATCCCTGTTTGGATAAGGCCTTCCATTCATGACAAACGAACGAAAAAATCAAGAAAGAACGAACATAAATGTGGTTAATAATTTTAACTTCCGCCGCCGCGGCGACCGCACCGTGTTTAGCGCAATGCGTGAAGTATTCATGCAGTCTTGTAGGCGCTATGCGTTTCATGCCGACCGCTGCTGACCGCACTGCGTTTGACGCCATGCGTGAAGTATTCATGCAGTCTTGTAGGCGCTATAAGTTTCATGCCGACCGCCGCCGCGCGGCGGTCTCCATTTCATCTTAGTCCTCGTCATCATTGCTCTCTGCGTCGCACGCCGTTCCAGGCCAAATTGCGTGTTTGGTTTCTCTCTTAACACGACTAATTGGACTGCATTTTGCAATTTGGAGCTATAAATTCTGGCTCATCTGAAAAAACACTTATGAGCATAGGGAAACTAGAGGCTAATACGTCGTTTTTAAACTGGGATAGAATTTATAGTTCCAAATTGCAAAACGTAGTCCAATTAAAGGTGCTGTCTCTTCTATCACCGAAAGACGACAAAATCAGAAATTACCATGGTATTATACTCTCAGAAAATGAAAGATTTCGTCGCCTTTTCTCGTTTGTACATTATTTTCTGTATCAGATTTTTTTTCTCTTTTTTTGGACATCTACAATAAAAAAATTTCAAAATTGCCCCCTACATTTTGCCGCCATGGGCCGCGGCCCACGTGGCCACCCCCTTAATCCCTCCCGGCGGCAATGGCGTATCTTCGAATATGCAAGAAATCATAAACGCCGTCCAGCAAAACCGCATAACGTATGTTTCTTTAAAATAATTACTCAATTATTACTTCCAATTCCGTACCGTCTCAGACCGTAAAAGATTTCTCTTAATTTTAAGTTTCTTTGACCATACCCTGTGTTCCAAACTATAAGCTCTTTTAATCCTTAAAAACTCAGCGTCAATGTCGTATCTTAGAATATGGAAAAAATTATAAATGCCGTACAGGAAAACCGCGTATACGTATGTTTATTTAAAAAAAATTACTCCATCATTACTGCCAATGAACCACTAGACAAGGTATGAATTTAAGCGATTTGATACATGTTTCTTAACCAGAATTTCACGTAGAACACGATTAGCGCAACGAATATTACTGAAACTAACTCCTAACGAAGATATCAACGTTTTTATTTGACATTGGTTACGAGGAATTTGAACTATGCCCGCTCACAAGAAACTCAAACCTCTACGACAGTCAAATCGCCCACTACAACGGTTTCAGCAAGCTTCTCAATCGAGCAATGTTCATTTCCCACCATATGTTGTTCAAACTATTAGCAATTTGCTATAGCTGAGCCGAAGCGTCAAGATTGAGGTTGCCAGATTTTTAAATCGCAGATACTGTCATGATAACGTTTAGCGCGCGATGTGAATCACGTAGAGTATTTGAGTTTTCATGAGCGAGTGGTTTAAATTTACGCATCAAGATTCATTAAATATCTCCGTAAGGAGCCCATTTCGTTAATTTCCGTCGTGCGCATCGTGTTCTACGTGAAATTTTAGTTAAGAAACATGTATCAGAGTGCTGAAATTCGTACTTTGTCTAGTGGTCCATTCCGCGCCGTCTCAGAAAGAAATGGATTACTCTCAATTCTAAGTTTCTTTGACCGACTTGACTTTATTCAAAACTACAAGCTTTTTTAATCCTTAAAAACGCAGCGTCCATGTCACGAATATTCCCGTGTTAACGGCCGCCGAAAAGTCTGGACGCGCCGACCTTGCCCTCCGCGCCGGGCGGGGGTGTTCCAGGAGGGAGGGGGAAACGAGGGAGGAGTGAACGTCACTCCCGGAGTAGGTGGCTATTTTCAGCGCTGTTTCTTCGACGAGATTTCAAATTTAATCGAATGAGAAAAGTAGACGAACCCTGTTCGAAACGGCGGCGCTGCGTTTTGTCCTAACCCATCACCTCCGGTCTATCAACGGCTCCTTTCATCCGTTTAATTTCACTTGTCGGCCGTCCGATTGACAGCAGTGGCATGGTGTGATTTGCGATACATCGATTGATCTGCCATTTAAACCTACAGAAAAGGATCGATAAACAGGGTGTTCGCAACGGAGACCTTGATAATCGATTCTTTACCATAGCTTCAAATGGGGAAATATCGATTATCGATCATTCACGCCCCGATCGCCGCTGATTGACAGGTTGTGTTTGGACGCCCGACGCTTTTCCGACCTCTACCAAACGGAAGCTTTCGCCTGAGAAAGTGAAAGGGCGAGTGTGGGCGGGAGAATGCTACCCGGAAGATGATTAAAACAAGAAGTTAACTAATTTCGCAATGGACCGCTAGACCAGGTACGAATTTAATCCGTGGTGTTCAGGACTGGGAATAACCGAGATTCATCAGGGAATGCTAACTTTTGGGGGAAATCAGGGAGAAATTAGGGAATTTGTTCCAGAAACCGAGGATCTCTTCTTCTACCACTGACAGACCATCCAGTATTCAAATTTTGCGGACATTTTAGGCATTGTGTTGAAGAAATTGTTAGGAATTTTCTCATTTTCAACTTTTCCAAATTGAATCCTAAAATTTTTGTTTGAGGTTATGTTCTGTTGTTTTGAACCCGACGATAAATCGAACCACTATCGAATATGAGCTATTGATGTTTCAAAACGAATGAGAAGGGGGCGGAAAAATTCAGGTGGGCCATGGGCGGCAAGTAGGTAAATCCCGCCCTGATTGACGCTGAGTTTTTAAGGATTAAAGAGACTGTAGTTTTGAACACAGGGTGGTCGAAGAAACTTAGAATTGAGAAAAAACCTTCGTAAACTTACAAAATTTGACTATTTGCCTGGGCATTTGGCAAAATACCCGATTTGAGCATTAGCCTGCGACATGTACCTACAGTTTGTGCTCAAAGCCCTGTCCCAACGCTCTTGCCCCATGCTCACGGCTCATGAGCTAGCGTATACAGTTGGCACTTAGTTCCGTTCGATTTAATGTATAATCCCCCGCTTTTCCATTTTCCCCGAGAGGAGTCAAACCCATTTTTACATTGTTTCTTATACAGCTCACCACGAGCTCACCCCATCTTTACCCCACGTTTCTGGTTCCGTTTAGCAGAAATACGTCCATTTGGAAAAGTTTACGTCCGAAATTCACGCATCTCTAGAATAACTATACGTGTACTAGCGAAATGCCCGTGACTGGAGTCACGGGTCTGGAGGCCGCTAAAATATCTACAACCCCGAAAAAATGGTGGTAGGGGAGCAAGACATGCCATACAAAAAAAATGATAAAATCTATAGAAAAATGAGTTGTGGGGAGAGGGTGATGGAGCTAGAAAAATTAGCTGCGGGTGGTGGGGGAGGTAGAATTAATGCTGGCAAAAAAATTAGAACTAACCTAGCGATGATTTATTAAAAAAAGAAAGAAAAAAAATGAAAAAAAAGAAAAAAATAAGTTGAAATAAAACATCAGCTGATAGCAAACAACGGTTACCAAGGAAACCAAGGAATGGAACTTTCATAAAAACAGTTTAGTGGAAAACAGCGTAAGTAGGGCACTTACGTTAATTACTAAGTAAACGGTAAATGCGATTTAACCGAAAATTTATACAGTTCTTCATAAGACCAAAATGGACAAAATTGCAAAATTTGAAGAAGCTAACGTAAATCTAACGATAGTTATCGTGAACGAAAGAATTGTTGACATAGGTCGGGTAACTATTATAGGTGGGATGGGATCATTGTGGTTGATTTATCTGTGGAGAACACATCAGTTTTGTGAACTGAATGGTTTTGATGTGCATACGTAACGATCCCAAAAGAAGGGGTACTATCAATAAGGGCCGTTTTTGGGTCCACCCTGAATTTCCTCACTGTACGATTTTTTTTTCACAATAAGGGTCTCTACTTTGCGAGATGCATTATAGATTTGGTCGTATTCGGTCTCTTCTTGGGTCTAAACATGGGTCTGAAGGTCGACGACGACGAACCACGCGTAATTTTCGAGATTCGATTACAAAAATCGCATTTTTCGTCAAAATCGGGCTTACCACCCGTGTATCAACACGAAAAGAGATTGAACAATACTAAGTGCTGCATTTCGTGAAGTATAGACCTTTAATGCGCAAAAAATCGTAGCGTCGAGGAAAGCAGGGTTGCCACTGAATTTAGGAAATTAAATTTCTTGGCATTTCCCTGATTTCTCTATGCCACGTTGTGGTAAAATTCCCTGACAATTGTAGATGATTGAAACGACATAATAGGTCATTTGCGCTGGTCACAGAATCGTGTTTTGATGTTCGATTCTTGTAGATCAGCTAAAAATAGTAATATCCGTCCAAACAGCAACTTTCTACGCTCAATATTAACCGAGATATCGCCCCTTGAAACGTCGAGGTTTTGAAGTCATCTATCGCGGTTGTGACGCCATTGGTTTCTTCAACGTTGCTTTCATCTGTCGGTGTGACGCACATTTGCACTGGTTGTTCAACGTGAATCTTGGAAGGAAGCAAAGTAGAAGAAACCAAGGGTGTCATTGCCGCAGTGGAGGACCGCAAAAACCCGACTTTTCAAAGGGCGATATCTCGGAAAATTGCTGCTTAGACAGATACTAGCCGTCCTGGACGCGCGTCCGTCACGGCCAGGCAAGGGGCTGCGCCCCCTGGACCCCTGATCACTCGCTACGCGAGTGACATTCGGCTCGCTCCGCGAGCCATTTTTCTCAGTGATTGGACATTTGATCACTAAGATGTATACATTTTGGAGACTCTGGAGGCAAAAATTTTCGTCTCAGAACCTTGTTGCCGGAGCGTGCCATCATTTGCACATGAATAGATGTGTGGAGATGAAGCGATGATGGGGATCGATCATTTCTTCAAAAACGCATTTGACTGGGACGTCATCCCATCGGGTGGCGGAAAAAGACAATATGGATCTCCTTCCGCGATTTGACTTGCTGAAGTGGCAAAAGTTCATCTTTACTTCTTAAGAAGATTATCGGTGGCGTAGAAGTCTAAAAACTGCTCAACGATGGTATAGTTCGAGTTCCGAATCGCAATGAGCCCACTCGTGTTTTTTCTTATACTTTCATCGCATATAAATTTCTCTGATGTTTTTGTTTTATTCTCTCTGATTGCATATTAGTAATCATATCCTCATTTCATTTCCTTTCCCTTTCCTTTTTCCCTTTCTGGAGCATCTGTGTCCATTTACAATTATTATTTTAAAATAGCTTTCCTCTAGTATACAATTGATGCTTCAAACGGAATGAATTGTTTTAATGACATTTCCGGCTAAATCATGGGTTTTCCCAGGAAGGCAGCCTCTCGTCCCTCCCGGACTCTATTGTTGCCAGATAAGTTGCTTTTTTAGCACTTTTCCCAATTCAAATCCATGTAAAATATTCACATTATCGCACAATCTGGCAACCTCTCGAGTGAAATAGAAAAAGGTAGAATCGCTGAAAGTCTGAATCCTTCGAAGTTTATATTAATGATTATTATGTTTAGCTAATGAACAAGGATCAAACATCCAAACACGATTCTGTGCCCGGCGCAACTGACCCATTTGAAATATTTTTCTGACATTTTTAGTTGTTCGGAACGTCAAACCCATTCTAGGAAAGATAATAAAGGTGACTGTGGACAATTTTTCCCCAACATTTTCGTCTTTTTCCTTGACATTTCCAAGTTTTCCCTGACTTTTTCAAATTCCTTGACAATGGAGATGTTGCATGTATGAGAAATTTACGATTTGACCGTTGATTCTTATGTAAAAGTTCAAGAGGAACACGACGGTGCCACTGGTTTTCTCTGAAATTAACTCTCAAGCTAAAAAAAACTCTCAAATTGATGCCAAAATGGAGGGGATATCCCACTCTACCCTGAGAGTCCACGTCTACATCAAGACAAACTCTCCATGCAAAGATAGGGAGCAAATACATTGACAGGGCTGCCACCTCATTTGGGGATTCCAAAACTAAAAATACGGCATCACTGCTAATGTATTTGCTCCCTATCTTTGCATGGAGAGTTTGTTTTGATGTAGAGGTGGACTCTCAGGGTAGGGTGGGATATCCCCTCCATTTTGGCCTCGACTTGAGAGCTTTTTTTGAGCTTGAGAGCTGATTTCAGAGGAAACCAGTGGCGCCATCGTGTTTTTCGCGAACTTTTACCTAAGAATCTTTAGTCAAATCGCAAATTCCTCACACATGCAACAACTCCATTTCAATAATCAGCCCGCAGTCAGCGAAATTCTATATGTGGGCAAGCACAAGCATTAACTTAAGCACTTCATTACTCTTAATGTTATTTGTTCTTAAAATTTCAACTAGTTACCAACCGACAACTCGTCGTTTCCCTCACGAAAGAACATAACCTCATTTCAATGTTGCCAAATTTACCATCGCAAATTGCATTTTAAATCCAATCACCATCGTGTTTCTTGCGCGAACTTTTACATATGAATCGATGGTCAAAGCGCAAATTCCCCACACATGCAACATCTCCATTCCCGTTCTCAGCAGGATTCCCTAACTGAGGCATCTCTGAGAAAGTCAGGGTGCGGTCCCAAAAACGGCCCTCGCCGATACCCCGCCCTCCGACATTTTCCAATGATAAAACCGGAGGCACGAGAAACGCATCGGAAGGCTCCGCGCCCGTCGTAAACAACCGAAAAACGGCACCGGAGTTAATAATAATCCGCTCGGGCGCGAATTATTAATTCGCGAAGCCCATCCTATCCCGCTCCGGTCAATCACGCTCAAACTCGGGAAAATATCGCCCGTTCGACCCACACGGGATCGGGCCGAAAATAAACTCCGTACCGAGATGATGATTGGCATTACGAGTCAAAACGGTAGTTCGGAAAGGGACCGAGGGGGGACGGGGGGAGGAGGGGGTGGGAAAATTTCCGGGGGGCGGCGGGTTGAGATGTCTGCTCTATAACTTCATGTCTCGATAGAAACAGCGCGAAGGAAAATAGTTTATGTTTCCTTCGGCGCGAGTCTCGGTGATGCTGCTCGTTTACGAGAGTCGGGGCTCTGGTTGAAGATGGCCGGGGGCTTCTCCGGAGTGCTCGTTAATATTTGCTCACGTTTTAATAGAGCTGTACTGGATCTTAAAATTAGACCCGGGTCGGATAAGAATGTTCGCCCGATAGCGCGGGCCACCGTTCGGATTTTGAGCTATCGCAGGCCACTGTTTTCGCAACGGTTTTGGCTCGTCTGCGATGTGCGGAGTAATAATTTATGATGTTATGTCCTTATTTTTCAGGCGTGTTTTCGGTGTGATGGATCAGCAGACAAGGTACGAATTTAAGTATGCTGATACTTGCGTGTGAACGATTCGGGCAACGAAAATTACCGAAATCGACTTCTGCGGGCTGATTACCGAAACTATAGAGTCCCTATGGAGAGAGTTAAGACAACGCGGCTCATGGCTGTTACAAAGGGACTCTAGTCACAAACGGAAATAAGGATTACACAAATTGCACGTTTTTCATAATCTTTGATCAACTCATTCTCGAATTCCTGTATCCGTTTCTTCTCTCATTCCGTTTGTTCCTCGCCGTTCCTTCAATTCCCCGGTCCATTCCAGGTTATAATCTTTGCAATCGGTAAAAATATAATCTTTGTTCCCGTTTGTGGCACTGCGGAGGCCTAAAATACGGGAACCAATCATAAATGGATTCGTATTGTCTTTACTCTCAGTACATAGGGACTCTAGTTGAAACTGGTAGACAAAGCTACAGTCAAAGAAGACAAAGAAGACAAGGTGGTTGAGGAAGGTATAAAGGTAATAGACTAACTAACGACATTTAACGATAGACCCTTTACTTAGTCCATCATTTTCTTCCTAAGTCTAAATGAATCATCCATTTCAACCATTTGAATTTACGCACCGGAGAATTTAGATATCTTACAGTTAGTTCAGAGTTGATTGCAATGCGTTTTTTTGCGCGAATCGTGATCTGCGTGAAATTTTGACAAGTAAAGAACTTGTATCAGAATGCTCAAATTCACACGTAGTGTACTGGTCCATTATTGTACGCTAAGTGATCGACAGCCATCAAGAATTAAGTCACAATTCTGTCTGGATGCTGAGGAAACATTGGCTGTTGGCTGCACGGCCCCGCGCAGTTAAATATTTCTGTCTTTGTGGTTACCTACTTGGGGTGACTTTTTTTCGGTGGATCGACCAAACTTGCGCTTGATCGACCAAATGTTTGGTTAAACAAAAATCTTTGCTTTTCTCCTTGCCTTACACGCATTTTTATCAGTGTTTGAATTGGAAAAGTAGAATGATGAAACGACAAAGGAATAAACCGAAAAACACGAGGAATCGAACCGGGAACTTGATAAATAGATTATGTCCAGAAATCGCATACCCCAAGGCTACTTTTTAGTGTTATTCACAAAAATCTCGAATTTCCGTGCCTTTTCACAGAAAATCTGTACCTTTTCCGTACTTTTGGTACCGACCTTCCGAAATCCATGCTTTTTCAGTGTATCCGTGTACTACTTCCGTGCCTTTTCACAGAAAATCTGTACCTTTTCTGTACTTTTGGTATCGACCTTCCGAAATCCATGCTTTTTCAGTGTGTCCACGGTATTTTTTCCGTACAGTATAGGCACCTTGTGGTTTGTAACGAGGTTGCAAAATTTTAAATCGAGAATTTGGCCAATGTAACCCGAGGTAAACTTATGAAAACGTATTAACAGCACGCTTAGGTTACTGTATGTTATTTTCTTCCCGACTAACACAAAATAACGGTTACTTTTCCTTACTGTGAACAACACTCCAGACCGTCCTCAACATCTACTTGTACAGGAACAGTTTTAAATTTAAGGATAATATGGACTACATTTTGCAATTTGGAACTATAAACCCTAGTCCGGTTTAAAGACAATGTATGTGCCATTAGTCTCCCTATGAACATAAGTGTTTTTCCAGAAGAGCCAGAATTCATAGTTCCAAATTGCAAAATGCAGTTCATGTAGATCTGCGATCTGGTACCCACAGCATTTTATTGAATTTTATTTTCAGTTGATTGATTTTTTTCTCAATGTGGTTGCCTCACTAAGGTTGGAATCCAAGAAAAGGACTAACTCATAACTACTCTGATCAGAAGGCATATCTCTATTTCCCCGGAAAGCTTAAGGCCCGGGAGCACGGCGGGCTGATTCTTTAAATTGATAGACAAAGATATGGACAAAGAGGACACAGTGAGTATGGAACGATCCTATTGGTTGAAACGGGTGGTTGTTTTAGACTAAGAGAGAAAATGGGTCTCTCGTGGGTTACCGTTATTTAGTCTATTAGCTCTATTAGGTAGTTAACCCCTTGTCCATTGCAACTACCTGCTTTCATCAATAGGATCGCTTTATTTTCAATTTGTCTTTTTTGCCTACAGCTTTGTCTATCAGTTTTAATTCTGAATGTGAATTTTGATTTCGGTAGGGTCCCGTTTCCCATGGAAGTTATATAAACAAATAAAAGTGGAAATATACGTCTATCTTCCGTAAAATTTAGTCAGTTAGTTATTTTATTTATCGACATTCACCATCCTAGGCTATGAACGTCTTTACGAAGAATTTGGAAGATGGGTATCAACCGTGTTTATGTGCATATTCGTTTCGCGCCATGTACATTAATTTGATTCGTATCAAGCATAAACTCCATACATTTTCGCGTAAAAATTCAAAAATCCTCAACCCGACAAGAGAAAAAAAATCAAAATTTCAACTGAGGGGTTTGGAGGAAGAGGCGAATAAGTGCAGTTTTTGGAAAATTGAGATTTTCATGATTGCAACTCAAACTAGTTTGAAAATATATTCCGCGAAAAATTATTGACTAAAATCCAATTTTCCATCATCAAAAAGTGAGTTTGAACTTTCTTGTCGCCAATAGGCTCCATGTAATATTGAAACTTAAAACGTGTATTTCTCGAAATTGTAAAAATTGCAATTGGACTACATTTTGCCATAAGAAACTCAGCCAAAAAGTGTACCTAATTTTTGGCTGGTTTAGAGACAACGTCAGTACTATTAGTTCCCATATGCACACAAGTGTTCTTATGGATGAGCCAGGAACTGAAAGTCCTGATTGCAAGATGTAGTCCATGTATTCCACGGCTTGTCCAAGCCCCTCAATTGAAAATCAAATTTTTGAGTGAACCTGCCTGGGTATTCTGTTTTTCTGCTTGTCACTTTGCAAAAGCGCCTTCGAACCACCAAAAACTCAATTTCCGACTTTTAGCGCTTACGTCTTTCCGAAAATGACTGCACTTTTCAGATGTTTTTTAGGCCTTAAAAGTCAGTTTTTTGCTCATCACTTTGCAACAAGATGCGCTTACGCCTACGCGAATACGGAAACACCAAATCCTCGATTTTCCGATTTCGTTTGGCACTAACGTCTTTCTGAAAATGACAGCCCTTATTCAAATGTTCGTTCAGACCTTAAAAAAACCGTTTTTTGCTCATCAATCTGCAACAAGATGCGACTAACGCCTAAGCAAATACCGAACCGTCAAATCCTCCGTTCCCAATTTCTTTTTGGCACTTACGTTTCTTAGAAAATGATCCTTTCAGATGAATTCCCTTTTCTGATGTTTTTAAGCCTTAAAAATCAGTTTATTTGCTCATCACTTTGCAACAAGATGCGCTGACGCCTACGCAAATACGGAAACACCAAAAACTCGATTTTCAACATTCAGCGCTTAAGTCTTTTTGAAAACGACGGCCGTTTTCAGATGTTTTTTAGACCTTAAAAATTCGTTTTTCTGCTCATCACTTTGCAACGAGATGCGGCTACGCCTAAGCGAATACCGCATTAACCGCCAAATCCTCCGTTTCCAATTGTTTTGGCACTTACGTCTTTTTGAAATTGCCTGCATTTTTCAGATGTTTCTTAGACCTTAGAAATCCGTTTTCCTGCTCATCACTTTGCAACAAGATGCGCCTACGCCTACGCTACGCAAATACCGAACCACCAAAAACTCGATTTTCAATTCCCGGCGCTTACGTCTTTCCGAGAATGACCGCTTCACTTGATGGGTGACCAAAAAAAAAAAAAAACAAAAAACATGCAAAAACAACATACCTCATGAATTTTGAAGCTGGTCCTCCGCTTGACTTTTCGGGTGACCTCCCCTTCGTAGGTCTCTTCGATCGTCGTCATCTCGGGCGCTCTGGACAGACAGAGAGGGACAAAGGGTCAGAGAGAAAAAAACCAAAAAAACACACTTGCGAGGGACGGAAGGGGGGAGGGGGTTGGGAAATTCACTGACTGAGGGTCACCGAACTACACACAGGGCGAACGCGGGGTTCCGCCGCGGGAATTTCGGGTCTCGAATCGGAATCTATCGACACCGCGTCACGTTGCGTACAACTTTGGGCTTGAAGACACGAATTCTAGCGACCGAGCTTACGACCTGTACGCCCGGGGCTCCACGAAATTGTGAGGTTCCCCGACGGACCCTGCCGTGCTCGGGGCCTTCGCCCCCCCCCCCCCCTCGTGAACCCCCGCTCGGGGCCGATTTGTCCGTTTCCGCGATCGCCTCGCGCTCTGTCCGTTGCCAAATTTTCCCGGTGGAAAAAATGCCTAAAAACGATGTGATATCGTCACCTTCCAGGCAAAGTATCACAAGCGCCATGCGACGTTTAAAAATTTCCGCCGCCATTTTATTTTTTTACAGAGAAATTGTTCAACGAAGCTGTCCGAAAATTTCACTGAATTTTCTTTGTGCTGCCGATAAAATTTAGTGAAATTTCCAAACAGATTCAACCAACAATTTCTCAGTAAAGAAATAAAATGGCGGCGGAAATTTTTAAACGTCGCATGGCGCTTGTGATACTTTGCCTGGAAGGTGACGATATACTGCCGTGTAGAGTACCTATATTGAGAGAGTATAGCCACCGGTGTTACCACCTCTGATTGGCTCAGCCATCTTAGGCTGAATGGAGCCCTTAGGACCCAAAAATGGCGGACGCCATAAATTAATGTAATGCAAAATGACTCAAAATGTAGTTTTCTTTGCTCGTCGTAACAAGAAATTTACCCAAATGCACTATTGCGACTTCTTTACATATTTTTAAGGCTAATCGTGTGCAATTTTTGAGATAAATTATCTACATGTAGTAAGGTTGGCAGCAAGTGCGGTTGGTGATAACCGTCAAAAGTTGGCAATGATCCCCCTCCTCCCATCCACAAAAACCAAAACAAAGCACCGCCATTTTTGGGTCCTAAGCCTCTCCATGGGGCCCAGTGGCCATACTCTCTCAATATATAGGTACTCTACTGCCGTGCTAAGGAAGAACTCCGGATGAGCCATTAAGCGTTGCCAAATTTCCTCCGACGAACAACGATTTTTCGGGAGAATCTGAGAATGATTCTCCGTTGATTTTTCACAGGATTTCGTTCGCAGTTTGATCTAAAAAGTCTGAAAATTTCGAGGAAAAAAATTTGTAACTATCTTCAAAAATAAATATTTCGAAGAGGAAATTTGGCAACTCTCGAATGTATTCATACGGCGTTCTTCCTTCGCACGGCAGTACAGTACGATTTACCGAAAACTTCAATAAAAGGGCTTGGAAGACGAGTGGGGTATGTGCACTAGAAAAATCTCCGGGCGTGGAAGCCGTACATACTTACGGACTCTATAGACATATCGTCCGTGTTCCGGGCTCAGAGACCGAAAGTTCCGGGCGTAGTGCCCGGAGCGATCGAAGCTGCGGCTCCAGCACCCGAAACTTTTCGACTTATGAGCCCGGAACGGAAGGTATGTCTATATAGCCCGTAACTTTTTCTTTCAGTGTGCAGTTTTCGAAACCAATGAAGGTGTTGCATGTGTGAGAAATTTGCGATTTGTCTGTTGATTCTTATGTAAAAGTTCGCGAGAAACACGATGGTGCCACTGGTTTTCTCTGAAATCAACTCCCAAGCTCAAAAAAAGCTCTCAAGTTGAGGCTAAACTGGAGGGGATATCCAACGCTATCCTGAGAGTCCACGTCTACATCAAGACAAACTCTCCATGCAAAGATAGGGAGCAAATACATTGACAGGGCTGCCACTTTATTTGGGGACTCCAAAACTGGAAAAACGGCAACCCTGCTAATGTATTTGCTCCCTATCTTTGCATGGAGAGTTAGTCGTGATGTAGAGGTGGACTCTCAGGTTAGCGTGGGATATCCCCTCCATTTTGGCCTCAACTTGAGAGCTTTTTTTGAGCTTGGGAGTTGATTTCAGAGAAAACCAGTGACACCATGGTGTTTCTCGCGAACTTTTACGTAAGAATTAGTGGTCAAATCGCAAATTCCTCACACATGCAACATCTCAATTGGGATACCGATGAATTCAACTGGACTACCTAGTCTTAGAATATATCCTATGAAAAATTCATCACTAAAATCCAATTTTCACGCGAGAAATAGTGAGTTTGAACTTTTTTTTGCCATGAGGCTCTATGTAATTTTGGGACCATTAATTAACACGTATTTCTTGAAATAGCTAAAACTGTCCTCCGAGCCCCTCAGTTAGGAGCCAAGAAGCCTCAACCATTACCCAAAAGTTAGAGAACTTGGTAATTTCGAAAGGGAAAAATTGTTACAAATATCGCCTACCTCTAGCGGTAATAAGATGAAACTCGCGTAACTCACACTTTTTCACGTGCGGAAATCAAGTGAGCAACTATTCGAACTCCGGAGTAGGTGTGTGGTATCATACAGCATTGAAGGAGATTCCTTAGGTTTTTGCATTTCTCAAATAAGTGACGTACATTAAAATTAAACTCGCATCGATATAAAACTCGCGTGTTTTCCGAGATATTGAGGTGAAAATTACGTGATCATTTTGTGTGCTCAGGCACGTGATTTCAAGCGCGCAGGACGGAGAGCAGCTCCGGGTTGTAAAGCCGGAGATGGAAGCTCATCCGAGCGCTTGAGCTGGAAGCTGCTGGACCAGGCGATGGTCGCCTGATGGGCAGGCAATCCGCAACAGTGGGCGCGGCGTCTTCAGGTTGTGCGCTTGAAGCGCGGTGAAGACCCCCAAGGGATACCCCCAGGGCTTGCCTAAGCGAATCGCTCCGGCGGATATCGCTAAGAAGCGATTATGGTTGCTTTGTGCAGTTCTGAAAGCTGCCAAGCACTGTGCAGTCAACAACGATGCGGCCGGACTGTGAAGCAGCAGGATGCATCCGGGAGCCTTGCACTGTGTAGCTGAACAGCTAAGCGCCGTACAGGACTTGATCCAACATGCGCATACCGCGGCTAGAGTCCCTTTATACTGAGAGTCAAGACAACACCACTCATGGGTACACCCGTGGTCGAATAGTTATCTCATTGCGCCTTGCGCCAGCCGTGCATGAATTCGAATATTTACCGCTCACGCGAAAAAAAGCGTATTTGTCTCCGATAGCAACGTTGCACATCTTTACTTCTGTTTAATTTTTAAAGACATTTTTTTGAAAAGCCACTCACAGGTTTTCTGAACAGTTTTCTGGGATTTTCTCGATGGTTTTCAGTAAAATCACGGAGAATATCGACGCGATATTTCCATTTGTTTTATATCTGTTCTTTTCTTTTTTTCTGGAAACAATAAAACATTGTCCGAGTTTTTGAATCGTTGTTAATTAAGATGCGTATTGCGGGGCCCTACCGTCAGTAAAAACCGGAAAATGTCGGGATATCATGGATCAGAAAATTCTAAGGCTGTCGGGCAAGCATTTTTAACCATATGCAGTTGATCACGTTCAAAAGTGAAACTATTTATTCAGTTCACCATAAAAGTCGATTTGTAAAGCCAAACTAGTGTCTATTCATTCGTAGCCAAATTCTGGAAATTGTATTTAAATTTTATGAAAAATCAAGAAAATATGTGGAGAATGCGCAATGTAGTCAACATCTTGCAAGATACCAATTTCCCGCCATCATGACGGCCGTTATTTTGCAACCGTGATTCATGGGAACCTACTCCGGTCATCGCAAAAAGTTAACCATTGTTACGTTCTTTCTAATTCAACAATGAAAAAAAAATTCGCTTGGATGTAGAGTCCAGACACTTGAAAACATTAACAAGAAAAAATACTCTTGCTTCAATCGGATTTTTGCTTAAATCAAAAGGAAATCCGCTCAAATGAAGAGACTTGGTTCTTGATTAAAGCAAAAATTCGATTGAATCAGGAGTATTTTTCCTTGTCGATATTTTTAAGAGTCTGGACTCCAGATTCAAGCGGTTTTTTTCCGTGAAGGTATCGCCCGATGTAGGTTGCTTAAATCAAAAAGAAATCCGCTCAAATGAAGAGACTTGGTTCTTGATTTAAGCAAAAATCCGATTGAATCAAGAGTATGTTTCCTGGTCGATGTTTTAAGAGTCTGGACTCCAGATTCAAGCGGTTTTTTTCCAACGAAGGTATCGCACGATGTAGGTTTCGATTCGAATGTCGCCCTTTACCCCTAGCCCTTGGAAGGGAGGGCGAGAGGTCATGACCCCCTTCCCTCTTACAAGAATTTACCTGAAGTGCCTTTGTTCAAAGAAATACTTTCCAAAAGCATATGTAAACATCTTCAATCGTTGTCGAGATATTAACGAATGGATGTATTTCCACCAATGGGGTGTCCTCGTTTGTTCTCGGGCGGTACGAATGAATGGAAATAATAAAGCGCCAGTGACGTCAGCGGCGACGACAAGAGCGGCGATGTCCCGCCGCGCCGCCGCTGACATCACTGGCGCTTTTTAATTTCCATTCATTCTTACCGCCCGAGGACAATAGAGTCCCTTTATACCCAGAGTTAAGACAACTCACTTTTGGTTCGGCTGAAAGTGGCCTAAAAAAAAATCCAATTCTGATTGGTTCTCGCTTATGGAGGCCGAAACGAGTGCACCAAGATGGCGGTACCTCGAATGTGAACAAGAATGATGAAAATATCACCTAATTGTGGTTTATCAAGAGTAAATTGTTATTTCCATCGGTCCAAAATGAAAATAGATTAAGAAATTATTCACAAACCAATCTCATTTTCTTTTTAATTGATCAATTTGTTGATGTTGTTGTTTTTGTGTGACAGACATCGCAGGATTCCTGATCCTTATCCCTCAATATCGTTCGTTTGGGTGCACTCGTTTCGGCCTCCATGGCCAGCCAAGGACGGCTGTCAGTCAGCTGATAATCGAGTTGTCTTAACTCTGGGTATAAAGGGACTCTAGAGGACAAACGAGGACACCCCATCGGTGGAAATACATCCATTCGTTAATATCTCGACAACGATTGAAGATGTTCACATGTGCTTTTGGAAAGTATTTCTTTGAACAAAGGCACTTCAGGTAAATTCTTGTAAGAGGGAAGGGGGTCATGACCTATCGCTCTCCCTTCCAAGGGCTAGGGGTAAAGGGCGACATTCGAATCGAAACCTACATCGTGCGATACCTTCACCGGAAAAAAATCGCTTGGTTCTGGGGTCAAAACTCTTAAAAACATTGACAAGAAAAAATACTCATAATTCAATCGAATTTTTGCTTTAATCAAGAACCAAGTCTCTTCATTTGAGCGGATTTCTTTTTGATTTAAGCAACCTACATCGGGCGATACCTTCACGGGAAAAAACCGCTTGAATCTGGAGTCCAGACTCTTAAAAATATCGACAAGGAAAAATACTCCTGATTCAATCGAATTTTTGCTTTAATCAAGAACCAAGTCTCTTCATTTGAGCGGATTTCCTATTGATTTAAGCAAAAATCCGATTGAAGCAAGAGTATTTTTTCTTGTTAATGTTTTCAAGTGTCTGGACTCTAGATCCAAGCTACTTTTTCTTTCATTGTTGAATTAGAAAGAACATAACAAAAGTTAACTTTTTGCGATGACCGGAGTACGTTCTCATGAATTACAGTTTCAAAATAACGGCCGTCATGATGGCGGGAAATTGGTATCTTGCGAGATGTTGACTACACTGCGCATTCTCCACATATCTTCTTGATTTTTCATAAAATTTAAATACAATTTCCAGAATCCATGATATCCCGACATTTTTCGGTTTTTACTGACGGAAAAGCCCCGCAATACGCATCTTAATTAAATCAGTGAGTTCGAAAACACACCAACTCGGGTTTTTTTCGATTTTCACTTTTTTACGGCTTAGTAACACTTATGGATAGAAGCATCTGCACGCAAAAGGAAATTTCGAAATTGCAATCGGAAGTGCTCGAATCAGCGACGGGAAAAGGGAAAAATCGAAGTATTTCCTTCCATTTCAAGGGAAACGGGTAACCATCCGATTTTGCTGCTTTCTTTTTTCGGTTCCGTATACCTTGTACCATCAAATTATATAAATATTCAAACGTTATTCAGGTCGCAAAATATACATTTTTCTGGGTAGACTATGAAAAATCAGTATCTGAAAGTCGGCGAGAACGAAAACATACCAACTCGGAAATTTTTAAACGCTTAATTCTCCGTCATCAAACATGGTGTATCGATTTCAACTTGGTGCTTTACGAAGTCTCAAAGTACTTATCCTTATTGGCACCAAAAAGCTTTTTCTTAAACTAACTTCTTCGCGCGCTGCGCAGTTTCAGGTGATTCCTGAACAATTTTTTTCCCCCGAGTTGGTGTGTTTTCGAACACACTTATTCAATTAACAAAGATTCAAAAACTCGGACAAAGTTTTATTGTTTCCAGAAAAAAAGAAAAGAACAGATATAAAACGAATGGAAATATCGCGTCGATACTCTCCGTGATTTTACTGAAAACCATCGAGAAAATCCCGGGAAACTTTTCAGAAAACCTGTGAGTGGCTTTTCCAAAAAATGTCTTTAAAAAATTAAACAGAAGTAAAGATGTGCAACGTTGCAATCGGAGACAAATACGCTTTTTTTTCGCGTGAGCGGTAAATATTCGAATTCATTCACGGCTGGCGCAAGGCGCAACGAGATAACTATTCGACCACGGGTGTACCCATGTTGCCGCTAGCCGGATTGAAGGCGCGTCACACTGCGCAGATGATTCGACCGCGTCTCCTATACTTCCTTTCCTTTCTTTCCTGGCTGGCGCGATACTAAAATCGCCGCAAAATTGGGACTCCGCTACGCCCCGTCATTCTTGACTTTCTGCCCCGTTTGTACAAAAGTTGAAAGCAAATTATGCAAGTATATTGATCGCAACCTTTCAGAGACTCAGATTGTATTTTATTTTTTCAGTTAAAAAAAGAAAAGAAAAGAAAAAAGAAGAAGAAACGAATGAAAATTTTGTATCGAAATATTCTGTGATTTCGTTTGAAATCGTTTAGGTATAATCCTGGAAGCTTTTCGGATGCCAGTGTGTAGCTTTTAAAAGAAATGAATTTTTAATCGAACATGAGAGGCGGTGTACAACGTTACAATCTGAGATAATTACGGTCACTATTTTTGCCTATCAGCCCCGTTTTAATCATAATTTAAGAAAAAATATGCATCTTAATTGCATCGACTCAGAAACTTAGACCGTGTTTAATTTCTTTTAGTTTAAAAAAAAAGATATGAAAAGAATTTTACGGGATGTCGACTATTTAATTGCAGATTTTTTTATGTATTCCTTATTTTTCCTGGAATTTTAAATAAAATTTTTTAGATTAAGACCGCGAGTAAATTGACACTCGTTTGACCTCACGGACCAAAGTCTTTGGTGCATGGAATCAAAGGCCTTGTCCACACGAGCGGGGTTCGCGGAACTTAGTTCGAGGAACTTGTTCCCGGAACAAATATTATAGCTGAGCTAAACACTTTCAAAACCCGGAACTCCTCCCGCACTCCGAGCTTCTACATTATGTTTCTTTTGATGTGAATTCGTTTGTTTTTGTTTTTTACGTCCTTTCCATGTTTTGACATTTATTTTTGTTACTTTGAAGGCCGTATGATCTATTATTTTGCAATAATTGAATGGTTTTATTGAAGTTCCGGTTCCAATTCTGGCGAACTCGTGTGGACAGCATGCCTCGTTTAAAGGAACAAGTTTCGGGAACTGAGCAGTTCGCCGAATAAGTTCCTCGAACCACGCTCGTGTGGACAGGGCCAAATGTTTTACTTTTGTGTATGCTGCACTGCATGTGAGTTAAGTTTGGAGTTTCCTGATCCGTTACCGATTTTCGTGATATTTTCCTGATGACATCAAACTTCCGGGTGTTTTTCGTTTTTTTTTTTCTGACAGGAGACACACCAATCTTGGTTGTCAACCGGCCGACTTGGATCAAACTTGGTGTTAAGGGCTTTTTGGCACGAAGAGAAGGAATCTGACATTGGAATGCAAAAGTATTGCACTATTTTCAACAAGGCGGGAAGTTAACATCTCGCTTTCTTAAAAGAGCGAATCTAACGGCAAAATGCAAAAATATTGCACTGTTTTCAGATGAGGTGCTTTCCGCCATTTTAATGGCGGTAAGGTTAAAAATAGCACAACATTTCAGCATTTTAATGTCATATTCTTCCTTTTTGTGCCTAAAAACCCGGGGACACCAAGTTCCATCCAAGTCGGCCGGTTAACGACCAAGGTATCGATTTCCCGTTATCATGAACTTAAGCTGGTCGCCATTATTAAGCGGTAATACATGGCAACCTGCGATAAGCCACCGCCACACACTGGGCCGATTCAATTGGAGAAGTCGGACAAAATTTGGAAACTTTAAACGCTTATAAATCCGTTTTTACAAAACTTTAAGGTTCTAAAAGTGGCTCCATTGGTTTCCTCATGAAATTTTCTTTTAGAAACACCCCCATAAATGTAAAATCTGACCAAATAAACATCAAAATTTGCGATTTTCGTCAAAAATTTCATGTCCGACCTCTCTAATTGAATCGATCCACTGTACGCCACCCCCCCCCCCCCCCACAAGAATAACCAGATGGACGTACGTGAGAGATGTAAAAACTTGTACCCAATAGCTGAAATAATCACTGCAAACCGCGCTTCGATATCTCGATCGGGTAACATGTCACAGTCGAATATAGACATTAAAATACCTTCAGAAATGAGTGACAATCGGGGCCTTTGTCCCTCCCCCCAATATCGCGAAAACGGTTCGTGTATATTCAATCTTAAATGGACTGAGTTAAGCAGAAAGGAACCAACCCACATTATGGAAAAAATTGAGTTATGAGTGGTTTTGAACTCAACCATTGCTCTACTATCTACCGCCAAAAATTCAAAGTTTTTGTTGGAGCAACTTTTGCAGAAATTGAACTTGAAGTTTATCTTTTACATTGAGTCTTACGCAGGAGCCAAACTTTAAACCTCTTTTTCTCGGTTCGATCCCGATGTGGCTTGGTTCCTTTCTGTTTAACTCCGTCCAAATTTCAGGGCATTTATAGGCAGTATGGGGTCATCCAAAGGATGAAAACAACCTCAGAGGGGCCCAAAATCGGGCAATTTTGGGCATGGCTCTTCGTGTTCTTTTTCAAACATATTTTCGCGCGTATGAAAATTTTTGAAATATATCGGTCCAAGAATGTTAAATACGGGCAATAAATAATGTAGCCGATGCAAGCAGTCGGAAAATCATGGAAGACATGGAAAATCATGTCGTTATCTCTAGCAACGTGTCTCGGATGACCAGTCACAGGGTGGAATTTTTGAGTTATTTTCCTAAGCATATTTCCACACGGATGGAAATCGCACAGCGATTTAGTAAAAACGCAAAATACGTCACATCGTGTGTATCACCAAAATTTTGCGGCAAATACGCGTCTGTTCAGCGGTTTTTGAAAAGGAGTGAGAATAAGTTACGCCCTTTTCACCTGAATATCGCGGCATTCACGAACGTCATTAATTTGAGACAAAAGAAAAACCATGCTTGTCCTTCATTTCCGCGCGATAAAGCAATCCTACTCCGGTTTTTGAATATTGGCGCTTAGTGTCTGTTATGACCAGTGTTGTCAATAAAACATTTCAACTCAAGTTATCCGGAACAGTAAAAAAGTGCGGGATTTTTTAAAACGGCGAGAGGTTACGCGTTTTACATCTCAATATCGCGAAAAATAAGAGATTTTCCCAGCAATTTTGCATTACGTGAAAAATTACGCGTCTCACCTCTAGGTAGCGGCAAATACGCGATTTAACCAACGGTATTTTATACAGGAGTGAAGAGTCACGCTTTTTCCATCTGAATATCAAAATACACGCGTGTTCCAGCGGTTTTCTAAAATCATAAAAGCTATTCTCATCTTGATATCGCGGCAAATACGCAATTTTGCCCAGCGGTTTAATAAAAACACAAAAGAGTACGTGTTTTTAATCTGAGTATCACGACATTCATAAGCGTCAGTAATCTAAGACAGGCCAAAGACAAGATCTGCCTTCATTTTCGCGTGATACCACATACCAACTCCAGAGTTCGAATATAGTTGCAAGTCGGAAGTACTCGAAACAGCCACGGGAAAAGGGAAAAATCGAAGTATTCCATTGGAAATACCAATTTTGGGCCATTTCAAGGGAAACAGGTTACCATCCGACTTTGCTGTTTTCTTTTTTCGGTTCAGTATACCTTGTACCAACAAGTTATATAAATATTCAAGCGTTATTCAGATCGAAAAATATAAATTTTTCTGGGCAGACTATGAAAAATCAGTACCTGAAAGTCGGTGAGAACGAAAACACACCAACTAGGAAATTTTTAAACGCTTAATTCTCTGTCATCAAACATGGTGTATCGATTTCAACTTGGTGCTTTACAAAGTCTCTAAGTACTTGTCCTTTGGCACCAAAAAGGTTTTTCTTAAACTAACATCCTTGCCCGCTGCCCAGCTTTAGGTGTTTCCTAAACAATTTTTTTTTCCCCCGAGTTGGTGTATTTTCGAACTCACTGATTCATTTGGTATAGGATGCAACTGGTGGGGAAAACAAACAAAAAATGCATGCCTTCATGCGGTTTACAAGGAGGAGGGGAGAGTATTACGGCCTCAGAAGTTTCAGTCCTTTCTTCGCGATATTTTGCTGCCTATGAAAATGTCTTTCCTTCCACTCGATAACGTTAAAAACGTGGTTTTAACTCTAAAAAAGATGACAATGAGTAGAAAATGATAAAAAAATCATGTCTCTTTCTCGTTGTCCATCGGGGGAGCATATAGACACTGGAAGTTTCAGTCCGTTTCGTATGATAGTTTTTCGTTCATTAACGTGATGATAATAAATTAAGAACAACTAACAGTCGAAAAGACAATTACCCGATTGTCCGCTACTTTGAAGATTACGATGTGTTGTCACGACGATAACTTAGGAATATTTTAAACAATTATTACTTAAGAGATTTAGTCTTCCTTGATGAACTTGTTCCATTTAAAACTTGATATTAACAATTGAAGGGTTAGTCTCTCAGACAAGGTGTGAATCCAGAAAATTAAAATGACATACCTTATGAGAGTCTCGCAGCTATCAATCCTGAAACACAAGAAAAGGAGGTCGTTATTGTCACACGTTGCATTGAAATGAGCTGGAAGTTACTAGTTGATGATTCGATGGACGCCATATTTTGTGTCAAAACGGCATGGGATGTATCGCATCAATTGGTTCCATTTTTTTAGCTTCTCGTCATTTTCTCCCAATTTTGAGATCGCAATTCTGTTGTCAGGAGTCTAAAGCACTCACTTACCAATTTTAACGAAGAAACTCAACGTAATAAAGGCGCGGTTTTTTGAGAGAGAAAATATCGCATTCGAGTGCAGTTTCGATATCAGTATCGAATGCGATGTTTTCTCTCGAAAAAAACCACGCCCTTATTACGTTGAATTTCTTTGTTGAAATTGGTGAAAGAGTGCTTTAGTCTCCTGACAACAGAATTGCGATCTCAAAATTGGGGAAAAATGACGAGGAGCTGAAAAAATGGAACCAATTGATGCGATATATCGCATGCCGTTCTGACACAAAATATGACGTTCATCGAATCACCTTAATTATATGTAAAGGGCACACGCAATGGGACTATTTAGCAATTTTTAATTCCTGTACTTCTGAAAAACAGAAAGGGGGAAGCCGTCTATGTATGTACATGATTATACAGTAATTTTCCCAGATTTTGTTGAAAGATAGTAAACCACGAAAGACGAGTTCGATGTTACGTTAGCTTCTATTAGCCGCGCTAAGGAAAAACGCCGTATGAACATTTAAGAGTCACCAAATTTCCCTCGATAAAATATGTATTTTTGACAACATTCATGCATATTTTCCCTTGAAATTCTTAGATGTTATAGATCAAATTGCGTTCAAAATTGTATGCAAATTCTGGGATATAATATTCATGATTTTACCGGTAAATTTACTTTTTATCGGTGGAAACTTAGCAACGTCTGAAGGCTCATACGGCGTTCTTCCTTAGTATTTAGTATTTGCACGCAAATCTCCCAGGAGGCCAATATGGCGTCCGAAAATATTCCGAACACCGTTATGTCACTTTCGATCCGCGAAAATTAAAAACCCGCCATAAATAATAAGGGCTGTGCAACTGGTCGGGAACAACGGATAATCCATGCTCCCGTACCGGTTTCTTCGGTCGAGAATCTAGAGCTCGGAGTTTACAGTAGCTTTCCCGAGGATATGCATCCACTAATAAAATACGCTTACTCCTGAACGTCGGTGATGCGAGATAGAAGACAGGTGGCAGGTAAAAAGCAAAAATTTGCCTGCAAAGCGGCGTGATACCACACATCATACCAACGGCGCACAGTGCGGCATCCTTACGGACGATGCGGACGAAAATCGGTAGACACTCAACTTTACATAATGAAGAGACTGGCACCGACATGGGAAGGGTCTTTTGCCGCTATCAAAGTAAAAACACTCGAGAAATAGAAAAATGACAAATCTTGGGATTTTTTTGCGCATTTTTCGAGAAAAGTTCATTTGAGGTTGGCAACCTCGAATTAGTTCTATGATAACAATGTAAAAGCAACGTGAAACACCCGAACTTTAACTTCAAACATCTTTGATAGTCGTAAAAAGTCGCAAGATCTTTTTGGTAGAGTTGAAGTTGAATATCTGAGGATTAAGAAAATGTCAACTACTCAGGGCATCTTGCGTTTCAAGCGAGAAATCTTCATTTGAAGTTGACGTCCCGTGTAATTCTTAAGGACCAATGATTCTCGACCCATTTCCCGTCCACTTTCTATCCAAATTTGAAGTAGTATCGAGCAAAAAATTGGGAAATAAATCATCATTGTGAGTCAGTAATATCTTAAAGATGACAAACTCCGAAAAAATATGCAGATGTTCAGTTGTGATTTTTGATTTGTTTATTTTTGTCCACAGAGGGCCGCACTGTGCGGCGTAGTTCTGACAGTCGAACGCTTGATTTCCGCTTTCACCTATGCATACTGCCTACATTCAAAGCCTCATTAATTTGAGACGGATGAAAAGCTAAGATTTTCCTTCAAAGCGGCGTGATACCACATCACATACCAACGCCGCTGTTCCGATATCTACGCGCTTCATTTCAGACTTTAATGTGATTTGATGGACGCCATATTTTGCGTCAGAACGGCATGCGATATAACGCATCAATTGGTTCCATTTTTTCAGCTACTCGTCATTTTTCTCCGATTTTGAGATCGCAATTCTGTTGTCAGGAGACTAAAGCACTCACTAACCAATTTTAACAAAGAAATTCAACGTAATAAAGGCGTGGTTTTTTTCAGAGTGAAAACATCGCATTCTATACTGATATCGAAACTGCACTCGGATGCGATATTTTCTCTCTCAAAAAAACCACGCCTTTATTACGTTGAATTTATTTGTTAAAATTGGTAAGTGAGTGCTTTAGACTCCTGACAACAGAATTGCGATCTCAAAATAGGAGAAAAATGACGAGTAGCTGAAAAAATGGAACCAATTGATGCGATACATCGCATGCCGGTCTGACACAAAATATGGCGTCCACCGAATCACCTTAACGTTGGTAACATTATGCATACCTTCAAACAAGTCAGTAATGCGTGACAAGTGTAACGTCAATATTTCCCTTCATTTACACGTGATACCGCATCACGTACCTACTCCGGAATCCGAAAAGAGGAGTTTCCTTCAAAGCGGCGTGATACCACATCACGTACTACTCCGGAATCCGAAAAGAGGAGTTTCCTTCAAAGCGGCGTGATACCACATCACGTACCTACTCCGGAATCCGAAAAGAGGAGTTTCCTTCAAAGCGGCGTGATACAAAATCACGTACCTACTCCGGAATCCGAAAAGAGGAGTTTCTTCAAAGCGGGTGATACCACATCACGTACTACTCCGGAATCCGAAAGAGGAGTTTCTTCAAAGCGGCGTGATACACAACACGTACCTACTCCGGAATCCGAAAGGGAGTTTCCTTCAAAGCGGCGTGATACAAATCACGTACCTACTCCGGAATCCGAAAGAGGGTTGCTTCAAAGCGGCGTGATACAATCACGTACCTACTCCGGAATCCGAAAAGAGGAGTTTCCTTCAAAGCGGCGTGATACCGCATCACATACCTACTCCGGAATTCGGAAAGAGGGGTTGACTTCAAAGCGGCGTGATACTACATCACGTACCTACTCCGGAATCCGAAAAAAGGAGTTTCCTTCAAAGCGGCGTGATACCAAATCACGTACCTACTCCGGAATCCGAAAAGAGGAGTTTCCTCAACGATCTATAAACTATAGATCGGTGATGGCCTTCGAAAAAACGTAAAAGTCGTTCGATAGGCGGGCGGAGAGTGGAAATGGCTGATTGCTATCTTCATAACCTAGCTTCGTCATAACCTCAAATACATGGAATCTTACGGGAGTTTTTAGAATAAATGATTTAGTGTTGAAATTTCATCGTAAGTGCAATTGATGAATGGCTAAGTTCCATATCTGGACACAGATTTTCAAATAGTTGGTTCTAAATTTGATTTAAGTCCATATTCAGCAACAGTCCCCTAAGAAGCCATAGAAACCTACCTAATTTTTGCTCCTGGTGTGTTACGAATTTCACTTTTGGCGTAGCATAGGAACCCCCTACCTATAGTTTCTAGATCGTTGAGTTTCCTTCAAAGCGGCGTGATACTACATTACGTACCTACTCCGGAATTCGAGAAGTGTTCACGGAGGATGAGAAGTTACGAATGACAATAATTCTATGGAAAATCGTGGTTTTCACCGACCGTCTCCGTGCAAATAATCGTTTGGGGATACTAAATCTGAAACTTAACCTTCCTCATCGACTACCGTCGCGTCGTAACAATGATCGTGCATCTTTGTTTCATCAGTGACGCCTTCCCGTGATCACGCAAACAGTGCTACCGTGCTAACGAGGAACGCCGTATGAACATTCCAGAGTTTCCAAATTTCCTCGGATAAAACGCTTATTCTTGAGAAAAATAGAAACTTTAGATCAAATTACGAAAAAAATCATCTGAGAAATTGGCTGAAAAATATTCAAAAAGTTTCCTGAAAATGAGTGATTGCCAGAGGAAATTTGGCATGGTTGCTTTCCCCTTTATTCCATCAAGCAGTGATACACATACACATTTGCACTGGTTACTACCTTTCCCCCTCGCAATTTAAAAGGCTTCTATTCTCTCATCTCTCATACTGTATGCACTTCCGCGGTGGATGATGTTATACATCATGTTTTTGGATGGGCGATATTTCTGTTGATATTGGACGTAAAAATTGGCGACTGGACACAATTTGTCCATTTTCGCTGATAAATTAACTTAAACCATCAAAATACGACTCTATCTAACGCCCCTTGTTGTACCCTGCAACAATAGTCAACTGCAGAGGAAAAATGGATAAAATGATGACAAGAAAGGACGAACTAGTAAAAATTATAGCGACTGGACACAATTTGTCCATTTTTGCTGAATGATAAGCTTAAACCATCAAAATACGATTCTGCCTAACGCAATTGACCCCTGTTGTATCCTGCAACAATAGTCAACTGCAGGGGAAAAATGGATAAAATTATGACAAGAAAGGAGGAACTAATAGATACGTACCAGAGGAGAGTTATCCAATTGCCCGACGCCAAGCTGTAAGCACTCACGACACCACGCACTTTCACTGGAATCGCACCGCGCACTAAAAAAGTGGCCTCAAAAAGGTCATTAAGATTTAAATAGTTAAAAAAATGTATACAGATTCACCAGGAAATGAATCATGTGTGCTTAACTTACTTCAATTCTGCTCAGATAAGGCGTTTACAATAATACATAACATGTAAACGAGATAAAAGAAATCATGAAAATAAACGGATAATAATGATAATAAAAGGCGTATCTTGAAACCTGAATGATATAACCAAAAGAAAAATTTTCATGTGGACAGACAAAACACGAAAAAGGCGAAGAAACTGAAAATACTTAATGCATGTTCTTCCACCTCCACTATATTAAAGTCCAGATACAGATGCAATAGTTTCCAATTATTTTTGCTTTGATTGGTTTTTTTGCCTTATAAGTCCCAAAAAATAAACGTATGCTTCGTTTTTGTACACCCGATAAAACATAAATAATTGTATAATTTATCGTTTAACCGGTATCGTGGATGCAAGCCGTGAATCGCTTACAGCGCTTGATTCATCGTTCGACTTGGGAGCATTAGAGAGTTGAGTTTTACTTCAACGACGAACTCTTGTGAGATGTTTATTACGAGGCAAAAATCTGTGATTACGCAAGGGAAAATTTACCAACAATATTGGGTACCAAGATCGTTGCTTGAACTTCGAATTTACTGAGTCAATGACGACTGAGTATTCAACAACTATTTCAAGGAATACTACAAAAAGCAAGGATTTTTCTACCCCCCCCCCCCCCTCAAAAAATCTTAAAACTAAACTTCGAGCAGAACTTAAAGGCGGATGTTGATCTTCGTCCACAGAGCGTTCAAGTGCGGTGGACAGTAATTAGTGCACATTTAGGCCGGAAGAAATAATTTCAAAGTTCCGCAGCAAAAATCACTGACTTTCCAGTACTGGGCTCATTTTCCTAACTTTTCCAGGGTTTCAACGACTTATCAAGAACTATTCACCCTGGGATCTACATTATCAGGGCTGCCATTACTCTTACGTTTCGCGAATTCCTCGCTCACTTACGTACCGTTATAAATTTTCTCACTTGGTACTCACCGTTCTCCGTTTCTCACTACGATTCACAGTCCCTTCATTTTACTCACTTATGACTCACAGTTTCTCGATTTTATTCTCTCTTTACTCCCTGCGTCTCAAGATTTTACTACCTTATTTCTCTCTGTTCTCGATTTTACTCACTCCTTAATCGCCGTTCCTCGATTTTTCTCACTTGGTACTCACCGTTCTCCGTTTCTCACTACCATTCACCTTTCTCGATTTTACTCACTTATGACTCACAGTTTCTCGATTTTATTCTCTCTTTACTCCCTGTGTCACAAGACTTTACTACCTTTTTTCTCTCTGTTCTCGATTTTACTCACTCCTTACTCGCCGTTCCTCGATTTTTCTCACTTGGTGCTCACCGTTCTCCGTTTCTCACTACGATTCACAGTCCCTTCATTTTACTCACTTATGACTCACAGTTTCTCGACTTCATTCTCTCTTTACTCCCTGTGTCTCAAGATTTTACTACCCCTTTTTTCTCTCAGTCCTCGAATTTACTTCCTCTTTAGCGTCCGTTCTTGCCTTTACTCACTCTTTACTCGCCGTTCCTCAATTTTACTCACATATTACCTACTCACGGTTTCTCAATTTTACTCACTCATTACGCAAAAATCACACGAGAACTGTATTCTTTTAGGATCGATCATCACTTCATCGATCGCTAATCACTTCGCGGGACACTATGATGGAGAATCACTCTTGAATTATTCACAGATCATTTGAATTACTGAAATGACACCCATTTTACTCACCGATGCTTAAATTACTCAAAAATTGGCAGCCCTGGTTTGTTTGCTTACTAAGAGGAATTGGATATTCATAACTCACAACAAAAACGACAGTTTCCTTGACAGTTAGTCGTTACGCTGAGAAAAATAATTGTTGTGTTAAGGAATAAATATTCCTACTCTTAAAAGCTCTGCTGCTGATTTTTCTTCGTCTACTACCGACAGCTAAAACTTCTTCCTCTCCTACTATTACTGTCGTTGTTTTTATTTTTCCAGCCGAATTTTAGATTGGCTTGATTTCCCAAAACGAGGGATTTTTACAGCTGCTGTAACTGCTATTGGTGCTTTAACTGATACTAGAAGGCTGTGCCCCCTGGCCGCTACGCGGCCCGACCCCCAGAGGGCGCTTCGCTCTCTCTCAGGCCCGCTTTGACAAAAGAACGAAAAAAAAAAAAAAAAAAAAAATGAAAATCTTTTCATATCCGACTCTCATTTGTCCAATCTCCCTCTGGCTGGGAGTAATTGGATCATAAAGAATCAAATAGGAAAACCGTCCTTTATTTCAAACTTAAGGCCAATACTAAAATGAAACGAAACGAACAGAACGGAGCGTTTCGTTACTTTGGGGAAGTCTACAGTGAAGAAGCATACTGTTAATTCACTTATCTTACCCAATACTAACAGACCAAGAATACGCTGTTACTGTTGACTTTATCAAGGTGACTTTATTTTTACTTATATTATTACTTACTATTAGGTCCTTATATTATTTAAGCTGACTATTTTGAGGGGATTCGATGGACGCCATATCTTGCGTCAGAACGACATCTGACACAAAATATAACCTCCATCGAATCAAATCGAGTTCAAGAGTGAGTGAATGCGAGGGATAAAACTATCGTACGTCCTACTCTTACCTTGAACTTCTTAATCTCAACTTACCCCGTATGAGTTGATTCCTCCCAGAAAGTAAACAAACACCGATCCGTCGAACAAATTGTGCTGCAATAAGAGTTTTGCTTTTCACTCTTTGCAAAAAAAAAGTGCTAAAACAGTGTAGAAGCATACTTCAGCAGTCTGTTGGTGAAAAGTCTCTTCCCAAAACCCCTAAATTAAAGCCAAATGAGACTGACCGCGAAATATCGCATTCGATTTAACTAATAGAAATGCGATATTTAGCGGTCAGTCTCATTTGGCTTTAATTTAGGGGTTTCGGTAAGAGACTTTTCAACAAAAGACTGCTGATGTATGCCTCTACACTGTTTTAGAACTTTTTTTTGCATTTAGTGAAAAGGAAGGCTCGTATTACAACAAAATTTGTTCGACAGATCGATGTTTGTATGCTTCCTGGGTGGAATCACCATAACCCGCACCCTAGTCCTAACCCAGCCCCTGTCCCAACCCAAACCCCCTCCCTCTCATAGTCTTTGCCCACCTTAACTCATAAGTCCCGCCTTACCAAGTCAGTCAACTGACGCCTAACCCGTTTCGGCTAACCCCGAGGTAAATGAAACGTAAGTATGCTCTTACTGACTCTCTCGGCCAGAAGTATGCTTTCGACTTCCGTCGCTACAGCTGAGGCGCGAAATTTGAATGTCAATAACTTTAAAAAGTTGTTGAAATTCTAATTTCGTGCCACAGCTCTAGCGGCGGGATCCAAAAGCCCACTTTTGACTGCGAGAGTCTGGAAGAGCATACCGATACGTTTTGTCTGCCTCGGCCATATCCAACCCAACACACAATCACACATTAAAACTAGACCTAACTTCTAAAATAAACTGTGCCCTCACCAATCCCCTTCCCTCACTCCGCTCTAACCCATCCCCTAATCCCAACCCAAACCCCCCACACCATACCTCTAACCCCCGCCCGCCCTAGCCTGCCCTAAGCATATCAATCCCGCCTAGCTAACATGACCTTACCTTATCTGGCATAACACAGCACACCACACACGGAGAAAACAATTTCGAGCGTGGGACCCGAAGTTGAGGTCGTATGCTTCTCTGAAGTTTTCGGATCACGCATCCGAAAAAACTTGAGGACCAGCTGCCAAAGTTCGGGTCAGACATTTGAAGTATTTCGGTACATGCCAAAGTACATCAGATGTCTAATCCGAAATTTGGCAGCTGAACCTCAAGTTTTTGGATGCGTGATCCGAAAACTTCAGAGATTTATATCACCTCAACTTCGGTTCTCCCGAAAGAAGTTTTTTTTCAAACCGTCAAATGGACAGTGCGCCGAACGATCTCTCGAAAGCTTTTCCCGGGGAAAAAGCGATCGACGGACCGCTTCGCGAACTGCCCATCCGACCGTCCAACAAACCACACGCACACTGTGTTTGTCAAACCGTCAAATAGATAGTGCGCCGAACGATCTCTCGAAAGCTTTTCCCGGGGAAAAAGCGATCGACAGACTGCTCGGCGAACTGCCCATCCGACCGTCCAACAAACCACACGCACTCACACGGTGAAAAAAACTTCGTGCGTGGGACCCGAAGTTGAGGTCGTATGCTTCTCTGAAGTTTTCGGATCACGCATCCGAAAAAACTTGAGGACCAGCTGCCAAAGTTCGGGTCAGACATTTGAAGTATTTCGGTACATGCCAAAGTACATCAGACGTGTGACCCGAACCCTTCGGCATCGATTTTCGGTTGCGTGATCTGAAACTTCAGAGATCCACTTGACCCGAACTTCGGGTCTCTCGCACGAAATGTTTTTCTCCGTGCTTCACACTATACCACGCCATAACACAACACAACACAACACAACACACCACACCACACCACAACACAACACAACACAACACAACACAACACAACACAACACAACACAACACAACACAACACACCACAACACAACACAGCACAGCACAACATAACCAAGTCAGCCACGGTGAAAAAACTCGTTTTTTACCGCAGCTGTACCTCGGGAGCCAATCCCAAGGTCACTGACCAAGGGTAGAAAGGGCAGGGCACCTACACGGTGCCCGCCACCATCCACCGGGGCAGACGTGCGGCCGGGGCGGCGTCTGCAGATCGCTCCTCTAGCGCCTCCAGACGGTACGCGACGTCCGCCGACCGGATGAACGACCGCGCGCCGGGCGCTTCGACGAGTGCTCGGTCGGACGACAGAGCCTCCAACTCAACTTCACTTTCAGGCCGAGGCTAAAGGCATCGGCCTGAAAGTGAAGCTGATACGGAAGCACTGTCATCACGGTAGAGCAGTCGACGGGGCGTCCAGCGGGTGTCCACCCGCTCGTCGGACGTCGACTTCGACGTTCGCCGACCGGGTGGACGACCGTGCGCCGGGCGCTCCGACGAGTGCTCGGTCGGACGACAGAGCCTCCAACTCAACTTCACTTTCAGACCGAGGCTAAAGGCCTCAGCCTGAAAGTGAAGTTGATACGGAAGCACTGTCATCACGGTAGAGCAGTCGACGGAGCGTCCAGCGGGTGTCCACCCGTTCGTCGGACGTCGGACCGTAAGGGGCACTATGACCGGAACTGACGGCGGTCGTCGTCGTTGTGCGTCACGGCTGTGAAATGCACGTCGCGGCTGACACGGAACTTCCGGGACCTCTTTAAGGTGATTCGTCAAGCTCAAAAGAAGTGGCCGAAGTGGCATGCGATCTATCGAATCTTTTAGGTAGAAAATCTCGGCAGATTTTGAATTTTCAGCAAAGAAAGGACGATAGCCCATGCGCATGAGCCTAGAGAATCATTCTAAACCCAAAAATCGGCAAAGTTCAGAGAAATGAAAGCAGAATAGTGTTTGGAAAAAAAACCTCGCATTCGATTCAGCTATCGATTTCTGTATCGAATGCGAGGTTTTTTTCTAAACACTATCCTGCTTTCATTTCTCTGAATTTTTCCGATTTTTCGGTTTAGAATGATTCTTTGAGCTCATGCGCAGGGACTATCGTCCTTTTTTTTTTTGCTGAAAATTCAAAATCTGCCGAGATTTTTTACCTGAAGATGCGATATATCGCATGCCAGTTCGACCACGTCACTTGAGCTTGACGAATCACCCTTAGATGATTCGATGGACGTCATATTTTGTGTCAGGACGGCATGCGATATATCGCATCAATTGGTTTCATTTTTTCAGCTACGCGTCATTTTTCTCCGATTTTGAGATCGCAATTCGGTTGTCAGGAGACTGAAGCACTCACTTACCAATTTTAACAAAGAAATTCAACGTAATAAAGGCGTGGTTTTTTTTTAGAGAGAAAACCACGCCTTTATTACGTCGAATTTCCTTGTGAAAATTGGTATGTAAGTGCTTTAGGCTCCTGACAACAGAATTGCGATCTCAAAATTGGAGAAAAATGACGAGTAGCTGAAAAAATGGAACCAATTGATGCGATGTATCGCATGCCGTTCTGACACAAAATATGGCGTCCATCGAATCACCTTAAGCTCGGGTCAAAATCACAGTGTGGAGCCCGGTTCCACCATCAAATTGAGCCCATCAAAATTGATCATCGGTGGGGGTGTGGGCTCAATTTGATCGTGGAAACGGAGGTCCACGCTGCGAGTTTGACCCGGGCACATACGCCGATTGCACAAGTCCCAAATGGGGACCGATACGACAAGACCCTCATCGTCTCGACTCCCATTTGGGACGTGTGCAATCAGCTCTTCTAAAGGTCCAGTTACACGATCAAATTGAGCCATCAAATTGGGCCTCTCATTGGTCGCATTCAGAATGCGACCAATGAGAGGCCCAATTTGATGGCTCAATTTGATCGTGTAACTGGACCTTAACCTCTGCACCCTCCCTCTAAAAGGCACTCACCCTCGAGATTTTCTTCAAGTTGATGCTGAAATGCTGAAATGCATTTTTAATTTTTACTTCTATTTCAAGTTACTCAAAAATTAACTTTCAATTATGACTTAACTCATTGATATTTCAATTGCAGAGGTGTGAGTGGCCGAAGTTGCTAAGGCACCTCTTAAAAATAAAACTTATCACTACACTACTACTATTACTACTACTACTACTACTACTACTACTGCTGCTGCTTTTACTACTACTGCAGAAGATATACATGGGAAGAAAGAAGAACAGTCGGTAGTGATGTCATAAATCGCAGTTTAAGGCACGCAAGTTTGCATTACGTCAGTCAAATGTATGTTTTTGCTTCTGTTAACACTGTTTCCGTACGAAGAGAGCGCATCCGAGAACCTACTTCTTTCAGATGCATTAGCTAAGGATGTTGTTTAAAATGTGTTTGTTGAAAAAATATTAAGGAGAGAGAAAAGAAGAGCCGCAAATGTCATATAATAGCACGACTACTTGCAAAAATTAAGTTGGAAATCTAAATTAATGTGAATGCTGATAATCTGAAAACGTCCTCTCAGATAGCTCGAGCGAAAAATTGCGTTGGTTTTTTTTATAGGGAGCTTCAGTGATAATTTTATCCATTTCACGAATCAAGAGAAACACTTTTGAACGATTTTATTCCCTGGAATCATGGCGACAGGGCATGAATACGATTCGAAAAGATAACTATGATAAAAATAAAACTGAAATATTGAACGAGAGATCAGCATCATAGCTACTTGAACTTTCACAACGACAAGAAAAAAATGAGGCATTACAGTACTACGGGGGAGGGGGTACTGAGAGTACTAAGAACCCCCTCTCCCCGTCAGAGAGTTTGAATTTATAAACTCCCTCCCTCCCGATGAAAAATTTTTGGCTATTCCACCGGGTATGAAATAAAAACTACGGCACAAGGACTCAAGTGAACTTTTAAAAAATCTCTGCAATGGAACTTCAGAAAAAAGCATGTTTTCCCCATTATATTGGTTTCTGATCTATTGCTACAGTGATGTGCGACAAGGCACATGAGGACATGAAAAAAAGAGAAGCGAAAAAGTTGAGTTTCAGGCGAAAAATTGCTTATTAGGCGCCACGCACTACCAGATGCCCTACCAACAACAAATAAATAAAAAAGCGACACGTTCTGATCATCAGTGCGCGCAACTACTAGCGACTTGCTTCATGCAACGGGAGGGGAATAAGTTCCTCCTTTATCAAGGAAAAATGAAAAAAATAAATCGATAAAAAGCCGCGATGACGGTAGATACCTATAGCTCTAAAAATACTGTTGTTAACCGACAACTAAATGGTGAAGAGGTCACCTACCCTTTAATGTTTGTAGGACGAAAAATTCCCCCGGCTCCAAGAGCAAGTAACAACTGTCGTGATAAGACTACAGAGAGATGGGACTGCTCGAGATCCAAAGCGTTTCTCACCGAGAAAAGATACGAGGAAAAAGGGATCAAAATTCGGAGAAACTGCAATGACTTTCACGGCGAGAAAAAGTTGGGTTTCTGCATTTTACATAAAGCTCAGGGCGGTAATGGGCCAGGGCCACCTAGTTAGTGCAAATGGTATGTTTCTGCAATCCAGAATTATCATCGTTCACCTACCCCACCGATACTGATAGCGATAAACCTTTTGGATAAAATTGTTTTTATCTCTGAATCCCAAGTTGTTTGGGTTCACAGAGAGGGATTTTACATTGTAAAACTACAGCACTCCGATGTCAGTCAGGATCCAAACGCAACACGAGCAGTTATGCATAATGACAAGTTTTAGTAAATCCGTGAGAAATCAAGAAAATACCGGTTTTAATCGGTGCAGAAGTAAATACAACAAATAATTTTATAAATTTTGGAAAATAATTCATAGAATTCGTCCAATAATATAAAAATGCCCCATTTAAAGTGAATCAGCTCTTGAGAACACTGATAATTTCCTTTTTTTTCATCTCTGAAGCTTCCTGGTTTTTAAGACTTCTTGTGGTTCAAGGGTTAGCTTTTGCACATTCTTAAATTGGACTGCACTTTGCAATTTGGAACTATAATTTCTGGCTCAGTTTAGAAACAACATACGTACAGTCAGTTTCCTTCTGCACATAAGTGTTTCTACAGATGAACCAGAAATTGTAGTTCCAAATTGCAAAATGTAGTCCAATTACAAGTTCAAGTACTCTCACTGACTGTTTCGTCTCTGCCCGCACACAGTGCAGCGATTTCGGCCAGACAATGAGAGCAACAACCGCCATTAAAAGTACACGTTTTTACCCTTTTCACAAGATTAGAAAAAATAAAAATAAGCAGTTTTCGCATGAGCTGATTCAGTTATGATGCATGAATACAAAAATACTCAGACACTCAATGTATTCTGCTTAAATTCTTGTTTTTCCCCCCTTCTTTTTTTTCTTTTTTCCTGTTATTGTTCTCTTAGCTCTTACTTTTTGAAAGCCACTGCGAGACTCAGACGCCACAATCCTCAGGGAGGGTATCTCAATGTGCCAGAAATGCGAAATCACTTTAGAAGAAAAATACTATTCTAATCTAATGTGTGTTGATGGTGTATGCCCTAATGACATTTACTTACCTAAGTAAATATAATTAAAACACTAATACTATGGCCCAAATACTGAAGTTACAGGATGGTAGAATAAAGTTGGGTCCACGCTGTCTTACGGGGAAATCAAAGCAAATTAGCAGTAAAACCTCAAACACCTATTCATCCTTTTACCATGGATTTTATTTATTAAAATTTAAGTCAATTTCAAAATTTTATTTTCATGTTATTATTTAACTCTTAATTTTTGTATATGAGAAAGTTTGGTTTTTCTTCAACTAACCATGTAAAGATATTGGAAAGTAAAAATATATAATGATCCGTGTACACTGCTGAATATATTGGTAAAATACTTTAGTATTTCTATGCATCCGCCTGAGCTGATAACTCTCCCACCTCCTTCTTGCACGGATACTCATTAGAGTTCTTTTGGTGACTTTCGTGCTAGTTTTTGGAATTTTTGGCCTTGATTTCCCCGCAGAGCAGTATCTTACCTAATTACTCCCATTGGCTGTTTCGTCTCTGCCCGCACACAGTGCAGCGATTTCGGCCTGCCAATGAGAATAATACCTAAACTTTTACATTACATACCTAAAAACGCGACAGTTTATATAATTTAAAACAAGTAATTATTCAATAAGAAAACGCACGTGGCAGTATCGAAGACATAGGAAGGTCTCCCAAAAGGGTAGGTATGTGCAGTGGCAAAATATGAATTATCGACTATCGACATTCTCCCATTTAAAGCTATGGTTAAGAATCGATTATTGAGGTGTTGTAACCCTCTTAATCGATCCTTTTCCATAGCTTTAAATAGCATATTAATCGATTAATTACAGTGAACGACGCGCTATTCGCCACTACAGAGTGATTGGTGCGGCTAAAGTAGATACCACCCCTAATGCTTAATCCCTATTGTAAACTGACAAGCGAGGTTTTTGAAAAACCGATGTGTAGAGATCCGGAGGTCCGGATAGGAGAAGAAAGTCGGAAGTGTTAGCAACGTTGGTGACGATGAATTTCTCAACAAAAATCATTAATTCGCATGCACTTAACTTAAAAAATTGTACTTACGAAATTTAGCAGTAGAGAAACATATTGCCATACAGTATAGTTTTCTAATGCTTTACAGATACTAACACACAACTGCAGATATGAGCCGACCGACCGGGATTAAATTTACAAAAAAAAAAAAAAAAAAAAAAAAAAAAAAAAAAAAAAAAAGTCATTAACAGTTAGCTCATTAGTATATAATTTGAAGCTTCGTTACAAACTTCCTCGCTCTGGGAGATTTCAAAGTGGCAGAATGCGCCTTTAGAAGGTAGAAATCAAATCACTACGCGACGTACTATCTCTTCAAAATCTCACGAAGAAAGCACATCACTCAATGGAAAGTCCGGAAATCAAACATTAAACTACATATAAAAAAACAATTAAATTGGTTGAAAGGTAAGAATAAAAATTACACCTTTATCATCGACTAATTTTCATTGGATCTATGTGAGAAGTACTTGTTATTTTTTCGTTCAAGAGTTGATATTCGAACTTCCCGTTGTGTGAATATTTTCCTGCGTACGATTTTGAAGAGGGTACATGTGTGGCGGTCGTTCGGCTTTTTACTGCAGACTTCATGCAAACGGATAAACCTATAACGTATGACGTAAAACCTAAAACGTTTTTGATTTTTTTTTGTTTTTTTTTTTTTTTTTTTGTTTTTTTGTTGTTGTTTTTGTTGTTTTTGTTGTTTTTTTTTGTTTTTTTTTGTTTTTTTTTTGTTTTTTTTTGTTTTTTTTGTTTTTTTTTTTTTTTTTTTGTTTTTTTTGTTTTTTTTTGTTTTTTTTGTTTTTTTTGTTTTTTTTGTTTTTTTTATTCTTGTTTTTTTTATTTTTTTCGTTTTTTTGTGATTTTTGTTTTTTGTTTCTTTTGTTTTTTTTTTGGTTTTTTTTTGTTTTTCTTGTTTTTTGGATTTTTTTTGTTTTGTTTTGTTTTTTTCTTCGGGAAATTCACTTCACTTATCGGGTTCCACGCTGTGTTCATCCGCACCACTGACCATCCAAATCCTCTGCAGAGACCATCCTCTTCTCCTTCTCCCATCTTGAGTGTACTACTAGGGTGTTTTTCTTGGTGCATCGTTGACATTTGTTGCAGAAAAGTCGCAGTCCTGGCTGTAAACAGCAAGCACGTTTGAGTAAAGGTGCTTCTGACAGAAGTAAGTCCTTACGGGCTCCAAAAACTCTCCATTCCAGCCGTCGAATTCATCGACAAATTCCTCAGAAAAGCATTGGATACGCTCATCGAATTGATGGCTCTGCATCAAATATTTTTAAAGTGAAACGCTCATGATGACATGTAGTCCACGGCGACGAACGTCGGTCTTGCTCAAATGACGAATAAAAGGTCCATAGACGTTGAAAAGTATCGGTGGGTGCGCATTTTCTTCAAGCGACTAAATTGTCGAGTCTCTGATATTTTTGACATAAGGCAGCGAGCTTATGTTATTTGTCTGAAAAATACGACTCGCCGTGATTCCACTCATTGTGCTATGTTGATTTCATCAGCATGCGTCACCAGTCGTTTCTACAGACCATGTTGTGGCCAGGTTTACAAGGGCAATTTGCAATCAACTTGCTTGTTCCTTAAAAGGAAAAAGAAAATGCCGCAACACTCAGCTTGTCTGTGAAAAACAGAAAAAGGCCACTATTCTAAGTCAGCTTGCCTGTTGACAGGGAGAGGCTGCTTCAATTAAGGGACCAGCATGCCTGTCAACGGGGAGAGGCTGGCTTAGCGCACAGTGCCCACAAGTTTCTGTCGTTCTGTGTTGATTTGATCGATGGTCCATGTGTCACCAGCCGCTGCTACAGCCTATGTTGAGGCTATGTTTACGAGGACTCTTTACAGTCCACTTGCTTGTTCTTTGAAAGTAAGAAGGAAAGGCCGCAACACTCGGCCTGCGTGTTAAAAGCAGAAAGAGGCCTCAATTCTAAACCAACTTGCCCGCTAACAAGGAGAGGCTGCTTCAATTAAGGGACCAGCATGCCTGTCAACGGGGAAAGGCTGGCTTGGCGCATAATGCCCACAGGTTTCTAGACGGTTATAACTGCAAGGGCGCTTCTGGAAATCGCAAGGAAGAGAGAAAGCAGGATCATATCCAAGGACGTTGTAGAATGTTCGTAGATGTGCGGGGCATTTTTTCCGAGCGATGAAATTGCGGCGTCGATGAAATTTTTGACGGAAGTCGGTGAGCTGACGTTCGATTTCAGGAAATATCGTGCGTTGATTTCAATCTATTGTGCTGTATTGATTTGATCAACGGTTTGTTGATTTGAATCTATTGTGCTGCATTGATTTAATCAACGGTTCGTGCGTCATTGGTCGTTACTACGGCCCGGTCAGCTGAAACCTCGGGCCTAGAATTCGGTCGACTAAAATTCGTGGACCAGTTATATTTTTCAGCGCACAGAGTTGGCAAATGCGAAATTTCAATTTTCAAATTGACATTTCCAAAAAAAATTTGATGGATTTGAGGGCCTCGAGAAATGTACGATCAACAATTTGACGAAAACAGGAAAATCTCGGGATGAAGTTCGGGACCCGTCTCGTCTCCTGTCCGGATGCCGTGATTTTGCACAGTCATGCAAAATACCAACGGAGTGAAGTCAGCTTGAACCGTTTAGAGCGCCTGCAACATCGTATGAATACCTCCAACATTGCACCATCGAACTCGAAGATGCGCCAATTGCCACACACGTCAGCATGTAACGTTTGGAGTGCCTGAAAGTCTACTGAATACTTCAAGCATCGCGTCATCGAACGCGAGGATGCGCCTCGAGTAACGCCATTACCGGCGAAGGCTGCTATCTCAACAGGATATGTTCACCAACTTGCGAATTTTTCGCCACCTCGATGATTTTCCGCGACAATTTGACTTTGACTTGAACAGAATTTCACATGATTCAGGGTGAAATTCAGCCAACTGGAAATCAGAATATATCCTTGTAGTATTCACATGAATTTTGCATGAAACGTATTTCGTGAATATGTGAACGAATGTGATATTACGACCATTACTTCTACTTCGAGTTTGACAACGGAGAATATCTTCTTCAGGATACGTTCATTGACCAAATTGAATCCAGTTGCCTTCCTCGAATTAAAATTCAACTGATGGTTGCAACAAAGTCCGGTTGAAACTCCCGTGAGCACACGTCAAGAGATGGGAAAAGGGCTGGAAACGTTGCGACGATAGGGATGATTGGCATGGAACCCGAGAATAAACGACAATTAATTATACACAATTTACAACACTGCCATGGGAAGGGAAAATAACCGCATGACCATCCAAATGTTGCCTCACCTCTCCCTTTTAAACATTCATTTACGGGAAAAGTTTTCGATATTTTTTTGGAAATTTTCAGAGAGAGTAGATTAAGTTGCGAATGAAATTCCCTGAGAAATTGGGAGAAAAATATCCACAAGTTTCCTTGAAAACTGGTACTTTAACGGAGGAGATTTGGCAACGTCAGAGGGTTCATACGGCGTTATTCTTCAGCAAGGCAGAACAATGAAGCTGCAGACAGCCCCTGCAGACTATAGGCATTTATACACTTCAAAGCTACGAGTACACGAGAATGGAACTTAATTTTGGAAACACGAGCTAATTTCTGGCTTTTTTCAAGGACAACGTACGTCGTACGTGCCATTATAGTTCCCTCATCTAGATAGGTGCATTAACAAAATACCTATTTAGAGATATTGATACTTAGTAGTTGCAATAAAAAATAATAAACATAGATCAGGCCAACTCTTCCTTCCAAAATTAATTTTAGCAATTTTTTCAAGCTCACAATAGAAAGGTCTCAAGTTATGTTTGAAAAACCCTCTCTGGTTGTCTTAAGAACGATCAAAATCGCTTTCTGTATTGTTTGTCAGAGGGTATCTTTGATGTGTGAATTACGTTGCTTAACTTTCTGTATTGTCTCTTTAAAAAAAATAAAAAAAACTCTGCAATAATACAGGAAGCAATTTTGATCATTATGAGACTAATCCCTTGTCCTTAGCTCATTTTGACCTCGAAACATTCCTCGCATAAATTACGTCTAAAACATGATCCAATTCTAATTTAGGTATGTCTATGTACTACGCTAGGTTGCGACCAGTTTTGACCAAAATTCCGGCAAATTTTAATTCATATGTGTTTCATATCAAAAGAAGAAAAAAAATAAAAAAAAAAAAAGGCCAGCTACCTGACAAAAAAAATCAAAGTTGATTAAAAGCTGGAGAAAGTAACCCTTAAACGCTGCAGATCGGAAAAATTAGCTTACAATTAGAACCGCAGTTATCAACCTTCACTGAATGCGCGAACAATTGAACGTACAACATGCGTTACTTAATGTACAACATTGACGCATTTTTATTACAAGTGGAAGAAATAAACTTTTTGCAACTTTTCATCGACGCCTCAGTTAAAATCAAACATTATAAACATTGCACACATATTTTAAAATCATAAACATATTCAGTTTTAGTAATGCCGCACCGCGGCAGAGAAATTCATCATCACCATACGAAACTTGTTTGAACGTTTCCATTTGCATTACTTGCCTACCGTCTACTCTACATTCCCCTCAATATTTTAAAAACCGCGTTTAAGTTTAAGTACAGAAAAAACACACTTATAGCTGATGCTTGCATTATTCGCAGAGCGAAAACTTGACGAGGAAAATTAGGCGTCTAAGTCACTGTCAGGCTTGCCATGTCGGAATAAAACGCAAGACTTATTAAAAAAAAATTAAGAGTCTATTCATGCCTAATGTCAGTTACATTACTATTACCAAGAACGGTGTATTTGTAACACGATTACATGATTACAATAATTTTCTTGCAGACTGAGTTGCAATAATTTTTGACAGCGAGGCGTCGATTACCTAAAAGAGTTGCTGGCACCGAGAGGATCCTGACAAACATTGGAGTTGCTAAACAAGGCTGAACAAGTTGGAACATTATGCGGGGGGGGGGGGGGGGTGGTGCGAAAGGACACCTCGTCGAGGGAAGTCGAGGGAAGTCAAGGGACCTTAAAAGACACCCCGCCATGGAGAATGGGTGGGATTCCGCAGATCTATAGAGAAGCTCGGGGGATTTCTCGAGCCTTAAAGGGGATCTGGGGGGGGGGGGGGGGCTACCCCACAAGATTTTAAAATATAGAGCCGTCTCAGGAGCAATTCTGAGCTGTTCTTACTATTAAATTACACAACACCCGATCTTATGTAAGTTCCGCTCATGTTTTTATGATTTCTAAACAACGGATACTCCTTCCGAATTGAGAACGAGGGGAACAGGGAGGGAGTGAATTTTTTAGTTTCAAAATTCTCGGATTGAAAATCTACCCAGAAAACCAACGATATTAACGAAAAACACAAAAACCCAACTTCTACCAAATCGACAGCCAATCTATGTTTGCTTCGATTCCTAAGCTTAAAAGTCATGTTCCAAATTAAGGATGTCCTTCCTTGAAGAACTTGATCCATATAAAATTTTCTCTAAAATAATTATTCCCGCCAATTAGGTCCAAACTTCATACTAAACTAAGTGAGTTCCAAAAGCAAGAAACCTCGCCATGAGTCTAGTTTCATAATGCAATTTTGTAGAACTAAGTTTGAAATAAAATTCCTGATTCACATTAAACCATTTACAGAGCAAAAGCGCAGACACCGATGACACGAAATACTTCATAGTAACCTAGAAAACTTTGAGCGTAAGAAGACGCGTGACCCAAAGTTAAAGGCGACTGAAACTAAAGGCGGCTAGCAAGTCGAAAAATTACTACGAAATGTCCCTGTCTGTAATAAAAAGATATGAGGGGGAAAATGCTGAGTTTCCTAAATTTTTGACTCATTTTTCCTTGATAAAAGGATGGACTTAGCCATTTTACTAATATTTCTAGGGGCAAAATTCTGATTTTCCTGAATTTGTGACTCGTGTTTCCTTGAGAAAAGAATAGACTTTGTCATTTTACTAATATTTCCATCCTAAATCATGAATTGGGTTCAAAGCAATAAAACGACAGTTGGTCGAGATCAAAACTATCCGAGTGTTCAAAGATAGAAGCTATTCTCTTCTCTTTTTTTAAAACAAAAAAACAAAATGAAACGTTCCGATCTCTTCTCCATAGGCGACCTTGAATGATACTAAGTACTTGGGATTTTTTCCACCTTCCTTGAGCCTCAAGGTGTTTAAGTTCATTTATGTTAAGTTTGACAATGGTCCGCTTATCTACGCTTTCCTCAAACTCATACATTGAAGTCCATATAGTGAACGTCCATTAAGGATCAGGACGCAAATCGGTGTGATACAATTACTATTCCTCAACAAATTTTACAGTCTTTGGGAGCGTCTATACATTTCGTAACGCTATTGGGGGGGGGGGGGGGGTGATCAGTGCCAGCGTTACGTAACCCTCTCAGTTGGTTAAAAACACAGAGAATCCGAAAAGTATCATTCTCCATTCTTCACGGTTATTTATCACACTATCTTTACAAAAAATTTAATTATACAGCTATATAATCAACAATCTCCCACGATTTTGGGGATATTAAAGGGATGTTAAAGAGTTACGTAATGATTAAGGGGGCCCGTGGTTGCGTTATAAATCATTACAGGGGGAAGGGGGAGGGGGAGAAATGCCGGAAAAGTGCGTTAAGTAACTTATGGACGCTCCCTGAACTACAACTCAAGATCATTGGTGAAAAGTTTCAAGTGAGCTATGATCTCTCAAATCAAACTAATTACTTGAGTTAATTTGCTTTAAAAAGGGACGGATTCCCGCATTTAAATTGGAAATATGTTACCTACATGAGCTCCTAACTTTATTCTTACTATAAGTTCATGTAAATGTTTTTATCGCGCTATTAAATTAGCAAACATTAAAGTGACAAAATCAAACTTGTCTGTATATTGATCCAAACTACCAGAGCGACGTTTTCAGGAAATGCGTGGTGCTAAGAGACTCTTCGGTGGACAGTGCAAGAAGCAAAAAAATATGAACTGAAAGTCTAACAAGGTTGTCATTGGTCAAGTTCCAGAAAAATGGCGAACCTAATAAAATGTCTTGAACTTGAATCTATGATAATGAATATATTCAAGAGGGTGGCAGACGACTCTGAAGTTTGAAAAAACTTCAAAATTCTCGTATCTAGAATGAAAAATAATTGTGATGATTTAGAGGAGCGATACCTCAGTCACCTCATTCATTCTCGACGACTTGTTAGATAGATATCACGAGAGTATGCGGCTTGAAAGATGGGTTGCACTTAAAAACTATGACATTCATTTTTAATTAAACCGCTTTTTTGTTTGTAGGGACCAATATTTCCCGAGATCAAATGCCGGGAACGGAAAATAAGTAGCGGGAAAGATCTAGCAAACGTTTCCGGAGTAGCCTGAAACGTTCACAGTAGCCTGGAGAATTTGCACGAAAAAATGTTGTTGCTTCAACTGAGAGTGCTTAATGAACGGAGCTCACATTAATTTTTATCATTTTCTTATTATATGGGAAATGGAGAATTTGCAAGGGTCTGAAATTTGATGAATTTCCTGTTTAAGTGGAATCCTTTGAGTGAACTGAACACAAAGATACCCTTGATTCATAAATTGAGCAATTATTAGAGGAGATATGACAAAATAACCTAATCTGCTAAAATACATGTGTTTAAATGGGAAATGCCGCCAGATGACGTCACAAGGCGGCACATTTTCTCACTTTTAAATCAATTTTTCTCCAATTTCCCATGTCAGAAAAAAATTATGAAAAATATTGCGAACTCAGCTCATTAGGCACTTTCAGATGAAGCAATAAAAAAATTGCGTGCAAATTCTCCATTGTTGAAAACGAGATTTAAAAGTGCAAAATTTAACGCTTGGTGACGGTGTCAGGCGGCAATTCCCATCTAAACACAAAAATTTTATCAGATTGAGCCATCTGATAATCATATCTCTTCCAAAAACTGTTCAATTTAAGAACCTAAAGTGTTCTCGTGCTTAGTTCTAAATTCCTCTTGAGTATGATATTTATCAAAGTTTCGATACCTGCAAATTCTCCACGTAAAGAAGATAAAAGAAGGTTGAGTCTCAGAGTAAGGAAAGCAGGGCCGCCAGAACACAAGATGGGGCCCGGGACAAATTGAAGTGACGGGCAACTTGGGGGCAACCATCGCCTGGAAAGGGGAGGTTCGGGGGGACTCCCCCAGTGAATTTTTTATATTGAAGGTAAAATAGATCCATTTTTTAATTTACTCAATGTAAATTATTTCAAACTTATTCGATAGCTCTGATTGCTGAACCCGGCTAAAACAAGAATTAAGAGAATAATAGATGAATCGGGGGGCTCGTAAGACTGCAAGTCAGGACCACAAACTTGGTTAATACGCAAAAATTGTGCTTACTCAAAAGGTCCAGAGACGGATGAACTAATTCATCCGGTACCTCACAAATTTTAGAGCCACATGAGCCACTTCGACCCCGGGCCCCATGATCAAAGACCCGTTTACCCGCTTACCCCCCTTCTTCTGGGCGGCCCTGATTATGACTCAGTGAATTAATAGTAGTAGATGCAGTAGTAGCAGTAGTAGTAATAGTAGTAGTAGTAAAAAATTGTACATAATTATGCAAAAATTAATCTCTGAATAAGGAGACAAATTCAATAAAAGGTTTTGAAAAACCAATTTTTCAAGGGCTGCATCCGACTTAGGACCCATTTGAACCGACTATTTTCCAAATCACGTACTTAAGCGCCAATCTATATTTTAGTGGTAGAGGGGTTGTTCTTTCTTTGTTTTCTCTGATGCGATCAATCAAGTCCGATTTCAAAATAGCCATCTACGGGATCACTCATTTTTCGGAATTCGAAGATTGTCAACAAAACGATTAAAACGGTTTGTCTCGTTTTTCTTGAATTCGCAATTTTAACGTTTCCGCGATTTGGAAAATAATCGGTTCATTGCCTCCCGCGTCTAAAAGTAGAAAATTCGAGAAGCTGCAAACCTACGTCTACCGCGCGACGCAAGTAAATTTTTCAATTTATTTCAGGTCGGGGCAATAGTGAATCGCCGCTTTTTTCCCTTAGGACATGGTGTCTAGTTTTCATGGCAAAGCTCATTCCCTGATTTTATCCTGATTTTCCCTGATTATCAGAAGCTCATTCCCTGATTTTATCCTGATTTTTCCTGATTATCAGGAGCTCATTCCCTGATGAGAAACCGAAGTTTTCTCCTACTTTCCCGGGATTTTCTAGGGGGAAAAAATATAATTTTCCAGACTTTCAGATATAAATATCGATTTTAATTCATCTTACGGCCATTTCTTTGGCGCACATTCAAAATTTTAATTTAAAAAATGTTCCTGATGTTGATATTATCTGGCCAATGAAAGAGATTCCCGGTTTCTGGAACAGATCCCTTGATTTTCCCGGTAAATTTTCATTCCCTGATGAATCCCGGTTTTTAAAAAACTAGACACCATGCCTTAGGACACATGTGTGACATTCTGAAGGTGAATCCAGGCTTCGAACTTCGCGATTTGGCCACCAAGTCGCGCTGCTCAGAATAGCCGTATATAGTTGCCAATTTAATAAAAACCGTAATACTTATTCAAGATTGGGGATCCAGGGGACATAGCAACATACTTGAGGAACACTCAGTTAAAAAATCTTCTCAAAATTCCCAAAAATAAAGTCGTAACCACGGCGGAAAGTAATTCCCATTGCGGCAATGGGAGAGGGAGAGACAGAACACGAGGGATTCAGTTGCGAGCTCGGCCGCCGCCGCTGAGCTTAAAGTTTCAACCGTACTTTCTCTGCGCTTGTAATTCTAATTGCAAATATTTTTGGCTCAAAAAATCGGGCAACAAATAATCTGTATCTTGTGGATCTGCTTTTTGTAATATGAACAATATTATTTCAGCAATCGTCGAACGAAAGTGAAATTCTCAGTGGTGACTGGTGGCGCTATCTCTAATCTTGAATTATCCCTAATCGAACCCTGGATTCACCTTAACCACGGGACCTAAGTCGGATGCAGATTTTTCATGAAAGTAAAATTTGGTGCCATAGTAAAGGGTGAGAGGTGCATTCGGCCCCTGGAAAGTTCCGTTTGACCAGGATTCCGTTCCGGCTCCCCCGGAACGGAACCCGGGTCTTTTCGCCGCGACGTGCTAATCGCAACAATGAAGCCCAGCGACGAAACGGCCGCAGGCCAGCGCCGGCGGGAGTTCGACCGCAGACTTTGCCACTCGACGGCAGGTGCGCCCAGAGTGGATGATACTAAAAGAAAACGGCATCCCGGGTCACGATTATGCAGAGCGCTCGTTGCATCAACAGGGTAAGAACGCACTCCCGTCAAAATGAAGTCATCGCTGACCACACAATGATGGGAGTTCCTGATCGTAACCTGACGGTGCGACGAGAGCCAGGTGAGGCCTGGCGGTTTGTCAGACCGTCAGATGGAAAGTATAGGTCGAACGATCTCTCAAAAGCTTTTTCCGGGGAAAAAGCGATCGACAAATCGTTCGACCGACTGCCCACCCGGCCGTCCAACAAACCAAAAGCACTCACCGTTTGTTTGACCGTCACATGGACAGTAGGTCGAACAATCTCTTGAAAGCTTTTTCCGTGGAAAAAGCGATCGACGAATCGTCCGACCGACTGTCCATCCGACTGTCAAACAAACCATACACTCACCGTTTGTCAGACCGTCAGATGAACAGTATAGGTCGAACGGTCTCTCAAAAGCTTTTTCCGGGGAAAAAGCGATCGACAAATCGTTCGACCGACTGCCCACCCGGCCGTCCAACAAACCACATGCACTCACACCGTCCAACAAACCACATGCACTCACACCGTCCAACAAACCACATGCACTTACACCGCCCAACAAACCACATGCACTCACTGTTTATCAAACAGTCAGGTGGGCAGTAGGTCGAACGACCTCTCGAAAGCTTTTTCCGGAGAAAAACCGATCGACAGACTGCTCGACCGACTGCCAACCCGACCGTCCAATAAATCACACGCACTCACCGTTTGTCAGACCGTCAGATGAAGAGTATAGGTCGAACAATCTCTCAAAAGCTTTTTCCGGGGAAAAACCTATCGACAAATTGTTCGACCAACTGCCCACCCGACCGTCCAACGAACCACGTGCACTCACCCTTAGTCCCGGTTTCCCACCACCCCCCTACCAGGACAACATCCACGCGGGAGGGATCAACATCCACCCACTATTGATCTCAATAAATTCATCGAATTTTGCGTAAAATTTCGTGAGAAACACATTGGTGTCACTTGTTTTCTCTGAAATCATTTTCCAAACCTAAAAAAGCTCTCCGAGTTGAGTCCGCAATGGAGGGGATACCCCGCGCAACAATGAGAGTCCACCTCTCCATCCAATCAAATTTTCCATGCAAAGATAGGGAGCAAATGCATTAGCAGGATTAACTTTGAGTCTCCAAAGAAAGTGGCAACTCTACTAATGTATATGCTCCCTATCTTTGCATGAAAAAAAGACTGGATGTAGAGGTATATTCTCAACGTTGCGTATGAGATATCCCCTCCACCACAGCCTCAACTTCGAGAGCTTCTTTGAGGTTGGGAATCGATTTCAGAGAAAACCAGTGGCACCATTGTTTTCTCACGAAATTTGAAGTTAGAAAAATTACCTACTTAAGGTGATTCGATGGACGCTGAATTTTGTGTCAGAACGACATACAATATATCGCATCGATTAGTTCCAGGATTTCAGCTACTTGCCATTTTTTCGAATTTTGAGATCGCATTTCTGTTGTCATGGGACTGAAGAATCCACGAACCAAATTTGACAAAGAAATTCTACTTAATAAAGGCGTGATTTTTTAAGAGGTATTCGATACTGATATGGGTACTGCACTCGGATGCGATATTATTCCTCTAAAAAAACCCTGTCTTTATTACGTTGACTTTCTTTGTCAAAATTGATAAGCGAATTCTTTAGTCTCCTGACAATAGAATTGCGATCTCAAAATTCGAAAAAAATGACAAGTTGCTGAAATTTAGGAACGAATCGATGCGATATATCGCACATCGCTCGGACACGAAAAATGGCGTCCGTCGAAGCACCTTAAATTTCAAATCCCTGACACATACAAGACATTTATTTTATAAATTAGGTAATTTAAAGGTAAGTTATCTTTTTTTAAAGTAGTTACAACACTAAACATAAGATAAGAAATGTAAAGAACAGAAAAGGAAAGACAAAAAGTCAAGAACGATTAAATTTTGTGAGGTGCCTATTTCTAGTAGTGAGGAAGGTGAATAGGAAAGGTAAGGAATGACAAATATTGAAAAGAGAAACTCAAATCGTGCTATAATCTACCTACTAAGATGGAGAGATAAGTATATCGACGGTGTAAAGTCGGCAATCAAATAACTCGATTTACGACGTCGCAGACTTCCTATCAAACTTTATTTCTTAAACGGAAAACTACTCAACGGCTATTCTTTAAAACTCCAGTGATTTTTTTTTCTCTATGCGAAGAAAATTCTGCAAAAACTTCAAGGAATGATGTCAGTTTTTTCTTTTAAAAAATAACATAGAGGCGGAAATTTTCAGACACCGCAAACGAGTTATGTGATTGCCGACTTACACCGTCGATATCTCGTTTGCGGCGTCTGAAAATCTCCACCTCTATGTTCCTTTTTTAGAGGAGAACAAATTGACGTCATTCTTTGAAGTTTTTACAGAATTTTCTTCGCACGGAGTAGAAAAATCACGGCAGTTATAAAGAATTGCTGTTGAGTAGTTTTCCGTTTAAAAAATCAAGTATGACAGGAAGTCTGCGACCACACAAACCGAGTTACGTGATTGCCGACTTACACCGTCGATATAGAATTTTATGCGAAAAGAGAGATTTAAAAAATTACCACAACTCGCACTTTTAAAAGGAGTAATTTGGGCTGGGGCAAGGGAGTAAATAGATCCCTCCCCCTGTTAGAGCAATTGTAAGCATTTTGATGTTTTTCGGAAATTTTTGTTTGGCGGCAAATTTCGCCACCTCCGAACAACCTCCCCCCCCCCTCTCCCTATCTCCCCAAGATTTTTAATTAAAGTTTTGGAAAATAACGGTTGAAAGCTTAAAAATTTTCCACCTATAAAAATAGAGTGTTAACAGACCTCGACTCAAGGCAGTTTAATCAGGGGTTACCCTCTCATACCTACAGTTCGCTCGCAGTGGTGCTGGAATTTTCGACTAATTTCAAACCGGAACAATAATATGTTGGGCTTATGAATATTTGCAAAGAGAGGTGCTAGGATAAGACGAGAAACTTTGAAAGACAGATCTCTGCAGATACCTAATTATTGGAAGTGTGTTTAACTCAAACACCTAACAATGATTTTCTCAGTAATTATGATGTCTGCACGTAGAAGTCAGACCTAGCTAAGGAACATAATATCAAAATTCACCTATCTACTTGCCCTTGGCTTTGACGAAAGGATAAGAACTGTAAAAATGAAGCACAATAAACGGGAAAAAGACAGGAAGGAAATGGATAGGTTAAGAAAGACGAGGAAGGGGCGAATAAAGTAAGAGTAAAACACAGTTTAGCAATCATGACACCAAATCTGAGCAGAATCTAAGTAAGTTATGTGCTAATAATTCTGACCTGAATCCAGACCACGCCAAGATATGCACCCATCAAAGGAAGCTACGACCAGATATCCAACTCCTTCAAATGGTGTGGAAATATTAATCAAAATAATCCTGGTAGGTAGATTGAGAAGGAGACGCAGACACACACACCCTCACAGACGACACTATGTCTAGGTAACACTTGCCGCGACGCGACGCACACACAGAAATACGCCGACAAAAGGGACGAGTCACGAGAATCACTACCGAATCGCTCCCCTACCCCCTCCCTCAACATCACTGAACACTGAGGGAAATCCCGCGCGAATAAGATCAAAGACAAATGGAGAGGTTCACGTAGGCACACCGAAAATGAAGAAAATCCCGCGAAAATTATGTTCATAAGAAAATGGAGAGGTTCACAAAGGCACACCGAAACACTGGAAACTACGAAAATCGATGAAAATTTTGGATTTACCACATATCAGTAATCCAAATCCAGTTCACTCACACGCCGGGCACGAATTACCAAAAATTTCGAGAGAAAGAGAAACTGTCAATGGCGGCCATCTTTAGATTCAATGACAAATTGATAGACACGATCGTTTTCATGCACATGGCTGCATAATTTCCGCGAAGCACACGGGGCACAGGGCCACACACGGCGAAAGTAAATGCCGAAAACGACGGGTAATTTTAGGCATCAGTTGCCTTCATTCAATATCCACTTGGACACCGCGCACAAATTAGTAACTTTCGAGGTGGACTCAATCCAAGCGACGAATTACTTCACACGATCGTTTCCATACACACCGAAGAGTTTCCGCGAAACAAACGAGATAAGCAACGAGATACGATGTAAAAGAGTCTTATACAAGCTTCCATGAAAAGAAAATCACTTGCAGCCATCAGGGCTCCACTCCGAACGAACGCGAGACATTGCGACCGACTCGAAGAATTACTTCACACGATCGTTTCCATAACACCGAAGAGTTTTCGCGAAACAAACGAGATAAGCAACGAGATACGATTTAAAAGAGTCTGAAAACCTTTCATGAAAAGGAAATCACTTGCAGCCATGAGGGCTTCACTCCGACGGAACGCGTGACATTGAGACCGACTAAAGCAAACACCGACTGGCAAGTGCGCCGAATCCTCCGATGAATCTGCATGAGGAATCGGCGTGGAGTGGGGGGAGCGGAGTTGACTGCTCCCGATCAACACCGATTTTGATTGGCTCGCGCCTAGGGTGACTGCGCCGACAGACTGTATTCTGTCTGTGTTGGCGTCGTCGGCTTTTGCTTATCTTTTCCTTCGAGAACTGATCGTCGGCGCGTGCCGCCCGAATTCAGACAGAGAGACGTCTGGGCGTCCGTTTCCCCCTTATTCTCAGACCGCAAGAACCCTATTCGCATTCACTTATTTCACTTTTCACTGCACGCCGCCCGATGTGAGCAAAAGCATGGGCATCCGGTGGTGGAAACGTCGAAATCTTTCGAATTTGATCCAGTTATTTTGAATTTGAACGCAGATTTTCTACCGGATGTCATCTTCGGAACTAATCTGCTCTTTGCTGCAAAAATAATGAGAATGCAGTTATACTTGCGATATCACTTTACAAAACATGCACGCCGCGCGGTGGCTGCCCATAGTCGAAAGAATGCATAACTCTAGTGCCACATCTTAAAATATTTTATATTATTAATAAAGCAAGTAGGTAAAACTACCTTTGATTTTTCTGTGAACCTTGCTGGGAAAAAAATGCACAAAAACTTACTCAAAAACGAATGGCTTGTTTTTTCATAGAAAAATAAATTGTGATCTGAGCATAGGTAACAACAATGCAATCGGAGATAAGAACGCCTTTTTTCCTTCTTCCGTACTTTAGCCAGTAGTATATTTGGATTGCATTTTGTTGAAAATCTGTGTAGTTTTTTTTAAAAAAAAACCTTAATTAAAAATATAACCTGAGTGGTGGTGTGGTGGTATGTAACGTTTCAGTCGGAGGTAAACAAATAGGTTCTTTTTTTTCGTGTGGAGCAGTCGCTCGCTATATTTGAATTCGTTCTCGGCAGGCGTAAGAAGGCAGATTGCCGCTTGCCGGATTGAAGGCGCGTCACACTGCGAAGATAACTTGACTGCGTTCTTTTCTCTGGCTGGCGCGACGCTAAAATCACCGAAAATGTATTACTACGCGTCATTGTTCTTAACTTTCTGCTCCGTTTTTACCATAATTAAAGGGATAATATATGTATGTTAATGGCAACGTAGCGCGGTGTATCGAGTTAATAGAAGAAGTCGAGCAAAATCTGGACACTTTGAAAGCTTATATTTTTGAAAAAATTAAACGATAAATGAGAGTAGTTCCATCGGTTTTTTCGTGAATTTTTTTTTTTTTTTTTTTTCAGAAACACCCTTTGAAATTGAATTTGTGACGCAATGGACATTAAAATTTGAAATTTTGTGAAAAATGTATGAACAATTTAGATTTAAATAACGAGTATATCTGGATGAATGGAAATCAAAATCATTGGGATAATGTGTAGACTGGAAGTTTTTTTGTTCTTCGAGTTGAAATTTCTAATTTTTATAATTTTCATTCTAATTTTTTAAAAACTTTGTGAAAAATTTGAAATTTTGTAAAAAATTTGAATTTTTGTAAAAAATTTGAAATTGCGTAAAAAAAATTCATGTCCGAACTCTACTGATAGTTTGCTCTACTGTGCGCATGGGTGCTGAAAGAGCTCGATCGAGTTGCAGACCGATCGCGTAGCAAATGTGAGGGCACCTGAAATGGGTTAAAAAAGGGTCACGGCACTTGGATAGGAGGAAAAATGTGAGAGCAGAAGTCATAATCCAGGTAAGTGCATAAGTTTTTGCGAAAGAAAACTGGATAACGCGCGTTCTTATGAGAAAAAAATAATTAAGCGCGCTCTTTAATGCGAAGAAAACAGAGAAGCTCGCAAGTCTTAGGTGGACACCAAAGTGAGGGCAACCTCAAAAAATGCAACGACTGCCTCCGAAACTGTGAAAGCGAAGGACTTCCTGCACTCCTGAGAAATTACGGGCTTTCCACATCGGTATCGCGGAAAATGCAAGGAAAATTATGTAATTTGAGATTCGCAGAGCAGAGCAATGATTTTCCTTCAATTTCGCGTGATACCACATACCTACTCCGGAGTTCGAATAGTTGCTCGTTTACCTTCCGCTTGTCATAAGTGCTGAGTGCACTGTTTTTGAAGCAATGCGAGAAGTATTCATGCAGTCTTGTAGGCGCTAATATGTGTTACATGCCGACCGCCGCGCCGCGCCGGTTTTTCCTTTTCATCTCAAGCCCTCGTCATATGCGCTCTCTGCGCCGTGCGGCGCCGCTCCAGGCCAAATTGCGTATTTGGTTTCTCTCTTAACTCGACTAATTGGACAGCTTTATGCAATAAGGAACTAGGGTCAAATTTTCGATTTTTTTTTTATGATGAATTCCGTATCAGGAGGGTATTTACTTACTATTGAGAAAAAGAAAATCCTCAAAAACAATTTTTATCCCGCTTCAGCGACCCCGCAAAAATTTGCCGTCGCAGGATCACGCGAAGTTCATTTTGCAATTGGGACCTATACTATGGTTCCCTATTGCGTAATGCGAAACTCGGATTTCCCATTTTGCAATTCGGAACTATAGACAGGACGGCATAATGCTTTCCCGGCATTCTCGGCTCCTGTTCGACCGATCTTGCTGATTTTTGGTATCCGGGGGTATTTTTCGACGGGAAACTCGAATTTCTGGTCAAATTTTGAAAATTCAAAAATCCAAGATGGCGGATGTGGCCTAAAATGCTATCTCGGCTCTTGTTCGATCGATCTTGCTGATTTTTGGTACCAGGAGGTACCATAATAGCACACCTAGTCTTAGAGATGTTTTTAAAACGTGTCAATGACACCAAGCCTCATTTCTGAAATGTTTCACGTGATACTTTAAAAACCCGAATGAAGTGTCAAACACGAAGCCACTCTTTGTTCAACACATTCCCATGTCACCACATTTTATGTGTCTGTGAAACATTTGCAGATTGTGTCACCGAAATGTTTCGAATTCATTTTTTACATATTTCAATGACACAATGGGCAAAGGTCTCCGTTGGCAGTGCATTTTTGACACATTTCTGACACATTTGTAAAACAATGAGCCTTTAACTCAGATTTTCCTCTGATTTTCTAAATGTTTATGACACATTTTCGGTATAATCACTACAGTCCATGTAGTATTAAACACGAGCCCACTCTCTGTTCAATACATCCGCATGTCACTACTTCTTAACCGTAAAAAAATTTTCAGACATCTGTTTTAGCAAATGTCGTGGAGGCATTATAGCTATCAAATCAAGTGCCTGGGTGGCCTGATTACAGACTATGCCTAAGGAGAGTATGGAACTATGGGTTCACTCCATCAGTATTAAACTATCAGAGGGATTAGGACGTCCTCACTTTAGAAAAGTAGGTATACGCAAAGCATGATGTACGGTTTCAATATTTTAGATAATCCATAACTTATAAGCTCTTATGGAGATAAATGCTATGCATACCAAGAATTTAAAACTATTTTTAACTCTGTATAATTAAATAGCCAAAAAGTAAACCTTGAGACAAAAAAATAAACCAAAATTTGGTAAAATTGGAAAATGAAACGTCAACGCTCTCTGGTGGGTTCAGTTTGATCTAGGAAAATTTTTAGAAAGGTCTGAGAAATGTTTTCAACTTGTGTTCACCAGGTTTTAATGACAATCAAGGCACTGTTTTGTTTAACTGATATATTCCTGACACATTTCTGAAATAAATTTCCTTACCCTTATGCGTTTAAATTAATTTTATAAATGGTTATGACGTACGATCGCCGCGGATCAATTAAATGAGAGTGATACGAGTATTTCAACTGGAGAGCAATGAGGGAAATCCGTACACGAAAATCTGAGGGCGTTTCAAATACCATTCCGTCACGTTTCATACATAGATCAACATATAGCTGTACCCTATCAGATTAAAAATACGAAATATCTGCCAGTTGTTTCTGAAACATGTTTTTGAAGGATCTTGGAAACGTTGCTAAATTGTGTCAGAAATATGTCAGGTTTATTTCTCAGAAACTTCGAACTTCCAAGAATTTCTGCAGCAACGTTTTAAATATGTTTTAGAAATGTTTCCAAAATATTTAGTTGATCTCCTTTCCCAACATATCGTACACAAATCTAATATGAATCTGTGCCTGGGTCGTTAAAAAAAAAATTGACACAATTACAAATTTTTTCCGATAGATGTCAATAAAGGTTCATTGATTTTCATATAAATTGTGGCAGAAATGTTCCATAAATATGTTTCAATCATAGGCTTAGCTGTGGCAATGGTTTTGAAATGTTTTTGAAACCTTTCTGATATAGTTTATTGAACGGACTGCAATATATTGACAACACATAGCTGACACAATTCTTACACATTTTTTGGGTGGGTTATTGATGCCTTTTTGAAATAAGTTTGAAACGTTTCCAACTTATTTTTAAAAAAGTTTGAATGACCGCAATTAGAAACATTTTCGATTTGTTTTCAATACGTTTCAAAGACACAGCCAACTTGCCCATTTCATGTATTCGTTTTGAAAATTTGTTGGAAACATATGTCAATGACTGATCCGAGATTGACATAATTTGAAACATTTTAAAAACATTCCATTGTGTAACTGTGTTATTAGGGATTTTGGACGGGAAACTTGAATTTCTGGTCAAATTTTGAAAATTCGAAAATCCGAGATGGCGGATGTGGCCTAAAATGCTATCTCGGGCTGCTCGACCTATCGTGGTGAATCTTGGTTGTATAGGGGGTATTTTTGGCCGGGAAACTCAAATTCCTAGCCGAGTTTCGAAAAATTGAAATTTTTCAAATTTTGACATTGAGCTTGTTCAGTGATTTTTGATTTTTGCGTTTTTTGAAGTATTTACTACGCATAAGCCACAAATAATTTCTCCGATATTTTTCGCATTTCAATCCACGAAAAACAAGTTTGAGGTTGCGTCTTCTTGAGCTCCCCTTTAAACATGTGTCCGAGGAATGAAAGATCCCCCAGGGGATACTTACTCAAGTAAGGTCATTTTCAGTCACATCCACCATCTTGGATTTTCGAATTTTCAAAATTCGATCAGAAATTCGAGTTTCCCATCCAAAAATACTACCTGGTACCAAGATTCACCGCGATAGATGGAGCACGAGCCGGGATAGCATTTTAGGCCACATCCGCCATCTTGGATTTTTGAATTTTCAAAATTTGACCAGAAATTCGAGTTTCCTGTCCAAAAATACCCCCGGATAACAAAAATCAGCAAGATCGATCGAACAAGAGCCGAGATAGCATTTTAGGCCACATCCGCCATCTTGGATTTTTGAATTTTCAAAATTTGACCAGAAATTCGAGTTTCCCGTCGAAAAATACCCCCGGATACCAAAAATCAGCAAGATCGATCGAACAAGAGCCGAGATAGCATTTTAGGCCACATCCGCCATCTTGGATTTTTGAATTTTCAAAATTTGACCAGAAATTCGAGTTTCCCGTCGAAAAATACCCCCGGATACCAAATAGCGATCGAACAGAGCCAATGCATGCCACCGCATCGATGAACAAATGACCAGATTCGAGTCCGAATACCCGATCAATCAGCAGATCTCGAAGGCCAGAGCATACACCGCCATCTTGGATTTTGAATTTTCAAAATTTGACCAGAAATTCGAGTTTCCCGTCGAAAAATACCCCCGGATACCAAAAATCAGCAAGATCCATCGAACAGGAGCCGAGATAGCATTATAGGCCACATCCTTAATCTTGGATTTTCGAATTTTCAAAATTTCACGATTCACGGGTTTGTTGACCTATTCAAGGGTTTATCGATCAATTCACGGATTTTTCGAACGAATCACGGGGTTGTCAATCGATTCACGGATTTGCGGATCGATTCGCTGGTTTTTGATCGATTCACGGTCGTCAATCGAATCAGTGCCGATCAAATCACGTCAATCGGTTCATGTTCTAACTTTTCGATCGATTCATGTCGGTCATGTCGGAATCATGACACCGGTTTTTCAATAATTTGTCGATCGATTCGGTGTTGATCGATTCATGCTTTCATTTTTTGATCGATTCATGTCAATCAAATCTATAAACCCTCCCGTCCAAATTGCATGTTAATATTTGCCACCATTCTCGAAATATTAGCAAGTCGGTAGGTATCCATATTTTTGGCACACCCTGTTTTTTGTAGAATATCTTTCCGCAGGGACAATGCACCTCCCCCCTTCCTCGTATGATGGAAGGAAGGGGTGTTTTCTCTGTTGGGATTAACCCTCCAGTTTGTAATGGTGACACCAGGGTCGTCTCCCCTATGCAGTCAGTGCTAAAACAATCTATAGTTCCTAATTGCAAAATGAGCTTCCCCGGATTCTTCATTTTGCAATAAGGAACTATAGCCTTTTTTTGTAATTATTGGCAACAGTGTGATGTTTTTGACGAATCTGTCAACACAGGGTGTTAAAGAAACTCCATAGCTATAAAATGAACCATCAAACCGCAACATTGATCGTTTTGATGAAAAACGCCAATGGTTTTTGCAAAAGTTGCTCTCCTGAAAACCTACCGTTCTGCCTATAGTTCCGAATTGCAAAATGCTATCCAATTAAAGGTGCTGTCTCTTGTATCACCGAAAGACAACAAAATTAGAAATCACTATACCCTCAAGAAATGCTCTGCCTTTCCTCCTTTGTAATTATTTTCCTGAATCCGATTTTTTTTACCTACATTAAAAAAAAATTGCAAAATTTGCCGCCATGGACCGCGGCCCATGTGGCCACCCCCTAAATCCGGCCCTGCACAGTTCATCGACGAAAGCTCATTTTATCCGTGCGATACTTATTGAATTCACATCGGCTTTTGAGTAAGTTGCGATCTTGTAAACGGCGACTCTCTCAGATTTGCATGAGAATACGATGACCAAAGGATGTAAAAATTTACATTACGTAAATGGACAGATTATATCATTTGACCGGAGAAATTCTCTGATCAGGGAAAGTTAGAAAAATTCTTGAGCATGCCGTAGGTGTGTATCAATGTATTTTTGGCTGCCAAACTCGAAAATAACATCTGCTCTTTTCCTAACATACACCGATTTTTCGAAAAATTGAATTTTCACCAGGTAGGTAATCTCGTTTTCTTTTGGATGAACATGCTTGAACTTGCATTTTCCGTTATAGCGTGTTTCTATTCAATCCTGGGGGCAGGGTTTCAATAATTTCTTGTTATTGCAATTTTCTGACTTTTACGCTTTCCTCCGGCTCCAAAACCTTAAATTCCCAGACTATCCCTGACCTTTGGACACAACTTCCCCATGGATTTGTTTTCTTATAATTTTCCTAACTTGTACTGAACGCTGCTTGCAAAGTTCCCTGACTTTCCTTGATTTTTCCAGGTTAATGTGAATTCCCTGACATTTCAGATCGGACAAATATTTGACTGAACTACCGAGCAGTAAATAAATGAGCAGTAGATCAGCAAAGGAGATGTGCGACCAAACTTGCACAATTCGAAGGAATTATTTGAGTTCAACAAAAACATGTGACTCTTAGTTGTCAAGTTAAAGCATGTCTTCTTCAGAAATCGATGCCTATCAAACAAGATAGTTTGCGATAGGTTTGCACGAGAATATCTAGAGGATGGTTACATAATCTTGGAAAATAAAATAGCAGTCAAAAACAGGACTTTAACCCTATAAGTCCATGACTGAAAGCCATAAAACAAGCTCTTACTGACAACTGAACAGTGTTAAATGGTGGGGATATTACAAAACTTAGAAACCTAATTGTGGTGAATTCGATCAAGCTGCTCTTTTGAAGGTAATTTTTTGTATCTTGGGGTGGTCAAGGCGATAGAAAAAGGAGATGACCAGAAAATGGAGCAATTCTATTGGTTGAAATAGTTGGTATTATACGTTCAGGTGGAGAATGATAGACTAACCATAGGGTCTCAAGTGAGTTGCTATTATGTAGTCTACTACTCAGTGCCTTCTTTGTCTATTAATTTCAATGATGCACAGAGGACTCTAAAAAAGGACTTTCAGGTACAACACATGACAAAAAAGGCTGTGAAAAATATGTTCAAGATAAAAGTTTGAAATCCAAACTTTTTATTCAGATCAGGAGTTTACAAAACTTGCCAGTCTGCGTTCAGAATAAGGTTAGAAAAAACATGGGCGGATGAAATACACTCATCATCCATGAGATAAAAATAAATAGCATTAAAAAATAAATAAATTAAGTAATTAATTATAAAACAGTTCAGAACGGTAGAGATGGTAAAAAATCTCAAGGTAGTTTTTAGAAACGATCTAATTATAATGACTTATCAAAAAGAGAAGCATTCGGGCTCCCCGCATCTATGAAAAAACTGAACATGGTGTTTTTGTTGAAGTTGAAAGTTTGACGACTCATGGATAAAAATTCGATGACATTAAGTAATTCCTGTTCCTGTCAAATGATCATGAAAGGCTACAGAAAAAAGGGAGATTTCATGAACAGACTGGAGGCATCTTTTAATTAGTAAAAAAAAGAACACACATATTGGAGCCATTTTCATTCCATACAAAAATACAAAGTGAATAGTACCCATTGAAATTATTTAAAATTTCATTAGGTTCTGGAAAAAAAAATAGGTATGTATGTATAAAAATACCTGAGACATCCTATACAACTCTTTCTGTTTCAAGATGTCAGGTCTCTGGAATTAGCTTGCTCAGAAATTTTAAATTTTTGAATTATTGAAAAGTAGAGAGTTAACTCAGTTCACAAGAATTTGCCCGGACTTTTTTGAACAATATTAGCCTGCAAACAACAAGTTCAAAAACGCTTATTTTTGGCTCCCATTGCCGAGAAAGGCAAAATGATGTCTGAGAATATTCCTCTCGATGCGGCCATGATCCTAATTGCAAGTTGAACTACATTCTGCGATTAGGAACTACAATATCTGGCTCATTTTAGAAACAGCATATGTGCCGTTAGTTTTCAGCTGCAAATAGGTGCTTCTATGGATGGTCTAGAAACTGTAGTTCCTTATTGCAAAATGCAGGCTTTCTCAGCCAAGAGTATTTAAATGTGAGCTAAGAATATGTGTACTAGCACTTGTTTTTTGTGGGTTGATATCCTTTAAATAGTTTTGCAAAATTTTGGTGAGCTACGTACTCTCTATACTTTTGTGAAATGCAACGATTAAAAGTAACGGACAGTTTGATGTAAATAATTCGAGTTTACCATCGGCATCATAATAACAAGCATGTAAATTCATAGTTTAGCATTGCAATAGCAGTGCAGTTCTATTATGCAATTATCGGCTGATGAAATACAAAATGCATTATTCTACCTAGCTGCAGCGAACTGTTACATTTGGAAGTTGAAAATTTCCTTTTTTTTTCTATAAGACAGGTAAGTATTTCTTTCAAAAATGTTTAATTAATTTTTCATGCAATTTGTGAGTGAATCTTAGGAGAGGGGCCTCATTTTCCAGGAGAAAATTAAAGATTTGATGTTTCTGAAAATTTTTAAGAAAATCAACCATTTTCTGTTGTTCAAAACTATTAGTTGTACAGTCAATTTGTTTGCTATTTACTAAGAGTCATCGTTTATTTACTTTGTTTAAGCTAGCCATCCCCTGTATTCAATAAAGTATGCGCTTGATAAATAGAAAAAAGCTGAATGGTGACATCTGATGTTTATGCGTTGCTAAATTCGTAAAAAATACATAAACAACAGTAATGAGGTCAGTATTTGTTTTGTTTTATGCAATTAGTTGCATCAGCTTAAAATAAAATAAAATCGATTTGGACTGCTGATTTTTATAAGTTCTTTTCCTAGTTTATTATTTTCCTAATTATACAGCAACAATGATTCATGGTAAAGACCAGGCACAGCCTGTTCACATCACACATGTACTCATTTTCTTTTATATTTTATATTTTTACACGTAAACTAAGCGAAATTTTGCTTTGAAGTTCAATGGATACATACATTCTTCACAATCTAGTGGAGCATTCAAAGAAGTTTCGACATATTTTTTGGCTTCATTTTCTTACAGCGGAAAGAATCATGACAGAGAATGAGTCACTAGACAAGATATGAAATAGGGAGAAACGTCGAGAGTTGTTTCGTCAAAATCTTAGGTAGAAACCAATTCAGAAAATGAGTAATTTGGAAATCAACTTCAGCGAGCACTACAACAACAAACACTTTTAACACACATGAAATGGACTTCATTTTGCAATTAGGAACACAATTTCTGGCGCATCCATAAAACATGTAGGTGCATAGGAAAACTAATGGTGCATACGTCATTCCTAAACAAAACCAGATTACAGTTCAAAATTGCAGAATGCAGTCCAAATTGAAGTTGAGTTTTACAGATGAAATCATCTATTTTCATGCCAAATAACCAATGATAATCGTCAACACTTACAACTCTTTTAAGAGTTTATTTCCAGACTTTGCGTTGTGTGATTCATTCTAGGTGAAATTTTGAAGAGAATAAATTTTCCATAGTGTTTTAATTCATACCATGTCTGAAGGCCCATTAATCAAAGAGCAATGCAGTTTTGCTGATTTCGGCTGGATCAGTACAATTTGACTTTTCAAACCACTGAAGAGCGATACATTTTCGCTGCTTCAGACATACTTAAAGTTAAAAGGTTTTAAACTTTGGCTGGTGGGTACACAGTCCCTTTACTTTTCTTTTCAGTGAAACAGCCTCTTTACACTGATCAACCTGAATAGATACGATGTGATACCACCTCACACTCGGGAAAAATTTCACTATTTTGAGGCGCTCCAATAAAAAACAAAATTTGAGTCCATAACACACAAGCATAAATAGCATGGAGCTGATGCAGGAATCTCTTTAGGCCAAATGTAAAGAGATACACAAAATAACACAGTAATGATGGTCCCAAATTATGCAATGTGCAAACAGAGGAAATTATCTAAGCTTAGTCTGTGCTGCACAGCGATTTTTAGCGATGAGTTTTTTTCACCTACAGAAACTAATGAGTTACATGTTAAACTCAGATTTCCTCTTTTTTATGATTGCAATTTGAGGCAAAAAAAGTTGATGTCATACAATTCGTTTTGGATTGTTGATAGCTCATCGTTAGCCAAAGTGAGAAACAACGTATCTCCGTTTGCAACGTTGCAGACTTCCTGTCATACTTGATTGATTTTTTTTTTTTGGAAAATTGTCAACTTAATTTCTTGAAAACTTCCTTGATTTTTCGTCTCTATTTGGAGAGAATTCAGTATATATTTCAATCTACATCATTGATTTACTATTAAAAAAAGGAAAATAATAAAAGAGGAGCAGAGTTTTTGAAACACAGCAATGGAGATACGTTGTTTCGCACTTGAGCCATCGTCATGAAAATTCTGCGAGAGAAACGGGTAGAAATGCCACCCTCTAACAAACTTAAATTTTCTAATTGAAAAGATGAGGGCAAGAGAGATAAATTCTTTCTCAATGTTAGAATTGAAGCCGAGATGAGCTATGATAAAAAAAAAAAAAAAAAAAAAAAAAAAAAAACTGTTTGGAGTGATTTGAAAACCTTAGAAATGTAAAAAAAAATTATCCTCAATCCTCACTATTAAAATAATAGATTCCCTTCAGCTCTGAACTAAGGGGCCGTACACAAATTACATCATATTTTAGGGAGAGAGGAGTTTTTTTGAAACAAGTTTTAATTTTTTGAAGGGAAAGGATGCCAACATGTATTGCAGATAAGTGCTAACAGGCAGGGTGTAAAGTCCGAGTTCTAACATGACATAATGTAGGATCCCCTACCGTTAATATTGAGGGCTTCAAAACAAAAGAATACAATACAAAAGATAAGGAAAGTATCCAAGACCAAAAAATGGACATACAATTTCTCCTTTACTAATTCATAGAAATTGGTTCTAGTAATCAATATTTTAATCCAATCTATTCATTATACTTTGAAATTGATTCAAATACACTTTACGATAGGTTTTCCTGAGAGGAAAAAAAATTGCAACTTGAAAAAATATAAATTCCATTGCACTGAAAGTAAGGTACCTAGAATAGAGATTTTTGTACTACCCGAAGAGAATCGAATGGAGACTTATATCTTTAGGTCTCAATTCTTTATCTTTGAAGATTCGCAAGCCTACATTTACAACTGAAAAAATTCAATCCATCGAGCAATTTCTGTACACAGTTAAAAAGACTGTCTTGAACCCTTTATAGAAAGTAGAAGCCAGACAAAAATCGTACGAATTATGAACTTTTTTTTTACTTTAACCAAAAATTTCTTTTTTTTCAAAAAAATTGAACTTAAAGATCTAAATACTTGTCTAAAGAGTATGATATCGTACAACATTAGGGCTGTGTGAATATTTGCTTTGTCTCACTCTCGCGCATTGCAAATTGGGAATATTTGCGCTGTCGCGAATAGTGAATTTTCGAACCAACATTTGGAAAAAACAGTCTCGCTGTCAAAAATAACAAATTTCTGAGTGGCAATTGTGAAACGCTGTGAGGATCTGCACCAGGCTTCCATCCAAGACATCGCAAACGGCGGATCTCCTTTGATCTTTACCGACTTTACCGTGTGTACGAACAGCACAAGCTAGTGCGATTGGTCCACTTATCTTGGTTGCTCGAAGAGTACCACACATTGAAAGTTAAATAACCAAGACAGAAAGAGGGAAAAGTTCATAAACACATTTTCATTAACACCGAAAAAAGTAAAATACTACAAATGTGTCTGGTGATCCTTAGATACTAGCTTGACTGCCTGCGCAGTTACCTCCAAATCCTGGGAATGCACACATAACTGCAGGAACAGTCAAGCCAGCATCCAGGGATCTTCAAACACATTCTTAACAGCCTAGGCTCTTATTGTAGCATTCCATTGTTTTCTGTGCAAGTGTATGAGCAAATGAAAAATTCTTAAAAAGTTAATCACACTTATTTGTCGACTTTTGTAATATTTGCGAATTCTCGTACTTAAAAAAGTCATTTTAATTTTTACTTTTCATAGTTTTGAATAATTGACTTAAATTATTCGCAAATAATTGGTAAAATTATTCGCTACTCGCTTTGTTTGAAAAAATTCATATTTGCACAGCCCTATACAACATCATTCATTTTGCGCCTTCACAGTCATATTAACATCTGCAACTGCTTTCGGCTTCTTATTCTGACGTACTGTGGAAAAATGCTGTATGAGCATTCAAGAGTCGCCAAATGTCCGGATAAAATGTGTATTTTTACATACAGCTATGCATGTTTTTCCTTGAAATTTACAGATATTTTAGATGAAATTGTGGAAAAAGTTGTCTAAAAAATTTAAAGAAAAATATTCACCATTTTTCCTTAATTCCTTTTTAATTGAAAGAAATGTGGGCGACTTCTGAAGGCTCGTATGGCATTCTTTCTTAGCGTGGAAGTATTTGCAATCTGTGCAAATGATATTGTTATTTCTTTCATTTGAAATTCATTTTAAACCATCTAGCATTTTAAATACGTGACTCAAGTCTCCACCCCTTTCATTTTTGCTTTCCAAATGAAAGAAGCTTTTTTTAATTTATTGGTTAGATTAAAATGACCAGGAACGAGGGCGAATAAGTGAAAGAGCTTTGCCGTCTGAATGATGATACTGAATCAAAAAATTACTTTTGCTACCATATTTGGGTACTATGCACTAACTTTCACGGACAAGCATCTACTCCTCACATAGCTAATTTTTTTTAAACGCTTGCGTAAAAATAAAATAAATTAAAAAATCAAAATGATTTTGTTACATCCAAAAAATGCCCGGCTTCACTTTCATAAACACAGCTAAACTTATCTCTTGTAAGGAAATTGCAAATTTCATGACTGCACCGAACAAAAAAAAGAAGGATTCTTTCGAGAGATAAAATCTACGGGTGTTGTAACAAGACATCTTATTTGATATGAAAAGGCAATAATCTAAAGTTTTGCGATGAGAAAATTATGCTATAGTATTTAAATCATTCTAGGAGTTGGTACAAAAAGACGCTTTCATGCAGCTTCAAAGTGATTATGACATGATACAAAAATATATGCAAGAACTTTGAGAATTTCTCGATGATTCAATTAAAAGTTGGAGCGATGGACTTGGAGATCACACCTTCATTTACAAAGTAAATACTTTCTAAAAAAAAGGAAAAAAATAGATTTGAGGGGTCAAGAGCAAAAATAACCTAACAGTTTATTTTAGAAGAGTTAAGAGGAGGAAAGAGACGTATCGTTCAAGATTTTGTTGCTCCTTAAAATGCTGAGAGCTGATGATTTTGGCGTAGATTCGTTCCAGTTCACTACAGTAAGATGAGCATATTACAAGGAAGTACCTGAAAATCAAAAATATGGGAACTTAATTAAAAATAAAGAATGAACCAATAGATGCCAATTAAATCCTATCAGTGCAAGAAATTCCAGAATGTGGAATATTTGTGGGACCAGGAGGTTTCATCATTTCTCAATCTCCGGTGATCACCCTTTTCCCCTTCCTTTACTTTTGAGATAGGTCCTTATTTATGATGGACTAAGTGTAAAACCATGTATCTCCATTGCAGGGTTCCATAAATTCAGCTCCTTCATATTTTTAAAGAGAAAGAAGTCAACTTACAGGCTCAAAGTTTAAATGAAATACTTAGCTAATAGAGAAGAAAAATTAAGGACGTTTTCAAGAAGTTACGTTGACTAGATTTGCTTTACGTCAGCTCAGAAAAAGATTATCTCGATGCCCAAGTTATGGAATTAAGCACTTCGGAGACTTTCAGCGTGCATACTAAGACAGAGACTTTCTGAAGAAGAAAGAGAAGATGGGAAGGAAAGAAATTAATTAATTAATATTCTTAAAAACTTATTTTTACAAAAAGAAATTATGTTAACATTTTTAAAACTTATTTTTACGAAAAGAAATTCTGGTGCCTATTAATGACTAAAGCCGAAAATTATGTAACTCAGATTTGGACGTTAGTCTCAGCCCATATTTCATATTATCAGAAGAAAATTGACGAAAGTTTCTCTTGGATTTTCTATGAATTTTCTTCACTTGTTCTGTGAAAAATCATACAGAATTGCCAGGAAGAATTTGGATCAGTTTTCTGTGAGAAAAATAAAACCTACTGGGAGACATTTAAGTGTTACAACCATTGATATATTCTTCGGAAGAAGAGGAGAAAGGATCATTCTATAGGAACTACAATTTTTTGCTCATTAGTAAGTGCACTAAGTGCATAGAAAAACTTATGGTACATGCGTTGTTTCTAAATTGAGCCAGAATTTGCGGTTCAGTTCATCCACCATTGATTGACGAGATAGAGTGGAAAAATCCAACCTGAATAAATGATCCATCTTGCCCGCGGTTCTCAATTGCTCTTACATAAATTTCAATTTATTTGAAACATTTGTTTTCTTTTCATTTAGAGAGAAAAGCCAAAATCTATGCTTTCAAATGACATGAGAGACATTCATAACAGTTTGCAAGATAGTTCGATAATTTGGATTAGGCCGTTTTAAAACTTTTTCATAGAAAACTTGGTTTCGACCGAGGTTGGGATAACACAGACATGAAATATTTGAAAATGTATCACACAGACTACACAAAAGAGACATTAAAGAATAGACTTAAACAGATTTTTGTGTGATTTTACTTGTAAAAAATCTACTTCATTTCCTACATCTGTGTGTATGTGTAAGTGCCATAGGCCTACTTATTGTCTCCTGCACGAAGGAATGCACCTCGATTTCCGGTATTTCTCAGGGACATTTTATTTTTTGCAGGAGAACTGTTGCATGAATTTGCCTGAAATTTCCAGTGATTTTCTTTACACATGTGAGAGGAGATACTCAGATTTTCAGACTAATTTGTGCACTGATTCTCCCATGAAAAAAATAATATTTTGTAGAAATACTGAATGAGCAGACAAGATACGTTGCTTCGTGCGGGAGGCGACATATTGTGACAGAAGAAAAAAGTAAAAGGCTCACGGACAACCAGGAGTAAATATACTTACTTACATTGTTAGGAAGAATTCAATTTTTTACTAAGGTTCCCTAGTTCAGATGGTTTAAAGACTCCAAGTTCCGTCACTATGCCCGTGATGAGGCTTGCCGGAGTGACATCAAACGCTGGATTCCAACAATTAATTCCTAAAAAAAAGCAGATAGCAGCTGAGACTTATTTTACGATGATCAAACCTGAGCCAGCACACAGTGCGGCATCCTTATAGACAATGCGGACAAAAATCGGTAAAAGACACTTAACTTTAAATAATGAAGATAGTAGCACCGAAATAGGAAAACCCTTTGGCACTATCAAAGTAAAACACTCAAGGAATAAGAAAATTTTATACCTCAGGATTTTTTGCGTTTTTTCCAGAAAAGTTTATTTGAGGTTGGCAACCTTGAATTAGCCCTATGTTAACAATGTAAAGGCAACATGAAACACTCAAACTTTAATTTCAAATATCTCTGATAGTTGCAAGAAGTCGCGAAATCTTTTTGGTGGAATTGAAGCTCGATATGTGAGGATTAAGAAAATGTCAACCACCCAGAGCATTTTGCATTTCAAGCGAGAAATCTTCATTTAAAGTTGTTATCTTTTTCCTGTGTTTTTCTAATGGACCAGTGATTCTCGACAGTGATTATCGTGATTTCCGCCCACTTTCCACCCAAATTCGAACTAATTTTGGGTGAAAAATTTGAATATGAACTATCATTGTGAGTTAGAAATATCTTTGAGGTGACAAACTCCAAAAAAAAATATTCAGAAATCGAGTTGTGAATTTTTGATTTTTGTCCACAGAAGGTCGCAGAGTGCGGCGGTTCTAGTTCTTAATCTTCCTTCCTTCGGAAAATTTTCGTTCATCAACAATTCATGAATCTCATAAACAGTTGGTCTTGTCTGATGATATTCGTTGTTTTTTGGAATGTTCAATTTCAGCCCAATGAGCTGTTGCTATATTTTTAATAAAACCTTTTACCCAATGAAAATCTGATGCATGTAGTCAAAGAAAATAAGTTTCCGACCTAAAAATAAATTTCCATTTTTAAGATACAAATTTTGCAACAAACTTGAAAATGAGAATTATTAAAAAACAAATTGATTGATTCTTTTCATTTGGTAATTGCATAGCTTTCTCTGTTCCTCAATTGCTTCCACTTAAGTTCTCTGATTCAAAGTTTAAGGCCTTATAAGTGAAGTCCATTGTTCGTAGTCCTTACTTCAATTTCAGGTCCACAATTTCGTCTTCCGCTCATATTTTCCAGCTCTCTAAATTTGAATACGGTGGTGAAGTCGGGAGAGGGGGGGGGGATAGAATAAAATTTGAAACGATGAAAATAAAAGAAAATTTAAAAAAAAGTTCACTCACCAGGCGCAGCTATCCTAACGTTTGAGATGTAAGTCATTTCTTTCTCAGGTCTTTCCTCTATTACAATTTGGTCCCCGCTTGGCATGCTAAAGTCTATGGACGTGAGTGGAACAGCTACATAAAATGGCACTGAATGGTACTTAGCACAAATCGCGATCTGAAAAGCCAAAAAATTGAGAAAGTATAGCATTGCTCTTTCCAAACATTTTGAGCACAATTTTTTTTTTTTTGGAGTAACAGTCTTCCATGCTTGAAAATAAAATTCAAGTTCCTGATCATGTACTTTGCTAGGCATTTATTTACTACTTGCAAAAAATGAGCTCAGTTATAAATTAGTTTGCAGGACTACTAAAGGACCGTGTTCAGCAAAAAGGAACCAAGTTACAACACCATTACCAAATTTTATTGGGCGATTTATTTAGTGCACAGATTCTTTTGATACCTTCAAGAAATTTGCTTCACATCACAGGGGATATCCCTTCAAATTTTCAAAATGATCCACACTTTTGTTCTCCTGACAAGAAAATAAATTGTACCATGAAATTTGGCAATGGTTGATGCGTCTTGGTTCCTATGTGCTTAAAGTGGTCTTGAAGACTTTACGCACAAGGTTAAAACAAAGACAAAATAAAGGCTATATCACGAAAAAGAAATACGTTATTTGCTTCTAAGTTGAAGGAGACAACACCTTCGTGGTCAAAACGTTGAGATGTTTCCGGAAACTGGTGGTTTTGTCTGATATTAAGCTTTAAAACTATGTATCTTACACTCTGAGTCAATGATGACGATAAAAAATTCAAAAAGCATAAATTCAACAATTTAATATTCTTCCAGGTTAATTCATGGAAAAACTCGTGAGAATGGAACCTTTCAATGTGACAACGCAGGATCTGTGGAATTGTCCAACAAAACTTGATTTTAATGATCAATTTATCCATCTAATGAAATATATTACAGATTCATACTGATGAACAGATTATTTACAGCTTTATTTTTTATGTGCTCACTCTTACGCCTCCAAAGAGGTGTTGGTTGTGGCATTATTCAACTTTTTCCCGCATAACTTAAATTAAAATATGGTGGTAGAATATTTTCATGGCGCACATTCCTTGACTACTTTATTAACTTGTAACATTCATTCGTACTGTCACTGAATAGCTCCTTACAGTGGCCCCAGGGGAGAAACTTCTGGTTGGATGCAAAATAGGGCTGAGCTCATGATATCGAAAAGTTACATTCATTTCTTTTCTCTTTGATTAAGAGACGAGCAAATTAAGTGGACAGAATTTAACAGAAATCCTTCCTGTTGCATGTGTAGTAGGTGTAGTTTTGACTTCAACTAGTCATAAATTTTCTCCTGTCAAAAATTTAATGCGGATATATCAAAAAGAACTATCTCCAGTCACGGTAGAGATAGCTCTTTAGGATTTGAATACACCCAATTCAAATTAGAAAAAAAAAATTATGAATGTGAAAATCTTTTATGTTTGTCATTAAAACTGAATCTTACAGAGATGTAAACCTTGAATCTCTTTTTTTGGGTTCAAACTTCATTGGACCTGCTTTGTTTTTGTTAAGCTTGGTTAAAATAAATAGTCAAATAAAGAGAAATACTACAGTTCATTTTAATTGTATTCGTTTGCATAATTTTTGGTTTTTAAAGACCGTGAAACCGGTGATAAGGGAGAGGAATTTTTTGGATAAATGGATTACGTTTTGAAAAACATTTGAGCTTTATATCAAAAGCTGAGGAGAGCTTTGAGAGGGCCTTGAGTTGAAAAGTTTTTGATAAATGAAATAGGTGAAATTTTTTAGAAAAATTGAGATACAGCTGACAGAACAAAACCTGTTTCCGAGTAAATTTTTCAAAAAACATATGTACTGCAAAACCCTTGCAAAATCAGCTTAAACATTGTAAGAGCCATAAGATTCAGTACTACATTTTAACTTCAAGAACTTCCAGACAAAAAAAGATTCTGTGATCAGCGCAACTGACCCATTCGAAAATTCCTTTTCTTGTAGATAATCTGTATTATGTAATGTTACTTCGTTTCTTAATACCTTCGTAAATTCAATTTACCTTAATTTAATTCATGTGGATAAATACAAGGCCTATCGACGGTGAAACTACCAGACCACGTACTTCCATTTATGATGTTGTAGACTTCCTGTCATACTTTCTTTTTAAAATGGAAAACTTCTCAACTTGAATTCCGGAAGACTTCTGTGTTTTTTTTTTTTCTTTATGGGAAGAAAACTCAGTGAAAATGGGTCAGTTGCGCTGGTCTAAGGATCCTGCTTTGATGCTTGATTCTTGTAGATTAACTAAAAAAAAATAAGATCTGTCCAAACAGCAACTTTCTATGTTGAATATCAATGGAAATATCGCGCTTTAGAGAATTCGGTTCATAACGTCATCCACCGCGGTAGTGTGACACACTTAGTTTCTTTCACCTTGCTTTTATTACTCAAGGAAACACACATTTCCTCTGGTTACTCAACCTGTAACTCGGATGAAATCAAGGTGAAGGAAACCAAAGGTGCCACTCCCACGATGGCTGATGTCATAAACCAAATTTTTCCGAGCGCGATATCTCAGTAAATATTGAACGTAAATAGTTGCTGTGTGGACAGATACTAATATTTTTAGCCGATTGACAAGAACAATTCTGAGCTCAGCGCAACTGACCAATTTCAAGAGAAATGATATGGATTTGTTCTCCTTTAAATATATAAAATGGGAGCGGAGATTTTTAAACACCGCAAACTAGATACGTGGTCTGGGAGTTTCACCGTGGATAAAGTTCTTGTGGTAGTTACGGTAGGGCTGTTCTATCGGTTGTCGGTAAGCCAACGAAACTGTTCCGTTAAGAAAAAGTTACGATAAGAGCGCTCTTGCCGATAGCGATCAGAGTTTTCGGAGCTGGCGAAAATATCCTGTTGCCATGTGTACATCTATTTCATGCGCCGCCACGCCAGGCAATCTGATAAACCGACACAAGGGGCAACAATGCATTGAGTGCGAGCTCTCAAAAATCCGATAAGGCCAGCTGTTGTCGATATCATCGCCACTGTCGGTACTGCCGCCAGTTTCAATAAGAGACGATATCGAAAGAGTTCCGGCAAGAATTCGTTTGAACACCCCTAAGTTACGGTATTTGTAAATAAAATTTGTTTAAATAAAATAAAACTTACTTGGTAGGTTCCGATTTTGTTGGCGGTGTCACCGTTTGCGGCGACGCGGTCGGCGCCGACAATGACGGCCGTAATGTGTCGCGTCTTCATGAGATACGAGACGGCCGAATCACAGATTAGCGTAGCAGGTAATTTATCGTAGACTAGTTCGTAAGCGGTGAGGCGGGCGCCTTGGTTGTACGGCCGCGTTTCCGTGCAGTAGACGTGTTCTGCAAACACATCATCGACAGTTCAACACACATGGTAGACTTGGGGTCAAGTCTTCGAAAACACAGAAAACACCACCAATATCAGTTCTCAGAGCTCAAGGTCACAAGTCAATGCACAAACAAGAAAACACACTGCACAACCAAAGAAAAGCCTCAATAGATAAGATGATTTCAAAATAGAGGAATCGATAAATACCCTGAGTATCCCATCCCACCTATAATAGTTACCGGACCTATGTCAGCAATTCTTTCATTCACGATAACTATCGTTAGATTTACGTTAGCTGTCTCAAATTTTGTAATTTTGTCCATTTTGATCTGATGAAGAACTGTATGGATTTTCGGTCAAATCGCATTTACCGTTTACTTATAAACGGTAATTAACGTAAGTGCCCTACTTACGCTGTTTTCCACTAAACTGTTTTTATGAAAGTTCCATTCCTTGGTTTCTTTGGTAACCTTTGCTTGCTATCAGCTGATGTTTTATTTCAATTTCTTTTTTCATTTTTTCATTTTTTTTCATTTTTTTTTTTTTGGTTTATAAATCATTGCTAGGTTAGTTTTAATTTTTAGCATTAATTCTACCCCCCCCCCCCCCAGCTCATTTTTCTAGCTCCATCACCCTCTCCCCTCAACTCATTTTTCTATCGATTTTATCATTTTTTTTAATGGCGTGTCTTGCTCCCCTACCACCATTTTTTTCGGGGTGATAGATATTTTAGCAGCCTCTAGACCCGTGACTCCAGTCACGGGCATTTCGCTAGTCGATAAATACCCTGAGTATTTGACGATAAAGGCAACAAACACATTGCAGATTGCTGATAATTGACAGTCATTGACTCAAAACAAGGGTGCTGCTCGGTATTCAATTCAGATAATTGAAAAAAAAATTAAATGAAATACTAACGATCGTTCCCATGAGAAATTTGCAAGGGGTAGCAATTTTGAATTTTTCTCAGTACATAATATGAAAGCTTGATGTGTTTAAAATGCAGCAGTTTTCAAATTAAATGTAGGCAGAGAGAAAATTGAGAAAAAATCGTTCATACATTGAGATATCAAAGTAGAAAAATGACCTTACGATACAAAAAGTAATTCTCTTCAGTCGTAAAAAAATTTGGGCTATGTCACTCACTGAGTCATTGGGAAAAATGTCAAATTTCCATTATTGATTTGTTAATGCATAATCAAAAAGAAAGATTACTTTTACTTGATAAAGCTACTGCTATTACAACAGTAGGAGGGTATATCCTTGTTGTGAGGTAGTTCTCCATCTAAAAAAATGGGAGTAATCAAGAATGCCGGTGTACTCAAGCAAACTATTATTCAATGCTAAAAACAGGACATGTAAGTTTTGCGGTAGTCACCTCCTGACAATGTTCAGTGGTTAAAAAAATCCATTTTCATGCCATTCAGTGATATTTTGAGCTGAAAATTTGCAAGGCTATTTATGACGGCAGTAATTCTGACCATGGTCCAGCTTCTTCCTAAAAACGAGGTTCCAAGATCTGTTACTTTCATTCATAAGGTCAAAAGTAGAGAATTACCATGAACACCTGCACGGGTATATCCTCCTTTGACTTTCGCCCTCACCAGTTTTCACACTTGCACAAAATCAACACACAATCAGATTCAGAGGCTGATTGAACCGAGGGTATTTTTTGTTTATCACAGACGTATTGATTTTTGTATTTTATTTAGTAAGAGTGATACGATAAATTCATAAGCTCTATATCTTAGAACAAGTCTGTACATGTCTAGATTACATGTCTCTACACGAAATTCAACGAGCACTTAACAATGAATTTTAATGTGAAAAGGCGAGAAACATAAAGTTCCCATGCAATGATCTATGTTTGCAGAATTGTGAGACAGAGCATAAGTAATTCTGAGCATTTCTCATCTCAAGCCATTCTCCAAAAGTTTATCACCTTTCCTCATGGATTCCAGACAGATCACAAACTAGTTTTGCATTCAAGGAAATGTTCCACTGACTTGGAGACGAAATCCGAAGCTTACAAATATTTAGAGTCTTCAAAGATTTTGAAGTATTTCTTTCTTCTGACTTTGCTGTCTCAACCAGACATTTATTGGACACTGGGACTATGTCTAAAGACTTCAAGGAAAAAACTCCTAGAGTTTTTCAGGTTTTCTAAAGCTGAAATGGCAAATCTATGGTGAAACTCTAAAACCTTGTATCTTGGTTTGTGCCATTGCTCAATTCCTATGGTACCTTATATTTTAAATGGAAAACTATTGAACTGCTATTCTTCTATTAAAAAACCTTGATACCTCTTTGTTTTTCGGGACTGTTTAAAGTAAAATTTCCTTCTGTTTGCAGGTTTTCAATGATTTGAAAGCCCTGCACCTGCATGCATGATATCAGTAGTAAGTCCAGGTCTTGCTGCAAATATTATGTAAAAGAAAAAGAAGTACAATTTGAGAAAGAAATCATCTTACCTAGTCGTTTGTGAAATGCTAAAGATCGGCAGACACCTAGAGCAGTTCCATAACCTGAGGTAGCGAGTGAGCCAGTATTACAATGCGTTAGAACGCGGACGTTCCCATTCCTTACATTATCTTGGTTGAGAATTGCCGTAGCACCGTGTTGTCCGATCGCTGAGTTATCTGCCACATCCTTCTCTAGCATTTCTTCGACAGCTTTGATGAATCTACCAGGAAAAATAAAAGAATCTTAGCAATCACTTGTAAACATTTTTAAAAAAAGACACTAAACTGACTCCTCCCTTTGTGCTGTTGCACTGAGAAATCCTGTTCAATGAACATTCAAGCACGGATGCAGAAACTTCCCAACCATGCCTGCCATCGCGAAATGGGGGAACATTCTGTGGGGAAAGAGGAAAAAAAGGGTGGAACCCAATTCAATTTTTATGAAAAGTTCCTTTTTAAGCCAATTTAAAGGCGGAAAGATTCAATTTTTTTGGTTAATTTTGGTCAAAAATGGTGGAAGGCTAAGTCAATTTAAGGAAAGGTTTCGAACTTTCTGCACTCCTACATTTGAACTTTGACAAATTTCTTCCAACAGAACACAAATTTTCTGGAAAAATTGTGACCAATTTGAATTTAATAGAGAAAATTTCTTCACAATGTAACCTGGTGTGTGTGAACACTTCAAAGAGATACATTCTTTTTTTTATTTTATTTGTATTAGAAGTATAACTATACGACATCATATTTTCAGACCTTACAGGTTTTTAACCCATTTGTTTAAACCAATGGCTCCTAGCCGTCTGCGCTGCGCTGGGCCAGATCTGAAGAGACGGCTCAGAGCCATGTGTCAATTGTTTGCTTTAATTTGGCGATTCTCCAGAAGATTGCGTTCTCATTGATGTTAATAAGAATAGTGTGACCACCTTCGACTCATGGTGTACTGTAATTTTTTGTTTTGATATGGTATTTTCATATTATTATGCGTTTGAACATGAAATAACCTCAAAATTTTCTGATTTTCGCGACCTTAACAGCGATAAACCACAGTTAAAAAATAATTTTGTTCAAAGTTTTCACCATATTTCTCAAACATTGTATAGTGAATGCTTATGGTGTCAATTCTGACCCTCAGAGGGAATTTTCGGATTATTTTGATGTGTTTGAAGTTACTGATTTTCGCCAAATTAAATCGTAATTCCTGGCCCGGCAGGGTCAAATTAAATCACAAGTCAATGGGTTAAACCAATAGCAGCTCAACATATGAGTTGTTTAGACAAAGTTTCTGTGAATTGGCCAATGTGCATTCAAATTCAGTCTAAAACTGATAACACTTTATGGAGAGAAAAAAAAGTTTGTCTGAGCACAAATGTTGGCGAAATCACACTCCATCTTAGTGGTAATAATCTTGATATCTATCAACGGTGGAACTACCAGACCACGTATCTCGGTTTGCGACGTTGCAGATTTCCAGTCTTTCTTTATTTTTTCAATGGAAAACCACTCAATGTCACTTCTCGAAAACTTCCCTGGTTTTTCTTCACTGTGCGAAGAAAACTCTGTGAAAACTTCAAGGAATGAAACCGATTACCTCTCTTTCAAAAAAATAAAATGGGAGCGGAGATTTTTAAACACCGCAAACGAGATACGTGGTCTGGTAGTTTCGCCGTCGCTATGCAGTATCCTAACAAAATTGGCATAAATCTTCACCTGTTTTTCATTTCACTGACAGAAATGTTTTCATCTTTAGCTAAATCATTGGCCATATTAAGCAGGTCGTCAGCAGCTAATTTCATGTTGACTGCAGTCGGCCGTGCTGAAACAAGATAGTTCAGCTTTCCTTCAACTTCTTGGCGCAACACTTTCTTTTTCTCAAATTCTTCATTATAGATGTCAACGACTAGACTTAAGCATCCCACTATCGCAATTGCAGGAGCTCCTCTAACCTGTGAGCAAAATTAAAAACCGAGTAAGAGTGAGCTGTACAAACAATGATGATGTGCCACTGAGAACACTTTGGATCGAAGACATCTCAGTTAATGAGGAAACAATTTCAGTGAGGGAGTTTATATTACGCTGAGTCAAAAAAACTGAGTTTTCCGATTTCAACAGAAAACTCTCTCTTTCTCTCTCATGTCTTGTAGACAGAAATCCAGCAGTATGGTTGATGTTTGTGTCCGTAGAGGGCAGGAAGCTTTATTATATTTTGGCATAATTGTGCTCTGAACATGATTGATTAGAATTTTAATTAGCGTTTGCTCTGAGCTATTTATTGGGAAAGTACTTTATTTGTCCACACTGCCATCACTCTGATTTGCTTTAACATTTTTTTAGTATTTTTGGTGCTTGAATTTTTGTAGGGCTCTCCTCAATGTTCTGGTATTGATGACTTAATTTTGAGTTTTTATGAATTAAGGCCTTTTTTTTCTACAGTTTTTCTTGCACCATTTTGTATTAAGGAACCAATTTTTCTGCCTCTTTTAGAAACAGCTTATGTGCTATTACTGTCATGCTGAGGAAGACGGTGTATGAGCATTCGAATGTTGCCAAATTTTTTCTCAGGAAATATTAATTTGTGAGGCACTTCATATCAAAGTATGAACAAAATCCTTCAAAAATTGTCAACAAATTTTCCTTGGAATTTGTGATGTGTAAAAGGAAATTTGGCCACGTTCGAAGGCTACCTGTTACAGTGTTTTTTTCAGTGTGGCAGATTAGCTGCCTTATGGAGATAGGTGCTTTTATTGATGATTTTACAAAAATGTTGGCACACAATTTTTTTCCTTAGCCCAAAAATGTTAAATCAAACTGAGGATATGCGGATTTGAGGTTGATGATTAAAATGAGACTGTCATTTTGGGGCTTGAAGTTTATGTATTAAATAGGCGAAAAGTTCCATTTTGAGTTGGTCTCCTCGAGTCTTGTAAACAAACGCTCACCTGACACTTTTCATGTTACAATGCTATTGGCAACAATGACACAATTTCTACTCAAGTACTTCTTCAGAACCTTTGCATCATGTATTTCTAGACTTCTAGACCAATTGTGAAAATGCTTGATATTTTCCTGAATATCTGGACATAAAAACATCCTGCTTAACCTTCTTGAAGGTTAATAGCTAGCTGTACGCTTGGGAACATTTACTAAAATACAAATCACACATAGATTCTCCACCAGTGTTTGAAAAACATGCCGGCAAAATAGCAATTTGCCTGTGAGAAATCACCTTTGGCCGCTAAGAAATGAAACAAGCGGCCACGCCTTAGCCGTTAAGGAAATCGTTGTTGAACTCCGTTGTGGGGATTTTTCAGCGCATTCTGCAAGATGCAACGTCGAGTCATGTTATCAATTCTTCCCCTCCGTCTTCGTCAAGTTTCGTGACGTATCGGGTTTTGTCGTAACATTGCTTTTTGTTTGGCCCCTAAGAAAAAATGTTGCAGGCCAGATGGCTGCTAAGACTTCACACCGAGTTTCAAACCCTGTATCTATACTGCGAGTCTCAGATTCTCATCTGCTGCAGCCTTACGATTGCAATTCTGTGTCTGTCTGCTGAACAAGATGAGACTTCGGAGCTATGTGATTGGTCCACTTAAACAGACAGCCTCGACATCCAACCTATGTCTAGTGAAATCAATGACAAACTAAAGACACCTCTTGAGTAGCCGATACCTTCCCTTGAATCCACCCGGCATAGGAACAAAAAAAAGGATGACTTTTAAAGTTGACCGATCACATAGCTCCATTTCTCCTAAGTCATGTCTTATCCAGTCGACAGGCACAAAATTTCAGCGAGCAAGCTGACAAGCCGTATTAAGATCAGGATTCACCAAGCATACCCAGACAAAGGCCTTATGATCAACAGGGTTCAAAGTGGTACCTCCTGAAATGCGGGTTTACAACCCCTTACGAGGCCGTACTGCTCGAGGAAACGGATCTCGCACGCAAGCATATGGTGGATTGGTCGTCTATATGCCGATTTCATAGTGAAAATATCGTCGGCCCGGCTAAAAAGACGAGAGTAGATATAGTTATTTTGAGGTTACCTGCATGTTATGAATAGCTCTCCAGCCATCTTCGACGCCTTTGATGGAGATATATTTTGATTCTTTCGGAAGCAGCAGTTGATCAAGTATCTCTAGTTTGCCGGTGTCGTATTTAATAGCTTGTAAAGCCATTTTATTTCACTAAAATTAGGCTAAGCTGAAAACACTTGCCCTTCGGAACAAACACTTATCACACGTTCACACAAAAATCACATTTGATAAATTCAATTTCTCGGACTCGGTACACTATGAAAAATATCACCAACAGATGAGATACTGAGCATTATGAAAATTTGGTTTTAATTTGCTTTAAAATACTGTCAATTTCCAAAATTTTAGTTTGCAATAATTTTGAAAACCGGAATCTCGGGAAAAAAAAGGGAAAATACGAGAATGAATAATTATCACAGTGTACTGAGGGTGGGTACAGTTGCCCCACTGGTATTATTAGATTGTTGCTGTTCTCAGCTTTTCAATTCTTCGAATTATGGCGCCTACATTTGAAAAGGAGACTACCCTTATTGCACATCTGAAAAGTTTGCCAACTTCGGGGAAGGCGTGATGGCTAAAAACTTCGGAATGAGAGAACTCTTCAACTTACGATCTCTTAATGTCAATAGGTAATAAATGCTTACTTGAGGTAACTCAAAAGACATTTTGTCCATAGAAGTCAGGGTGTCTCTAATTATGAGGAAACATAGTAATAATAACTTGTAATTTCTTATGTACCCTGAGAATAAAAGGAGCCGCAGTTTACAATTTGACTAAATTTTGCAGTATGGAACTTCATTTTGTGACTCGCTATAGAGACAATGCATGTACATTTACATTCCCTATGGGCATAAGTTTTTTTTTACAGATGGGCTGGAAATTGTAGTTCCGGTTCCTAATAAGTATTAGGTACAATGAAGTCCAATAATTGTCAAGTCCACAGCTCAAAAAATGTACTTTCAAGGGAACGCTACTTGAAATTTCAATCAGTCATATTAAAAGCTGTGAACTTTCGGTTTATAATGCACTCCCACATACATAAGTATGAGGGTGCAGAAAATTCTATGGCTTCCCTCAAACTTAATTGATCATTACCTTCCTGAAAACTAAAAAATAAATAATAATGAAAAAGAAAACAGGCACAAACACCGTAAAAAGCAGGGCCGGATTAAGGGGTTGGCCACATGGGCCACCGGCCACGGCCCATGGCGGCAAATCTATAGGGGGCGGCAAATTTTGCAATTTTTTTAAATGTACCTAGGTATAAAAAAAATTCAGATTTAGAAAAAAAAATTACAAACGAAAAAAGGCGACAAAATCTCTAATTTTCTGAGAGTATAGTAATTTCTACTTTGGTCGTCTTTCAGTGATACAAGAGACAGCACCTTTAACTAGTCGAGTTAAGAGAGAAACCAAACACGCAGTTTGGCCTGGAACGGCGCGACTTACCTAGAGAGAAAGGATGATGAGGACTTGAGATGAAAAGGAGAAGCCCTCGTCGCGGCGATCGGCAAGTAACACATATTAGCGCCTACAAGACTGCACGAATACTTCACGCATTGCATCAAACACAATGCGGTCATTGCGGACAGCGTGAAACGGATAGCGCCTACAAGAATGCATGAATATCTCACGCATTGCGGCAAACACCGTGCGATCAGCGTGAGACGCATAGCGCCTACAAGACTGCGTGAATACTTCACGCATTGCTTCAAACACAGTGCGGTCTGCGAGGCGCGGCGGCGGAAGTTAAAATCATTAATCCACATTTATGTTTGTTCTTTCATAATTTTTTCGTTCATTTCTTATGAATGGAAGGCCTTGTCCACACAGAGATAGGTTTACGAAACTTAACTTTTGCGCAAAGTTCCGTGAACTTTTGCTAGTAGTGTTGACAGGGCTTTCCCAAATAATGTGTTCAACACCAGTAAACGCGTCTTATGTACCCCTCCCCCGCTGGCACGTATTCATTTGATGGTTTTCATTGATGTTTCAAAATGAATGAGAAGGCGGCGGCAAGTAGGTAAATCCGGCCCTGGTAAAAAGGATAATTACGAAACGTTTAAGGGATTCTTATTTTCATTTTTTTCTTTTTCTGGCGATTCCCTAATTTCATGCAACTGGTATAGATTGAAAAAATTAGGAAGTTTCTGCCCCCCTACTTATTCGTATCCTTAATATATTTTGCATACTTTATTATTGGTACAAAAATTATTTGCTTGGGACATGTATACTCTTCAGAGCCATAGAAACAATTTTTCATCGAAATCTCAAAATCCGATATTTCAACCAAATTGGACAACTTTTGCCTCCAAGACTAAGATTCTGTTTTCCCACGTGGACGGTGACATATGAATGAAAGATCTCAGTGAACATTCCTACCGCAGAGGATAATGATAGCACAAGTCAAATAATGCATAGGTACCTCAATTGCCGAGTTTAAAAATCTTTTTTTTTTTTTTTCTTTTTTTTTTTTAAATAATTAAACTAGCTCCTTGGTGTTATCTGTGAATATTTAAGAATGACTAAAGAAAATTCGCAGTAAATTTTTTTAACACATAAAAAAAACCCAGAAAAACCGTTGGATAGTTTTCTTCTTAGGAATTGAAACCTGAGTGGAGATATTCAGTGCTGCAATCAGGAATATCTAAGCATTTTTCAAGTTCAGCTGTCCATATATTGTTGGGACTTGTATTTTTTCTGGTGTTAATAAAACTTGAATCAAGCCTTTACCAGTAGTTTTCTTGGGAGTATAATTACAGTGGGCTCTTTTCAAATTTTGCTCCAGACACCAAGTGAAAAATGGAAGCAACTTTGAGCATAAAAATACGGAAGAATGTGGTGCCTCTCAGCCTGATATCCTCATTAAATTGTTACAGGAATGGAGGGTTTTTTGAGGTTGAAAAACTTTCTATCCCAAAGTCAAAAAGTTAAAAGTTAAAGTGTCAAAATGCGAATTGTCTTCCGTACTGCGCAGCACACAAGATTCACAATATCCTAGAGACCCCATTTTCTCAAGATTTATAATGACCAAAATTCTGGCTGAAAATCCCAAAGTTCTCGCTAAAAACTGCCAAATTCTTGCTTAAGATTTACCGCATTTCTGAATTTTAAATTTCTAAGAAATAGATAAAGAAAACATCCAATTTTTCTCTACTTTCCATCAGGTTTTTGAATATTTTTTCTTAAGGAAATGGTCCTATCAATTTTCTAGACGGAAAATAGATCCATTTTGTAGACAGGAAATAGACCTATTTTCTTTGGTAAAAAGTGACACTCACTTTAAATTTTCTGTCTACTATCCATAATACTGGCTACATTTTCTTCATTTTCTAAATTTTTTTCATTAATTTTTATTTCATAAAATATTTTCATTTTGCTACTTGGGTCTTCAAATTCTCATTGAAAATTCTAAAATTCTCGCTACTAACTGCCAAATTCTTGCTAAAAATGTGTGTTTTTTTTTCATCTTTTATTTCAGATTTGAAAATTGTGGTTTGCAGTGCCAGTGGTTAACCGCAAAATGAAGCAAAAATCTACGATTGGCTGAAGACGGAAACCGGAGTTTCACGAAGTTTCCCGCGTCCCGCCCACTGGAATGGACGGCGGCTCCGAACATGATGAAGATCAATTTTCCCCCAAATTTACCAGAAACAGCGCAAGTTACGTCGAAATTCGCGAATTCGTGGGGGCGAATTCCCGCCAGAATTCGCGTCAAATGCCGAAATTTGCGTAATTCTCGATTACGTATTCGAAATTAACGGAACTCCATGATGCCTCTGAGCTTGGTCCAAGTGCTTAAAAACGACTTTTTGAAAATTCATCGCGCGAACGAATTTCTGGGGTCTGTGCACTTGATGGAATGTTTTGGTTTGTACAGAATTCTCCCCTCCCAACCAGAAGTGCCTGTTGTATTTGGACAAGTGGAAAATTTAAAAGAAAAATTGTTCAATTCTACAATGTAGGAAACTAATTCTGAGATTTCTCACATAAAGATAAGTGAATTTATTTTGAAAAGTAATGAAAAAAGCTTCCATCAAAATTCTGGAAAACGATCGATAATAATGAGTAAAGCAAAGTAAAATTCAATGTATCAATGGTCAAAGTGCGAAACCACTTATCTCCTTTGTAATATTTCAAGGTTTCCGCTCTGATTTAATTTTCTTGAAAAGAAACGAGTCAACTTGATCGTTTGGAATCGATACAGGATATTCTATCAACAGAGGGGAAAAAGCAAGGAAATTTGCAAGAAATTACGATGACTAGTTTTCCAATGAGCCAGGAAAAGTAAATTTAAAGTTTCACGGTGTTTTTTGTTTGGTTCTCTCTTAAAAAAATAAAACTTGAAAGGAAATTAGACAACGTCAAATGCAGTTAAGCTACTGATCCGACCAAATGATAATTGATGTGCTGTGTGTTAAAAAATACAAGCTATAATAATACAAGGCAGCATTTTCACATTAAAAAATCAAAAAAGTGTTTCTTCATTTATGATTTTCATGATTATTTATAAGTTTGTATCCTTAAAATGTACAGATGTTGTATGATTCCTCTTTCGCAGGTAACTTATTACTTGTACAGCTACTCTAATTCAATATTTTCCTGTCTTTCAATTTTATTTTAGAAAAAAACTTTCTTTTGCATTGGTAAAAAATGGAGTATTTTTTCTGCCTGACGTTTACCATTACTTCTTTGCTCCTCCAAATCTTGGGTCTTTGGAATTTTAAAGTGCAGTGAGGCAGATGACTGGAGACTAGACTTATCTATTATCTATTTAAAAAGGAAATCTGTCTGCATTTCAATGGCTAAAGCGCAAAATCTTGTACCAAACCATGTATTGTGGTGTTTCAAAATCTTTGCTCCTACTTTATTTTTTCAAAGGGAAGCAAGCCAAATTTACAGCTTGGAATTTACAGAGGATATTCTGCTGATAAAGAAGAGAAATCAAGAAAATGTTCAAGATGTTATGTTGACTAGTTTTCAAAAGAAAAATTGAAGTATGACAGGAAGTCTGCAACATCACAAAAGGAGATACGTGGTTTCACACTTCGGCCATCGTTACATGACATGTTGATACTTATCCTCTCAATGAGTGGAAATTTAACTTCCCCGGGTGTTAACCTTCTGTTACGAAAATTTTTTAGTAGAGAGCATGTTAAAAATGTTTCAGTTTGCACCTCCTCAAGTCCAATACTAAAAAATGCAAAAGAGTCATTTGGAGGGGAGTTATATGCTCCTTATCAGCTTTAGCTTAAAGCAGACTTGAGTTGTTTCTGCATACACCTTATTTCGTATTTTGTTATCTTCAACTTTGGATTCCTTATCCTGAACTTTTGCACAAAATTGATGATCAATACTACACCTTATCGATTAAAAGAGGCTACTGAGAAATTCAATGAGAGGAATGCTTTTTAATTCATGATTGAAGGAGAGAAATCTAAAACTCGAAAATCATAATTACAGGAAAACACTACATTCAATTTTCATTTGCCATGTTAAGGGCTCTGGGCGGACCAGTAGACGAGGTGCTAATTTAAGCATTACTGTACATGTTTTTTCATCAAATTTCATGTGGAACACAATTTATAAAACAAAAATCATTAGAAGTAACTCCACACCAAGATATTGACGGTTTTCTATGAATAAATTCAAACTTCCCACTCATAGAAAAAACAATGATCTACTTGTGATAAATTGCACATTGAACGTGACCGTGACAATCTCTGCAGTAAGAAAATATGGCAACCTAAACTCAGCGCTCGGGTTCCGCTGTTGCACATTGTATACACTTTGAATTACATTAGGTGGGGAAGGGATACTGTTCAATTGAGGAGCCTAACCACCACCAAAACCATTGCAGTGCGCTATTTAATTTAAGAAGACTTGGATTTCTCTTGACCAGTGCTAAATAAAAATGTTTATATTATTGTTAGGAGTCGATTTCAGTAATTTTTGGTGCGTGGATCAAGTTCTACGTAATATTTTGAGAAGGAAACATTTATTGGAATGCTTTAATTTGTACCTTGTCCAGTGGCTCAGTGCGCTGATTGTGTATTTCTCACTAGCGTTTTATTTTTTCATAGAACCATCATCACATAATTTTGCCTAAAATTTTCTTTGCTTTTTCATAAACGTGTAAGGAAAGACTCAAAAATTGTCAGACATATTTGAGAGACAATTCTCGATGGAAAAAATAAATTCTTGCAGAAATACTGAAACAATAAGGACAAGATACATTTCTCCGAGCCAGAGAGATGAAAAAGTCGATTAAAAGAAGAAGACTCAGCTGGAGAAAGACCAACTATATTACATTCTTTTTAAAGAAATAATCAACTGGGTCAGCATAACATGAACAATATAAAATCAGCTTGATGACTAAAATAAATTACAGTTCCTCGAAAATTAACAATTGATAGTAGCGGTGGCGGTATTTACAGTGAATTCTCTACAAATTTAATAATCATACAAGTTCGTATTGCTCCCAAGTCCGATTTAACGATTAACGATGATAAAATTGTCTGACAGAATTCAACAACTTTTGCTTTAAATATAATTACAACCAGTTTAACAATACCCTCTTTAGTAAGCTCTGATCTGAAACAAACAAAGTTGTACAGAAAAATATTAATGTTAAGAAAAGCGAAACGAACAATAATAAGTCGCTGCCTACAGCAGAATGGCCCTTTGTGCCAAAAAAGCCAAACTAAATTTATGAATGTTACACATGGAACACACACACACATGGAACACATGTTCAGAGGAGTGTTTTACCAATATTTCAACACAAAAAATGTCCCAAAATATTTAATCGACCTGAAGTTGCCATAGCTCAAGTGTGCAGTTTTTATAGAGAGCTATTAATACATAGTTTTGATTTGCTATGTTTTGGGGTTAAAACTGTCCGATTAAAATTTCACTGACTTATACCAGATTGCATCCAGATTAGCCAAATTTTCCGCTTTGAGCGTTTCTGATAAGACCTGTTTTCACCTGAATTCCAGAAAATAAATACTTAACATTATACAACCTGATGATTCATTTTATATAGTATCAAACGCACATTTTTTGGGCCAGTCACCCCCTTTTGTAACTAAAATGTGTCTAACGCTGCCTGAAGTTACAATATTTCATGCAATTACATTTTGACATGATTGAATCTTTTCACAATCAAACAGCAATCTTTTGGGCATCATTTGTGCCACTGCAAAAAATAAAAAATAAAAAATAAAAAAAAAGCAGCAATTTTGTTCTAGTGAAAAAAAAATGAACTATTTATTTTGAATTTAAGCAATCCACAAAGCGCCTTAACACTGCTACTTAATTAGATAAAATTGAAAATCAGGTGTTGAACATGTTGCAATGAATTGCAATGGTGTAAAAATGGAACTTTGCTGTGACCTTTCAATTTATTCCAAAATGTTTTTTTTTTTTTTCGAAACAAGTAATGCTGCCTTTGAATATTTTACGGAGGTATAAAACTTTCCAATTCGTCACCCTCCTCACTTAAGGGCATACCCTCATTCTGCGATGAACCCTGTTGTCCATACAACTTTAAGCCTTTCTGCAGGCTGATTATGGAAATTGATGGATGAAGTGATAGACAAAGAGTAACAAGGGAAACTGTAGTAACTAACGGACAAAGGAGATAAGTAATAGACTAGCTAACAGCTACCCACAAGAGACCCAATGGCAAATCCATGATTTTCTTCCTCAGTACACAGAACCACCCATTCCAACCAATCAGATTACTTCATTTTCTTTTTCCTCTTTGTCTATCAAAGTCAGCCCAGAAGGCTCATCTCAATGTATAGTTATGCCCTTTCGTCAGCCAAGCAATGAATTTACAGTGATTACTAACCAAGAAAGAAGAGCTATTCGAAGGTGGATAAGAAGATGACTGATAATCATACAAGCACTTCCAATTTATTCCGTTTCCGCAAGATCCTTATTTGTCCAGGTTGCACCTCTGGTAGTCCAATACATTTGAAGGTCACCATTACCGTTTGCTGACCGAAATTTGCTTCGAATCTGTGTTAAAAATAAAACACACAACACAATGAACACACACGAAAAGGAACACGGAAATTGACTCACAGTGGGAAAATTTTCATTTAGTGCGAAGTTCAAATACAGAAATTGGGAACTGCAAATGGGAGTTAAGAGTACGTTGTTGAGTGGTGCCTTAAAAATTAAGGCTTAAAAATATTTTTATTGGATTCTTTGGGGACAGTTAGGTCTACAACTGTTGCACAGGCTTCTTACTTCAAAATGTCCAAAATTCTAACATTAAATGCGACCATGTTCCAAGCAACGAACGTTCATGTTGTTTAAATCAAAGTGTCTAAAATTCTTCAGTGCTCTCATTAACTGATTTTTGGCTCATTCTCTGATAAGAAACGGAAGTTTTTCCTACCTCCTCAAATTTTCTTGAGTAAAACTGTACATTTTTCAGCCGATACTTTAGCACACGTTCAAATTATTAATCTCAAAAGTGCTCCTGATATTAATCTATATTGTCTTGTCAATGAAAGCTTCTCCATTATTCTGATGATTTGGAGATTCAAATATGTTATTTAAGATGGCAATGATACTGGCTCAAGTGCAATAACATTAACACTCAGCGGTGAAAGAGGAGATTCCCGGTTTCTAATACAGCTTCCCTGATTTCCCCTGAAATTTTTCATTCCCGATGAATCCCGGTTATTCTTGATTTTTTCGGGGCCTAGAAACAGGTTGAAAAGCATTGAATTCGTGCCCGTAAAATTCCAGACCAGCAAAAAAGGAAATGAATGCGGTTCTTACAGAAACATACAAATAAGTCGCTTTACAGCACTCCCTCGCGCTTTACGACTCCTAGCCTCCACTGCTCTCTTTCAAACCACAAATCTTGGGGGATTGAGCACCTTAACATTTCCGCTTCAATCCCTTCCCTCCAACCTTTCATTGGGCGCCCTCTGTGTCTTCTCCCAGGAGGAACCCAGTCAAGGACCTTCTTCAGCAACCTGTCTCCTGCCATTCTCTGGACATGACCATACCAAATGAGTTGTTTTGTCATAATGTCATGCACGATGGTCTGCTTGGCATCCATGATCTCCCGTTCCGTCTCATTCCTGACGCGATCCTTTCTGGAAATACCAGCGGATCTACGCCAGAAGTCCATCTCTGTTGCCTCTAAAACCTTCCGGGTCCGCTGTTTCATCGGCCATACTTCACACCCGTAGGTTACTATTCTTACAGAAATCAAGTTGATTAAAAATCTTACTCAGTGGTGATGTTCACTTCCGGTGGCTTGCCGACTGCATTTTGAATGACAAGAAAGAGTTTGGTGACAATCTCGATAACATGTCCTGTTTGGAAAACGAAGTCACCTTTCTTCTTTCCGAGCTCACTCTGGAAGAGACAACCGGGTGGCGATGAGCTGAGCGGGATCGTCATTTCACTACACTCATCACTACAGGGGCTCGTCTACAGGACAGACATAACATACGGTGCCGTGATTCAAAACTACAGGTCAAAAGCTATGATTGAACAGGGTGAGAAAAACTGTGAAATAACAGGGTGTTTACAGGTACGTCATCATCACCTAGAATCAGGGTGTCTCCCAGTTATAAAAAACCAAAATTGGGGACTTTCGGGGACTTTAAGGAATGATTTTTCAAGAAAATCGGGGACTTTTTTCCTGAAATAATAAGAGAAAGGGAGCTAGTCAGAGGGTTAAAAGGCGTATTTTATACGACTAATTTTACAAGTCTTGTTGAATCGATAAAAACATACAAAAAACTGAGCAACGCTTCAGTTTTTTTATTCCTGGTTACACCACGCCGCTGAAAATTTGAAAATGCCAGTGTTTAGGGCGATTTTTGTCATTTTTTGGGGACCTGAACGAGGACATTGGGGACTTTTGGGGATATCGAGGACACTCTTCCAAATTTGGGGATAATCGAGGACATTGGGGACTTTTGGGGACCTGTAGACATCCTGCAGAGGTATCCTAAAATCCTTGCATTTTTATTGCCTTGTTCTTACCTGATAGGCATTTTTAACTCTGATTTTGACAATTTATTGCAAAGGTTACAGAAAATCGAATTTGATAAGTTATGGAGGAATGAACTAAATTATGCAGATCTAGCTAACATTTCGCGAGAAGGTGATGAAATTAACAATGTATAAAAATTGCTCACTTTCACGGCTCTTTCGTAAAGTTAATCGCAAAAACCTCCAATTTCCCTGCCTTTTCATTAAAAATTGGTACTTTTTCCGAACTTTCATATTGATTTTCAAAGTCGATGCTTTTTTTCAATGTATCTGTACTTATTTCATTTAGATATGGAAACCTTGGATTGGAACGCTTGGATTCACTTAATGATGACTGGTAACCCAAGAGTTGACAGACTGATTAAGCAAACCTTACCTAGTTCCCAAAAACTTGCCTCTCCAACTGCCCTATCCAAAATTCATCACTCATCGTTACGCCAGTAAATTGCTCAACAAGTTGTTCACCAATTATCAATTGGCGAAAAATAGCAATAATCTCTGAATTTAACTTTTGCCTAACCTGATTACAAAGCTTCGACTCAGAGTGCAAGGTCTCTATGATATATTGTAACTATCTTAGACAGATCTCACTAATTTTGCTTGTTTACGAAAGACCATAAAGGAGGGCTTTTCAGTTCTTTCTTTTCTTGAGATACTTCGACTACAAAATTTAGAATATGTAGATAAGGGGAAAGAAATTCATTTATGTTTAAAGCAACTGCAAGTACTGCTTTAGAAAATTCATTATTTTGTATGAGAAGAGGTGCAAAAAACTATTCTAAATATATCTTTTACTACGGGAAAATACGTGAGTAATACATAAGGAAATAAATTAAATATTCTCTGGAAAATTTCAGCGATTAGGTGAAAGAAAAGTGCTTTATCTAAAAAATACGAGGAGATTTCAGAGGGATGGAGGTGAAAAACTCAAAACAACTAGCACATCCACTGAAAGTGGATTATGAGGAAAGTGTCAGGCATAAAGATTCAAACAAGTATTAAAGTGAAATTGAAAATGTAACTACTTTCGTATGCTGGATTTTTTGTATCCAAGTTTTTTAAAATTTTGTTGACTTGAGGGTGAAAAACATCCAGACAAGAAAGTTACTTCAGCACTTAAAGTATACCCAGATTAATTAAGTTTGAGTGAGTTGGCTTTTCAATATTTCAAAAACATATTGTGCAGTAATCTTGACTCTTGACATTTACTTTAAAATGAAGTCACAATAAACTAAAAAAATTCTCTGTCCTGATTATTCGTATTTTTATACTTGTCTTTTCAAAGATTATACAGACGCATCTGGCCAGAATTCTGCCTTGCTAAGGTAGAACGCTCTATAAAACTTCAGATGTTGCCAAATTTCTTCTAATAAGATACGAAATTTCAAGAAAATTTGGGAATAATTACCTTAGAATTTTTCAGAGAATTTTATTCGCAATCAGATCTAATTTACATGGAAATTTGGAAAAAAAAATATTCATGACTCTTTTCAAAAATAAAAATTTTATCGGAGGCAACTCTGCAACTCTCGAGAGATTATAGAAAGCACAACAAAAATAGCCAAACTGCATTTCACATTGCCCAGATTCCTCCCTTGGTTTATTTTCATACAAGAAAAGTAACGAACATAACATTTCAAAAATATTCTTAAATTTTCCTAAGAGTTTACATAGTATACTCACAAAATTTCAAGGCAGAATGTAGGTTAGCCTCCTTGTAAAAAAATAAAACATGAGAAAGAAATTAGGCTTCGTCTAATGTAGTTGGACTGATTTTGTTTAAAATGTTCATTCACTTGTTGCGACTATTTGTGTCAGACTCTTCTCAAGGAGCCATTGTACCATGAACTTTGGATTAAATTTTCAATTTCAAAGTTATAAGGGCCAAAGGCCAAGGGTCTTAGTTGTAATATTTTTAATTTTTTTTTTTTAATTGAGAGAGGTTGGCATCAGTAGAAATTCTTTTAAATAAAGAGCATAAAGTGAACATATCATACCGCTCGAATGTGAAAAACAGCTACGTCATCTAGAAACGGGGACAGCGAAAGACGATAAATTTCTGTAGCTGGCACGCGATATTTGACCTGGAGAGTTCTTTTGTCCAATATTAGAACTGAACTAGTCGACAGCACAAAGAGTATTGGTACAAACTGGAAAAACGGATCGACAAAAGAATTATCATGGAAGTCTGACACCAAAAATAAAATTCCAAAGTTTATTTTTAGAACTCCTGGGCAGAGTGCAAAAGAGGACATATAGCAGGTTCTTTAAATGAGTTTCTCAAAATTAAGCTAACCGACCTCAAGAGAAAGATGGTACATAGAATGGAAAATTTTCTTCCCGATTTAGAAATAAAAATGTACTTAAGGGCGGTTCAAGTATTAAAGGAGACATTTGTACCTACTTTCTGACCCCCCTCTCCCTGTAAAATACCGGTCAGACAACTTCTTATCTCCTCATTTTGAATTATATTCGACAAATCTGACCTCCTCCATTTTTCAGATGACAGAAAAAGCTCAAAAAAAGATTGAAAAATTACTTTTATCGGTGAATATTTGTTTTCAAAGAGGAAGCTTACAAAGACTTAGCTTGACCCTTCCCTCCCCCTTGTTAGACGGGCTAAGAACCTCCCCTTTAAGTAGCTTACTTAATACTTGAACGACCTGTTATTGCCATTTTGAATCAAGGACAAGCACCCATTACAATATTACCGATTTTACAGTAAAGAGACATTTAACTGTTGGAAGAAAATGCATTATATTATTAGAAAGTTAATTGAGCATCAAAGTTGTTAATAATTTCGTGGACATGAGTCTTTTCAGGAATGACTAATATTTGCGTCACCCCTAGAAGACTTTTTTTTTTTGGAAAACGCATCCAGTCTTTTGTCAGCCTATGCTCCAGCCTTCACACAGAGGAATTATGCTTCAGTTAAAATCCGATTTGTTTAACTTATTCCCTCATAAAAATGAGCGGTTTAAGTAATTATGATGCAAAATTAAAACATTGATAGTTTTAAGCACTTTATGAGTTGGCTGACAATTTGGTATGATTTCGAATTTTGAATCATAAAATTCCTTCCAGAAACATACGAGAATAAAGCCAAAAAATGCAAAATTTGAGGTACCAGAGATTTGCGAGATCAGACTGAGAACGATAAAATTATCTCATTGTTGATTTTCACTTAGTGAAAATAAAAGGAAACCAGTTGATACCTACTTTGCCACTTGAGCGAGCTATCTTATTTATGATATCAGCGAAGACAACATATTGGTCGTTGCTCTCAACGCTGATTTTTTTCCACTGAACGTTTTGCCGCAACCGGACATAATCACCATGAAAAGGATGGCCCACACTATGAGAAAAATTAAAAATTGAAGAATTAATTTATCAAGAATTGATATGAACACTAATCTAGGAAACACTTTAAACGGTCGTCTACTTGGTGAACTTTTCTCTTCTTCTTAATTTTTACATAATTTCCATATGATAAGGTTATTCATGAGAGTTTTAATTGAAAAAGAAAGAAAAGGATTCATTTATATGCATCATGTTTCCTTTCCAGAATTGTTATAACTTTTCAATTCTTGAGTAGTTAAAAAGTGTCCATGATGAAAATAAAAAATTAGGTGCCTCAGTTTGCAATTTGCAAAATTTTCTCTCGTTTCATTTTAATGTAGCAAAATTAAAAATTATTCATACTTAAAGTTTTCATGACTTTTTAAGAATGAGGACCTTTCTGACCAAACAATATATACCCATGTCAACGTTATGCTGTTTGGTCAGAGAGGTCCTCAAATGTTCTTCTAAAATTTTATGCTAAAATGTCGATTTGTTCAAGAAAAACAGGTACTTGTTTTTTTCAAGTTTTTTTGTCGAAAAGCAGTTTTGATTATTCTCTAAACTTGTGTCTATATATGGCCTCATCTGATTACTTCCAAAATATTAACTTACAAAGATTTTGGAGCACCATTATTCCTCAAGAGGAGCCGATTATTCACTCAATAATATTATTTACAAAAAATAATTTTTATCTAAAAAATGTTTACCTTCGGGGATAGGAGGCTTTTCTCTCCTTAAATATAATACTAGCAGTGACCTTTTCTCTCATACGATTTCTTGCAGTTTGATCAAAACGCAACCTATATTTGTGGCACTGAAAAAACAAAGAGAAAGAAAAAACAAGAATTTAAATACTTTTACGAAATCCAAAGAAAAATTAAGCAAGAATTGAGATAATTTTTGAAGTTGATGAAAATTACTTATTTCTAACACTAAATTGAAAAAAAAGTCTTCAAAGATTATTAGAGGTAAACTTCAAAAAAGAATCGTTCGCCGTTACTGTGTGCTAGTAAATTTTGCAAAAAATGGTAATCAAACAGGAATACTGAAATTTGACCAGATTTGTGAAAAGGAACCTTCTTTTCAAGAGACCCAAATACAGGGAAAAATTCAAAATTGGCGATTTCGAGTTATCAACGAGAAATGCTCTCAAGAAGCCTTTGGAACAAGCTAAGCCTGGTTTTAGTTTAATTCGCTTACCTCAGAAGATGCTAGCGAATGTTTTCCTGTGTGCATGTCAGAAATTTTAATCTAAAACTTCGACCAAAAAATTAGACTGAAACTTGAGAACTTTTGACTCCGAACTTCAGAACATCATATCTCCCTCAATTTTTGAGCTTCCAGAGTCAAAGATGCCCCAAACTATCCAGATATACTTACTCTACGCTGGTAGAGTCCATATCAAAGAAGTTTACACACTGTTAAACTGTGATAGAAAATCATCTAACGTCACTTCAGCATTAAAAGTGGATGATCGAGTTGGTGGCTCTTCTGTCGCAGTCTGAAAGTGCATGAACTTACTAGGTTCGGATTTTACCAATGACTCAAATTTGAATTTCAACAAGATAAGATCCCTTTTCACAGATCTGGTCTTAAATGTTAAAACAAAAGTCTATTCTTTCACTCCAGTTTGCAGATAAAACTTTCTTGATCAATTTATCTTCGTTCAGAAAATCCCCACAACAGTTGAGATTTTTTAGCAAAGAGGGTTTAAACTTGACAGAAATTTACGCACTCGCCATTTGTGATGCAACCGTCTTAATAATAAACTAGTGTCTGCAAGTCGCCGGTGACATGGTGGCCAGTCATGACTGATTGGTGAATCGCTATCAGCTGGTAATTCACTCGACAGCTGTAGAAGAAATTGAAGCCTCTGGAAATAATCAAGATAAAAATTCGGATGAGAAAATTAAAATTGAGTAATAACCTATAATAATGTTCTAGTATCCTCTTGATAGAGGATTTGACATGCCTTAGATACTGAAATTTTAACAAGGAGCATCGTAGATGCAGCAATGCGGACAAAGAATGTTTAATTTTTATGTCTCAATCTGCCTCAAATTGTAAGTGAATTTGAGAGACTGAGTGCAAAACAAAGGAAGTTAAGGTTTGTGACAAATAAAAGAAGGACCAAAAGCTAAAAAGGAACAACAATGGCCAAAGTGCAAAACCATGTACCTCACCACGGTGCCATACCTATTGCAGTATTTCAAAATTTCCGCTCCCATTTTAATTTTTGAGGAGAAACAAGCCGACTTAACATTTTAAACTTTATGTACAGAATAATCTGCTAACAAGGGTAACTTCCCAAGCTGCCGCCTCCGATTGGGCTGAAAAAATTTGTACGAACTCATTGGATGAATCCATTGGGACCGTGTTTTTTTGTTCTTTCCAATAGGCCCTGGAAACACCCCCAAAAGTCCAGTTTTGAGTGCTTGTAGACACCCAGTGTGCGCCGTAGGGCTGGCGAGGAGAGGTAACACTCCTATGTCTCTCCCAGCCCTCCCGGCACACATTGGGTGTCCGGTGCGCACTGTCTACGAGCGCTCAAAACCGGACTTTTCGGAATTTTTTGGGGGTTCCAAAGCCTATTGGAAAGACCAAAGAAACAGGGTCTTGATGGATTCATCCAAAGAGTTCGTAAGATTTTTTTCAGCTCGATCGGAGGCAGCAGTTTGGGACATTTCCCTTGTAAGAGAGAAGAAAAATCAAGGAAGTTTTGAGAAAAATCATATTAACTAGTTTCCAAGAGAAAAGATAGAGAATAACAGGAAGTCTGCAACGTCGCAAAGGCAGGATTGCGGTTTCACATTTTGGCCATTGATGTGGATCTAGTTTAAAAGAAAGGAACTGAGTAGCCATTTTTGAAATAAGCCTTTTTCCAAAATGCCTCTTTGTATGGAGAGACTGATTAAATACTTACTTTCCATCGAATATAGTGTCTTTGAATAACATTAACAGCCCATTCCATTTGTTTTCGCTTTTTCATGATTCTATACTCCTCTTTGGCCTGAAAAATACAAGAATACAGATTAGAAAATTCATTACATTAGTAATGGTACATTTGCAGTACACTAACCTAGGCAGGGGTTTCCATATCATGAAATAAATTACAGATTTTTAAAAGCAGTCAGATAACATGATAAAATTAGATTTTCCGTTGCAGTATGAACCTTTAGCATTGTAACTTGGGAAGAATTATTGTTGTTTTTCTCTTGATGTGGAAAGTTAGAACGTCACTTTTTACCTATTCATAATTCATGCTTTTATTTTTCTTTTTGACAGTTTTACTCTTACAAAAGTTAGACAAATGGGCCTGTTCCAAACTTTTGCTAGAGCAAAAATAAGAGTTGTTCCTTATAGATAATGAGTCAAAGATCACGATGAGCACATTGGCAAACTCTGAAATGCACTCCCAACTTCACAATCTGCGTTAGAAATTTGCGTTTTTTAAAGATTCCCGCTTCGAAAAGGATGTCACATGTGTTTTGGCGGATTGGTGTCCGCTATGTTGAATATTGCGTAGTATCCTTGTGAGCAGGGGTTGGATGGAATGACTCCTACAACGAAATGCTCACCTGTGCCGTGGTATCGTTTTCGAAGCAGGAAGCTCGAAAAAACGCAAGTTTCTTATGCAAATTGTGAAGTAAGAAGTGCAAATCAAACTTTGCCGATGTGCTCATCGTGATTTTTGAGACATTTTCTATGAGTAACAAATCTTATTTTGGCTCTAGCAAAAGTTTGCAACACGCCCGTTCAACGACTTTGGAGGTCACTTCTTTTCATTCAGTTTATTTACCCCTGATACTTTCATGTGAGAAGAAGAACAGAATTTGTACTGGCTCACTCAACTAAATACTGACTAAAGTGCAAAGTGAAGTTAGAGATGTTTTGTTCGTGGAACTCTTTTTTCTAGAAAATAAAACTGACAAGGAAGTCTACATCGGATAGTCACTATCTTCAATGACAGATGAAAATTAAAGGAGCAAAAGACCTGTTCAAGAAGATAAAAAGGCACACTTCAGCTTAAATATTTGCTCCCCATTACGAAATTAAGGGGGAAAAAGGTAAAATAAAGAAAACTTTGAGATCACTATCCTAAAAGTTTTGTTTTCGGAAAAAAACAAGAAGACATAACACTACCTCAAAATTGTAGGAGCCACTAAGATTTTTGACTCAAAAATAATGGAGCGTAAACTTTTACAAGAAAAAATGCGGCAGAAATCGTCACTGTGTCTACTTCTGAGACGCCATTTTTGGCGCTCATACTTGGTTTTTATGAATTTTACAAAAGACACCTGATGTAAACAAACCACTGGACCTTCCTCAAACTTTCAATCGAAAGTAACTAACATAAAAAATTAAAGTAAAAGCTAGACATGCTACCGAAAAAGAGAAAATATACTTACGACTCTGTACAAACACCAAAGATGTCTTCTACCTTCATAGCTCACACCATATCGACATTCCTGTCATGCAACATGCAACATTTATTTAACTTTCGTTAGAGGAAACCTCTAAAAATCCGATACACAGAGAGTAAAATTCATTCAACCTCAGTTTAAAATTAAACATCTCATTAAAACATAAAGAACTCAATGCAATTCCTTTGAAAAAACTTTAAGAGTTGTAGTAAAATCGTGGATGACAAGCCTCGGTGTTTGCTAAATTTTAAAGCTGGATGTAGAACACATAAAAATTTTGGAAAATTCTTTTCATTTTGCGAAAAGGGTTGACATTTTCAGCAAATGACTAAGTCTGCTGGCTGATAATTGAAATTGATAGACGAAGCGATAGAGAAAGAAGAAGAATGAAAAGAAGAAAAACCACAAATGGAGATTGAGTAAGATTCAAAAAAAGTGAAAAAGGGAACATGCACAGTAAAAAATCAATCAAATTTTTTTTTATAAGTGCCATCATAGTGATCAGTTAACATTGGATCAGTCATAACCTCCGGAAATTTTGATTTATTATATAACCTCGGCATGCAGAACAAACTTCAGACTGGCATCATGCTTGAGCTCAGACTGTGAAGATTAGAACTACCAACCAAGTTTAATTTATTCAGTATTGAAAAATCTAGACTGAAAGTTTGCTAATAATATGTGAGGCATTTTGCTTTTATCCACAAGTAGAAGAGAGATCCTAACAGAGCCGGAATGGTGACAAACAGGCAAAAACAGGAACAAATATTGAATTTACTCATTAAAAGAGACCACATAAGAAAAAGCGAATTTCAAATATTTTTGACTTACCCGCCAACTTTTCCACGCAGAGGCGATTATAATTTGGCTCCTTTTCATGCAGAGAAAATTTCTCCTTTGATGGTAACCGCGCCAAACTTTTTGAACAAGGATCGCTAATTCTTCCAAGCGTTGCCTCCTAAACTCCTCTAATTCAAAAACCTGAAAGATTAAACCTCAGGTTGTGACATTCGTTCTCCATTATTTCAAAACGGTACCACTGAAGCCTTTCTTTAAAATACAGCAGAAAAAGCTGAACTTGGTTGCACAAGTTTGTTATAAAACATGTGTAGGGATTGGTTGACACATTGATTGAGATATTCTCTACGCAGAAAAATTCTTTTTGGTTTCTTTTAAGTTTGTCTTCATTACATTTTTGTTTCTTTTATTAGCAAATCGATGGCTAAAGTGCAGAACCTTGTCCCTCCATTGCAGTGTTTCGAAATCTCCACTCCTATTCTATTTTTTCAAAGAGAAACAAGTCATTTGTATAGCTTAAAATTTATACAAAATATGCTGCTAATAAAGAAGAAAAATCAAAGAAGTTATCATAAAATTAAGTCGACTAGTTTTTTTAGAAAAACAGAAAGTATAACAAGAAGTCTGCAATGTTGTAAACACTGAAACATGGTTCCCCACTTTTGCCATTGAAATGATTCCCTAGACTAATACGCAAGGATGGTTGTTCACTGGCATAAAATCCAGAGTTTGAAAATAATCTTCGATTGCACGAGTTAGACTCTAATAATTTACTTACAGATCTAGGGCTCCGGACGAATATTTTGTTTTGGCCGAAAGCAAATTCACCATTAGGGATTGGAAGATCTCGAAGGATGTAATTGACTCCTTCAACTACAGGTCCAGAGAAGTTAGGCCAAGTGTCAAGGCAAAGCATTTTGTAGCGCTCTAAGAACTGGAGATACGGGAGCCGATAACAGAAACCAGACCTTCGAACTTTGACCGTCTCCAATAACCTGAAAATATGTATCATAAAGACAAAATGAAAAAAAAAAAGAGATTAGAATCGTAAAAACGTCTTAATCAGGTTTCTAGTTTATATGATTCTAATAATCCTTGCTTACAGGTTATTTGTCCTAAGTTTAAGCATAAAAATTGCCATTTGTTTCCACGAAACTGTCATTGCAATCAGCTGCAAACCACTGAGCTTGTGCGTTTCATGATGGACAGACATGTGCCAAGAGCAGCTAATCTTCTACCATTTGATTACAGACCCATTTAACACTACCTGGCTTATCAATAAAACGTTCAAATTTTTCTTGAATTTTAATTAATTTTTTTATGAAGTATGATTTTTTTTCTCCGTTATTTCATGGATCAATATGACTAGTATACCGTTGAAAAGACTGTGGCACTTGATTGAGATCAACTATTCAAGAAAGTAAATGTGATTTGCATACCCACAAATAAAAGGAGACAAAGACAAGCCCATCTTACCCTAGGTATCGGACTTGGTGTTGCACCAGTGAAGAGTCGAAACATCTCGGTCTCTTGTGGTTGTTGGGTTTAATACAACGGACGTAATGCGCTTGCTTGCTCGATAGATTGTGCACCAGGCTATTTAGTGAAACTCGGAACTGCGTTGCGATCGTTGCAGGACGCTTTAGCTGAGTCCTTTTAGGGTTACCTGAATGATGGAGGAAAAGGTATAAAACCATTATACATTCCAGAGGGAATAAATAAATAAGTTTGCCACATAAGATGCAATATAGCATGTTTGTTGAATAAATTGTTGACTGAGGGACAATATAGCTGAAGTGAAAAGCATAATAGAAAGTAATTTTAGATTAGATTTGTCAATTTAAGTTGCTCGACATTCAATTATAAAGTTAAAAACATTAATTATTTTTATTAGTTAACTTTTTCCTTTGCATTATTGGTAAGTCCAAGTTACATGGTTCCTGCAGCCTAAGGAATAAAAAATCAACCACTTTTCGAGCACTTTAGGAAGAATTTTCTAGATCTAATTTTTCTCTCAACACATGGGTTTTTCCCTGTACAGAGGTTTCTGATTACAAGAATTTTGTCTTGTTATTTTTCCTTCTCTCCTTTCATCATTACCAGCACTGTACATACAACGAGCGTGTATCGCTGACAACTGATTAAGAATGGAATTCAAGCGCTTTCCAAAAAAATCATGCACTATCAAGGCCTTAATTCTTGGAAAAAACTCAAAATCATGCACTTTTCAAGGCCTCAGGAACCGTGAGTTACCAAAGATAATGCATTCTACGTATGAAATAAGGGGTAGAGTATCTTTTAGAAATGAATTTTTCACTGAAATAAAGAAATAACTACCAAAGTATTTACTGTTTATCTGCTTTTTTTCAATTTTTACCAAAGATTGTTATAGAACAAACGCTACTATCACCACAACAAGGAAAGTTAAAAAACCAGTGAAGTAACAACAGTAGAACTTGAAGCAACGTACCTTCAGGAAAAAGAAGTTTGAGCAAAGGATGTTGGCATTTATACATCACAAGGGAAAGATCTCTGTGTAAAGAGTCATTATTTTTTTCTACAAATCCCGAAACATCGTACATGACTGTCCCAGCATAGTGACGAAGCCTGGAAGAAGAGAAAAAAGTGAGTTGCGAGTGTCAAAGGAATTAAAATAAAATTTTCAATTAACTTTAAAGAATGAGCTGAAAGGAAAATTAGGTACTAGTAAACCGGTTCATGCAGCTGAGACAAAATGACAAATTTAATGACTTTTCAGGAACTTGTGGCCAGTTTTCAAAAGTTTTCCGGCTGAAGATTCAAGGACTTAATAAATGTTTCTATGCTTTTGGGCAAATTTTTCCAGAACATTCAAAGACATTTACCGTAGAATAAATTTCCTGAAAACCATTGTAACTCTTGATTGAATGAAATTGATCAAAATTTGCCTGACTACATTTCACGTGACCTAATTTTTAGAGCTGAGCGATTAAGAATTTTTTCATTTGATTACGATTAACGAAATTAATCGCGATTCCGATCTTGATTACGATTAAAATTGGGTAAAAGGTAAAAAAATGATCAAATTTTGGTCATCTTCATTTTTTAAGTCTCTATGACCAAATACGAAGTTACAGAACGTGAATTCTTGAAGCATTTTTCATACGGCTGCAAAAGCTCATAATTTTCCTTAAATTTTTTTTTTCCTTCATTTTCCTAAGGTTGACTCGTTGTCTTTCCTTCTAAAAGATCCTTTCTGCCCAAAGTAATCTAGACCTTTTCCAGCTTTTTGACTCTGAGAGAAGAGAGAACAAACACGTAGCACGAGGTAGAAAGTTAATAATGCTGGTCTCGTAAGATTTGCAAAAGGGTATGTCGGTCCACCGGCAGACAACTTATTATTATGTTTTATTTAATTTGATGTAATGCCAGCATTTTACATCAAAAGTAACATGGAACACCCTCTTTGCTGGCGGATATGTCCGAGAGATTATGACTATATTTGTTGCAATTATTTTTTGCTCGAGGCTAGCAGCGCGCAAGTGACGTAAATTTGAAGGAACGCGGAGGGAAATTCAAAATTTCATGAAGTCAAATTAATCGACTCAATAATGATTAATTTTTCAATTTGGTTACGATTGCGATTAAAAAAATAAATCGCGATTACAAGTCATGTTTGATTAATTGCACAGCTCTACTAATTTTTCCTCATTTTTATTTTACAACAGAGAACTAAAAACTCAAGCTGTCACTTTGGTTTTAAAAAAAAAATTAAGTAAAATATTGATTATCATCTGACATAAAGAGAGGAAAGATTTCACTCTAGGAAACGACTCAAAAATTGTCCACTCACCGAAAACAATTGGAAGGCATATTATTATCCGAAGATGCAGATGTTGTAATATAGCTGCGACATCTGCGTTCTGGAGTCGTGTGACAATGATTTGAGGAGGTGGATAAGGCAACAATTTTGGCCAGAAATTGCTCGTCACTGATAAGGCTTTCAGGTTTACCACATTCTTCGTCCAGCAAAGATAATAAACCATAATTGTTCTGCACAAATTCAACCATGAAAATAAATGCGATTAATTAAAAAAAATACTAAAATGAACATCAAGTGTTAAATGGCTGAGAAGTAAAACCGTTTCAGTATATCCAGGGCTGAATTGGAAGAATGCGTATTTTAAATTACAGCATTGTAAATCTGCTTTCATGTTTCATCATTTAAGGGAAAACTAACCAACAGTTTCTATTGAAATTTATGGTGGATTTTCTTTGTTTATCCTGAATAAATTAGACGAAATTGTAAGGTAATATTTTGATTTGCTTTCCTTGAGGAAAATAAAACATAATGGAGAATTTGCAAGGGTCTGAAATTTGATGAATTTCCTGTTTAAGTGGAATCCTCTGAGTGAACTGAACACGAAGATACCCTTGATTCATAAATTGAGCGATTATTAGAGGAGATATGACAAAATAACCGATTCTGCTAAAATACATGTGTTTAAATGGGAAATGCCGCCAGATGACATCACAAGGCGGCGCATTTTCTCACTTTTAAATCAATTTTTCTCCAATTTCCCATGTCAGAAAAAAATTATGAAAAATATTGCGAACTCAGCTCATTAGGCACTTTCAGATGAAGCAATAAAAAAATTGCGTGCAAATTCTCCATTGCAGATTTTTAGACGTTGCAATTGAGATCACCATTTTTAATATTTTGCCATCTATTAATTATTCTGTAAAATACACTACATGACATGTCACCTGTAATACTGCAGAAAAGCGTATCTAAATTTGTGGTGCTGCAGACTTCCTGCCGTACTTATTTTTCAAAATGCACTCAGCATGATTTTTAAGCCATTTTCCAGAATTAACAATTTTTCTTTTCACCAAAAAAATATTTAGGACAGACCTATAGAACTGTTCTTTGTAAAAAGGCCTAGTTCAGATGCAAGAGAAAAACAAGAAGGAAACCTTTAGCATGTTTGTATTAGAGAAGCACTCAGGTATTTTCTATGTAGGCGCGTTTTTAGGTTCGTCGAAGAAGATGAGCACCATTGAGATGAAAGAACACGCCCATCAAAATTTGATCCATCAATTTTGAGAAAACTACACTACCGCTAAAATAATAAATTATAGAAAAACGATTATTGCCCGCTATGCTTTGACATCAGAAGCATAGATCGTATTTGATACATCAAACGGGTGAGATTGTATCGATATCGATTGGTTCAAAATATAAACATAGCCTCAAAAGTCTGTTCAGAAATCTCAGGGAACGGGTCTTTTGTAACAGATTTTGTATTCCTTTGAGTACCAAATGCCAATGCAAAGTAAAATTGTTAGGAATTTTCTCATTTTCAGGTTTTCCAACTTAAATCCTATTAGTTTGGTTTGAGGTTATGTTCTATTGTTTTGAACCAAACGATACATCGAACCATTATCGAATACAGTCTATTAAATACGGTTTTCACAGATTAATCTATTCCAAATGTGTTAGGCCCCTTTCCATCATATTACACTAGAATTCTAAAGGCAGGTTGAAATCAAAAAGCACTCCCTATCGGATGGGTGCTTAAAAAGGGGGAAAAAAGAAAAGAAAATGTTGCTCACCTTTTCAATGAGATCACAGATGGGGGAGTTATTGAAAAATTGTACGGGAACCCAATCAATGCCTTCTCTTATATACTCTTCTTGTTCCTCTCGCAGAGTTTGGTCCATTACAACTTGGTGAAGCTTTTCATTGCAGAAATTAATGATAAATTGCTCAAAACCGTTTCGCTCCATGATTTCAAACCCATAGACGTCCAGTACACCCAGTACTTTTTGCTTCCCACAGGGTTTGACCTAGAGAAAATAGAGAAAGATAGAATTAAAGTCTCAAGATAAAGATAAACAACTAGCGCAGGAGTACCAAAACTTCCAAATTGCAAATTGTTTTGCGTCTGGAGGCCAGACAGTGTGTTAGCCTTTGGACAAATTTTCAAGTCCTTTCTCAGATAAATGTCCAATTTTTTGGTAAAAGTCCCAACCTCACAACAAAATGTTCCATTTGACCCACGATCTTAAAGTACAGAGAAAAAAGAAATGAAAAGATAAAAGCTCATTACTGTGGAAAATCGCTTCATGACCCAAAATTTGCCTTTAAATTAATGATCCAAGGATTGCTGGATCAGGTATTCTTTGCATTGCCGAAGTTTTTTAAAACTTATACATAAAATGGACCAAAATTCAATTTAAAATCAGTACATTACACAACCATTGTTCTTAAATATGAATTACATTTTGCGATAAGGAACTGCTATCTCTGGCTCTTCCGTAAAAGCACCTTTCTGCATAGGGAAACCAATTGCACATATGTTATTCCTAAAATGAGCCAGAAATAGTGGTTCCTTAAAGCAAAATGTAGTCCATAGAATGCACTGTTACTGAGGGAAATTGACTGGATCATTATAAAGGATTTGGCCTGGCTTTTTATTTATTTTTAATGATGTTTTTTATGATAGCCTAAGCACAATAAGTTTTGAAGATAGAACATACTATACTCTTTCCCAGCTTGGAACTGAAATTCAGTGCAGTTCTTTCTCGTACCTCTAACTCTGATTTTTGGAATCATTGGCAATATTTCCCTTTGTAATAGTGTGACCCTAGCTCTATTCTACCATTTTCTCACTTGCAGTATTTGGACCACATGATTTGCGTTTTTTGTCCTGTTGCATTTTCATCATAAGATATCAATCCTTAAAAATTGGGAAATAATAGTTCAATTAGCTTATTCTCAAAGCTATGCTTTTTAAAACTTTACTGTCGCAATTTCGGGTGAGTATAACGATTTTGAAAAATTTTCTTGTCGAAGCGATGGCCAAAATTTTGTGTGTAAAACTTTTCTCTAAGAAAAAGTTTAAATGAAGCAATTTTCAACTTTTCAGCAAAGGTCCTTATTCTGGAGGGGCCACATTTTTAATTATGAATAGCATGCCTGGAATGGATCACAATACAGAACAGAATACTTACTTTTAAGAAATCATTTATTCGGTTGACTAAAAATGTAAAAAGCCTACTGTACAATGCTTTACAAAGGGAGTCTCTAGAGTGCGTGGCTTCTGTGGCACAAAGATCCGCAAGCATGAATTGAATGCCGTCGGAATAAGACCGCGATGTAATAGCTGTCTGTAATAACGTTGAATCCGCATTCAGTAATTCACATACTTCATGTAATTCTGAAATTCAAACAGAGCAAGAAAGATTGGAAGGAGCCTTGAAATCCTGAAATGATCCACAATGACAGGAGGGAAAAATTGAAAGGAGAGGCGGCAAAGTGATAGAAAAAGTCATTAAGTGGGACAAAAATCTAGTTAGTCCCCAATCCATTTGCTAAATTCTGCCTTAAGTTAATCATCTAAAAAAGTTTAGGTTTTTTTTTGTGTGGGCTTACATCTTTCTCAACTCCTGGGGGGAGGGGGGGGTGGTTATAGAATTTTTGAAGCGGCAGCTATCAGTGATAGATAATGGATACTGATAATAGCCATTAATGACATCATCTAAAGGGCTCCGCTCATGATGTCCTTTGGGTATATCTGACTTTAGGAATTTTCGCCGTCAATCTGAATTTTTACTTTCCATTTTTTGAAAACCTTATCAAAAGGAATGTAGAGCCCTTAACGAGTTTCCTGCTGCAAGGTTCCAACTCGAATTAAGTAAACCGATTTTTTATGGATTTTATGAATGGTTTGAACTTGCTCCATCAGGTTATTATCCTAAACTCCGTTATTTTTTCAGAAAGACTCAAAAATCTATGGATATCCAAAGAGCAAAACCAGGTATCTCCATTTGCGATGTTGCAACCCTCCTTACTTCATTTTTTCTTCAGAAAACTAGTGAACGTAATTTTTTGAAAAACTTCTTTGATTTTTCTTCTCTATCAGCAGAATATTCTGCGAAATTTCAAGCAATGAAGTTGGCTTGTTTCTCTTCAAAAAAATAAAATAGAAGCAGATATTTTGAAACACCGAGATAGAGATATAAAGTTCAATACTTATTTGGCCATCGAAGTTTCCCTTACCTATACTTGCTGAAATAGGGAAAAACTTAGAGTCGTCACTTTTTCCTCATTCTTAAGATCGGAAAAATCATTGAGAATTTGAAACAATGTTAATGAGCAGGAAGCACTAGTTCAACTAGGCCCACAAAAATGGGAATTAAACACATGGAAAAAAGAATAAAATCTGCCTGTGATAACACCTTGTGCGACCGGAACTATGCAGTATAAACAAGTTTTGCAAGGCCACTGTTGCATTGGTGCATATTGATAAACTCAAAAACGGATTTAATGAACGAGTATAAATAGAGCAAGTGAACAGAATGCATTGAGCAGTTGTTTCAGTAAACACTCTGGTGAAATCCTCCTTTACTTCACAGTCCCAGGTAAGAAGGAACATTGATGGTGAAACTCCAAAACTAGGTATCTCATTTGCTCTGTTTAAAATCTCCGCTCGTATTTTTTTTTTTTAGCAAACGGAGATACATAGTTTGGGCGTTTCATGGTCGACGTGCTTCAACTTCTTCAGTAAGACGGGTTTATAGTTTTTTTAATTTTTAGTTTTTTTTAGTTTTTGCTGGGCACTTTTTCCCATTTTGAACTCTCCTGCTCAGAGGGTCGAAAGTATCGGCAGGGAAAGTTCCCTGACTTTTCAAAATTTTTCCCTCACCATAATAATTGAAATTCCCTGACTTTTCCACATTTTACTTACCCTGACCAAAATAATTGAAACTCTCTGACTTTTCACATCGACAATTTTATGTGCGTAGAACTAAAAATGAAACATTTTTGGAGTTAATTTCCCTGCAAATCACGAACACGTGTGAACTTTCTTTCTTCAAGTATTACTCATTCAGTTGAACAAAAATGCAATCCCTTATTAAAATTATTCCTCTCCAAAGCATTGAGTATCAAAGTAGATGGAGACTTAGTTCGAATATGAGGTCAGCGCTGATGCTTTTCTACAGAGTGAGTTTCCAGATTTTTCACATTTCTCATCTTTTCCATAAAACCCTCTGACTTCCTTTTGATTGCAGTTCCAAGTTCCAGAGAGCAACTTGTAGATAGCTAATTTTTGATTGGTCAATGGCTTTTCTGGAAAATGAGTGCCCACTTTTATTCAAAATGACCAATTTTATGAATAGCTCCTCTAAAATACACACTCAATCAGTGGTTTACATTTGTTTTCAATTTTGAAAATTTCAGTTCATGCAAGACACCAATAAAATGGAACTCAGTAAAACTATCGCACTGATCTCTATCCTGGCTGTATTGATTGGACTGGGAGGTGTTTTGGCAGAGGAGGAAGAGGAATGTATAGCTTCAATTTTGAGCATGTTGGAGGAGGCGGAAGAGTAAACCTCTTTCAGAATCATGGAAATTCCCCCCCCCCCCTTCAAAAAAGAAGCTAGCTGCTGGATTGACTTAGATTTAGAGTCCCCTATGATGTGTTCCCATTAACTATTAGATCGATGACGATTATGAGGAAGAGGGACTCAAAACTTGTGGGAGCAGGAATGGAAAAGTATTAAAATGGGTTCCATTGCATTTTGACTATAATGCTAGAGAATTCCAACTGTTTTCATAATTTAAGAAAAGTGTTGAAACTGAGAAATGTGAAATTTTAAGACCCTCATTAGTTAAGTAAGATAAATAGATAGTAAGAATATTAAAAGAGATATAAGCGTGTGCTTAAACTTTAAAAAATATTTTCATTTGTATAGTATTATTTTAAAAGTTGATATGAAACTAAAAGGCCTCTTTAAGTATTACTGCAAATGACAGAGAGACTACGAAAAAAGCCAAAAGTGAAAAGCCATTAACTTCAGTAATTTAATTATGCCATGGTAGAGGAAGTTCCAAAGTATAAGAAGTGCAGTACTCACCGTAATCATTACTTATTGTACAAGTCTCAGTTCCATCGATACTATTACTAGGAATGAACACAAGATTGCCAAGTTTCAGCACCGAAGCTACTATCCTTAAAATACTAACAATTTCTTCCGACGATAAACCTAAATTTTCCATAGCCCTCTGTAAAAAAGAGACAAGGTCAATTATGTTTCTTAAACGCAAAAACTAGAGATATTTTATAACAAGCAAATATTTTTTAATACAAACCTAAACTAGGACATGTATGCCAGAAAACTGATCTGCCATGCTAAGGAAGAACACTGTATGAACATTCGAGAATTGCGGAATATCTCTGGACAAAACATGTATTTTTGAGGAAGGTTATGCATATTTATCCTTGAAATTTCAAGATATTTTGGATTAAATTTCAAGGAAAATTGTTGTCGATTCTCAGTAATTTAATTTTTTTGTCAAAGGAAATATGGCGACACCTGAGGCCTCATACAGCATTCTACCTTAGCATGGTAGTGATGGTTAAATGCGAAATATGTGTACCTCAATTGCTTCTTCTAACTTCTGACTAGGGCCATGACCCTCTTTGGTGGTTGTGTTGGTTATGTTTGTCTAGCCTCTAAATTAGAATATAAATATGATAAATAAAATATGATGGCGATGAGAGAGATCACTTAATTCTCCGGGGATGAAAGGCAGCTCTGTACCCATCTCTTGGGCGGCATCTCTACCTCAATTGCAATGTTTAAAAATCTCCAATTAAGTTTCATTTTCCTCAAAAACAACTAATCAAAATGCTTCCTTGAAATGCTAAGGGATTTTTTTTTATATGAGCGAAGAAAACTCACAAAAATTTCGGGAGAGGCATTGGTTAATTTTCCTTTAAAACATGAGAGGAGACTTCCAACTTGACTTGCAATCTGACGAACGGGTTTTTTTTACTTCTGCCATCAAAATGTGACTTTTTCAGCACCTCATTTACATTGTGAAATACACTTTTGGACTTTTAAAAGAGAAAGGTATAGGAAATTTTTCTTCAAAAAATGTTTTTTATTTGATACTAAAAAGTTCTGGTTACAATTCAAACATCCACATTTGATTTCCGCACTTTTTACAGTGAGTATGAGCACCAGTTTTAGCAAAGAACATACATTTTATGTTTAATTGTGAAATAATTTGAATATTACCTTGGTGGTGAGAAAATCCGATTTGTCATTGATATGTTCTAAATGGCATTCTGTGAAACAGTTTTTACTACACCGCAGTAAAGAATAACTCTCTACATTTCTCTGAATTTTTAAAAGCTCTGAAAAAAATAACCAGAGATAAATAAGTATTTTACACTGCAAATAAATTATTGAAAGTGTATCAATTCATGATTTGTATTATTCCTTAGGATTATATACCTTCATTTGTTTCTTTTTCCTATAATTGCGTTGTTTTATAAGTGAATTATTACTAAATTTTATTATTTAAACCAGGTGCGTTCTTTATTCCTCCAAAAACCAAGTAATTCAGACAAAACGGAATGTAAACCTTATAAATACTAAGATGTAAAACTGAAAGCTAGGAATGAAAGCTATTGTGTATTGGAGTGCCTGTCTCCTTTATCACAAGAATAAAATTGGAATCCGCCCTGGAGAAGCTTATTTTTTTGTTCAATATCTGAGTTGAATTTACTAATTTCAATTTTACATGTTTTTACATTGCCTTTTGGCCGTAATTCAATCAGATCCAGTTCTAGTACAGATTTTTTTTTTTTTAAAGAATCGAACACAAAGCAAAAATTTTACATAAAACGTAGGTATGTAAATCGATACGGCAGAATGCTGTCTGTCGCGGTGAGCTGTTTGAGGGAACAGAAATCAAGGAGTTTGCTTGTAGAAGGGCGTCTTTAAGAAAATATCTATTTTGAACAGAACTCATTTGAAGTTTAAAGAGAACCGTTTTGCACATTTTGGCCTTAGGTATTTCCGCAAAAGAGCATCAGATAAAAATAAAAGCATGACTGTGTGTTACCAAAAATGCACTGATGTAGTATAATTGATTTTCAAAACAAAGTACCAATTTTATAATACGGCCTTCTACAAGCAAACGCTTCAATTTTCATCCCACAAAAAATTATCAAATTTTTCCATTTTACGTTCCATGATATATGGTGATGCAGAGAGAAAGATTCTTGCTTGAAATATACTTACTGAGCAATTGGATATCAGCCCCTGTCAAGAGCTGGTAAAATATGTGAAAATTTCTCTCTCCTTGAGCATGCTGAGTGACCCTGGACTGTGAAGTAGAAAAGGAAAGGCATAATAAAATTTCACTCAAAAAATGACAATGAACTTTTGGATGAATTGAGTATGCAATTAAGCTTATGCAGTAGTCTGAAATGTGATGAATTTCATTCATAGATGTTACCGATGACAAGGAGAGACACAGAAGTGGGCGATTCTGTATTGATGTGAAAATTGGTTCAATGGGTCAGTTGCGCTAATCACAGAATCGGTTTTTGGTGCTTGATTTTGTAGATTAGCTAAAATAATAAGATCTATTCAAACAGCAACTCTCTATGTTCACTATTAACCGAGATATGGCTCTTTGAAAAATTAGGTTTACAAAGTCATCCACTACGGTAGTGACAACCTTGGTTTCTTCCACCTTGCTTTCATCCGAGTTTCATGTTGAGTAACCAGTCCAAATGTACATCTCCCTGACTGATGAAAGAAAAGTGGAAGAAATCGAGGATGTCACTACCGTGGTATATGTCATCATAAACCGAATTTTTCAAAGCGCCATAACTCGGTTATAGAAAATTGCGATTTAGACAGATCTTATTATTTTCAGCTAATCTACAAGAATCAAGCATTAAAAGACAATTCTGTAAACAGCGCAAATGATTCATTACAGTTGAAGAAACTTCTGTTCATCGGTTTTGCTAATGGACATCTGGAACGAACCAGCCCCTGATTATCATCAGCGATAAAAATATTAAATTTACCCTCTTTCTTATTCTTTAAGCAGAGTGGCATGGTTTAGCTCTCATATTGCAGGTGCAAATTGGTGAGTTTTTTCACTTTCAAATCTATTTTCCTCTGATTTTACATGACAAAAAAAATGTGGACAAAAAATTCTGGTACTTTAGCTTGAGGACTTTGAAGCAATGAATTTTCCTTGTGGAAAAACATGTTGAGATAAGCGAGGTAACCACCTATAAATTGCTGTTCATTTCTTCATTACATTGTCTTGAAAGAGATCTTCTACACTCTCCCTGACACATCTCAAGACAAGCGTGAATACTTCACATACCCTTTGGAATGTACACCCATTGATTTACATTAAAGTTGGATGGATTTAACCAAAAATTATCCGAATAGAATTTCATGTTGCACAATTTTTTTTTCTTTTTAACACCTTGAGGCTCTTTATACTATCCCTCTATAATATGAACTTGTTACAAAACAAATTTAAGGTCAAAATGTTGTTTAGAGTAATAAACATGACAGGAATTTAAGTAACGTCTGATGTGGTTACGTTGGTTCGGATGAGTACTGTCTATTATGAGATTTGAAGAAATAACAATGCAGAGAATGCAGAGAATCTTTAAATAACTTTTCTGACACATCAGAGCTTCAGATCTTGATATTGAAATGCTTTGCTAGCAGTAAGAACAAGAATAGAAGCGATGATTTAAAAATGGCACAAAGCTTCAAAAAGCACTTATATCTTCTTACCTTTTCTAAGAGATCTAAAGAAAGCATGAAAAAAGGAGAAAACATGATAAAAGGTGGAAAATAAGTAATGGCAATTCTCAAAGCGATATTCAAAAACGGGAAGAATATTCAGGCAAAAATAGGATGGAAACAGCAAATATGAAGGTGAATGGTTAAAATAGTGAAACACCGGGTATCAGATGCTGAAGGAGATTTTGTAAAAATATTGATTTAACTCTTGACATCCATGAAAACACAGACTTCTGACAAGAGTCTAATCCCAAAATATCTCTTTCGAAAATGACAAACTGAAGCAAAAATAACCCAAAAGTAGAAATCGGCAATGAATCGACTTCTTACCTCCATAAACGCATCAGATATTGAAAAAAGTCATTGAATCATCTTTTTTTCTTCAATGATTATTGATAGTATTCCATAAAAGTAAGACTTTTTTTTTATACATACCGTTGTTTATTAATTTATCAAAGTCGTGCTTTCGCACTTTAAAGAATGATTCATTAATCAATCTTTCAATTAATGATAGCTTGTTTTCTGGACATTTCTTCCAAAATATCCGAACGCCTTATCATGCTAAAGCACATCGGGTATTTGTACACAAGGTTTGATGGAGAAATACTTTGAAATAACTCCGAAATTAGGCAAAAGTGTATAACACAAATCAATTTGTAATTTGATTTGAGATAATCTCTAAGGAGATACTTTAATTTTTCGCCGTCTAATTTTGTGCACAAATACCTGACAGACAACAGAGAGATGTGACATTAGAAGATTCTTTAAAAAAATGTTCTAAAACCCTGAATTTATCAATGGATCTATCAGCTATCGAATCTTTCTAAAACATGCGGTAGAATCACCTGAACATTTTTTCTCTTCATAATATTTGCACTCAGATAATTTTGGCCTCCATCTTCATTACATAAAATAATCAAAATTATTTGAAAAATGGGAAATGAAAATGAGGTTGAGGATAACAATACTTACAGTTTGTGATCGTCCCACCGACAGGCTCTCCACAGTGATTGAATTCTACTTCTAGGTACTCTCCCTGTTCACAAAAATTTCAAGAAGTAGAGAAAAATATTTCACGATTATAATACAAATTATTAAACATTTTAAAAATGATTGGAAAAACATGATAATGAATTATATTTAACTTCTTCGAAGACAGACCTATGTTTATCTTAGTCATAGAAAGCTATTTTTGCCGTGAAGACTGATTTTGACAAATCAATGCAAAGCCTAGGGTAAAACATTGAATTAGCCTCCTCAGGGCCAAATATGAACTGCCTATACAAGGAAGTAAGTTTCAAAGACCACGCTTTTATAAGTCAGCGGATTCTTCCGGTAAAAATTACATGTTCTTCTGGGTGCCGATTTTTTTCATTCAAAAGAAGGTGTTGAAAAATTAGATTTAGGTAGAGTACAGAAACAGTTTTGAAATAGTTTTGAAGTAAAACAAGGTATCTTGATTGGTGAGACTATAGCTGACTGCTTTGGTGCTTTGCTGCACCTTTTTTATTTCTCAAGTTTTGACTGGATTTAAGTTTATCCTGGCATTAAATTGGTCTCTATTCAACCGATCAAGGTGTCTTTAGCCCTCTAAACAAAGGGATTTAGAGATAGATCTGCTCGTCTATCTGCAAAACTTAATTTTAGGAGAGGAATGTTTTCAAACTCAACAATTTTATTAAGTGTTGATCATTTTTGGATAAAACTGTCTTTAAACAAAAATGGAAACTTGCTGCAATGAACGAATACTTACAAATCTGGAAGCGTTATCATTCAGCATTGTCTTGGCGTTACCAAAACCTGAAAAAGTAAGGTCAAAAAATCAATTTGGCGTGCAGTTAGGCCAATTTTTGGATTAAATTTTGTGGATACGATCTATCAACTCGTTCTTAAAAAATCAAAAGTCAATTTACACTTCATTTCTTCTTTTTCTAGGGTTCGGGCATTTGGATCGAGTTGGAAGCAAACATACAAAGTTGCATTTTGGAAAAAAACGAGTTGAAAGTAGTTTTGAATCCAACTAGTCGTAAATACGCTAATGTCAACAATTCAAAGTTAAGATAGAATATTTTGAACCTGAGAGAAGTTGTTAAACTCTGTCTTTGACAACAGGTCTTATGGGGGAAAAAATTTCAAACCTATTTTTCTCCGTTCAAACTTGATGAGACTCGATGTGATCCGTTTAAACCTTTGTCCATTCCTTTCCTCTGTTTTGATGAGCAACTGCCCATTGAGGGTTAGGTTTACATAAAAAAATGTTTCTCAGATGCCTGAAACCGAGCCATATGTTTCATAAAAATTATTCAGGCTTTTTCAGCGGCTTGCAGAACGTTGCAAAATTGATAAAGAAACAAAAGAAGAGGGCATATTTTAATTTTATTTTCATTGAACTTTATTTATTCTGAAAATTTAAAATTGTTCGTGTTTATATTTCATTTAAGAAACATAGTTCCATTGAACTGCCAAAAGCATACTGTGTGAATACAAACCTTCAAGAATTAAGGAAGAACTTGTGAGTTTGTGCCTGAAAGATTCCTTTTCACTAACTGCTGCTACGAAAAGCGTCGTCATTCTTGCTGCTTCAGTCTTACCACTACCACTTTCGCCTGTGAGAACGATGACCTGGTCCTCACCTCTATCTCGTAACCACCGCCAAGCTGATCCAGCGATAGCAAATCTGAGGGAAAACAGAGGTTAATTTGATTTTTGATTAGCAAGTCAAAAAATAATTCCAGATATCAACTAAATCTGCTTGCGTAGAAACATGTGATGGCCATTTTTCTAGATTTTGACTCTTGTAGTTCAAAGTACTCTTTAAGAATATCTGCAGCTACAAACCAATTGTCAAAATTGGGTATTCCTTGATGAGACTTGATAAGAATACACTGAAATAAAGTTACATAATTGATCGGTTTTATCATTTAATTTCTTTATTGCTCATTTATTAGGTCACATAATGAGTATTTCGTCTGTCATAAGGACAGGTGCCATGATATATATATATATGGGTACGATAAAGGAGTTAAATGATGCAACTAACCAATTGCATGGCTCTGTTTCAGCTTTACCACATTCCATTGCATTCAACAAAAACTGTTCATAATTATAGCTTCTTTTGGTGGGCTTTAAAATTTATTATGAGGTGTTTTCAAAGTACTTTACAAAAACATGTCAAACCCAGAAATACTTTAAATACCTACTTTTCCAGCTTGAATAACACGTCGTTTGAGGGGACACATTTTATTTATTAATGTTCAACTCCTTACATACATTCTAGAGATCTGTGCTTAAAAACTACAGTTGGAAGGTTTTTTTGCGCAAACCTTGTACAACCCTACAAAAAAGCTGGATGTCCAGTTATTCAGCAATTTATTCTTACTTGTGGCAGAAACTGATTTATAATGAAACATCATTCATCATTAGTTTAAATTTTTTAAAAATACTACAGTGTTTCATTTGGTTAGAATGTTTTTTGGAGCTTTTAAGTCATAAAATTACATTCCTGGTCCAGGGTCTTTTATTTTTAAAATTAATTCGCTCTTAATCAACAGAAATGAGGAAAAAATCTAAACCCTTCTCTGGATTCATTTGGCACACCTATATCCTTTTTGACCATCTTCAACTTTTCAATTTGAGGGTACAGTTTTAGCAGTTACCTTTAAAACGAGCTTTTCTGACTAAATTCTGAGTTTTGCTTTTATTCCGTACGATGACAATCTTTTAATTTTTACACTGTGATGAATGGTTGTACTTACATGTGAGGTGGAAGCTGATAAGGTCCTTTATGCCGATATAAGCATGCTAATTCTGCACTATAAATTGGAAGCTCTTTGTAGGGATTAAGGGAGACTAAAAAATTTCCTATGTACGTCTGAAAACAGAAGAATGATCAAACATTAAAATCAGATGAAATATGCCGAAGATGAGACGTGCTACCAAAAAGACTGATTAGACTGACAGGATAGAAAGAAAAAAAGAGGAAAAAAAAACGATCATACCTACAGCAAAAAAATTGAACTTCATCCTGTCTTCTCCTTGAATATTTTTCAAGAAAATAATTAGGTGGTAATTAACTCACAGTTCTTGCTCTCTTCTTGTGGGCATAAAAATTGAGTTGAGGTGGAGGAGAGAAATCTTGAAGAGCTAAAATTGAAACCATTGCAATGATGCCTTCGATTAAAAAACTGTGTCGACTGTCAAGTCTCATTTTCATACCTCGTCACCTCATACTGCAAGAATTTTCAACTTAATTAAAACATACACACAGAAAATTTTAGGGGGATACATTGATTAATTCTCCTAGGTATTTTTTTTTTTTTTTTTTTTTAAATACACGATCATGAATTTTTAAACGTCGCAATGGAAATACACATTTTTTTTTTTTCAAAAATGCATGCAGAGCATTAAGTGATTCCAGCAAAACCAGAGACAAGAGACCCTCCACTGGCCTCCTAGCGACAGGTGGAAGATTTTACTTTCGGGGATTCAACAGTTCCTTTTGGACAATTATTAGGGAGCAAATAGTCATCACCTCAATTTCGGCTGTTGACCTACCTACATGGTCGATGATGAGCTTCGGGTGACGTCATGAGCCAAACAAGTTTCGCAAACTTCGGCCATTTTCGACTTGTTTGCAAAACGAAACTGCCAACACGTTGTTAAACACCAACCATTTAGGTAAGTCAACAGTAGAATGCTGAAGTCTCGAAAGTAAAAGCTTCCACAATGGCCAAGATACTAGTGGAGGGTCTCTTGTCTCCGAGCAAAACTTACATAAATGTGATCTCGTTTATATCTCTGGTGAAGATTCGAGATAAAATCTTCTTCGGTGAGAGGGTCCAATAACACAGCATCCCAGGCTCCAACCTCTTGATCCTGGGTTTCCATCACACAACCTGAAGCAGAGAATGACGCAACAAAATTACTGCCGACTCACTAGAGGTGTTTATTCATGAAAAAGTTTGATGTGAGCGAGAGGGTTGGTGCGGCACTTCATTTCAAAAGCAATCGGGAACAGTAGATTCAGCATTTACAGAGATAATTTCACGGTGAAGGCCGCGTATTGTTCCCTCAGATATTCGCTGAGGAAATATCAGAGTAACAGGTGAAAGGAAAAATATTACTGAGTGACAATGCTCGCTTCTTCGGATATGATAATACTTACATTGGCAATTCCTAACAAAAACCAGGCTCTAACACTACTTTCAGATTTAAAGATATTGGAACTCATACAAAGCCCATTCATTCGATCTTCATTCAAGTTCGCGATTTCATGAAAAACGAGTTCGAGATTAAAAATATTTATCCTGAACCTGAATCTTACCGTACATACATGAACAGATTGAACCGACGCACAGCGGATCGAGTCAGAGGTCGGACGTGAAATTGTTGACTAAAATTGCGAATTTTGATGTTAATTTCGTCAAATTTTAAATTTCAAAGGGTGATGTAAGAAGAAATTATGACGAGGAGACCAATGAGCCCACTTTTAGAACCTCAAAATTCTGTATAAACGGAGTTACAAGCTTTGAAAGTTTTAAAATTTTGTCCGCCCTCTCCTGTTGACTCGATCCACTATGTGACGTTGCAAAGTTGGGAATAGTGATTTGAACAGCGTTTTTAAAGGATTACTTTGGATTCAGTATCGTTCGCGAATATCTCACTTTGTCGAAAAATTCCACCTCCTCTCTTCATCAGAGGGTTCCAAAATTCCGTCTCATTACAGCTAAGCCTCACTTACCTATGGCGCCAGCCATGATTTTGGAGCGCCCTGGAGATTTTGGCAAACGGTTTTTACAATGCTAGTTCAGTGAACAGAGTTTTCAAAAAAATTTAACGACTAGACCGAAATTCATTTACTCTTTTTTTCACTGAAATTTTTTGTTTTTTTATTTCTTTTATACATTGACTTCAAACATTTTCGTTACTTTTCTTGGCGGCAACCTTACTTGAGAATAAGTAAAAAAACTCATTTCTCTATACTTTCTTTAAATGTCTTTTACATTTTTACATTATCCTTTTCGGTTCTTTCATTCTTAGTTTGTAATTTTTCTTCCATTCTTTCTTTACTTAAACCGGAGTATGCTTTTCAGCGAAGATTTTTCTCGACCCGACAGAAATGAGACTTGAGTCGCAAAGTTTTTTGCGAGGGAACGGAGCGGAACGAAACGAAACGGATCAGAACGTAACTAACAAACTGGGAAACAAAATGGAACGGATTGGACCGAAAGGACCGGGAAAATTTCGCTATTATGATGATGTGCTCAACATCACAGGCTATCAACTGGACGTATTTCTGCCGAACGGAACGATGTGCATTGAGACATGAGCCCTGAGACCCATAAGAATATATGCATAACAGAGCTCACGTCATAATGCACATAGTTCCGTTTGGCAGAAAATGCTTCTATTTATTTTTGCTAATCGGCGCCGACGGCCATTTGAACGTATTTCTGTCAAACGAAACTATGTGCATTATGACGTGAGCTCTGTTACGCATATATTCTTACGGGTCTCAGGGCTCATGTCTCAATGCACATAGTTCCGTTTGGCAGAAATACGTTCAAATGGCCGTCGGCGCCGATCAGCAAAAATAAATAGAAGCATAGGATCATAAGTAGTGGAGTCAATACCGCCAAGCTAAGGAAAAACGACGTATAACCCTTCAGACGTTGCCAAATTTCCTTTGATAAAATTCGAGTTCCGAGCGAAACTTGCGTATAACCCCCCACCCCCTCCCCAATTTTTTTAGAAAATTTCATTCGCACTTTAATCTGAAGTAACTGAAGATTTAGAGGAAACATAGGTATTCATAGGTTTCCTCAAAACTGAATGAGTGACAGGAGAAATTTGGCAACATCTGGAGTTTCATACGACGTTTTTCTTTGGCACGGTAAAATGGATATGTTTACCGAGCGCCAATAACCTCCAATTTAGAAGGTTGGAGACGGACTGAGAATCGGTATCCGATAAGGCGCAAGAGTTTGTTGCCCAAGAGCACACATGAGAGCCTCAAAAAGGTTCGATAGGTTTCAATCTATCTTAACTCGTTTCACTTACAACGAGCAAGGGTTGAACTCGGGGGGGGGGGGGGGGGGGGGGGGGGAAGGAGCGGTAGAAAAAATCGATCGTGCTTCCTCCATGAAATGTAACGGAGATGAAAAAAGTTTCACGCGCACTTCGTCTATCATCTTCGTATAAAATAAATGTATAATTCGATACATCTTTTGGTAAAAACAGCTTAACATTGCAAATAGCATGTTTTAATTTTCGAAATTCTTCCAAGAAGGCATCTCCAAGACGCTATTTAAGAACTCGAAAAGTCCCTTCCAGACCTGCCGATCCGAGGTAGTTCAATTTTAGGATTATTCATTTCATTTTTGCTCACTTTTTTTTTATGGAAGGGGGGGGGGAGGGGGCGGTAACTCAAGCTACAGCCTATCAATGCAAAAACATTTTAAACACTTGAAGAAAGAAATAAAAATAATGCCCAAGTAATACACAAATTAAAGTTTGAAGTATGCACTTTGCCTGTCTAATTTCTTATCCTAACTTCCGTTAAGTGAAAAGGCTAAAAACGGATATTTTTAAATTGTTTGAAGAAAACGGTACGAAATTTTCGAAAGCGATCGTTATCAAATTGACTACAAATTTAAAATGCGATTAATTAAACTGCAGCTGAGATTAAAAAAATATCCTCCCCGGCGGGGAATCGAACCCCGGTCTCCCGCGTGACAGGCGGGGATACTGACCACTATACTACCGAGGACTGGTGGAGATGACGACGAAAAATATCGTCTCTCACAGATCGATTACGTTGAAAGCGGATAATACGATTAACAAGGTGTTTCGGAAATATTGATTGAGCTAACCTTGGTTATTTCCTCTTTTTTTCCCTTTCAGGGAATCTGCTGAAACCGGCTAGTCAAAAATCAGTACTTTTTCAGTACATTCACGAGAAATTCAGTACCTCTTCCAACAGACAAATTTTGTACTTTTTCATTACACCTCCATTTGACGAAATTAGAAAAATTTCAAAAATTTGAAATTGCAACAAAAATGACAAAAAAATTTAAAAAATTCCGGACCTGTGAGCGGAATTTCCGCACTTTTTCAGTACTTCCGGACCTCCCTTAAAAATCAGTACTATTTCCGGGTTCTCCAAAATTCCGGACTTGTGGACACCCTGCGTTTAAAATAAAAAGAGAGAAAAAAACACTGTTTTTAAATTGAAGATATAAAATAATTGAAAATGAAAAGCAAAAATACGACTTGGGAACTTAAAATGCCTTCCAGACTAAAGATAAAAAAAAAAAAAAAAAAATTTTAACAAAAAGACAGCTGTGCTTCATGGATTTTATCGAAATAGTGCGCACAGAATCAGCAGAAAAGGATTGGAGAGGAGGGGTTCAGGGGTTCTGGATCCCAAGGACAGACTGTTTTTTCGCAAAAAAGAGGTCTTTTGGCAGTTCTTGAGTATTTTTTTTTCCAATTTTGGCAATCCGGCAATCCCTCAAGGGACCTTCCCTAAATTACGTAAAGCTCTTGGTGGTGGGGGGGGGGGGGGGGGGGGCGAGGAGAGCGTTACGCCATTTTTTTTTTCTGCGTTAAAGGATAGCGACCTACGTCACAAAAGCGTTACAAGCAGGGGGAGCGTGATGCAAATTAGGATTGCGTGATTAGCCTCTGAAAATTCTGTGAAACGTGAAAGCATGGAACTTCCTCAGACAGGATCATTTCGCACTTAAAACTCAACATCTGGTAATGAAAGGGTGAACACCATCATACTAGCTTGGGACTTGACGAAAAGGAGAACGCTACAATACTTAACTGGGAGTTGGAGACTATTATCAGGGCAGATCGCTATCACCCGGATCACCCGCGAAAGTAGGCGGACAACCCATTGGGGACGACCTGTACCCTTTCAAAAATTACGGTAAAATTATATTTTGGAAGCCAAGCATTACCAGGGCTTAGTATTTTCCTTACTCATTAGTTTAAGGCACGAAGGGCCGGGTGGCGAGATTCCAATATTTGTAACTTTTGCTTGAGACACAAACTTCGTGGGGGAGACATTTGATGAGATCTTAGAGAGAATCAGATATGATTAAAGAAACAGATCAGTGCGCTAACTCTCTAGTAGTACACTTCCCATGAACTAAATAAAATATACGCGAATAGGTGCATAATTTCTCTCGTTAATGAGCCAATTATGCGAGAGCGGTGATATACGATATGCTCCGCCATCTAGCGGACCAATCGCGCATTACAACATTGAAGGCATACTGTACGGGGTGCTTCATCGGTTAAGTTAGAGTAGGTTGGGGTCTGTATTGGTCGAGTTAAGAACGGTTTGTAGGGTCAGACGTGTATTGGGGTTTTCAGGACATTTTCGAATTCCTTGGCTTTCCTGGTCTCTTTCCTAACTTTTCAGCTTTCCTCTGACTGCATATTTTCAAATTCACTGAATTTCTAAAAATACTGTGAGGTGACAAGTTTTATTGGATTTCAAAATTTCCTGACTCTTCAAAAGGTTTTTGAACATAAATCTCCCAACTTTTCAATTTTTTAGGCATGAAAATTCTTTTTGCTGATAATTTTTGGCGCCAAATTTCTTCAGATCGAATAAAAGTGAGGAAAAAATAAAAAGTTCGGCAGAAAAATTCCCTGACTTTTCAAGATCGGGTAAAATTTTCTGATTTGTCCAGGTTACTTTAGACTTTTTAATAGCCGATGTTCATCCTGAAAATGATGCTGACTTCTTGCGACAAAATTTTCGGTTCTAGATTTTTAAATGTTGGGGGAAAAAACCGTAAAAAGTAAAGAAAAGTAAATTGCGCTTTCTCGTATATATCAGCGGCTGAAGTTGCCAAGACGAGTCCAGTGGCGCGAGTATCGATACGTCTAAAGATTTAAAGTACAGCGGGCTGATTGTTGAAATTTGTAGCGAAAGCTATATACAAAAAAACAAAAGGGATATAGAAGGATCCTTTTGACGGAAGCGGGCGGTTGAAATGGACAAAGGAGGTAGATGATAGACTAACTAACGGCAGCTCACGAGACACCCTATAATTAGTCTATCATTTGCTCCTTTAGTCTATAGGGAACCAACCATTTCAACCCATAGGATCGCTCCATACTTACTGTCTTCTTTTTTCTATAGCTTTGTCTACCACTTTCAACAATCAGCCCGCAGGATGACATTTTCAGGAGAGTGAGAGAACAAAAAGGGTTTCCTAATTCGGATGTTCTGAGAATGGACCACTAGACAAGGCACGAGTTTAAGCTTTCTGATACATGTTACTTAACCAAAATTTTACGTAGAACACAATTCGCGCAACGAAAATTACTGAAACCAACTCCTAATGGAGATATTAACATTTTTATTTCACATTGGTTACGAGGAATTTGAACTGCCCGCTCACAAGAAACTCAAAGCTCTACGTGAGTCAAATCGCGCACGACAACGGTCTCAGCAAGTTTCTTAATCGAGTAATATTCATTTCCCACCATGTGTTGTTCGAACTATAGGCAATTTGCTATAGCTGAGCCAAAGCGTCAAGATTGAGGTTGCCAGATTTTTACATCGCGCAGAGACTGTCATGATAACGTTTAGCGCGCGATGTGAATCACGTAGAGCATTGAGTTTTCATGAGCGGGTAGTTTCAATTCACGCACCAAGAATCATTAAATATCTCCGGAGGGATTTGATTTCGGTAATTTTCGTTGTGCGCATCGTGTTTTACGTGAAATTTTAGTTGTTAAACATGTATCAGAATGCTGAAATTCGTACCTTGTCTAGTGGTCCATTGCCATGAGAGGGTTTAATCTTGGATGTGTACGATTTTTATGGCTTTTTAATTTTTGTAAAGTAGTATCCATGAGACCAGAGGCATCTAGCCGAAAGGCAACCAAATGAGGATAGTACGCCGACAAAGGCGGTGGAAAATCGCAAGGGCGGGGTCAGCCGGCGGAGGGGGGATAAATTAAAACTAGAGCAAACATTTAATGAGGGGTGGCGGGGGTGGGCGGCGCTATGAAGGGGGGATGCTCCTGAAGGGAACAAAGGGCCCTAATTTGCTTATTATAAAAACCGGGTTGCACTTCCGTGCGACTAGACCGCGGTTGCCGTTCGGGGTGAGGAAAAACGTCGTATGAATAACCGGGAGTTGCCAAATTCCCTCCGATAAAATATTTATTTCTGCGTGGAGTGATAAATATTTTCACTTGAAATTTTCGGATGGTTTAAATCTGATCGCGAATAAAATTCTGTGAAAAATCGGAAGGGAAATGATCAAAGATTCTCCTGAAAATTCGTGTTTTATCGGAAGAAATTCGGCAACGTTTGAAAGTTCGTGCGGTGTTCTTCTCGCGGCACGGCAGTGTTTCTGGCTCGTCCATGAAAACACGTATCTGCCGAGGGAAACAAATGACACATTCGTTGTTCCTAAAAATGGGGCAAAGATGGTGGTCCGATAGAATGTTTATTTTTACGGGGAGTGATACATATTTTCACTTGAAATTTTCGGATAGTTTAAATCTGATCGCGATTAAAATTCTGTGAAAAATCGGAAGGGAAATAATAATCACAGATTCTCCTGAAAATTCGTGTTTTATCGGAAGGAATTCGGCAACGTTTGAAAGTTCGTACGATGTTCTTCTCTCGGCACGGCAGTGTTTCTGGCTCGTCCATGAAAACACGTATCTGCCGAGGGAAACAGATGACACGTTCGTTGTTTCTAAAATGGGGCAAAAATGGTGGTCCGATAGAATGTTTATTTTTACGGGGAGTGATAAATATTTTCTCTTGAAATTTTCGGATAGTGTAAATCTGATCGCGAATAAAATTCTGTGAAAAATCGGAAGGGAAATAATCACAGATTCTCCTGAAAATTTGTGTTTTATCGAAAGAAATTCGGCATCATTTGAAAGTTCGTACGGTGTTCTTTTCTCAGCACGACAGTGTTTCTGGCTCGTCCATGAAAACATCTATCTGCCGAGGGAAACAGATGACACATTCGTTGTTTCTATATTGGGGCAGTGATTCCTGGTTGAAAAATGGGGTCTAGGTCTGAATAAACGAATTTCACCACGAGCAGGCTGATTCCTGAGCAGTGGCGTGGCGTGAATGATCGGTCAATGATCGATATTTCGCCGTTTGAAGCTGCGGTAAAGAATCGATTAAAGCTTTCGTTGCAAACACCCTGTTTATCGATCCTTTTCCAAGGGTTTAATTGGTATATCAATCGATGTATCGCAAAGCACGCCACTCGACTGTTCCCGATTTTGAAATCGACCGTTAAAAAGTTCAAATAATTGATTAATTTTCATTTGAATAATAGAATCACACCAATAAAGGTGGATATTGAGCACACAGCTGACAGAATCCACCCTGTATTAACCTTACACAATTCAAAAAAGTTCATTTCACAAAAATTTTTGGGAGTGAAGAATTTTGTGAAAAAAAAAAATGGACTATTTTGATTGGGAAAAAATGTCAACGTTCCGCAGTAAAATTCCGTGAAAATTTAGGGTTGAGCGAAAAGCCATTACTTATCAATGTTCTTTGCCGCCATGATTTTTCCGCAGAAAGTCTTTTCACAAAAAAGTTTTTCACGTGAAGTCTCTTGATGTTGAAAAAATGCGATGTGTTGATTGGACAAGAAAACTTCGAGGTTCCGCAGCGTTTAATAACTTTTCAAATTGGTTTTTTCTCCGCCACGGTTTCTCATAAAAAATTGTACCGCGAAAAACTTTAAGCGTAAAGTTTCTTAAAATTGAAAACAATACAATAGCTCGGCATGAAGTAAAAATTTCAAGATTCCGTAGCAAACTTTTCTGAATCTTCAGGGTTGAGCAAAAATCCCGACTTTTCAAGAACTCGTCACCCTGCGCGAGATAATTTTCCCTCAAATATTAAAATCCGATTTTTCCGATTTCAATTCACTGTTCTGGAAATTTTCACTCGTTGGACTGAGGTCCATTTCAAAGACGGTATACATTTTAGAGACCACTCACTAACAATCTGAGCCATGTAATCGAGGGATGCAGAAGCTAATTTAAGGAGCTTGGTGGACAAGGCGTATAAGCCAGTGGCGCGGCGTGGCGTGAATTGCCATATATCGATTGTTATACCGTTTAAACCTATGGAGAGGGATCGATAGACAGGGTGTTCGCAGCGAACACCTTAAGGTAATTCGATGGACGCCATATTTTGTGTCAGAACGGCATGCAATATATCGCATCAATTGGTTCCATTTTTTCAGCTACTCGTCATTTTTCTCCAATTTTGAGATCGCAATTCTGTTGTCAGGAGACTAAAGCACTCACTTACCAATTTTAACAAAGAAATTCAACGTAATAAAGGCGTGGTTTTTTTAGAGAGAAAATATCGTATTTGAGTGCAGTTTCGATATCAGTATCGAATGCGATGTTTTCTCTCTGAAAAAACCACGCCTTCATTACGTTGAATTTCTTGGTTAAAATTGGTAAGTGAGTGCTTTAGTCTCCTGACAACAGAATTGCGATCTCAAAAGTGGAGAAATATGACGAGTAGCTGAAAAAATGGAACCAATTGATGCGACATATCGCATGCCGTTCTGACACAAAATATGGCGTCCATTGAATCACCTTAATAATAGATTCTTTACCATATGTTTAAATGGCATAACAATCGATACATCGCAATTCAAGCCACGCCACTGGTATAGGCGCAGTTTTTGAAAAAAATTGAGATATCAAGATTCCAAGAACAACTCGTCTTAATGCATGTTCTGTGACAAATTTGCTCCCAAATTCCAATTTTTAAGCATGAACAAGTCAGTTTGAACTTTCGTTCCGCCATAAGGACCCATGCGATTTCGGAACTTCGAACACGTGTTTCTCGTAATAGCAAAAACTGCACTTATGCGCCTTGTCCTCTAAGCCCCTAATTTCGGAGATTAATGCTATTTTTTGCTAAATGATGATTGATGTAGACTTGCCGGGGAAACATTTGATGACTGATGAGTGTCCGGGTGAGCACTTTGCTGGGAGATTTGGTGTAAATTAGGTCCGGATTAAACCAATTGCTTCATTCTTCGATCATGAATCATGATCAAGCGAATCTGACTTCCGAAATTAGATTTTACTCTATCGTAATCAAATGATTCTGATCGATAAATCCCTATCTTGCTTTATATCCGTCAAATCAATCAAATAGTCAAATCAGGCATTTTGTCAAATCAGGCATTTTGTCAAATCAGGCATTTTGTCAAATCAGGCATTTTGTCAAATGCCTATTCAGAGTTTACGATGTTTTTTTTTTGTTTTCACAAAAAACTTCTCTAACTTTCAATACTTTGAAACTAAAAATCCGTTAAAGTACAAACCATCATGTTATTTCCCGTTCAAAAATGCCCCTCATGATTCTTCAACCGTCCGAATTGTGAAAACATTTTTATTTTCTGAAATGCTGCATATTTTGAGATGCATTCGCATTCAAACACTAGAAAAAACGTATTTATGATCATGTGGGACAAGTTTTTATACATAACTATTTTCAACGTAATCAAAGAATTATTTTGCCTACAGTCAGCAAAATAATCAGAATTACAGTCGAAGTAAGAGTATTTAACTATATGCCTAGGCATTTAACAAAATGCCTGATTTGACTATTTGCCTGCAACATATCGATCAAGGTCATTCGATATCGATTCAATAATCGAGTCGCAGGGCATCGAAAACGTATTGTCTCTGATCTCTTTCCCCGCGGACGATCACAAATAATAGTTTTAAGAGGACCCTCGGGGGATTCACACTTTAACGTTCACACCTCATTCATGCCCCCCCCCCCCCCCCCGGACCGGGGCCTCTTTTCTGGGTCAGGGCTCGGACGTGATCCAGTTCAGTATCATTCAACTAGTCTCTGCTCCCCTACTATCCCCCTTATCGACCCCCCCCCCCCCCATGGCCGGAAGACTGGCCTCGTGATAAGGGAGCATCAAAAGAGAGGCGAATTTTTCGCGGAAGATGAAACACACACACATGCACACCACGTCACAAACCTACCCTGAAATCGCGAGGCCGATGTTGGCAAATTGAAAGATGAGGATGAAGAGGCAGAGGCGGAAGTAAGAGGAGGAAGCAGAGGAAGAGAAAGAGAGAAGGCAAGGAAAAGAAATCCTTCCCTTTCCTATTTTTTTTCTTCATCTGCACCTCCCTCGTTCTCACCTTCCTCTTTTTCAAATGATCTATAATCCTTTTCATCATTTTCCTTTTCTCCTTATAATTTCACTCCTTCTTCCTCTACTGCCTCCTCCTCTGTTCTTCAACTGATTCCCATTTCTTATCACCAATTTCGTCCTCTCCATTCTCTTCCTACCATTCCATTCATTTTACTTCTTCTTCCTCCTCTTTCTCTTGATCTCCATTCCTCAGATACATCTGCTTTTTTATCTTCTTCTTATTTCTATCTCTTAGTCATCGTCATCGTCGTCATCACCACCACCGCCATCACCATCATCATCATCATAATTCCCCTCATCGTCATCACCGTCATCCTCCTCCTCATCGTCATCGTCATCATCGTCATCCTCCTCCTCATCGTCATCGTCATCATCGTCATCATCGTCATCACCTTTCATCATCGTCCTCATCGTCGTCACCATCGTCGTCATCGTCGTCATCGTCGTCATCGTCATCATTACCGTCATCATCGTCACCATCATCACCATTATCATCGTTATCATCATCATCACCATTATCATCGTCATCACCATCAGCACCATTATCATCGTCGTTATCGTCGTCGTCGTCGTCGTCGTCGTCATGGTCACGGTCACGGTCACGGTCACGGTCACGGTCACGGTCATGGTCATGGTCATCATCACCATCATCGTCATCGCCATCATCACAATCCCATCGCCATCGCCATCGCCATCAACATCGTCATCGTCATCGTCATCGTCATCGTCATCGTCATCGTCATCGTCATCGTCATCGTCATCGTCATCGTCATCGTCATCGTCATCTTCGTCATGATCATGATCATAATCTTCTTATTTCTCTTTTCCTCCTCTCACTCTTCCATCTCCTTCCTCTTCTCCACCGTCTCCTTCCTCTCCTTTCTTCTCCCCTCTTGGACCCTTATCACCTGATCCGACACGTGCAGTGAGGAGTTCCACGGGACCGGCGGAAAAGTCGTCTTTTCAGGCGTGCGAAATCAGGTTCAAAAAACGGACCGATTGGAACGGAGCGGCTTGATCCGGGATCCTCGCATCCTGATGACTTTGCTTGGGATGGTGTAGCGCAGTGGCGTGGCGTGCTTTGCGATGTATCGATTGATCTGCCATTAAAACCTATGGAAAAGGATCGATAGACAGGGTGTTCGCAGCGAACACCTTCATAATCGATTCTTTACCATAGGTTTAAATGGCATAACGATCGATATATCGCAATTCACGCCACGCCACTGGTGTAGCGTATCGAGATGGCGAGAGCGGCGGATCTTGGGCCCGGGCCAGACGGAGCCGGTGCCGGAGACCGAGAAAGAGACGAGTAGATGTAGATGCGGAGTTATTGAAAACGAGATGATGACTATCTTCCACTCCGAGTCGGAGCGGAGTTCCACCCTCTTGACCTCCTCCAACCGCGCGCTGCATCCCCCGCAACGGCCCCGGCTCCGGCACTGCTAGCACCCCGCTTCCGGCGCGCGGCGCACCCAGCCCCGCTCACACTCACGCCGCGCGACGCCACGCGTGACTAGAGTACCTATATTGAGAGAGTATGGCCACTGGGCCCCATGGAGAGGCTTAGGACCCAAAAATGGCGGTGCTTTGTTTTGGTTTTCGTGGATGGGAGGGGGGTCATTGCCAACTATTGACGGTTATCACCAAACCGCACTTGCTGCCAACTTTACTACATCCAAGATAATTTTTCTCAAAAATTGCACACGATTAGCCTTAAAAATATGTAAATAAGTCGCAATAGTGCATTTGAGTAAATTTCTCGTTACGATAAGCAAAGAAAACTACATTTTGAGTCATTATTAATTTATAGCATCCGCCATTTTTGGGTCCTAAGGTTTCCATTCAGCCTAAGATGGCTGAGCCAATCAGAGGTGGTAACACCAGTGGCCATACTCTCTCAATATAGGTACTCTACGCGTGACTCCTAAATGGATTGCATTTTGCAAAAAGGAACCACTAGCATTGCAATGTTGCTAAGATTGTGCAACTTCTTTTGTCTTGGAGGAAAAACCGGATTATCCCTTAATAGTTTCTATTTTACTCGCTAAAAACTGTAAATTTAAGACAAAAATTACCATCTAAATTTCATAGTTTTTCACAATTTCCGCGATTTTATTGCAAAGGATGAAGTTGCACAATCTTAGCATCATTCCAATGCTAGTGGTTCCTTTTTGCAAAATGCAATCCAAATAGTCCGTTGCCTACAATCCAAAAACGGCAAGAACCCTGCAACTTTTTATTGGAATATGCCGCTTTCAGAGCTCATTGGTGAACACTGAAAAAAAATTCTCGGCGTTTTTACCAAGGTCCGTTGGTACCTTTAACATCTCACTTTTTTTTACCAATTATTGGTAATTTGACCAAGAGAGACTGGTAAGCATACCTAAAAACCAGTATTTTTACTGTTTTTTCAGGTAAGAATACCACTTTTATTGGTAATCAATTCCCGGTAACTTTGCCATTTTATCTCGGTAATTCTACCACAGTCGATAAAAAATATTGGCGTTCTTACCAAAGTCCAGTAAGATTACCGAGAAAGTTCAACAATTTTACCGAGATTTCTCGGTAAAATTACCAATTCCATAAATGGTAATTTTACCAAGAAAAAACTGGGATCAAATAGAACCCTGAATTCTTGGTAATTTTACCCTTTTCTTAGTAAATACACCGAGATTTCTTTTTCAGTGAGCTAATATATCTAGCACATCCATGGAAGCACCTATATGCACGGGAAAACTTACGAACGAATGTTGTTTCTAAAACATATCAGAGAAAGTAGTCCCTTCTGATTGGAAATCATTGCACCCGGGCGCGCTGCCATCTCGCGTAGCGTGCTGCTTGTGGAGTTGTGTCTTCGATCCACGGCTTACAACCCCCCCCCCCCCCCTCCGCGGGCGTGAGCCATCCGTCACCGTTGACGCCTTCCCGGGGTCGTATATTAAAATCGACTCGCCTAAAGAACCATGCTGAACCGTTAAAAGAGTCTCTATCGAAAATGGCTCGTCCCGGAAGTCGTTAACTTTTCTCTTTCTTCGCCCATTTCGCGTTTATTGTTCGCAGAGGGATGGGGACGGGAGACGCGGAGCGAAAATTCAAAAATTCTCTTAAAACTCCTGATAATGCGTAAAATTGCGAACTAAATTAGCTGAAAAATTGGGAGGAAAATATTCATAGATTTACCAGGAAATTCGCGTTTTATCGAAGCAAACTTGGCAACGCCTGAAGGTTCATACGGCGTTTTTCCTTAGCACGGCAGAATACACGATAGCAATGGAGATGTTGCATGTGTAAGGGCTTTGCAATTTGACCATCGATTCTTACGTAAAAGTTCACGAGAAACACGATGGTGCCACTGGTTTTCTCTGAAATCATCTCCCAAGCTCAAAAAAAGCTCTCAAAGTGAGGCCAAAATGGAGGGGATATCCCACGCTATCCTGAGAGTCCACGTCTACATCAAGACAAACTCTCCATGCAAAGATAAGGAGCAAATACACATTGACAGGGCTGCCACTTTATTTGGGGACTCCAAAACAAAAAACACAGCAACCCTGCTAATGTATTTGCTCCCTATCTTTGCATGGAGAGTTTGTTTTGATGTAGAGGTGGACTCTCAGGGTAGGGTGGGATATCCCCTCCATTTTGGACTCACTTAGAGAGCTTTTTTTGAGCTTGGGCGATGATCTCAGAGAAAACCAGTGGCACCATCGTGTTTCTCGCGAACTTTTACATAAGAATCAATGGTCAAATCGCAAATCCCTCACACATGCAACATCTCCATTTTAAGGGCCATGATTCGCGTCACTTTCGACGAAGCACATTAATTCTGGTGCACTTGGCGCATGGCACCCGTTGAAGTTAGAGGCAGTGGCGTTGTGGCGTGGCGTGCTTTGCGATACATCGAATGTTATGTCATTTAAACCTATGGAAAAGGATCGATGAAGAGGGTGTTCGCAGCGAACACATTAATAATCGATTCTTCACCATAGGTTGAAATGGTATAACAATCGATACATCGCAAAGCACGCCACGCCACTGATTAGAGCACAGATTCGGTCATTTGCGTTACTACAACGTCTTCAAAATTCAAGAGGAGGTATTAAAACTTTTTCAGATTTCAGTGGAAATGGTGAAAAAAGGCTTGAGGGGATTATACGCCGCACAATAGATTGAATCAATGAGTAAGGTCGGACAAAATTTTGAAACTTTAAAAGCTCATATAAATCCGTTTATACAACACTTAGGGGTTTCAAAAGTGGTTTCATTGGTTTCCTCGTGAAATTTTCTAACAATAACAGCCCCTTGAAATTTAAAATGTGACGAAATTTACATCAAAATTTGCAGTTTTAGTCAGAAATTTCATGCCCGACCTCTCAAAATGACTCGATCCACTGTGCGCCGCGGCCGCTTAAAAAGAAAACTGCTAAAAGTTGGAGCATGGGGTTTGGAAGTTTACAATTCTCATTTGCTACAGATGTCACTATCGTCGAAACGGCGTGATACCACTGTTACGGCTTGAGGGAGCTCGTTTTGCCTATCCGGTGAATGGAGGCGAAATTGCTCGTTGAGGTGATTCGATGGACGCCATATTTAGTGTCAGAACGGCATGCGATTTATCGCATCAATTGGTTCCATTTTTTCAGCTATTCGTCATTTTTCTCCAATTTTCAGATCACAATTCTGTTGTCAGGAGACTAAAGCACTCACCAATTTTAACGAAGAAATTCAACGTAATAAAGGCGTGGTTTTTTGAGAGGAAATATCGCATTCGAGTGCAGTTTCGATATCAGTATCGAATGCTATGTTTTCTCTCTGAAAAAACCACGCCTGTATTACGTTGAATTTCTTTGTTAAAATTGGTAAGTGAGTGCTTGAGTCTCCCGACAACAGAATTGCGATCTCAAAATTGGAGAAAAATGACGAGTAGCTGAAAAAATGGAACCAAGTGATGCGATATATCACCTTAATTTAGGCCGAATTCGCTCCTGACAACCGTCACACAGTGGATCGAGTCAATTAGAGAGGTCGGACATGAAATTTCTGACTAAAACGGCAAATTTTGACGTTTATTTCGTCACATTTTAAACTTCAAGGGGTACTTTTGGGAAGAAAATTTTACGAGAAAACCAATGAAATCACTATTACAACCTCAATTTTCGTATGAACGGAGTTGGTGGAAATGAAAAGAAACTATTACTATTGAGACCTGAGTCCTGAGCCCCACAGAAATCAGATCGATCGATACAGCACAAAGCATGCCACGCCACTGATTACGACTGAGATAGTTCCTTTTCAATGGGTCAGTCGCGCTGGTCACAGAATCGTGTTTTGGTGTTTGATTCTTGTCGATCAGCTAAAAATCATAAGATCTGTCCATACAGCAACTTCCTACGTTCAATATTAACCGAGATCATCGCCCTTTGAAAAGTCGGGTTTTTGACGCCAACCACCCCGATAGTGACACCCTTGGTTTCTTCCACCTCGCTTTCATCAGTCGGTGTGACGCACATTCCTGCCGTGATAGCGAAGAGAGCCATAAGTGCAAAAATGAAGTTTTGAGAAAACGGGCTCAGAAGCTTCTGACAAGATCATTTTATTGAAAGAAGCCTCCGTTCTTTGTCAAATTGCCACTAATCGTCCGGAAGACTCCTAGAAATCGTATGGATGATTAAAAATCGACTGATTTTATTTCCATTACATAAAAAGGGTATTTTTAATTTTCATGCTAGGTTACTGTTAGGCAAGACAGCCGTAGGTGCTATATTCTGCATGCTTTCGTGGTTGCGTTTTGGACGCACAACTAACACATTTTCAGGTTAGAAATTGGCAGAAGAGGGCGGCACTTTACTGGAAAGCACTGTTTTCATTGGCTCTCGTGCATCTACGGCTGTCTTGAAAAAAAAAAAACTGTGTCATTTTTTGTGCACTTACGGCTTTTACATACGTCTCGTTTTCATTAAATTAGGATGAATTTTGCTGTTTCAGTTGTCTCAGTAATTTCATCTAAAAGAGTTTAGACGAATTTTGCAGAAAACTCGATTTCGAAAATTTTGCACTTACGGCTCTCTTCGCTATCACGGCAGATTTGCACTGGTTACTCAGCGTAAAACTCGGATGAAAGCAATCACTGGTAAAAAAGTCGCTTGGATCTAGAGTCCAGACTCATAATAACATTAACAAGAAAAAATTCTCTTGTTTCAATCCGATTTTTCCTTGAGTCGAAGAGCCGAGCCTCTCAATTTAGGCGGATTTTCTTTTGATTCAAGAAGCAAAAAATCCGATTGAATCAAGAAAATTTTTTCTTGTCAATGCTCATAAAAGTCTGGACTCAGGATCTCAGCGACTTTTTTTCCCAGTGCTTGCTTTCATCCGAGTTTTACGCTGAGTAACCAGTGCAAATGTGCGTCACACCGACTGATAAAACCAAGGTAGAAGAAACCAAGGGTGTCAATATCGGGGTGGATGACGTCAAAAACCCGGCTTTTTAAAGGGCGATATCTCGGTTAATAATGAACGTAGAAAGTTGCTGTTTCGACTGATCTTATTATTTTTAGCTGATCAACCAGAATCAAGCATCAAAACACGATTCTGTGACCAGCGCAACTGACCCATTGAAAAGGAACTATCTCAGTCGTGATCAGTGGCGTGGCGTGCTTTGTGCTATATCGATCGATCTGATTTCTGTGGGGCTCAGGAGTTTGGTCTCAAGAGTGATAGTTTCTTTTCATTTCCACCAACTCCGTTCATACGAAACTTTGAGGTTGTAAAAGTGGTTTCTTTGGTTTTCTTGTAAAATTTTCCTCCCAATAGCACCCCTTGAAGTTTTATAATGTGACGAAATAAACATCAAAATTTGCAGTTTTAGTCAGAAACTTTACCCATTTAAAAGGAACGTTTCACGGAAGCAGAGCGGCAAACCTGGAGACCATGCAGGCGGATGAAAATTTATTCGCACGTTGGGCATGCCGCATTGTCCCCGTTCGGTTATCTCGTCCTATTCGGTGTCGCGCAAAACGCTCAGACCGTCGCGAGAGCGTAAAATTCAGTGGCGTGGCGTGAATTGCGATGTATCGATTGTTCTGCCACTTAAACCTATGATAAGGAATCGATTATTAAGGTGTTCGCTGCGAACACCCTGTCTATCGATCCTTTTCCATAGGTTTAAATGGCATAACGATCGATATATCGCAAAGCACGCCACGCCACTGGTAAAATTCAGGGATGACATGGGGTGCAAAGGGCCGATATGGGGGTGCAAAGATGTGAAGCGGGGTGATAATGACGCCACTTTCGATCGGAGGGTTAACAAGTGTACCCCGGTGACTAAAAACGGAAAAACCCTCCGAAGCGAGTTTGACAAAGAATACACTACACTGGGAAAAAAAAAAAAAAAAAAAAAAAACACATTGGATCTAGAGTCGAGACTCTTGAAAACATTGACAAGAAAAAATACTCTTGATTCAATCAGATTTAAGCTCAAATCAAAAGGAAATCCGTTCAAATTAAGAGGCTCGGTTCTTGATTTAAGCAAAAATCCGATTGTATCAAGAGTATTTTTTCTTGTCGATGTTTTTAAGAGTCTGGACTCAAGATCCAAAGTGTTTTTTTTTCCAGTGTAGTAGTTTTTTTTTTTTTTTTTTTTTTTTTTTTGTTTTTGTTTTTGTTTTTGTTTTTTTGTTTTTTGTTTTTGTGCATTTGGTTTTTATTCCTGTTTATTTAGAAACTTAGGAATCTACAGCCATCTGTAGACATGAGTTTTTAACATGGAGATTATTTTATTGTCAGTAAACATCGAGGGGATTTGGACACATTCATGCTTCTGCTTTCAAATTTTCACGGATAGAGGTCGAATAGAATCTGTTTCTGCAGATCCACTCGTCAAGATAGAATATTTAAAGAGTGTATAAAATCGTCGTCTCCCGCACGGAGAAACGTAACTCTATTCTAAGGCTGCCAGATTGACGCAAACGATTAAGTTACTTTACAACGTTGTATCTGTACAATTTTTGTCAAAAATTCTCCTGATTTTCGCATGGAATCTGAGGAAAAATCAGTGACATTTTCAATTAGGAATGCCCAAGATTCTTCTAGTTAATATGCAATTTGTGAGAGGGGATTTGGCAACATTGAAATAAAGTTACGTTCTTTCGTGAGGGAACAGAGACAAGAGACCCTCCACTAGTAACTTGGCCATGGTGGAAGCTTTTACTTTCGGGACTTCAGCATTCTACTGTTGACTTACCTACATGGTTGATGTTCAACAACGTGTTGGCAGTTTCGTTTTGCAAACAAGCCGAAAATGGCCGACGTTTGGGAAAGTTGTTTGGCTTATGACGTCATCCGAAGCTCATCATCGACCATGTAGGTAAGTCAACAGCCGAAAATATGGTGATGACTGTTGCTCGCTCATAATTTTCCATAAGGAATTGTTGAAACCCCGAAAGTAAAAGCTTCCACCTGTCGCTAGGAGGCCAGTGGAGGGTCTCTTGTCTCTGTGAGGGAAACGACAACATGCGTTTAGGATGACAACCTAACCTTGGAAAAACATGTACATTTTTCACCCGATGATGAATTTTCAATGAATTGGAGACGAACGGCTTTACTTTAAGGCAACAAGTTAGTACAGCTATTCGTGGTGATTTCTTTTATCCGTTTACGGGGTTTTCAAGGGACGTTTTAAAGCTGCTTAGCAGTAAGTAACTGTAATCGACCCGTTAGATCTCCCAAGTGGGGAGAAAATCTAGTAGTTTGAGTGGCATTTTTGCCAGATTGTGCTACAAATTTCGAGCTTTTTTCCGTTTCACGCAAATTACTCGTAAAACACCCATGCACATTCAATTGATGTTAACCAGCGGACTCTGGGCCAAGAATACTTCAATAATGAAAACAGGTGAAACTTACCATCCAAAAAGAAGAAGAAAATTGCCTTCGTTGAAAAGAGAAAGTGACATTTCGACTTACCTATAACAAAAAGAGAGACGTAAAATTAGTCAAAGAGGACACTCCTGTTTCTTCTCTGTTGAGATCATATTTACAGGCATCAAAAGCTGATTTCAACATAATACTTTACTTCTATTAAAACGCACTCGTACAATACAAATGACGGAAAAAATCTGAGATTTAATATGCTGTTTGGATGTGTACCTAATTTGGAGCAAGAAAATACACTAAAAAATGACCCGAAACTGTACGTAACAAGGTGAAGAAATTGTGCTGGGTCTCAGTGTTCGAAACTCGCCTTTGAATTTTAGGAGCCGTGTGGCGCGTCAAGCCCGATTTTTAGGCGCCATTGAAGATTTTTTAGGGGCCAAACTGACTTTTTGCCTGTACATTACGGCGCATTTAGTGAAAAGTCAGACGCAAGATGTTTTCGTGACAGAACTAGTAAGTAGCTGTAACTTGAGGAAGGCAAAAGCACTTGCATTGAAATCGTGAAGGATAGAAAAAGCAAGCTTTCACTTGTAGTGCTGAAAATTCTGAGTTTTTTTCAATTCAAATAGATTTGTTATTCTTTCTTTTTGTGACTTCCTGTGAAAATCCAGATTTTTAGAGGCCACGTTGGCGCAGAGCCTTCATTTTATAGGCGCCATGGCCGATTTTTTTAGGCGCATTTGGCGCGTTGGCGCCTGTGAGTTTCGAACACTGAGTGTGATCTACTGATGAGGTCTAATCGATTCTTTGCCATGGCTTCAAATGGGTAAAATATCGACGGCCGAACGACAAAATCCGCTCGCGAAACAGCGACAAGCGAATGCATCTGAAGTCATCAACGGCTCGTTTTAAATCCCATCGACAAGTGGGTCGATTATTGAAACGCAATCGATACTATCGATCGACCCTCGATCGATAGGTATCATTTTGAAGATAGGCATATAATTAACAAGGCATTTCGATATAATTCAACACTTCAAGCGCAGAATCCTCTTCTATGTCCCCGCAAAGAATCTGTTTGGCGAACGGCTTACGCCCGCGCTAAGCTCTCGTCCGCCTTGGTGTGTAGAGCGTTGCTGCCGGATCGCCTCAGAAATTGGATTATTTTCGTCTCGATTCATACAAAAATTAGGAAGAACCGGCAACATTGGGCGCATCGAGAGGGCTCCGGCGAACTTCGCGTGGAAGGAGAAATGTGTCGGTTGCAAACTTGTTCGTGGCGAAAAGAATAGTTATATTTGGATCGCATTTAGCAATTTGGAACTACTTACTGATGTTTTATTTTTAATCGATGTGTTTTACGAAGCTTCCTGTAGTTTCCTGAAGGTTTTCCGGAAATTTTCTGAAATGATTCAAAAATAAAAATCATAGAAAGTTTCGACGCGTTACTCTCGTTTTTCAATTTTCTTCAATCAAAAAACGAATCAAATACGATTAAATTTTTTGAATCGTTATAGTTGAAATACATATTTCAATTTAAATATAGTAAAACAGGGCAAAAAGTGAAAATAATGACGCGTATTCTTAGGTTTGCAGCGATTTCAGCGTTGCGACAGCCAGGGAAGGGAACGCGGCTGCGTGATCTTCGCGGTTTGACGCGCCTTCAATCCGGCTGGCTGCAACATGCCTACATCCGTGGTCGAATAGTTGTATCATCGCGCCTGCCGTCCGGATGAACTGAAAATACCGACGGCTGCGCGCGAATAGAAGCGTATTTATCTCCGATTGTAACGTTGCACACATCTAAGTATACATTCTGGCCCGGTTTAAAAACTACGTATGTGCCATTAGTTTCCTATGCACATAAGTGTTTTTTTTCAGATGAGCCAGAATTTATAGTTCCGAATTGCAAAATGCAGTCCATTTCGTATTCTTCAACGCTACACTCCTCATGGGGTTTTTTCGACGAAATGTTTTTTGTTACCCTTACTTAAATCGCATACGTGCTTCCTCGTGAATAAAATAGAAAATTATTTCCTTAATATCTCTCTTTCTTACCCATAAAAATTTTGTCGAAAAATGTCGTTTTTAAGTTGACGGGATAAAGCAGTTTTAGAGAGGAGAAAATGCCTACGAGAGCCACCATGACTTAGACCACCCATATGCCGCTCTAGTTTCTTGTCTTTTGACAGTGAGATTCTGGGAGGGGAGTGTCAAGGTGAGGTTATGTTTGATTGTTTGGATCCAATGGAGATGTTGCATGTGTGAGGAATTTGCGATTTGACTGTTGATTACAGTGTAAAAGTTCGTGAGAAACACGATGGTGCCACTGGTTTTTTCTGAAATCAACTCCCAAGCTCAAAAAAAGCTCTCAAGTTGAGGCCAAAGTGGAGGGGATATCCCACCCCACCCTGAGAGTCCACATCTACATCAAAACAAACTCTCTATGCACAGATAGGGAGCAAATCCATTGACGGGGCTGCCACTTTATTTGGGGACTCCCAAGCTCAAAAAAAGCTCTCAAGTTGAGGCCAAAATGGAGGGGATATCCCACCCCACCCTGAGAGTCCACATCTACATCAAGACAAACTCTCCATGCACAGATAGGGAGCAAATACATTGACGGGGCTGCCACTTTATTTGGGGACTCCAAAACTGAAAACACGGCAACCCTGCTAATGTATTTTCTCCCTATCTTTGCAAGGAGAGTTTGCTTAGATGTAGAGGTGGACTCTCAGGGTAGGGTGGGATATCCCCTGTATTTTGACCTCACTTTGAGCGCTTTTTTTGAGCTTGGGAGATGATTTCAGAGAAAACCAGTGGCACCATCGTGTTTCTCGCGAACTTTTACATAAGAACCAACAGTCAAATCGCAAATCCCTCACACATGCAACATCTCCATTCGATACAATCGATACCCATTGTGATGTGGCACTAATAGCGTCTATATCTGTCGCCCCCTCCAGACTCTGGAGCGCGACCCATTCGGGTCGCCATAGCTGTGAATGCCAGGTTGCGGGGAACAATTTGACGTAGGAACTTCGATCACGCTTGTACCATACTTAGGCATCACTATAAGGTATATGGGAAGCAGCCCATTTGCGCGAGGGTTGCAGAATTTCGCGCAAATGGGCCTTCACTACTATTCATGGTGTTCCATAAGAACCGCTAATGGACCACTACACAAGGTACGAATTTAAGCAATCTGATACATGTTTCTTAACTAGAATTTCACGTAGAACACGATTCACACAACGAAATTTACTGAAACCAACTCCTAACAAAGATATTAACGTTTTTATTTCATATTGGTTACGAGGAATTTGAACTGCCCGCTCACAAGAAACTCAAAGCTCTACGTGAGTCAAATCGCGCATTACAACGGTTCCAGCAAGCTTCTCAATCGAGCGATGTTAATTTCCCACCATATGTTGTTCAAACTATTAGCAATTAGCTATAGCTGAGACAAAGCGTCAAGATTGAGGTTGCCAGATTTTTATATCGCAGAGACTGTCATGATAACGTTTAGCGCGGGATGTGAATCACGTAGAGCATAGAGTTTTTCATGAGCGGGTGGCATCAAGAATCAATATTTATCTCCATAAGGAGTTAACTGCGGTAATTTTTTTCGTGCGCATCGTGTTCTGCGTGAAATTTTAATTACGAAACATGTATCAGAATGCTGAAATTCGTACCTTGTCTAGTGGTCCATTGGTTTATAAGCCATAGCTATTTTCAGTGTACTCCCCCATCATCATTAGTTTCGTGCTTGTATGACGGCACACGACACGCTCATCAAATCATGAAAAAAAAAGTTCATGATCTCCCAAAATACCGGATCGTTTCCCCTCCCGACCGATAAGCAAATCGTCGCACGGTGGATCAAGTCAATAGGAGAGGTCGGACAAAATTTGGAAACTTTAAACGCTTATAACTCCGTTTCTAAAAAACTTTGAGGTTCCAAAGGTGGTCCCATTGGTGATATGATCTACAAGAGGCACCCCTCGAAATTTAAAATGTGACGAAATAAACATCAAAATTTACGGCTTCAGCCAAAAATTTCATGTCCGACCTCTCTAATTGACTCGATCACTGTGCGGCTAAGCTAAAGCAAGATAAAAGTACTAAGTATCCGATCCAACCGAAGGAGACAAGCCGTCTAAAAAACGGGGGGGGGGGGGGGGGGGGGGGGGGAGGAAAGGGAAGGGCAAAAAAAACCGGTGAAGTCAGCGAGGATGGCGGCAGCTGTTATCTCGTCGAGATTTGGGTTTATCTCCGCTGATGGGGCAGTAAAGTAAAGATGAGTAAAAAGCAGTGAAAATCGCATCGGGGTGGGGGGGGGGGGGGCGTTCGCCGCCACCACTTCGCCTCTTGGGTTGAAGAAGTTCGCACCGAGATTGAATCTTAGCATCGCATCGTGGCGTCCTTTGCGATGAGTCGATTGATCTGTCATTTGAACCTATGGAAAAGGGTCGCTTGTCAGGGTATTCCGTGATATTAGACTATACCGTAGCTTCAAATGGGAAAATATCGATTTCAGGTTGCCACAGAATTTAGAAAATTAAATTCCCTGACACGTCCCTGACAAATTTGGTGAATTTTCCTGACAACTGAACAAATGCCGGATTGTTAAAAAGACATTGGTAGAAATGGAGTATCTTTACAGTTTACACCCAGAATTGAGACAACTAATTCTGGTTGGCCATGGTGGTACAAAAGTGGGCACCCAAACGAACGTTATTGAGGGATAAGGATAAGGAATACTGCAATCTCTGTCATCCAAAAACAACAACATCAAAAAACTGATCAAAAACCTAATCAAAGAAACTGCAATAAAATAAAATGAGATTGATTTGTGAATAGTTCCTTAATCTATTTTCATTTTGGTGTGATGAAAATAACAATGTCATCTTGATAAATCGCACTTGGGTTATATTTTCATTGTTTTTGTTCACATTCGAGCCACCGTCATCTTGGTGCACACTTTTGGGACACCATGAGCGAGAACCAATCAGAACTGGATTTTTTTTTTAAAAGCCACTTTAAGCCCAACCAGAATTGAGGTGTCTCAGCTCTGGGTATAAAGGGACTTTAGGTAGAAATATTTTTAGGGCAAAATTTGTTTTTCAAAACGCAAAACCCACTCGATGAGAAAGCAAACAAATGCAACGCTTGTTTTTTCCCTGACATTTCTCGGTTTTCCCAGTATTTCCTGGCTTAGACAACCCTGTCGATTGTCATTAATGACGCTTCACCATCGACCGATTTAGAAACTACGTCCTACGTCATTCGATATAATACCCAACTCTTGGTTCAAACCAAAACAAACTATCATATAACTTCATGTACCATCAAAGTGTACCAAACACTCTAGTGGCTTGCCTCTCTATTCACTGTCGTGCTAAGGAAGAAAGTCGTATGAATATTCGAGCGTCGTCAAATTTCCTTCGATAAAATAATCATTTTATAGGAAAATTATGAATATTTTTCCTTGAAATTTTCGGGAACTTAAGTAAGGTGAAATTGCGAGCAAAAGAATCTGTAAAATTGGAAAGAAAATGTTCCTATGTTTACCAGGAAATTCGTGTTTTTATCGAGGGAAATTTGGCAACGCCTGGAGGTTCATACGGCGTTTTTCCTTAGCACGGCAGGACAGTACTCTACAAAAAAATAAATAAATAAAAACAATATAATTTCATATACGAATTCTCTATGAGTTTATTGAGTTGATTTATTGAAATTTAGTCATTGATCGGTCAAAATTAATTAAAGACTCATTATATGCGAGAAATTTCGATCAATGTAAGAGACACTCGGACGCTTTTTACTACCATGACGCAAAGGGCGCGAATCAGAAACACGGTTCTGTGTTCGTTTACATTTGAAACAGGGGTTCGATATTATACCGAATGATGTCGCCACTAAATCAGCCCATTGCCGTTTCGCGATTTGCGATGAATTGATTGATCTGCCATTTTAACCTAAGCAAAAGGATCGAATACCAGGATGAGCGCGACGAATATTCTAATGACCGATTCTTTACCATGCCTTAAAATAGAAAAATATCGATAGCCGATGATGACACTTTACCACTGCCGTGCCGTGATTTACGATAAGTCTATTGATCTGTCCAGAGCCGGATTTACCTACTTGCCGCCTATGGGCCGCCTGTATTTTGCCGCCCCCTTCTCATTCGTTTTGAAACATCAATAAAAATCAACGGGGGGAGGGGTGCATAATACGCGTTTACTCGTGTTAAAAACATTTTTTGCGTAAGTCCTATAAACACTACTAGCAAAAGTTCACGGAACTTTGCGCGAAAGTTAAGTTCCGTAAACCTATCTCTGTCTGGATAAAGCCTTCATTAATAAGAAATGAACGAAAAAATTATGAAAGAACAAACACGAATGTGGTTTAATAATCTTAACGTCCGCCGCCGCCGTGCCGCGCTGACCGCACTGCGTTTGGCGCAATGCGTGAAGTATCCCTACATTCTTGTAGGCGCTATGCGTTTCACGTCCGTCGACCGCTGCGCTGCTATGACCGCACAGTGTACGACGCAATGCGTGAAGTATTCATGCAGTTATGTAGGCGCTAATATTTGTTACATGCCGACCATCGCGCCGAGGGCTTCTCCTTGTCATCTCAAGTCCTCGTCATCATTCCTTTCCGCGCCGCGCCGCTCCAGGCCAAATTGCGTGTTTGAATTCTCTCTGGACTAATTAAAAGTGCTGTCTCTTGTATCACCGAAAGACGACGAAATTAGCAATTACTATACTCTCAGGAAATGAGAGATTTTGTGGCCTTTCCTCGTTTGTAATTATTTTCCCGAATCCGATTTTTCTTGATACCTACATTTAAAAAAATTGCAAAATTTGCCGCCCCTTTTTGCCGCCATGGGCCGCGGCCCATGTGGCCACCCTCTTAATCCGGCCCTGGATCGGTCATTTAAACCGATGGAAAAGCATTGATCATCAGGTTGTTCCTAACAAACACCTCTCTTTACCAGTTTCAAATGAGAAAATATCGATAGCCTATGATTACGCTTCACCACTACCGTGTCGTGGTTTGCGATGAGTCATTGCACGTTCGTGCGAAAGCTCATACGGCGTTTTACCCTAGCACGGCAAATTCCACCCTCAAAAAAATAATTTTACAGAAAAGTAGAGTAGAGGTTAAAAGAGTATGTTCCTTTGAATTTTCGGGTAAGATGGATTAAATGGAGATGTCGCATGTGTGAGGAATTTGCGATTTGACTATTGATTCTTGTGTACAAGTTCGTGTGAACACGATGGTGCCCCTGATTTTCTCTGAAATCATCTCCCAAGCTCAAAAAAAGCTCTCAGGTTGAGGCCAAAATGGAGGGGATATCCCACCCTACCCTGAGAGTCCACCTCTACATCAAAGCAAACTCTCCTTGCAAAGATAGGGAGCAAATACAATAGCAGGGTTGCCGTGTTTTCAGTTTTGGAGTCCCCAAATAAAGTGGCAGCCCTGTCAATGTATTTACTCCCTATCTACGCATGGAGAGTTTGTTTGGATGTAGAGGTGGACTCTTAGGATAGCGTGGGATATCCCCTCCATTTTGACCTGAACTTGAGAGCTTTTTTTGAGCTTGGGAGTTGATTTCAGAGAAACCAGTGGCACCATCGTGTTTCTCACGAACTTTTACATTGTAATCAACAGTCAAATCGCAAATTCCTCACACATGCAACATATCCATTTTCGGGTACGATGGATTAAATTGTCAGTATAAAGTTCACGTTTTGTCGGAAGGACTTTGGCACGTCCGAATATTGACACCGTGTTTTTTCTTGGCGCAGCAGTTTTCTCGAGAGGGATCTTCGGTGGCCTCTCGAGAAGACTGGAGACTGGAGAGGTCCCGAATTCTTCACCGCACGCTGGACCCAGTCAATGCTGCCGTGCTAAGGAAAAACGCCGTATGAGCCCTCAGACGTTGCCATATTTCTTTCAATAAAAACTTAATCTACTAGGAAAATTGTGAATATTATTCTTCAATTTATTCGGAAAATTTTGTTTGCAATTTTATCGAAAACGTCCGAAAGTTTCAAGCAATAATACGCATGATTTTTCTTCGAAATACATGTTTCACGATCCCATAAGTCGGGGTCCCTGATGGAGTTGCGATTTGATTGCATTAAAATCGGAAAATACGAAGAATTTTCCGTGAAACTTACCCCTAAAAATCCAAAATCGGACCACTTTACGCCCGAAAATGATCCCTTAAGGACGGGGACAGCGGCCTCCTCCATAATTTCCCTTTGGTCAAAAATTGACGTAGACTCTCCGGAAAAATATGGTATCCCTAGCAATCGACCCCAAGGAATCCGATTTTCATGGTTCTGAAGACCCCTTAGCCACCACCATTGGAGGGGGGGGGGGGGTAAAAGTAGGAGGCACAATTTCAAAAGCCCCTTAAAGAGTTTTTTAGCACTCCTAAAAGATCGATTTGAGATCGCAACGAAAATCTTTCGGTCTTTCACGCTGCGCAATGGAGATGTTGCATGTGTGAGGGATTTGCGATTTGACAGCTGTTTCATATGTACGAGGGCGTTCAATAAGTAAGTATCCCCCCTCTCTAAAATCCATAAGAATGGACCAATTTTAAAAACTTGGGCTCAAAATCTTCCTTAGGATATTTTGAGTTCAACAAAACAAACCGCAACAAAATCGGACTATGTGCGGCCGAACGCGAGCCGTTTGAACGCGCCGAGGTGCTCGACGCTCCCGCCGAATCTGCGAGGGATTTGAAGTCCGCTACAGGAGAAGAGCTTCTCTGCCAAAGCCTCAGTCGTTCATCACTGACGAAAAATCAAAGAAATTTTTGTAGAATAAGGGGCTTCCCTCACTTCTCCACATAACCAGCTCGATCCAAGAAAGTCTGATACTGAGACTAAGACTAAGAGAACAGCTTTTGGATGCCTCGTGCGTGGAAGTCTTTCAGCTGACGCGGATGAAAGAGTGGACGGCTAAATTGACCTCTTCCACTGATTCAAAATTAACTCCTCCAAGTTCAGATTTCAGGAACGGGAATAAATGGTGGTCTGGTTTGCCATTTATCATCGTATCTGAAATCTGAACTCGGAGGAGTCAATTTGGAATCAGTGGAAGAGGTCAATTTAGCCGTCCACTCTTTCATCCGCGGTCAGCTGAAAGACTTCCACGCACGAGGCATCCAAAAGCTGTTCTCTTAGTCTTAGTCTCAGTATCAGACTTTCTTGGATCGAGCGGTTTATGTGGAGAAGTGAGGGAAGCCCCTTATTCTACAAAAATTTCTTTGATTTTTTCGTCAGTGATGAACGACTGAGGCTTTGGCAGAGAAGCTCTTCTCCTGTTGGCGGACTTCAAATCCTCGCAGATTCGGCGGGAGCGTCGAGCACCTCGGCGCGTTCAAACGGCTCGCGTTCGGCCGCACATAGTCCGATTTTGTTGTCGGTTTGTTTTGTTGAACTCAAAATATCCTAAGGAAGATTTTGAGCCCAAGTTTTTTAAAATTGGTCCATTCTTATGGATTTTAGAGAGGGGGGATACTTACTTATTGAACGCCCCTCGTAAAAGTTCGCGAGAAACCCGATTGTGCTACTGGTTTTCTCTGAAATCATCTCCCAAGCTCAAAAAAAGCTCTCAAAAAGAGGCCAAAATGGAGGGGATATCCCGCCCTACCCTGAGAGTCCACCTCACATCAAAACAAACTCTCCATGCAAAGATAGGGAGCAAATACATTAGCAGGGTTGCCGTGTTTTCAGTTTTGGAGTCCCCAAATAAAGTGGCAGGCCTGTCAATGTATTTGCTCCCTATCTTCGCATGGAGAGTTTGTTTTGATGTAGAGGTGGACTCTCAGGGTAGGGCGGGATATCCCCTCCATTTTGGCCTCACTTAGAGAGCTTTTATTGAGCTTGGGAGTTGATTTCAGAGAAAACCAGTGGCACCATCGTGTTTCTCGCAAACTTTTACACAAGAAACAACAGTCTAATCGCAAATCCCTCACACATGCAACATCGCCATTGATAATGTTCTGCAGAACACCGCGTCAAACTTGCAGTATGCGCATTTGTTGAGAAAACATCAAACTCTAAAATGAATCATTTCTAAAGCTTACGAAATTATTAAGGACGACCGCTTTCTATCAAAACGAGAGAACTATCCTCGACATAAAGACAAACTTTATCTTTATTTTTCACAAGTTTACGGCACTATCGAACCGCGACCCTAGCGTAAAAAATGCCGTTGAGGTACGAAAAATCAAGAGATGACAACGAAAGAAAGCTCTCTCTCAAACTCACACGGCTCTTTGATACCACTATTCGCGCTCTAGGGGTGTGCTTGAAGTATCATCAAAATTGAAGGCGAAATGAGACTCTGGCTCTAGACTTAGACTGCGTGCTTACGACTTTTTTCAATCATAACGAGGAACTTCAAACATCAACCGAAAAGGCGGTGAAAGATGTGCCATTCCTGCTGGCATTCAAATTTCCAGAAGCAGTGGATGAATCAGAGATGACAGCGTGATTGTGCCAGTAGAAAGTCCTGACCAGAATGTAATTGGACTACATTTTGCAATTCATTCAGAACTAAAATATCTGGCTCATTTCAGAAACGACATATCGACGGTGAAACTACCAAACCACGTATCTCGTTTGCGGTGTTAAAAAATCTACGCTCACATTTTATTTTTTTGAAGTAGACCAAATCAATATCATTCCTTGAAATTTTCACGGATTTTCTCCGCACAAAGAGGAAAAATCACAGAAATTTTTAAGACTGGATGTTAAGTAGTTTTTCATTTAAAAAATAAAGTATGACAGGAAGTCTGCGACGTCGCAAACCGAGATACGTGGTTTGGTAGTTTCACCGTCGATATGTACCATCAGTTCACTCATCATTATTACGTTCTCATCAGCTCATCATCATTTCACTATGCACATAAGTCTTTTAACCAATGGGCTAGAAAATGCAGTTCCTAATTGCAAAATGTAATCCACGGACTTTGAGGACAAGGCGCCTAAGTGTAGCTTTTGCTATTTCGAGAAAAACATGTTTGAAGTTTCGAAATGACATTAATCCTTAAGGCAAAAAGTAAGTTTAAACTGACTAAGTAATTGATGCTTAAAAATTAGAGGTTGGGAGCAAATTTTTCACAGTAAATGCATTCAGACTAGTTTTGTGTACTTGAAATCATTAATACCTAAATTTTTTTTAAAAAAACTGCACTTAAGTAGGTATGCGCCTTGTCCTCCAAGCCCCGCAATTATATTAACTGTGACATCTACATTTAAGTATATTGAAACATATACTGTGCAAAATTACTGTGACGATATTTTGCAGTTTTGAAGTGCGGATCTAGTCTTTTTTATGTGAAGAGTGCCATTCCATTTAAAAAAAAAAATCTAAATTCTTATAAACTCATCTAAATTCCTCCTAAATGTACCTATCTAAAATTCCTTTAAAATTATGTACAATTGAATTTATATCCTTCGGTACTTAATTCTTTTTTTTTTCTTAAACGCTTTTTTTAGTCAGCTTGTCTGAGATTTTGATATTGTTTAAATCTTTATAAATCTCTACTTTGAGTTGAGTGATTTACATTATCATTCTCTTACAGAATGTCAATCTGTGATTTGTAGCTGAATTTCCAGGGTGAGGTTTTGCTGGGGGTTGTCCGGACACCCATCAAACAAGGTGCGCTCCTGATGAAGGAGCATTAAGTATATTGATGTGTCAAATTCATATTTAATCGTTTGAAATTGCCAGGCAAAACACTGAATTGTTGTACCTAATGCTCCTCTATTTTCACCCCATTCAAATCGCCTAAAATGGCATAATTCTACATCTTGCTACTACATAAAATCTTCCCAACTACCCACTACTACTAGTAAAATAGTACTGACAAAGGACAGATCATGATTGACAACCCTAAAAATGTACGGCCAGTCTGTGCAGCTTCTCCTGAAGTGTAAAGCTATGCTTGCAAAAAGTTTCCTCTTAACGTACGTTGTCCGTACTTAAACTGCATGGAACTAGGAGTTAGAAGTTGGGTCACACTCAGCTGAATTCCAGTCAAGACCCTTTGATGAGGGATAGTAGATACAGAAGATCAACCATCCTACTAATGTTATTTGTTTCGAGCTATTGATTAAAATAAAAGAAACCAGCGTAAAAGCTCTATGAATAAGACCACTGGAAGTATGCGTCGGTGATTGGTCTCGATGGCAAGCATTGGAGCTTTCAGTGGAGGGAGATTTATAGCACTTGTGCCATGGACTAATCCTTCATTAAATGTGAAATCAACGGAAGTTCGCATAGCTAATCAGGGGATAAGCACTTTAATAGGGTTTAGGTATCCAGTGATTACATAAGATAAAACAGATTATAATCACTCGATGGGTAAGAGCAATGATAAAAACAAAACTGTTCATCATTATTCATACGACGGATGAACGTTGGAAAAATGCGTCGAATATCGGCAGTCAACCAGAGAAGGTCTGAAAAAATTTAAAATACTTGTGATCTGAAAGGTTGATCCATCGAGGAAAATAGGTTATGTGCGCTCGAAGGAAGTGCGACAGGATAAAATTGAAAAAAGAACTCACCAAAGCAGGCCCTTTCAAAATTGTGAAAATCCTGGGTTTCCTAGTGAACATCACAACACAAAAAATTCCGGGAAACACACCCATCGTTGAAAAGCCCCACGATCTTTAATGTGGGTCAGGAACTTCACGAACTTCACTGGTGGTGATACGGGAGAACGCACTGTTATCAATACTGCCAGCTATAATTCGACGCGACATAATCGTAAATTCGAAGAGAAAACGAAAGAGAATTTACCGAGGCTTCAAAAATCGAGGCGTAAAGATGAAGTAGCTATGGAACGAAAACAAATCGTTATCAGTCGCGGATGGCTACCGTAAGATTCGCGATCCATGTCGGTACTACAGCTGTCTCGTTCAAGTTGCGACTCGTTCGACACCAAGAGGGATCGAGTCCTGGGTTCGATTCCTTAGGTTGATTTGGTTCTTTCGATTTTCGACAATCAAATGATAATGCACCTCCAACACAGAGATGCAAAATGTTTCACGTTTCCCATTTTTCTAAAAAATTTCGTTTCACCGAAAAGTGCATTTTTATTTCCACAAAATAACAACGATTCTCGCGGATTTCGTGTGCAACCCGCAACAATTATTCGGGCATGGACCACAAGACAAGGCGCAAATTAAAGCATTGTGATGGATAAAATCTAATTAAAATTTCACGTAGAATACGATTTGCGCATCACAAATTACTGAAATCGACTTTTAATGAAGATATTAAAGGTTTCCAGATGCGTAAATTCAAACTTCCCTCTCCTAGAGAAAACAATAATCTACTTGAGTAAAATCGCACACTAAATTTATTGGCACTGTCTTTTTGCTATGGAAATATAAGACAAAACATCAATTTCGGCGCTTCGGCTCAGCTACAGCATTTAACATTTTGAAAAACACAGTTAGAGGAAAAAAAGAAACATCACTCGATGAAAAAGAGTACCAAACTATTGGTAGTGCGCAATTTGACTTACGTAGACTCTGATTTTCCTTGAAAGCGGAAAATTTAAATATTTCGCATTCAGTGCTAAATAAGAACTAAATAAACCCTGTTCGGCAGTTGATTTCAGTAATTTTCGTTGCCCAAGTTAAGTTCCCTGTAAAATTTTAGAGAGGAAACATACAGTAGAATGCAGAGATTCGTACCTTATCTAGTTGTGTAAGCGGATAACCCGATGAGAAACTTCAGAGTTTGACTCATATTTTTTATTTTTCAAAATTCAAAATGAAAGTTTGACTGTTTTGATGTGATTCGATCACTGCACCCTCCGTCGAAAGAAGCTGGAAGTGAATCGAATGGACGAGTCACGAAGGAAGGAAGTCGTTTCAACGATTAACGAGTTGTCAAAAGAGATCGCTCTTATCAGCACTAGACTCGGTACTGCACATAGCATACTTGGAGTATTGAAGGCGAACGTTCATTTCAGCTTCTGGGGGGGTGATTTTAGGTTGAGTGACGAGACTGTCACTAGAGCGTGTTCGAGAGCTGGAAACCGCGAATCATAAACAGCGTTGCCGTTTTAATTCGGAATTTCCCCCGTTTATTATCCCGTCAATGAGGGATCCTCCAATACGAGTTGAACAAGCCCCCTTATCAGAGGGTGACTGATGATGACTATTTTCGATTATTTTCAGGTTCTCTCTTTTCTGGATTCCACTCATTTTCGCCCTCTTTCAAGGCGAGAGGGATAAGGGCTCATTGCAAATTATTCATGCCCTCGTGGGTAGCAGCTGTTTAAAAAAAAAAAAAAAAAAAAAAAAAATCAAGAAACCTTGTACCTACTTACTCAAGTGTTGAGATAACAACTCTAAGAAAAACTGTTGAAAGTTTTTTGAAAATACCCTCTTTAAGGTTTCATAAGTTCAAATTATGAAAGGTATTTAAGTAAAATAAAAGTGTTTAAAAACACTTAATAAATCTACTGTAGCTATTTAGCACTTAAAACCATAAGAACTCTGTTGAAAAAGAAGAGTATATATTCTTTTATAAAATTATAACGTTTTTCAGTACCTATGAATTTTCTTTGCACTCCACATTGAATGCTGTGGTGAAACAGGAGTAAAATACAATGTTTCGATAAAAATATATTATTCTCTTGTTGTATTCAATGAGAAGCTTATTTTTGAGTTTATTTTGAGTTTAGCATAAAGCGCGGTTCAGCTAAGTGACTTTTAGAATTTTGCAAAATTTTGATGCCAATTTTTTTCAAATCCTTCATTTGAAAGGTAACTTTTATGTAGATTTCATTTCAAAAGGACAAGATTTCCTAGCTCATGTATAAAACTAGAGGTAAATATATATATTTTTTTAGGTTCATGGTGAAAAGTCTAAAGAAGTTTCATGTCTCTTGTCTCTTTGCCTTATCTAACTATTCTCTATTTAAGTGAAAACCCTAATTTTACTTCAACCTACTTTATCTTTAAATCAGGGTGATGGGTGGTTGCATTGGAAAAAACGCATTTTCGGACTTCAAAGGAAATATTTTCCTAAAATTAGCCGTGTAGATTCAAAAATGCATAATTAAAGGTCCAATTTTTTCTTCCCTTCTTTTTTTGAGTGCGTATTTACAATTTAGACATTTATGGTGAGTGGTAGAAAAAAAAAATTCTTTTCCTAGGGATAGCTCACGAAGAAAAAGAAGAGGAGAAATAATGCAATAAGATGCAAATGGTGACAGTTTATTAGGCAGAAAAAATAATACACTTGTGATTTGAAAAAGTCTGTGATTGAAACCTGCAGCAATATTGGAAAGACAACAGTATAACCAAATTGATGCAATGAAACTGCAGGAGAGAATACCTCAATTGTGGTGTTTCAAAATCTTCGCTCCCGTATTATTTTTAAGAGAAAAGCAAACCAACATCATTACTTCAAATTTTCACAAAATATTTTTCATACTAGGATGATAATCACGAAAATTTTTTAGAGATGACATTGAGAAGTTTCCTTCTAAACAAATTAAGAATGACGGGAAATCTGCAAATTCACAAATTGAGACACGCGTTTTTGCAGATTCACCTTTGAAATGTATTGAGACAACAGTACATTTAAAGCGTTTAAGAATCAAATGAACAGAGGAGGCAAGACGCACTGGTCACTAGGCACAGATTGTGATCATTCATAGAGATCGTAATGATCAAGGAGCTTCAGTGACATCATGTCTCTGCATTTTGCTCCAAGCAAGTTTCATTTAAGAATCTTGGGAATTTTTAAACCTTGTTCCAGGAGATTTGACTTTTTTATTTTTTCAGATTTATTTGCCTGCCAAAACATTGTAAACTTAAATGACTAGTGCAAAGATGGTGATAACAAACATACTATGTAAATTACCTACAAGAAATAGTTAGCTGTATATTTCTGTCAGCATTGGTCTATGTAGTTACAAGTGGTAAAAAAGCAGCTTTAGTTACAGTAATTAAAAATTATTATCGGTTAATCAATAAAAATAATATTTTTTGAAAGGACAAGGTAGTTCAATCCTTTCAGTTTACTTTTTTTTGTTGCTTGAATGTAAAAGAGCAAAAATAAGGCATCCAATAGCCACTAAATCGTCATCTCCCATGCTGAGAAACTTAAACCCATTATGCTGTTTCAGTATTTCTTATTGACATTTTATTTTTTCATGCGAGAATCGTGGCATGAGACTGCCTGCTTGAAGTTCCAGTGATTTTTCTTTACCTTTGTAAGAAAAGACACGAAATTTTCGAAGAAATTTGTGTAATGGTTCTCCCTCGAAAAAATAAAATGTTAGTATGTAGAGGTACCGAGATAGTGCAGACGAGATACGTTCCTCTGTACGGGAGACAAGTTACAAAGCAAAGGAAAATACTGGACGTTAATATTTCATAAGAAAATTGTACCAGAGACTGGAAAATAAAATTAATGCATCAAACAAGAATTTAGGGTTTTAATTTATGATTAGCAACCATTTAAGTGTTGAAATTTGAATCAACCAAAAGATTTGGCTGCAAAATAAAGTCAGAGTAATGAGTTTTGGGAGTTAATCTCTTCACTACAGTATTCCCTCAAAATTAAAAAAATCAGCAAAACTTAGTTAGCATGAACTCCAGGAGACAACTCAACAATTTACAAAGAGAGTTGAATTGTTTCATTATATATGGCCAGATTAACCGGAAAAATAGCCTAGCTGCATTTGTTGTTCCCTGATTATCTATCATTTTTCACTTTCTCAACAGAGAAAACTGCTTAAAGGCCTTTAAATTTTCTGATTTTATCTTAAATTAAGAGGAATACGTTCACAAGACAAGTTTCAAGGTTGCTTCATTTCCATTTTACAAAATAAAACATCTGAGTAGGAAAAGTCTGATGTGCGCTGATGAAGACTGATGTACACTGATGTGTCTGTGACACTGATGAATTTGTCTTCGGTGTAAATTTCCATTGTCTCTGTGTCCGAGTTCAGTTTAAATTGAATGCAGGAAGAAGAAAAATTGATAGTTACGGCTTTCAGACAATAAATAATACTGAGACTGCTTCCATTTTAGATTTCTTGATGAAAAAAACTGATAACTAAACGAAATCCGATTTTGAACACTATTCCTGCTTGGGGAAAAAGTAACACAAAATACAGCTTAATGAAAAATTTCCTTATATCCTAGAAAAAAGGATGAGAGGCTCTTGCAGTGTCAATAATTCAACTTCAGCAACACGACAAAAAGGACAACACAGAGGAGAAATGAAGAAGCAGATAAAATACGAGGGAAAATTTGTGAAGGGAAGAATAAGAAAAGGAACAAAAAATGTGAGAGGAAATTAATTTCGCTTATAGTTATACTTCCGATGGTTTTCAACGGCATTTCGTAGTCATACAGATGTAAAAATAGTTGAAAAATGTATTGTATTTACATCCATAGTTCTCAAAAAATACTTTTTTGACAGAATTTTTTTCATTAAACTTCTTGAGGAAAGAAAGTCTTGCTTTCGTCCACATCAGACGCAACTACACACACTGAAAGGGGTACTAACCTAGGTACTTTGGAAACAACTACGTATCTAAATTGGCTTGATCAATTATCACATTTTAAATAAAAATGTAAAGGGTTTAAGCTTCAGGGATTTGAGGGGAAAAAACCAACGGACCACTAGACAGAGAACAAAATTAAGCACAATATTACAAGTTTCCTTGTGAAAATTATACGCAGAATACAATAGATGCATTAAAACTTTTCAAATCTAACTCATAGGGGGAAATAAGGCATTTTTTGTGTATGTCAACTCACAATCCCTGCTACAAAAACTGTGAGGTCTACTTGCGTCAAATTAGGCACAAAACTAGTTTTGTTATACTTTTTAATGGCAGAATTTTCCTGTGTGCTAATTTTTTTTGACAAGATTGGTTTGTATCATAAAAGGAGTGAAATGGGTGTAAAATCATGCTCCAGTTGTTGGCCTCATGTATATCAACGGTCAAAGTTCGAAACCACGTATCTCCGACTGTGACACTGCAGACTTCCTGTCATAATTTATTGTTTTTTTTTTTTGAAAACTGATCAACGTGACTTCTACAAGACTTTCATGATTTTTCTTCTCCATTAACAGAATATTCCATATAAATTTCAAGCTATAAAGTTGGTTTGTTTCTCTTTGAAAATAGCAGCAAACTTGAAACACTACAATGAAGATACGCTGTTTTGCAAACCCGCCATTGATATATTGTTTTTAATGGCTGATTTGACCTCTATTGATAATGGTTTTTTCAGAGAGGAGAAAGTTTGTACTTACAAAGTAAACTACGAACATTAATTTTTCACGTATGATTCTATTTTGGACATTTTTGTTACATTGAACATATACTGTGTGACATTTGATACAAAAATATGCCTTTTAGACGAGTACTTTTTACCCTGTCTTGTGGATTTATTGAAAAACATCTGAGCCAGTCCATGGGTGACAAATAGACAGTGCAGAGCCTTGTTATGATCAAGGACAGGGGTCAATAAATACTGTACCTTTAAATATTTTGGACAAAGCTGAACGAGTTTTTTAACTGTTTCTTGTGTGGGTCTCCAAAGGAAACTTTTAACATTTTTTTTTCTTTTTTAATATATATTCATCTTGATAATGTAAAGTTTTGATACCGATTTTATTAGTTTGTGTGATCCAGTGATTTTCAATGTAGCAAGATTAGATTAAAAAAAATAGATAATTTTTGCAGATTGCACTTGGTTGACTTCTCTACAAGAGAAGAAATATTCCAACTTGTTCGAGATTACACAAAATAAAAATTACAAAAGTAGCAAAATGAACAGAAGTGATTGCGATACTTGAATAATAAATGATATAGTGTTAGGCTCATTAAGAGTACTATCAGCATGAAAAAATGGAAAAAATTAATCTAAATTTGTAACTGTTTAGTTTTTATTAGAATGAATGAACTTATTGTTGAATGTTTATAACTAGTATCCAGAATGGAAATGAGGGAACTTTTAAATGGAGTATCCATTTATTTTTTACAATAAAATTGGAGTAGTATTCTAATCAAACACTGCTTAAGTACTTTCAAAAATATCTATCGTTCCTTTAGCTTGTCGACAATGGGAGGTTGAGTACTGTTTGCCCGTGAGCAATGCATTTTGAAAAGCAAGTCTGCGATCATCGCAAAGATGTATTTACAAAATGACAAAAAAAACTAATATATACTGAGTCAATAGGTAGAAAATAAATGCTTGAGCACAGTAACAAATGGACATTTTGCATTAAGACTACAATTTCTGGCTCAGTTTAGAAACAACGTATGTACCAGTTGGTTTCCCGATTCACATGCGTGTTTTTACGGATGAGCCAAGAATTGTGGTTCCCAAATACAAAATGTAGTCCAAATATGCTGCACAAAACTGTTATCCTCAATGACTAAATCAGAGCTAGGATGAACACGCTGATCATTTAGTTGACATAAAACTTATCCAAATTTTTAACAATGCAACCATATGTGTTTTTTTTATTTCAATACATAATGTAGAGGACAAAGAAAGGTCATTCCTTAAATTTTTTTCTGCTATTTTGTGTCAGTATAAGGAATACATACTCTAAAAAATTTCCAAGTGACACTTGCATTTCATTTTTCTTCACAGAGTGGACATTTTAAGAAATTGTGGTCAAGATAAGCGCTTTTCAATTTGGACCGCATTAGGAAGCCAGGAACTAGATCACATCAGCTATTGCCAAATTTCATCGGATGATTCATTTTTATGCAGGGAAATGGTAATGTAGATTCTTTAGCAGATTGCAGGAATTTTTTCCAGTGACAAGTAGGAAATTCTCTGCAATTTTTTGGAGAATCTGAGAAATTGTTCTCTTGCAAAAAAATAATTTGTTCCATGACATTTGGCAATGGCTGATGTAACTTGGTCCCTTTCTGCTTAATGCCGTCCATTTCAACATTAATGCGTATCATTAGTTACACCCACATAAGGAAAAAAAAAGGTCTATCCACAGAGGGGTTTACTACCGTCAGGCGTCTTAAGAATAAATGCTTCAATTTTACTTCCGCTCCTCACAGAGTATGAGCAAACATTTTTAATATGAAAACTGAGGCAGGGAAATTGATCCCCTAAAAAGCACTATAAAAAAAAACAAAAGAAGGAAAAAAACTATTGACGAAAACGATCTTTACTTATTTCCAACTTTGCCATTCTTGATTGCTTCTACTTATGATCTGGGCATCCATAACACAATGACATTAGGATATTTGGCGCTCCTTTGCCCTTGATACTAGATAATACCTTTTAGGGTAAGAACAAAACATTATCACTCGGAAAAGAGAAAAGAGGACGGGAGAAACAAAAAAGACAGAGGGAAAAGGGCTTGCATAGAAACTGAAGCAAAAGTAACAGAGATGATATTATCAGAACTTAGCTGAGAAAAATAATTTAGAAGACTCGGAACGCTGTAATACTTGAACACAGAGTGCTTCCACCCAATATAATTCTTCAGCATATTGTTCTTGCTGGTGAATTTTTCATCCATTCTTTCTATAATTTTTTTCCTTTTATTTCTCCAATTTCATAGATGAACAAGGTTAAAAAATTTACTTTTGTTACTTTGATTAAAGCGGTTAAGGAGATGCCAATTTTTTCAGATTCCTATTTGCCATCTTTTGACACAAAAATTAAGTTGATTTGATGAGAATGCAATGTTGATAAATAAATAAATAAATAAATAAGAGATGTCAAAGACTATTTTCTTGAAATTTACCAGAAAAAGTGAAATAACGTCCAATCTGGGTTATCTTGACTGGAGACTACATTTCTCACATTTCGATGGCTGAAGTGATAAAAAGCAAAACTTAGATTACAGCTTGGTTAGTCTCCACTTAGGTTTCACTTGTCTTTTAGTTTCCTTCACTGATACTGACAAAAATCACGAAAAATTACAAGGAAACATTTCCATTAATTTTCCTTGCAGAAACTCAAATGCAGTCTGAGATATTTAAATGTTGGGACTATTTTTTGCGTTCAGCCATCAATTTGTTACAAATAGCTCATACAGAGGTATTGGTATTATACCATAAACTTAAGTGAGGCAATATTCAGAATCAGAAAAGTTACAGAAGAATTTGAAAAAAAAGGAGAGAGATCCATTTGAAAGGCTACTATTCCAATAATACCATCAGTGTAAGGTTAAAATTATAAAAAATAAAACTCTTAGATTAGAAAATAAATAAATAACATTTCGCAACAATATTGTACACAAAAAGAAAATAAAACAATGTAGGACCCATGAAACACGATCAAGTAAAAGGATATCACAAACCGATTTGGTTAACTTAATATCTCCGCTGCTTCCTGCTGAAATTAACCTCGCAGCGCTTGCAATCGGTTCTGCATCTCCTCCAGTTCTTTCTCGTCGTCCACGGTGCTCTCTTCGGCTTTTGATGTGCCAGGTACAGACTGCGGGGTATCGGTAACAGCAGCCGGTGCTTGACCGAGTTGTCCCTCGGTTAATTCCCATAAAATCTGAAATAATGAAATGCACCAATTTAAGGAGTGTCCAATGCTCAAGGGTTCTTGCCGCACAAACGTTGCGACAGGTAAATGGCATTTTCCAGTAAACGGCCATACGATGGAGAACCAAGGGAAAAAATAAGTTTCGAAAAAGAAAAAAACGCATTTGAAAATGTAAAATGTCGGGTCTTCTCGTATTGCTGGATAAAAAATCTTGTTTTTAACCAGTAACCTTGATGAGAAATAGCAGATAAAAATGGGAATCTACAGGTATTTTAACCATGAAACATTCTCTAGTTAAATCTATCCATTCACGAATTCATTAAACTTATGGATGGGTGACATATGGAGGATTCAGAATACAAGAACAGGGCAAAGCCGACAAACACCCTTGTATAAAAAATACCCCAAGTGACAAATAATACATTTTTGGATAGGGAACATTGTCAGAATTTAGAACAAGCATTTTCTGCAGATTAGGTAAAGCTGCTACGCGCCTTTTGACCAATAAATGCCTTGCTCCATGAGAGGCCTCAAGGGTAATACAAAAATAATTTTTCCTGATAAGTTTGGAAAAAGAGCTGAAGTTGTGACAGCTTTAATGGAAAAAAGAAGAGAGAAAAATCGGCAAAAATTTGTTAGAGTTTTCTTGATACATTCTAAATTTTGCTTTATAATTTTTGAGAACACTGAGAGAACTTAGGTATCTAAGTGCTAATAAGCTTGATGAAGATTTGAAAATCAACCAACATTTGCAGAAAGTGCAACTCATAACTTGATAACATAGAGCCATCTATTTAAACAATTTATAATGAGACATTGTCTCATTTGTTGCTCTGCAAATACATTTGAAGTTTCTCTCTTTTTCCCCCTTAATGATGGTTGATGGTTTTAAACAGGAAACTTGAAAACTACCAAATTTAGAGCTTTGAGCATATTCATACTTAAGTAAAGTATTATACACTACAGTAACTTCATTTTGGGAATACTCACTACAAAGCACACAAATTTCTCTCGAATTTTGCTTTACGTTAGACGCGAAGCATGGCTGCTTAAAATAGAATTTCTTTGAAATTTCACTTACTTTGTCAACTTCTCCTTGTACTTCCTCCTCCATATCTTCTGGATCATCGACAACCGAGTCCATGGTTTCATCCAACATTTCTTCAATAATGCCGGCCTGCAAGTGAAATAAGCAGTTAGTTGATGAAACACAAAACATACCGCTGTTCTAATAAATTAGTTGTCACTGATGTTCAAATATTTTTGTAGTCTTAAAAATTAGAAACAGTTAACTGAAGTAAATTGAAATGCATAAATTTAAAACAAATTTCTTCTTAATATTTACACTTTACATTCTTGGAAGTTTAAGCCTCTGCTTGCAGAGGTAATGGAGTTGCTCTGAACGTACATTGTGCTACTGATGCTTCCAAATGATCACGGTTGTTCCATCAAACAGTTTTTTTCGGACTATGCTTTTTTTCTAACCTTTTTTCATCCAATTTTCTTCTTTTTCTTTATTTTTCTCTTTCTTTTTTATTATATCCTCCACTTTTTTTTTGGTTTACAAACAACCAATATATATTTGCAAATACTCATAATTTTTCAGTAAACAAATTCGTCAAGAGTTTGGGCAGTGTCCCATTGGAACATAGAACCATAAGGGTTCAAGATGAAACTATCTTGCAGTAGTACCAAGGAGACAAAATAACTGCCAAATGATAGAGCAGAAATTATGATATGAAACTTGGGCTGAGAGACTTGTATCGAATTAACCTATGAACGTAAGATGTAAAAGCCACCGGAAAGAAGAAAGCCAGGAGGGCCAAAAGTGGCTTGAGTACAGATCATCTAGGTCGAATATAGAAAAAAAACCTAAAAAAATATGCCGCTCATGCTTACATAGACTTGTTGACAATACTAGTAGAGTCTCTTTATACCCAGAGTTAAGACAACTCGATTATCAGCTGACTGGCAGCCGGCCTTGGCTGGCCATGGAGGCACAAACGAGTGCACCCAAACAAACGATATTGAGGGATAAGGATAAGGAATCCTGCGATGTCTGTCATCCAAAAATAACAACATCAACAAAGTTGATCAATTAAAAAGAAAATGAGATTGGTTTTTGAATAATTTCTTAATCAATTTTCATTTTGGACCGATGGAAATAACAATTTACTCTTGATAAACCACAATTAGGTAATATTTTCATTATTTTTGTTCACATCGAGCCACCGCCATCTTGGTGCACTCGTTTGGGACTCCATGAGTGAGAACCAATCAGTATTGGATTTTTTTTAGGCCACTTTCAGCCCAACCAAAAGTGAGTTGTCATAACTATGGGTATAAAGGGACTCTAAATACTAGTAGTGAAACAAGAAAGCTGAGCATCATTGGCTGGCTATTAACAATGAGGCCATCAGCTGCAAGTCTAGTCATAAAGTGAATTACTGATTGCTGGATGATAAACTGGTAGAAATGAAGTTTCGGATTGAAAATTCTCAAATTTAATAATCGTCAGAGACTCTAAAAAACTGAAGGGAAAAAACTAAAGGGCTAAGTTGCCAGTGTTTTAGTGATTGTGACAGGCAGACAGTTAACTCTCCTTGCAACATTTCGTGAAGCAAAAATCCACTTACAACCTTTAATTATTTAAGTCCTGGCAAACATCCATAGAATAAAATGCCTTGTGGGTATACATTTTCGAGTTCAATGTTGTTTCCATAATGTTACTAGATACAATGCTCCGGGACTTTGGTTGCGCAGTACAAAAAAAGTATAGGGTGGAATACTCGAAACGCTGATTTGACCAATTTATACTTGTGGAGGTGGAGACAAAGAGAGAGGTCTCTCATTTATTACCTTTTGCCTTCATACCATCATAAAAAATTCTTTAGATCTACCAAAATGACTTCTGGGACAATATTTCATGCCTTAATTTTAAAACTTTTCTAGTGATCTAGGTATTTATGTTACGTCGTTTTGAAATATTACTTGCAATAAATTTCAAATGAATGCTTTGGAAACCAGTTCTGAATTAACTGGCAGATGCAGACATATCTTAGTCTTCTCATTTATAGAATTGGCCTTTCAATTTATAAACCCATTTGTCTTGCAAAATTTTGCAGTAATGAACATTTCTTCGCTCTTTACATGCAAATTCCTCCAACTTTGCAAAAAGTTTGGTCACAATGCTAAATTTTACAGTCCCCTCCAAAAATCGATTCAAGGTCAATTTATGCTTTAAAAAAATAAAGTTTCAAATTTGAGAAGAAGTTAATAGTTTAATGATCCCAAAGCTCTGTGTTGATTTAATTACCTTCATCATTTCTTTGGACATTTCTCGCATTGTGGCTGCCACTTCAGGGACTCTTACAAGACGCTGCATTGCTTGCATGACCTCGGTTGACTTTTGAAGAGAACCAGCAACTCTCAGGACACCTAGAATTCAAGTAAAATAAATTCGAAACAGGAATTAATTCACAACTCATCAAAATCATGCAATCAAGTGAGCCGTTTATTATCAATTGATCACTGAAATTTTCAGGGGAGTATACGCAAAAGTTTAAAAGAAAAAAAACCAAATAATATTGAGAGGTCCGGTAATTTAGCGTACAAGCGTGACTGGCGCTTGTGATACTTTGGCTGGAAGATGACAATTTGCCTTCTGTTTCCTAAGATCAGGCAATTCAATGGTGAAACTGTGGAAATGCGTGTACCAGTTTGCTGCGTTGCAGACATCCTTTTCTACTTTACTTCCTGCATGCAAAACTACTAAACGTCGGTTCTTGAAATCATCAGTGATTTTTCTTCTCTGTGTGAAGAATATTCTGTGAAATTTTCAAGCCATGACGTTGGTTTGTTCTGCTCAAGACCAATCCACACAGGTCAGTCATTCCCATGGACGAGTTTTGGTACTCTACTGCGCAGTGACGTACTATTGAGTGCTTGCAATGTATTTCTTATGGGAGCACCCATTGTGACGTACTATTGAGTGCAGCCGAGTTAGGGCCGGGCGGGGAAGTGGCTTTCAAAAAGATGCGCAATGACTGACCTGTGTGGATTGGTCTTGGTTCTGCTTGTAAAAAATAGAATACCTAGAAGCTAAGATTTGGAAACAACCTAACCGATACATGCATTTTTGCAGTTTCACCATCGATTTTCTGCACCCCTAGATAGTGTTAAAAAAGCAAATGTACTTACCCAACTGGTTCTTCATTTGCAGCTGAATTGAATTTAAGTGGGCTTTGGAGGTATGGATTTTCTGGATTGTTTTTCTTGCTGAGAGGATCTCCTTGGCAAGGATCAAGCAAACATCTTTATCTCCTTTCTTGGCAGCCTCTTTCAAAGTTCTTTTCACCTTTTCTTCCTCTCTTTTAATAGCTAAAAAAGAGATTCAGCTCATTAGAAATTTTTATTGCAAGCTTACAGGAGGAAAAGGAGAGAAAAGAGAGACAGGGCAGTAAGTGTGAATATGACCCTACGAAGATTTATACAAAGACTAAGATTTGTATTCATTGTCGTTCCTTTAACAGCTCTTTTGATCAGTTAGATTATATTTAAAAATTTAAGTGCCTTAAACTGGGTAGGAGGCCTCATATGGTTTACATTGTGATTTAGGTATTATAAAATGGAGCTCTTGCATGCATAAAGGAATTTGCGTTTGAAGTACTATCACTTACATAAAACTTTGCGAGAAACACGATGGTGCCACTTGTTTTCTCTAAAATCAACTCAAAACCTTTAAAAAAGCTCTCAAGTTGGGGCAATGATGGCGGGGGTATCCCATGCTACATTAAAAGTAGTATATCTAATAAAAATACTACTACTTTATATCTCGTCAAGCTCTCTATGAATCAGTTTTGGGGTCCCCAAATAAAGTGGCAACCCTGTTAATGTATTTTCTCTCTATCTTCGCAGCAAGTTTTTCATGATATAGAGGTGAACTCTCAGGGTAGCAGAGGATATCCTCTACATTACAGCTTCAACTTTGAGAGCTGTTTTTGAACTTTGGAGTTGATTTCAGAGAAAACCTGGAGAATCATCCTGTTTCTCGCAAAATATTACATAGGTATCAATACTTAAATTGCAAATTCCTGACAAATGCAAGAGCTCCATTGTGTAAAGATTTATACAAGGATGAAGTTGCGTTACAATCAGGCAATATTGTGCCTAGAATATGGAAATTATGGCATTTTCTCGAAACTACATTGTGTAAATCTCTATTTTTCAACGGCTGAGACTTAAGTTTGGTTTGATTTAATCAAGCGTTTTTGTGCTCAAATTTTTGTAAAGCACTCCTCTATGCTATGGTGTTGGTGATTCAATTTAGAATTTGTATGTACTTAGGTTCTTTTGTCCGCCAGCGGCCACTTTTCATCTGGACAGCTGAAATACAGATAAGGATAGGTGAATGAGAATAGAAAATTGTTTGGTCTTGTTTACCATTGATTTGACGATCTAATTGGTAACCTTCTTTCCGGATTTTATGAGTCCACTCATTGACCTACAAACAAACGAAAGGAAAAATGAAAAGTATTCCAGAAACAAAGAAGCTCGAATTGTAATACTGAGGAGTTAAAAAATGCTATTTTAAGCACAGTGAAACGGCAAAAGCCAGATGGTGTACAAGTCAACAACAGTATAATAAGGGAAGAAAGCCAGTTACTTACTTAAAGGAAATTTTTAAAAATGAGATTAATAGCTAGGTATAATAAGTATTTATTTAGAATACAATATTTTTTAATTTTATTTTGTAAATGGCAGATGTAGGTATGAGCTTAGATGCCTGTCATGATTGTTACCCCTTCCAGTTTTATCTGGGCAAAGAATTGGAACAGAAATGTCTGGTAATGAGTACTTATTCTCCTCAGAAAAAGTAACTGCTCCTTTCACTTGTGGTTTAAAAAACAGCAAAGAGAGATTTGCCATTAGCCATCATTAATGAAAACAAAATGCAAGAATTAAGATAGTAGCGTTTCCGTTCCACTTTGGGCACAGCCTCCTGAGAGGGCACTCAAAACTAATATATTCCCTGCCAGTTAAAGTTTTTCATTCACAATTGAAGGTAAAAGTACCTGCCAAAATTTACTAGAATTCAAGAGAGTCTTAAATTCAAAGTTTGTTCTTCCCGCAATCTCAGGTTAATAAATTAAAGGTTGGGACTTCCCTGTGAAGTCGTTGTCAAGGGTGGCTAGTATAATGAGGCGTGTAGTTTGAAATATGACCCATTGCCAATATATTAGTCCCCAGTAGAACCTTCCCTGATTAGAGCAGACCAGCGCACATATTAAACAGCCTGATCAGTTCATTACCTGACCCAATGCAGTTATATTTCCAAACATGTATTTTAAATTGAAGCCACATTATGACCTTCCGGACAAAGGCATCCCATTATATTAAAAAGGACGGAGAGCAATAACAACGCCAAGCAACAAGAGCTTTCTATTATGAAGTTTAGCGACACCCAAACAAGCTTTCTCTTGCTCGAGCGAGCTGAAGTTTGAGGTTATGCTTTCACAATGGAAAGAATTTGTCGAAAATTATTGCAAATGATCGTTAAGAAAACAACACAAATGCAAGGCTGCGGTTCGTGAAGGAATTATGTAAAAATATTTGACTTTATCTCAAGGATAAAGAGGAAAAATAAAATCTACCTGAGCTTTAGGGTCAGTTTCCCGTGACTTCCCGAACAGACCCATAACTGCTATTACGAAAAAACGAAACGGATGGATTAATTTTAAAACAAAACTCAAGGAATTTGGAGAGAAAACTAAAAAATCAAAGGAATTTCATACACATGATCGTAAGAGGCTTGGGACTAAGGAAAACAAACAAAACAAAACACAAATTTTTCGTTATCTCTTCCTTGGTAAATGGTAAACAAATCATGCATGCAAATGAGTCATCCGTTCCCAGAGATTGCAGGTGCCGGAAATAGACAAATACTCAGCTGCCATTGGCTGCTTGGTTATTCATCATCGTAGCGCGGTATTTTCAAAAATGCGCGTTAGTGCACCCAGTAGCGCAAAGTGATGGTCTTGAAGAGAGAGCATTAGAGATTGATAAAAGATTAGTCTGTCTTACATTTAAAACAATAAGTTTGTCTGCAAGAGGAATTTGGAGGAGCAACCATTAAAGTTTGATAGTCATTTAATTTACTAGAGAGGTAAAATAGGCGAATAGGTACGCGTTATCTTCGACAAACGAATGATAAGATGAGTGGTATGACGACAAAAGAATATCTACTACGGCGGCAGTGGCTCTTTAAAAGCACTGCCTTAAAACTTTCAATAAAACTCCAAAAATTTACGGAAAAAAACTTGTTTTCTTCTCTTTTCAAGTTTTACTAGAGGTGAAACGTAAATAAAGTCTTTTAACGACGACTTTACAGCTTACACCATTATGCATATTTTTGCACTGACTTTTTTTAAAATCTATGTTAAACTCTTCTTTATTATTATGATTATTTATTAAGCTTCAGTTTTATTTGAATAAAAAATACGCAAAAGCAGTTTCATCATGCATTTAATGTGCATTTTAATAGGTTTTCAGAGGGTTACATTTTGAAAATGTAGGGTAAGAGTTTTTTCAAAAGTTATTTTTACAGTCGTTGCTATCAGCAACATAAACCAAGCTCGGTAATTAGCATTACTTGAAGAAAACCATCGACGCATCTGGATAGAGCTCTTTAGATACCTAGCTCTTCTTATAACAGTGCTCATCATGGTTGAGGAGTGATCTGTTGTCGAAAAATCACCAGATTCTTGGGTAAGCAACGGAAAAAGCTGATTTTACAGGTCACGACAGGGTCAGTGGCGTTAATGATCGATTATCGATAATTTCCCATTTGAAGCTGTGGCAAAGAATCAATTATTAAGGTACGGAACCTTAAGGAGCGAGCTGCCCGCGGAACTTGGCTGTTTTGAAAACGCCTTCAAATACGGCGTGATACCTCACGCATTCCGGAGAGTTCAAATAATGGTATCATTGCGCCGTAAGAATGTGACGGAAGATTTAACTGGAGATAGCCTCCATGCACGCTGGGCGTGTCGATTTTTCTTTGAAATTTTTGCAGTGGTGAATGCATAGCTGAAGTATTTAGCAAATGGGTAGTTTTTCTACAAGGATTAAAAATAAGCAAGTGGTACGGAATATAACAAAAGAATATGAACTACGCAAAACGATAATCCGGGTATCGGAACTTGGCTTATTTGAAAACGCCTTCAAATGTGGCGTGATACCTCGCGCATTCCGGAGAGTTCAAATAGTTGTATCATTGCGCCGTAAGAATGTGACGGAAGATTTAACTGGAGATAGCCTCCATGCACGCTGGGCGTGTCGATTTTTCTTTGAAATTTTTGCAGTGGTGAATGCATAGCTGAAGTGCGCTTAAGCTAGAATTGTATTTAGCAAATGGCTGGTTTTTCTACAAGGATTAAAAATTAACGAGTGGTACGGAATATTACAAAAGAATATGAACTATGCAAAACGATAATCCGGGTATCGGAACTTGGCTGATTTGAAAACGCCTTCAAATGTGGCGTGATACCTCGCGCATTCCGGAGAGTTCAAATAGTTGTATCATTGCGCCGTAAGAATGTGTCAGGCAGATTCATTGGCGTCTTTCCTCTGGCGTCAGACGCCGCGAAAAGACCGCTCCTTGCGTTCCGTGAGGTGTTCGTTGCGAACACCCTGTCCATCGATCCTTTTCCATAGGTTTAAACGGTATCTCAATCGATAAGTCGCGAAGCACGCCACGCCACTGGACAGGGTTACTGTCGAGTGGACAGCGGCCCTTAGATTGTCAATACGTCATCGGAAGACGTCGATCGAGAAATGGACTAATTATAATCAATAGGAACTATATCCATTTTGATATGCGCCCTAAGATCCATAAGAATACATACATGATAGGTGTCATGTCACAATGGACATATTTCGTTTTGCTTTAAATGCGTCCAATAGAGATAAAATTCGTATATGCGCCTAATGCCTACTTCTATCACCTGTTATTACGGAATTATTTTCAGCTCAACATTCAATAAGCACCTCTCTATGGGTACGCGGCCCGATTATTGAACGTAAGTCGATAAGACAAGACACAGCCCCGTATTAACCATGCAATACATCGATGGTCAAAGTGCGAAACCACGTATCTCCATTGCGATGTTTAAACATTTCCGCTCCTATTGTATTTTTTTGAAGAGAGACAAGCTAACGTTACAGCTTAAAAGTTTTGACTGCTGACCGAGAAGAAAAATAGGGCAGTTTTCAAGAAATTACGTTGATTAGTTTCCCAAGGAAAACATCAAGCATGTCAGGAAGTTTGCGTTGTCGCAAATTTCGCACTTTAGCCATCGATATCGTATTTCGCTGTCTTTTGGACTGTTTTAAGTTTTCAATGATCGACTCCAACTTAGTCCAAACCCAAAATTCCCCAAAAATAGCGTTAAAAGATTTGCTTCGACAAAAAGTTTTTAAGCGGAGTTGATAAAAACCGGGCATGGGTGTATGAGCCCCCGAAGGGGGGGGGGGGGGGTCCAAGGGAGGCTTGCCCCCCCTAGAATTGAAGACAGTATCATCTGCCCCCTCCCAAAATACTGGATGGGGGAAAAACCTTCGTCGAGGATGATTATTTCTGTTAATTTAGAATCTTAATAGACGTATTTATGCTAGAAGGAACTATATATGTACATAGGGTTTGCGTGTAACATAGTTTCTTTTAGCATAAATACGTCCAAATGAAAAAACCGGGTTCATTCAGGTAGTATCATCTAAAATGTTAATCTTGGAAGCCCCAAAATGTGTCAAAATAGATTTAAAATGTAAATAAATTTCCAGATCTGTTGAGTGCAACAATTCGAAAGTACTCTTTTCTGAGAGTAAAAAAATAAACGTAGTTGTGCCGCGGAAATTGATAGAAAATCTGCGTCACCCTGGTAAAAATTGGCGATAGGAGCTGCGTTTCAAAATACTATAAGAATTCGTATATCCGACTAAAGGAGGCGACAGAAAATCATATAGCTGGCTGTAGAAAGCGGAGAAAATCATATAGCCGGGCTATATGAAGCTATGAAAAAGTATACAGTCGGGCTATAGTTCCTATCGCCGGATTATACTACTTATCGCCATCTGCTATGAAAGGCTATAAGAAATTGTGTAGAAATTCGTGTGCTTTGAAAATCATTAAGTTTGATACGGAACCACCTTAATATTTAAAAAACACACATTATATTTTCCTTTAATACCTATTTTTATCAATCAATTAAAATGAGAATAATCTATACAGAGTGTGCAAACATTTCAAAGTCATGAGTTGAAAAACGCTGACTCCGCGAGATTAAATATAAGAGCCTAACACAAAGCGGAGCGGCGACGCACTGGCGTTTACAAACCTAACAGGGATACTTCACGCATTGCGCAACGCGTGAAGTATCCCTGTTAGGTTTGTAGGCGCCAATGCGCGTTCAGCGCTGACTGCCCGCCCGCCGCGGCGCGCCGCAGCGCACCGCGGCGTTTGAAGCAACTATTTCACACCAGAGGTATTGCACAGTATCATACGAAATTGAAGGCACTCCAACATCTTAGGAATGTCAGGCATCCGTCAAAAGAACGGAGCTTTCCTCGCAAATTAAATCAAGATACTGCGGCCCAAAAAGAGAGCGGTAGTCCAAAAACTCACTAAGTCCTAGCATCCGTAATTAGTAACTTTATCGCCTGACTGTTGCTTAATCGCCATCGTCTATAAAATGCTATAAGAAATTGTGTAGCCGGCTATAGAAGCCATTGGAAATCTTACAGCCAGCTGTAGGTCTATGGTATTTTGGAACACAGATTCTACTGCCAATTTTTACCAGGGCACGGGAGCCTCAAAATGCGTCCAAATAGATTTGAAATTTCAAAAATATCCCGGGGGAGCCCCCTCCCCCGACCTCCCTCAGGCCAGTCCCCCAGCAATATGACCTAGGTACGCCTACGATCGGGTTTAAATGAAATAATATTTGGTGGGCTTGGAGGACAAGGCGCATAAGTGCAATTTTCGAAAAAAATTGAGATATTCATGAACTCAACTAAAACTAATAATAAAACTAATATTTGAAAGTATACCTATTCTGTGAAAAATTCACAACTAAAATCCGACTTTGAAGCATCAAAAAGTGAGTTTAAACTTCCTTTCCGCCATAAGGCTTCAAGTAATATTGAAACTTAAAGCACATATTTCTTGATACAGGAAAAACTGCACTTATGCGCCTTGTCCTTCTGGCCCTTCATTTATAGCCACTCGGCTGCAAGGTGCATGGAACGAAATAATCGTGACGCTATTTTCTTTGGTCTTCTATCACAAAGATACTTATCACACTCAAAAAGAATGATCAATGAGTGATTACCATGATATAAATTATTAACAAATGCAAAGGAGGAGTTGAATCAGCAGGTGAGGAACACCCTGTGGCACAAAATCTTTAACGACAAAATTTCAATTCCATGAAAAATTGTAGTTTTTTGTTTATTTTGCACTGGGACAAAATTGCATATTTTTTGTGCGGTGAAGCGGATGTCGTAAAAAAAACCGCAGTTAAAAAGCATACTTTGAGCATGTTATGGTCAATTTAACAAAAGTTGCGATAAAATGTAACTTTTTCTTTGCATTGTGCTACAAGGGTCTGAATCGCAGTTCAACGGGTGGCGTTCCTATTAAGGTGATTCGATGGACGCCATATTTTGTGTCAGAACGGCATGCGATATATCGCATCAATTGGTTCCATTTTTTCAGCTACTCGTCATTTTTCTCCTATTTTGAGATCGCAATTCTGTTGTCAGGAGACTAAAGCACTCACATACCAATTTTAACAAAGAAATTCAACGTAATAAAGGCGTGTTTTTATAGAGAGAAAACATAGCATTCGATACTGACATCGAAACTGCACTCGAATGCGATATTTTCTCTCTAAAAATACCAAGCCTTTATTCCGTTGAATTTGTTTGTTAAAATTGGTAAGCGAGTGCTTTAGTCTCCTGACAACAGAATTGCGATCTCAAAAGTGGAGAAAAAAGGCGAGTAGCTGAAAAAATGGAACCAATTGATGCGATATAGGTATCGCATGCCGTTCTGACACAAAATATGGCGTCCATCGAATCACCTTAAAACCGAAATGATTTTTCAGTGTGCGGCCGCTAGAGAGGGTATAAAGAAGAAGAAAACCGAAATTAAAAAAGTGAAAAACTTCAAGTGTGCACTTTAGATTTTTGCACTATCTCGCCGCGACCGAGTCGTTTCAACTTGAACCCATCACTTGAACGAGAGCACCTGATCTTCCGTGCAATCATAACTCATCAACGACAGCAAACTTCACTCACTTCTCCAATTCTTGCATCAGAGTGTATACATGGGAGAAGTATGGAACTCTTATGCGAGGCGAATTTTTAGATTTTCGGTAAGTGGCTGTGCAGAAACCGGCTAGGCACGAGCTGAGGGCAAGAATGAGGAAAATAGGGAAATGAAAATCATTCGCGATGAAGTTTTATAGAGTGCACTGAAGCCTTTAGCTTGGCGGACTTTGACTCTGTGCCGTTCGATTAGTGTTCAGAGTCATGCGATTTTTTGTGAGGTGAAGAAAAAAATCGTCATCTGTTGGTTGTCACTCCTGTCGTCATTCGTAGGTTGGTACTCCTTTCGAAATATCAGAGAATTTCTCCCGGGAAAAATGAAATTGCTGATTTAACAATTTTGTAGTTAAAAAGTGTCCGGCGTGCTTCTATGTAGATTTTACAAGAAAAAAATGCTAATTTAACCAACCCCGCGTTTAAATTAGCTTTCCACTATTCTACCGTGCTAGGGAAGAACGTCGAATGAACTTTCGAGAGTTGCCAAATTTCTCCTAATATATTATTTTTATGGGAAGTTAAGTATGCATACTTTTTCTAGGAATTTTCAGATATTTCAGATGAAATTACGAACAAAATTGTCTAAAAAACTGCAAGAAAAATATTTAAATCTTTCCCAATACATTCATATTTCATCAGGGGAGCCTTGGCAACGCTTGGAGGTTCATGCGATGTTCTTCTTTAGCACGGCAGTATTGTGAAATGTACATTTGAAATACATTGGACTTATTTTTTAACAATATATTGTTACATCAACAGTCCATTTTTTCCGTGCAAGCACACGGAGAGAAAAATTACTAAGTTAGGTACACGAATCGGTTGAGCTGATTATTGAAACTGATAGACAAAGCTATAGACAAAACAGACAAACTGATAGAAAAGCGATCCTATTAGTGGAAGCGGGAGGTCGCTAAAAGATATACCACATTGTTGGAGTCCATCATTTCCCCTGAGTCAGTAATAACCACCCGTTTCAACCAATAAGTTCGCTACATGTTCCCTATGTCCTCTTTGTCTATCACTTTGTCTATCAATTTCAATAATCAACCCTTATAACTTTTTCCAGATAGTGCCGATTTTCATAACTTTCCTTCGTTTGAGCCCGTAAAAATATCCACGTTATGTTGCGGAGCCTGAGTCGAGGGCTGAGCCTACAGTTGAGAGAAGCGACCGCATGAGCTGACAGAACTGGAGGTTCAGTTTTCCGAGCCGAAAAACTTCGGTAGAATGTTTGCAGCTTGTAGTTCAGTGACAAGCAATAACAGTCACTCAAAGGTCACTTTTCTGTGTGGAGTAATGATGAAACTTTTGTCTATTCAATTATGATACAAACTGAAAGCCGCGTTCTTAAATTGCGACGTTCCGGAATCTCTGATTTTATTCGTATTTTTTTTAAAAATTAAAAGAACTGATTGTTTATTTACGTTAATTTTCGAAGAATTGTAATACCTACAGGCTGAAAAAATTAAAAAATTCTGTGGAATAATGATCATTAGTATTCCTGTGAAAAAATAAAATGCAAAATAACATTTGCAACGTCGCAAAATGAGATATAGACGGCTAAATTCTGAAAACACGCGATTCAATCGTGAATAAACGTATCAAATTCGTCCTCATCGATTACTTTCAAAAATCAATTGACGGAAAATATGACATGAAATTCTAAATGTAGGTCCACAAATGCATCCTAAAAAAGAACTAGACAAATTAAATTAAATTAAAAAAAAAAAAAAAAAAAAAAAAAAAAAAAAAAAAAAAAATTGATTGTCAACAAAGACGAAGATAAGAGAAACATACCCGGATCGAGTTTTTTAACTTTTCTCTTGAGCGACGCCTTATTACTTCTTCGCAACGAAAAACGGAGCATTGCCAGTTCACGCCTCGCGACATCGCGCCTTCAGTTTTGCAGACGCAACACGGACATCCATCAAGCACGAATAGTTGTATCTCTGCGCCGTCGTCAACGCGCTTCCTTTTCCTTGCTCGGTTTCCATATTGTGTTTCAAAATCTCTGGTTTTATTTATTTATTTTTTTTTAAAGTAGAAGACCAAATCAACACCATGGCTTGAATTTTTCACAGAATATTCTTCACACACAGAGAATAAATATCACCCAAGTTTTCAAGAGATGACATCCAATAGTTTTCCTAGTCGAAAATGAAGTACTACAGAAAGTCTGCAATGCCGGAAACCGAGAAGCCTACGCATTTTGCAGTTTCACCATCGATTTTGCACCACGTCCTCCTGTCAGAGGAAAGGAGCGGCAGTTTAAGAAAAGATTATGAATTTGGGCTTATGTTTCGTAGGGCCCCAGGGAAGAAAGCGACAAGTATGTATGTGTTGCAGGCAAATAATCAAAACAGGCATTTCGTCAAATGCCTAGACAAAGTGTCAAACATTCCCGCTCCGATTAAAATGCTGACTCTTCTGTTAATTTTTGACAAAAAAATTATTTTTCTTCGTAGATAACAGTCATTATTTTTAAAAATTTGCATCATTGTATGGTTGCTGTAATGGTTTCCAGTCAAAAATTGATCATTCCTTAAAAAAGATAGAGCATTTTTTAATATACAGCATTTTTTACAATTTTGACTGTTAAAAGTACGTGAGAAGCATTTTAGAAGGAAAGTGAAACAGTAGTTCGTAGTTTGATGAGTTTTTACTTTCAAAATGTTCAAAATTCGAGACCTCCTCGTAAAAACATGCGAAAGGTCTGTATAACTTTCAAATTTTGAGTATCTGCCTAGAAATTTGATAAAATGCCTGATTTAAGGGGATTCGATGGATGCCATATTTTGTGTCAGAACGGCATGCGATATATCGCATCAATTGGTTCCATTTTTTCAGCTACTCGTCATTTTTCTCCAATTTTGAGATCGCAATTCTGTCGTCAGGAGATTAAAGCACTCACTTACCAATTTTAACAAAGAAATTCAACTTACTGAAGGCTTGGTATTTTTAGAGAGAAAATATCGCATTCGAGTGCAGTTCCGATATCAGTGTCGAATGCTATGTTTTCTCTCTAAAAAAAACCACGCCTTTAGTACATTGAATTTCTTTGTTAAAATTGATAAGTGAGTGCTTTAGTCTCCTGACAACAGAATTGCGATCTCAACATTGGAAAAAAATGACGAATAGCTGAAAAAATGGAACCAATTGATCCGATATATCGCATGTAGTTCTGACACAAAATATGGCGTCCATCGAATCACCGTAACTATTTGCCTGCGACATATTGATGGCGAAAGTGCAAGACCACGTATCTCGAATGCAGTGTGTAAAAATTCCTGCTCAAATTTTATTTTATTGAATAGGACCAGATCAATATCATTCCTTGAAATTGTCACAGTTTTTTCTGCACGAAGAGGAAAAGTCACGGAAGGTTTCGAGAACTGAAGTTGAGTGGTTTTTCATTTTAAAAATAAAGTGTAACAGGAAGTCTTACAACGTTGCAAACCGAGATACGTGGTCTGGTAGCTTCACAGTCGATATTCTGTGTAAGTTTCAAGCTATAAAGTTAACTTGTTCCTCTTTGAAAAAATAAACTGGGGGTGGAGATTTCGAAACGCCGCGATGAAGACACGTGATGTCGTTCTTTAGCCGTCGATATGTAATATTTAAAAAAACAACTTAAATCGGGACAAAGGCCGCAAATGGTAAAAAGAACACATAAAACAAAATAAAAAGCCCCGGGCCCCTGGTAAAAATTGGCAGTGGAATCTGTGTTCCAAAATACCATAACCTACAGCCGGCTGTAAGATTTCCAATAGCTTCTATAGCCGGCAACACAATTTCTTATAGCCTTTTATAGCCAATGGCGATTAAGCAACAGCCTGGCCATAAAGTGTATGCTAAACGCTACTAATTACGGATGCTAGGACTTAATGAGTTTTTGGACTACCGCTCTCTTTTTGGGCCGCAGTATCTTGATTTAATTTGCGAGGAAAGCTCCGTTCTTTTGACGGATGCCTGACATTCCTAAGATGTTGGAGTGCCTTCAATTTCGTATGATACTGTGCAATACCTCTGGTGTGAAATAGTTGCTTCAAACGCCGCGGTGCGCTGCGGCGCGCCGCGGCGGGCGGGCAGTCAGCGCTGAACGCGCATTGGCGCCTGCAAACCTAACAGGGATACTTCACGCATTGCGCAATGCGTGAAGTATTCCTGTTAGGTTTGTAGGCGCCGGTGCGCCGCCGCTCCGCTTTGTGTTAGGCTCTTATATTTAATCTCGCGGAGTCAGCGTTTTTCAACTCATGACTTTGAAATGTTTGCACACTCTGTATAGATTATTCTCATTTTAATTGATGAAAAAAAATATGTAGTAGAGGAAAATATAATGTGCGTTTTGTAAATATTAAGGTGATTCCGTACAAACTTAAGGATTTACAAAGCACAAGAATTTCTACTCAATTTCTTATAGCCTTTTATAGCCGATGGCGAAAAAGCAACAGCCAGGCAATAAAGTGTAAAGCCCGGGGATAGGAACTATAGCCCGGCTGTATAATTTTTTATCGCTTCGAGTAGCCCGGTCGAATGATTTTTTCCACTTTCTACAGCCAGCTATATGATTTTCAATCGCCTTCTTCAGTCGGCTATAACAACTCCTATGGTATTTTGAAACGCAGCTCCTATCGGCAATTTTTACCAGGGGCGTTTCGCAAGGATCACACCCGCATTTTCAACCAGCAAAACAAAGAAACTTAGAAAGAAGGACACCACGAGCCTCACCACTGTTATTGTGAGATTGATAGTGCAACCAAAATAAAACGAACAAGAGCAACTTGAAACAAAGCACATCGAAACAGAGATTTACTCATAGGTGTTCCAGCTCCATCTACGCCGGAAAGGCAGAACTGGTGATAAATGCTTCTGAATCCATGCACTTCAGCGCGGTAATTACAAACTTCATTTCTATTCTTGAGGACGTGAACCATCTCTAGTTCTCCCTCGGAAAATAATGCTTCTCAGAAGCTAAAACTTTCGCCTCATTGAAGTCAAACCGACGATTAACCGATGGTGTAATATTTAAACAAGTATTTAAAACATTCTTAATTACTAAGGTCCTTCGGAAGATTATGTAGCATCACGTCCATGATATTGGACTCCATGCTCACCCTTGATATATTTGCCTGCTCATCTCGTCCAAGATCTTGGACTCCATGTTCATCGCTAAACTTCTCACTTCTTTGCTTATGAGCATGGAGTCCAATAGCAAGTCGACGTCTCTTAGTTTTAAAGTTCATCATAATAGAAAATCGTATACTTCTCTTACATAATCTAACTTGAACTAACCTAACCTAACCTAACCTAACCTAGCCTAACCTAACCTAACCCAACCAAACGTAACCTAACCAATGCACATTTTTTAAAGAAAAAACACTTTTTCGTCTTCATTTCACAAAAATTGTCTTAATAAAGTGGACCATATGCTCGTGTGTTGTCAAAGAATACCTGCATCCCACAATTTTGGACGCTTTGCTCACTTTGATTTTTTTAAAAAATTATAGTAGTAACTATACAAATGGGCACGCCGGCGACTTTGCAACCTGAGGACAACGACCGCAAAGCCCGCTCAAAACCATCGATGAACACTTTGCAACCTGGAATCAACGACCGCCCCCGCAAAGTCCAACAGTATGTTGACAACTTTAAGCGTATCTTTGTAGAAACCCATTCATTATTTCTTCGAAGTATGAAAATAAATCGTCGCTCCGATGACGTAATGGCGTACATCGATTCGTACATGCGGGCCTTAGAAAGCGTGGATTTATATGTAAAAATGGGCTCACTACATAGCGAATATCATGTTTTACGTGAAATTTTGCATTTGAAAAAAAAAAAAAATCACCCCTCTCAGGTTCTAATTTCCGAGAAAGGAAGAGCTCTGAAAATGGCAGATCTGCAGATGGGACATTTTCTGAAGTTTTGCGAATCTTGGCAAACTTTGCAGACGTAAAAATGTCCGCACGGGATGAAAACATAGAATTTCTGCGCATCTAGACAGACGCAGCATGTCTCATCATTCTCCTCTGTGAAGATTTTAATGTGTGCCTGGCCTATGTCCTCTTCGAGCACCACGATCTTCTTTCTGATGATCGAATAAAAGTCGGTAAAACGGCACTTGACTAACTTCACATCCTTCGCCGAAACACGATATATTTGGTTTTCCACACGCAATGCCTTGGGAAACTGACAATTTAGGTGCGGAAAATAATTATTCAAAATAATGCGAAATACTCAAAACCTTCTCCTAGCTGAAACATTCAGCATCTCAAAAACGTACGATTTATGATTAAACCCGACCTCCGCGGCGTCGAATGTCGTTTTCAACTCCTTGAACCCCTGGCTCCTCTTCATTTCCTTTCTATTACCATACACAATATCATCGATCTCGTGTCTAGAGTACCTATATTGAGAGAGTATGGCGATTATGTAGCATCGTGTCCATGATATTGGACTCCATGCTCACCCTTGATATATTTGCCTGCTCATCTCGTCCAAGATTTTGGACTCCATGCTCATCGCTAAACTTCTCACTTCTTTGCTTGAGCATGGAGTCCAATAGCAAGTAGACCTTTTTTAGTTTTATAGTTCATCATGATCGAAAATCGTATACCTCTCTTATCTAATCTAACTTGAACCCAACTTAATCTAACCTAACCTAACCTAACCTAACCTAACCTACCTAACCTAACCAATGCACAATTTTTTACGAAAACACTTTTTTACGTCTTTATTTCACAAAAATTGTCTGAATAAATTTTTGGACCATATGCTCTTGTGTTGTCAGAGAATACCTACATCCCACAACTTTGGACGCTATACTCACTTCGATTTTTCTGAAAAATTATTCCTCATTAAAGTGAGCATGGAGTCCAAGATCTTGGACGTGATGAGCAACCGGACATTATATAGGTGATCATGGAGTCCAATATCATGGACGCGATGCTACATGACCAGTATGGCCACTGGTGTTACCACCTCTGATTGCGGGCTCAGCCATCTTAGGCTGAATGAAGCCCTTAGGACCCAAAAATGGCGGACGCCATACATTAATGTAATGCAAAATGACTCAAAATGTAGTTTTCTTTGCTTATCGTAACGAAAAATTTACTCAAATGCACTATTGCGACTCCTTTACATATTTTTAAGGCTAATTGTGTGCAATTTTTGAGAAAAATTATCTTGGATGTAGTAAGGTTGGCAGCAAGTGCGGTTGGTGATAACCGTCAAAAGTTGGGAATGACCCCCCTCCCATCCACAAAAACCAAAACAAAGCACCGCCATTTTTGGGTCCTATAATCCTCTCCATGGGGCCCAGTGGCCATACCCTCTCAATATAGGTGTTAGCGTTAAAGTATGTAATCCGTTAATGTATACATTAACTAGTTATAATGTATACATTAACTGAATTACATACTTTAACGCTAACATAGGTACTCTACTCGTGTCCAGGCAGCAAAGTCACTCTACCCGTCAAAAGGTGTTGCCAAAGATGGCACTCCACGTAATCTCTGACGTTCCTTATACAGGCTTTTCCGAAATGCAGAGACATCTCTCGCCACGTGTATAAGAAGAGGATGAAATCTTCTTCTTTTATGCACTTTTTTTTGATGAGCCTAACAACGGGACGCAATTGGGGATTACAGATCGGATCACAAAAGTGATCATCCCAGAAATAGGTACATGAGTATGATAATGAGATGAGGATGAGAAGAAGCTGTGATTCACTGGGCTCTAAAAGTAATCTACACTTCACTAGCACTGAACCGTACGTTAACGTGGGCACTGTATCCTTTCACTTCGAAAACTGCGAGGCTTGCAATGATCCTCTCGTTGGCTGAAAAGGTGGTGACCTAAATTTTACTAGTCTCATTAAAAAATGAGTTTTTTTTTTTAAAGTAAACAAAGAACTATGGGTCGACCGTTTTAATTTATTTCTCCCGTCATCCTTTCACTTGTGATTCTAAAATAATATCCTCATTAAGTGGCTTATTGGAGGTTACTGTATAGTGTGTAAACAAAGAGTCGTCGCCGATACTGGGGAGCGAAAACATCTGGCGCCCCTGCCACCGACTACTGTGAGATGGTTCAGTCGGCTCTGACGCAGACTGGTTGAAATGAAGGCAGTGATGGAAAAAAAGAGGTATGCAATGTAAAAATCCGATATTCGAAAAAAAAATGTTTCAAATCGGCGGCTTCTTATGGATAATGTTTTTGAGCTTTGCGGGTGCGGTCGTTGACCCCAGCAGGCCGATTATTGAAACTGATAGACAAAGCTATAGACAAAGACGACAAAAGGGATTTGGAGGGATCCTATTGGTAGAAGCGGGTGGTGGCAATGGACATAGGAGGTAGGTAATGGACTGACTAACGGCAACCCACCAAAGACCCGACTGTTAGTCCATTATTTTCTTCCTTAGTCTAGAAGAACCAACAATGTCAACCAATAGGATCGCTCTATACTCCCTATGTCTTCTTTGTCTATCGCTTTGTCTGTCAGTTTCAATAATCGGCCCGCAGGTTGCAAAGTGTTCGTCGATGTTTTGGAGCGGGCTTCGCGGTCGTTGTCCTCAGGTTGCAAAGTCGCCGGTGTGCCCATTTGTATACTACTAATTATTATCCCTCATTAAAGTGAGCATGGAGTCCAAGATCTTGGACGTGATGAGCAACCGAACATTGCATAGGTGATCATGGAGTCCAATATCATGGACGCGATGCTACATTACCCTTTGGATTTCTATTTTACAGGGTGACATTCTGATCTCATCGCACCGGTCCAGGACATGATTCTCAAAATCCTCCTCGAGCTGATCTCAAACGCGGTATACGCCCCGGTCCTGGTGTCGGCGTATCTGCTGTATAACTACTGGCGAAACTACACGTTCTGGTCCAAATCCGGGCTCCCGTACATCCCTTTCCCCCGGGACAGCGTCATCTACCCCGTCCACAAAGCGGTGACCTTCAAGAGGTTCTACGATGAGCTGGCGCCGCACCCCGTGGGGGGCTTCTACAAAATGTCCACCCCGTATCTAATGATCCGGGATCCGGAGATCATCCGGAGGATCCTAGTCAAGGATTTCGCACACTTCGTCGATAGGGGCATCCGTATCCACGAGGACCTGGACCCCCTCAACCGGAATATCTTCAACCTCGAGGGCGAGAGGTGAGATACTAGCCGGTAGCGCCTTCATTTTTTAGACTAGGCAGCACGGACAACTCAAGACCACGAACGGTTGCGTTCAAGCGCTGTGATGGACCACTGGACAGGGTGCGAATAAAGATGTTGCATGTGTGAGGAATTTGCGATTTGACTGTTGGTTCTTATGTAATAGTTCGCGAGAAACACGATGGTGCCACTGGTTTTCTCTGAAATCAACTCCCAAGCTCAAAAAAGCTCTCAAGTTGAGGCCAAAATGAAGGGGATATCATACGCTATCCTGAGAGTCCACCTCTACATCAAGACAAACTCTCCACGTAAAGATAGGGAGCAAATACATTAGCAGTGATGCCGTGTTTTCAGTTTTGGAGTCCCCAAATAAAGTGGCAGCCCTGTCAATGTATTTGCTCCCTATCTTTGCAAGGAGAGTTTGTCTTGATGTAGAGGTACACTCTCAGGGTTGGGTGGGATATCCCCTCCATTTTCGCCTCACTTTGAGAGCTTTTTTTGAGCTTGGGAGATGATTTCAGAAAAACCAGTGGCACCATCGTGTTGCTCGCGAACTTTTACATAAGAGACAATGGTCAAATCGCAAATCCCTCACACATGCAACATCTCCATCGAAGGGTTACGAGGGCTTTAATGAGGTGAAGGGAAGGATTTTAGGGGGGGGGGGATTCTAACGTTTTATAGACTTTTTATCCCTACCGCGTAGACCCTGAACGATAACTTAAATTCAAGGAAATTAAAGTTTCAAATGTTCATAACCACTTTCTGTCGTCATGACTCACTAGATCGCACATTATATTCATGATAAAAATAAAGAAAATCGCCGTCAAAAGTTGAATTCCCCTTCGTTTTAATATTGTTTCATCGGTCTGAGGTAAGGATAAAACAATTATTTTGTCCTTTCCGTAGACCATACAAAAGTCGCTAAATCTAAGGGGAACTCAACTTTTGACGGCGATGTTCTTCAATTTATCATGAGTATAATTTGATCTGGTGGTGAACATTTAAAACTTTAATCTCTTGAATTTAAGTCGTCGTTCAGGGCCTTCGGTAGGGAGAAAAGTCTAAAAAACGTTAAAAGTTATTTGAACCAACCCTTGGCGATACAAATACCTGTCAAGTGCGAAGCCAACTACGTGCCTAACTATAGCGCCTTCAATTTTTCTGTATGCAACACGCACATCCACGGGAAACGAGTAATTGTATCCAGGCGTTGTTATAAAGGAAACTGGAACGCCTTCAATACTGTCGTGCTAAGGGAGAACGCCGTATGAACATTCGAGAGTTGCTAAATTTCCTTCAATAAAATGTTTATTTTTTAGGAAAGACATGAATATTCTTCAATTATTTTAAACCCTGCTTTTATTTTATAAATCATTTTAATTAATTATTTTTAAATGTTATTTTAATGAATATTCTTCATTGAAATTTTTAGGACATTTAGTTGAAATTGCGAACAAAATTACCTAAAAAATTCAAGGAAAAATATTTACGAAGAGCCTCCCAAAATAAGGGCTGACTTTCGCCCCTTTTTCGGTATTCAATTCAACCATCGAACCAAGGTTTAAGTGGGAGCTTGTAATAACAGAAAACTCAGGAAAAAAATTTCAAAGTGGCGTGGCGTGCATTTCGCTACATCGATGGATCTGCCATTTAATCCTATGGAACAGGATCGATTTACAAGGTGTTCGCAACGATCGCCTTAGCAATCGATTCTTTACCATAGCTTTAAATGGGGAAATATCGAAAATCGATCATTCACTCCTCGCCACTTCTTTATTTGTAAAATAGGGCTCACGTGGAAATTGAGATACGCCCTTACGTCAAAGGAGCGACGAATTGAGCTATGTTCCTTCCCCGCTTTGTGTTGCTCAAAGTGTCTAAAACGTGCACCTGCTGAGCCGAAGCACTCGGATTGAGATTGTTTTACTATCATTTCGTAGAGGCTGTTACGATAACGTTCAGTGCGCGATTTGACTCGCGTGGACTTTTGTTTTTTCATAAGCGAAGGTTCTAAATGAACACTGCAAATGCAAACGCATGGTCATAAATTTTTTCCATTGGAATCTCAAAGTTGTCTTCAGGATTGCCACAGAATTTAGAAAATGAAATTCCCTGACAGTTCACTGATTTTCCTGACACATTTTGGTGAAATTTCCTGACAATTGAAGATGTGACGGATGGTTAAGAAGACATAATTGAAAATAGTGTTCAGGCAAAATTTGTTGTTCGAAACCTCAACCCCGTTCTAGAAAGCAAATGAAGGTGATTTAACAAATTTTCCCTCACATTTCCCGGTTTTCCCTGATTTATTAAAATTCCCTGACATTTCCTGATTTTCCCTGACTGCGGCAACCCTGGTATTTGAAACATGACAGTTTTTCCCCGTTTTAAACATCTATGAAATGTGTTATTTTTTTGGGTAATATTTTAGAAACGCATTTTAAACGCCATTGCACTGAAAAAATAAAGCTCGGTGTATTTACTAAGAAAAGGGTAAAATTACCAAGAATTCAGGGTTCTATTTGATCCCAGTTTTTTCTTGGTAAAATTACCATTTATGGAATTGGTCATTTTACCGAGAAATCTCGGTAAAATTATCGACTTTCTCGGTAATTTTACTGGACCCCGGTAAAAACGCCAATATTTTTTATCGACTGTGGTAGAATTACCGAGATAAAATGGCAAAGTTACCGGGAATTGATTACCAATAAAAGTGGTATTCTTATACCTGGAAAAAACAGTAAAAATACCGGTTTTTAGGTAAGCTTACCAGTCTGTCTTGGTAAAATTACCAATAATTGTAAAAAAAGTGAGATGGTAAAGATACCAACGGACCTTCGTAAAAACGCCGAGAATTTTTTTTCAGTGTGTACTACCATGGTCTCGATCATCACTTTTCATCGGACTGCTATTTTTTTCCTGATTTATGACAGGTGGAAAGTGATTCGGCACAAACTCTCGCCGCTGTTTGCTCCCGGAAAAATAAAATCGCTCTGGCCAAGAATGAAACAGTGCGCAGGCGCACTGGAAAAGTATCTTGACCACACGCTCGAGACTCGCAACGAGTGCGACTTGAAAGAGGTGATGTCCAGATTCACCCTGGATGTGATTGCCACTTGCAGCTTTGGATTCAAGAAGTTAGTGCAATAAAATACAAGTCTGTAATTACTCATATTCCTCCGTGTGTTCAGTGCACGAGGACCTTATTATCAGTAAGTCCCCCTGTAGGCCGATTATTGAAATTGATAGACAAAGCTATAGACAAGAAGACAAAAGAGATATGGAGGGATCCTGTTGGTGGAAGCGGGTGGTTGCAATGGACAAATCAGATGGGTAATAGACTAACTAACAGCAGCCCACAAGAGACCCGATAGTTAGTCCATCATTTTCTCCCTCCGTCTATATGAGCCACCCATTTCAACCAATAGGACCTCTCCATACTCACTACGTCTTCTTTGTCTATAGCCTTGTCTGTAAATTTCAACAATCAGCCCGCAAGATTGCATTTTCAGGTTGAGATAGAGCAAAAAGGGTTTCCTAATTCGGATGTTTTGAAAATTTCTGTGAGAGAGTTTAATCTTTGATATTTACGATCTTTATGGCTTTTTAATTTTTGAAACAGCGAGAAATTCTACTGGGGAACCACCCATTTCTACCAATAGGATCGCTCCATACTCCCTATGTCCTCTTTGTCTATCGCTTTGTACATCGATTTCAATAAGCAGTACGCTGGCCAAAATTGATTGAATAAATTTGAAAAAATAACTGATTGGCACAAAATTTGGTCTCTTGTAATGTGATTCCTACGTGCGTGTTGGGCGTCGCAAGATTGCCGATCGCAAAGTCCTATGTCGTTCAACCCCTCAATTCCCAAGTTAGGTTTTCACGCCTTGCTCCCCTAGCATAGGCGGATCAAGGAGGGGGGCGCAGGTGGATGCCCCCCCCCCCCCGTTTGCTCGAAAAAAGACGGAAGGGAGAGAAAAAGAAGAGAAGGAAGGAACATAGGAAAGAAGAAGGAGAGACGCTTAAATTTGGTAATTTCATGAGAAAATTGACTCAAATATGCTTTAAAAATTCAATAAAAAAATTGAAGGAGGCCCCCAGACCGCCCTGCTACCCCGTTCGGGGTGTCTCGATCCGCCGAAGTCCCCCAGCTTGATTGTCCTCCAGCGTTTTTTGTAATCTTTCATCAATCCATTCCCGAATCACTATCTCCGTTTCCTTTCTCATTCCATTTGTCCCTAGCCGTAGCTCCAATTCCCCGGTCCATCCCAGTTATAATCTTTGCAATTGGTGAAATTGTAATCTTTATTCCCGTTTGTGACACTGTGAAGGCCCTAAGTACGGGAACCAATCAGAAATGGATTCGCATTGTCTTTCTTTTCAGTATGGAGAGACTCTAAATATTTCGACTTTTCCGTCCTCTCATGGGGCAGTTGCGCTGGTCATAAAATTGCGTTTTAGCGCTTGGTTCTTGTAGATAAGCCAAAAATAATAAGAACCGTCTAAACAGCAACTTTCTACGTTCCATATTAACCGAAATAGCGCCCTTTGAAAAGTCGGGTTTACGACGTCATCCACCGGGCTAGTGACACCCTTGGAATTTTTTTACCCTGCTTCCGTCAATCAGTGAGATACACATTTGCACTGGTAACCCAACGTGAAACTCGAATGAAAGCAGGGCCAGATTAAGGGGATGGCCACATGGGCCGCGGCCCATGGCGGCAAATTTTGCAATTTTTTTAAATGTAGGTATAAAAAAAATTCAGATTTAGAGAAAAAAATTACAAACGAAAAAAGGCGACAAAATCTCTAATTTTCTGAGAGTATAGTAATTTCTACTTTGGTCGTCTTTCAGTGATACCAGAGACAGCACCTATAACTAGTCGAGTTAAGAGAGAAACCAAACACGCAGTTTGGCTTGGAACGGCGCGACTTACCTAGAGAGAAAGGATGATGAGGACTTGAGATGAAAAGGAGAAGCCCTCGTCGCGGCGATCGGCAAGTAACACATATTAGCGCCTGCAAGACTGCACGAATACTTCACGCATTGCATCAAACACAATGCGGTTATTGCGGACAGCGTGAAATGGATAGCGCCTACAAGAATGCATGAATACCTCACGCATTGCGGCAAACACCGTGCGATCAGCGTGAGACGCATAGCGCCTACAAGACTGCGTGAATACTTCACGCATTGCGCCAAACACGGTGCGGTCGGCGCGGCGCGGCGGCGGAAGTTAAAATCATTAATCCACATTTATGTTTGTTCTTCCATAACTTTTTCGTTCATTTCTTACGAATGGAAGGCCTTGTTCACACAGAAATAGGTTCACGAAACTTGACTTTCGCGCAAAGTTCCGTAAACTTTTGCTAGTAGTGTTGACAGGACTTTCCCAAAAAATGTGTTCAACACGAGTAAACGCGTCTTATGCACCCCTCCCCCGCTGGCACGTTCATTTGATGGTTTTTATCGAGTTTCAAAACGAATGAGAAGGGGGCGGCAAAATACAGCCGGCCCATGGGCGGCAAGTAGGAAAATCCGGCCCTGGATGAAAGCAATGTGAAAGGAACCAAGGGTGTCACGAGTCACATCCGTGGTGGATGACGTCAAAAACCGAATTTTTCAAAGCGGGATATTTCGGTTAATATCAAAAGTAGGTAAAAAGTTGCTGTTGGACGGATCTTATTAATTTTTGCTAATCTTCAAGAATCAAGTATCAAAACACAATTCTGTGACCAGCACAGCTGACTCATTCTGACCGCATGGAAAAAAAAGGAGGTATTTGCTTTTCGGGCATCTTGGACTTTTTTGATGCACTGGAAAAAAATCACATTGGATCTAGAGTCCAGACTCTTGAAAGCATTGACAAGAAAAAATACTCCTGATTCAATCGGATTTTTGCTTGAATCAAAAACGAAATCCGCTTAAATTAAGAGGCTTGGTTCTTGATTTAAGCTAGATTCTGATTGAATCAAGAGTACTTTTTCTTGTCGATGTTTTTAAGAGTCTGGACTCTAGATCCAATGTGTTTTTTTTCCAGTGTGACATAGGTCGGTACGGACGACTTTTATCATCGATTTTCTTGGAAATGGTGTAATTTATGGAAGAAAGTAATTCTACATGAAGTGTTATAAATTATATCATGAGTCGATTTAAGCAAAAAAATCGGACGTCATGGTCCGTTTTTCATACTTCGAATGGAGGTGTTGCATGTGTGAGGAATTTGCGATTTGACTGTTGATTCTTATGTAAAAGATCGCGAGAAACACGATGGTGCTTCGGGTTTTCTATGAAATCAACTCCCAAGCTCAAAAAAAGCTCTCAAGTTGAGGCCAAAATGGAGGGGATATCCCACCCTACCCTGAGGGTCCACGTCTATTCAAAACGAACTCTCCATGCAAAGATAGGGGGCAAATACATTAGCACTGATGCCACTTCATTTGGGGACTCCAAAACTGAAAACACGGCAACCCTGCTAATGTATTTGTTCCCTATCTTTGCATGGAGAGTTTGTCTTGATGTAGACGTGGACTCTCAGGGTAGGTTGGGATATCCCCTCCATTTTGGCTTCAACTTGAGAGCTTTTTTGAGCTTTGGGAGATGATTTCAGAGAAAACCAGTGTCACCATCGTGTTTCTCGCGATCTTTTACGTAAGAATCAACTGTCAAATCGCAAATTCCTCACACATGCAACATCTCTAGTCCGGATTTCGCTGGCCGGGTTGTGCCGACCTGCGTAATAGGGCAAACAATCCTCAAGATCCAAACACCTCCTTTCTCCGCTCTGCGTTCTGACCGATTCCTGCTGATTTTGCCCAGGTGCGAGGCGCTGGAGAACGACAAGAACGAGCTGAGCCGGGTGGTGAACTCCGTGATGCGGGACTCGAACTACTTCGCGATGCGGAGTTTCCTGCGCTCGACGGGGCTGCCCCTCGTCCGGTGGCTCGGCCTCAAACGGATCCCCGCTTTCGTCGACGACTTCTTCCTCTGCTTCGTCGACGCCACCCTCAAATCCCGCGCCGCGGACCCCTCGCCCCACGACGACATCCTTCAGTACTTGATCGACCTCCATCGTGAGGAGCTCGAGGGTTCCAGAACTCACCCTGAGGCAGGTGAGGAGCTATCTACAGCACTATCGTGAGTGCGAAGAGAAATAGAGTACACTTGGGGGGTATGCCCCCTGGCCGCTACGCGGCCCAACCCCCAGAGGGCGCTTCGCCCTCTCTTAGGCCCGCTTTGGCAAAAGAACAGAGCCAAGAGACCCTCCACTAGTATCTTGGCCATGGTGGAAGCTTTTACGTTTGGGACTACAGCATTCTACTGTTGACTTACCCACATGGTTGATGTTCAACAACGTGTTGGCAGTTTCGTTTTGCAAACAAGCCGAAAATGGCCGACGTTTGGGAAAGTTGTTTGGCTCATGACGTCATCTGAAGCTCATCATCGACCATGTAGGTAAGTCAACAGCCGAAACTAGGGTGATGACTGTTGCTCCCTAATAATTGCCCATGAGGAATTGTTGAAACTCCGAAAGTAAAAGCTTCCACCTGTCGCTAAGAGGCCAGTGGAGGGTCTCTTATCTCTGAAAAAGAACGACCTAAAAAAATGAAAATATTTTCTTGCCCGACACTCATTTGTCCAACCTTCCTCTGCCCGGGAGCGATTGGACCAATAAGAATCAAATGAGATATCCGCCATTTATTTGAAACTTCAGGCCTAGACCGAAACGAAACGTTACGAACGGAACGGAGCGTTTCGTTACTTTTGGATAGTCTGTAGTAAAGGAGCATACCTTCTACTCACTTACCTCACCCTACTAACAGACCAAGATTCACGTTTTCCCACTAAGTTCAATTTCCGGAAAATTTGAAATTCTCGTCAATGAAAAATGACAGGAATTTCAAATTTTGCCCCCTTTTTAAGCTTCCAGGTACACTCTAATATAAAAAAATCTGGGTTATATATTCAAAATCTGATTACAGAGGGCTCATAAGAGACTTTTACCTGTCGATAACAGCAAAAATGAAGAAAATCGGCTGAGTAGAACGATAGAGCTAAGCGTTACCAGATATGCAAATTTAGGAAGTCTCGGAGCTTATATATATGATAGAGTCGTAATGTAAATGAGAGAGCTGGCGCCATGTTCTGCTCGCCATGTTCCGAGCCCGGTGTGCGCCGAGCTTCGGTCACTTTTTCGATATACATTCTCGATCCAAAATGGCGGTGTGGAATACGTGCGGTAATTCCTATCTCTTTTGTTTACATTGGATGGCCGCGTACCCGTGTATCAAAAACAATCGATTATGTATCGAAAAAGTGCCCCGGCGTCGCACAGGAGTCTCGGAATTCGGGACCTGGAAAATGCTTGAAAGTGGCGCCAGCCCTCCAAGTACTTTACGACTCTATGTACTCTATGCGAAAAGAGCAGTAAGTGCAAAAATGAAGTTTTGAGAAAACGGGCTCACAAGCCTTTGACCGGAAAATTATATACAAAGAGGTATAGCGACATTTCACCGCCTGTGATAATTTCTGAGGCTGAACTTATCCTTCACACTTTTCCAGGCTTAGGACTGGCCAAATGTTTAAAAGTTGTGTTTTGAGGAATAATTTGAAGGATTGATTAAGAATAATACATTTAACTTCTGCATTGGACGCGGAACTCCAAATGGAGATGTTGCATGTCTGAGGAATTTGCGATTTGACTGTTGATTCTTATGTAAAAGTTCGCAAGAAACACGATGGTGCCACTGGTTCTCTCTGAAATCAACTCCGAAGCTTAAAAAAAGCTCTCAAGTTGAGGCCAAAATGGCCGGGGGTATCCCACGCTATCCTGAGAGTCCACCTCTACATCAAGACAAACTCTCCATGCAAAGATAGGGAGAAAATTACATTGGCAGGGCTGCCACTTTATTTGGGGACTCTAAAACTGAAAACACGGCAACCCTGCTAATGTATTTGCTCCCTATCTTTGCGTAAAGAGTTCATCTTGATGTAGAGGTGGACTCTTAGGGTAGCGTGGTATATCCCCGGCCATTTTTGCCTCAACTTGAGAGCTTTTTTTGAGCTTGGGAGTTGATTTCAGAGAGAACCAGTGGCACCATCGTGTTTCTCGCGAACTTTTAGATAAGAATCGACAGTCAAATCGCAAATTCCTCACACATGCAACATCTCCATTGTGTGCAATGCCTCTGAGAAAATCTAGGACAGGACGAGACACAAACTCTTAACATATGTTTCGGAGCCGCGAAGAGTGAGCTTTGCATATTTCTCGATTCGGACATAATGACCTCACCTTTTCGTTAAACCTGAAAATAGAAAGTTGCCGACTTGGTTTTTAGTCTCGGGACTGGCCCCGCTTCCACTTATTTTGTTTTCAAGATGCCTCACCCATTTCAAAAGGACGTTTTGCCTTGAGATCCATTTTAGCAATACCCGCGGTGAAATGTCACATAATCAGTTAGCACTTACATGCGCGCTCGCACGTATCACATCATATGGCGCCTTCGACACCCTTGAGATACTTCAAACGCTACACCTTAAGATCCATTTTAGCAATACCCGCGGTGAAATGTCGCGCTGTGAAATGTCGCATAATCAGTTAGCCCTTACATGCGCGCTCGCACGTATCACATCATATGGCGCCTTCGACATCCTTGAGATACTTCAAACGCTACACCGTTACACAAACGTTCCGATGCGCAAATTGCCTATACTGCGCCTGCTGTGGTGTACACCATGCTTCCGTGATAGCGGAGGGAGCCGTAATAAGGAACTCTCAAATTTTTGAAATCAAGTTTCCTTCAAAATTCGTTTAATCTCTTTTAGATGAAATCACTGAAATATCTAAAACAGCAAAACTCACCTTAATTGTATCAAAACGAGACGTATGAGAAAGCCGTTAGTGCGCAAAAAATGACGCACTTTCAGGCGAAACAGAGGTAAGTGATATTAATCCTCCGAAGAGCCGATGAATACAGTGCTGTCAAGTGAAATGCCGCCCTCTTCTGGAAATTTCTGACCTGAAAATGCGTTTGTTGTGTGTCCAAATCGCAACCGCGGGAGCATGCAGAAGTTAGCACTTACGGCTGTCTTGCGTAACAATAGTCTAACGTGAAAATGAAAAATACCCTTTTTATGTAATTGGAATACAATCAGTCGATTTTTAATCAACCAAATGATTTCTAAGAGTCTTAAGGACGATTAGTGGCAATTTGAGAGAGAACGGAAGCTTCTTTCAATGATACATAAAAAAGGTATTTTTCAATTTCATGTTAGACTATTGTTACGCAAGACAGCCGTAAGTGCTAACTTCTGCATGCTCCCGTGGTTGCGTTTTGGACACACAACAAACGCATTTTCAGGTCGAAAATTTCCAGAATAGGGCGGCATTTTACTTGAAAGCACCGTTTTCATCGGCTCTTCGGAGGATTAATATCACTTACCTCTGTTTTGCCTGAAAAGGTGTCAAATTTTGCGCACTGACGGCTTTCTCATATGTCTCGTTTTGATACAATTAAGCTGAATTTTGCTGTTTTAGATATTTCAGTGATTTCATCTAAAAGAGATTAGACGAATTTTGAAGACTATCACGGTAGCATGGTCTACACCACAGCAGGCGCAGTATGGGCACTTTGCGCATCGGAACGTTTGTGTAACCGTGTAGCGTTTGAAGTATCTCAAGGATGTCGAAGGCGCTATATGATGTGATGCGTGCGAGCGCGCACCATAGTCCGAATTAGCGGCGTCTGCTTGCTTTCCGAATCGCTTTTTAGACGAATCTCAAAGGAAATTCGCTTTCGAAAATTTGACACTTACTGCTCTCTTCGCTATCACGGCTGAGTACCCTCGTCCAACTACAACCATGATATAGCGGCGTTCAAAAATTTAAAAATATTGTTGAAAATAATTCTTGAGGAAATACCGTGTACATATTTTTAAAATTGGACTTCATTTTGCAAACTATGTGCAGGTGGGAAATATGGGGGTGTGCTTGTTAGTTCTCGGGCCGTAAGAGTAAATGGGAATTTTTAAGCGCCAGTTACGTCAGCGGTGACGACGGTAGCCATTCGAGGAGCTACGCGGTCTTTAAACTCATGAGCCCTGTCCACAAGGCTCTTTTCTTATGCCCACGGCTCATGAAAATTTTTTCCCCGAAAAGTTGTAAAACTACAGAGAGATGAACTACTACTTGATCAGTGCTTGTGTTGTATGAACAACTTAGAAGAGGTTGTTAGTTTCTCACTACCTACGAGCCCCTTACCTTCTTTCTTTACTAAACACTTTCTTTAAGTTACATTTTACGTTAGGAAAATACTCGTTGAGATACCTGGGAAGGATTTATCAAAACATAAATTTGTTGAGGGTTGTCTTTTTAAAATATACGAGTTTTCTATTAAAGGGTTTTTTAACTATTGTTGTTACCAGAATACCTAAACTGGGTAGTTTGTTTCTTTGGAAAGGGTAAGCATTTACACACCCCAAAATAAATTTCTTCATCTAAACAGTTAAAAAAACGTCGGAAATGCTAAAAAATTCAAAATTAATTGATAAGTGAGAAATTATAGAGTTTTCAGCTTACAGTAAAATCATCGATCTTCATGTCCCAGTTTTCGGAGAAACCAAAATCAATAAGGATCAAATGACCTTTAAAAATAAATTAATTGGCATGAACACCACCCTGATAAAAGAGAAGCTTACATAACTACCTCGTCATTGCGACATCAAATTGATTTTTGGAACACACGCTGGATGCTACTATGACGTCGGAGTGATGTCATGCTACTTTCACTGAGGCCAAACACATGTACGATAAAGTAAAAAAGAATGAAGGAATCTGAGTTCTTTAAAAAAAATTGTGTAACTTTCAGTCATAAACGTTTTGTCAGACAAGTGTGTACGTATGTTGACCTCGGCCTATGAGATCTTTTTCAATTATTTTGCAGAGCCTTTGGTAACGGATACTTTCATTGCTGCGATGGGATTTTTACTGACTGTGAACGCCTCGGAAACGACTTCAGGGACATTGGCGTACTGTCTGTATGAGCTGGCGCTGAGCCCTGACATAGCTCAAAAATGCAGAGAGGAAGTGAAATCAGTTTTATCAAGACACGGAGGAGACTTATCTTTTGACTGTATAAAGGACATGCCGTATCTACAGTGCGTCATCGACGGTGAGAACTAGTCTCAGATCTCTATCTCTCTCTCTTACTAATGGTCATTATATACACTGGAAAAAAACACATTGGATCTAGAGTCTAGACTCTTGAAAATATTGACAAGAGAAAGGACTCTTGATTCAATCAGATTTAAGCATAAATCAAAAGGAAATCCGCTCAAATTAAGAGGCTTGGTTCTTGATTTAAGGTGATTCGATGGACGCCATATTTTGCGTCAGAACGGCATGCGATATATCGCATCAATTGGTTCCATTTTTTCAGCTACTCGTCATTTTTCTCCAATTTTGAGATGGCAATTCTGTTGTCAGGAGACTAAAGCACTCACTTACCAATTTTAACAAAGAAATTCAACGTAATAAAGGCGAGGTTTTTTTAGAGAGAAAAAATCGCATTCGATACTGAAATCGAAACTGCACTCGAATGCGATATTTTCTCTCTGAAAAAACCACGCCTTTATTACGTTGAATTTCTTTGTTAAAATTGGTAAGTGAGTGCTTTAGTCTCCTGACAATAGAATTGCGATCTCAAAATTGGAGAAAAATGACGATTAGCTGAAAAAATGAACCCAATTGATGCGATATATCGTATGCCGTTCTGACACAAAATATGACGTCCATCGAATCACCTTAAGCTTAAATCTGATTGAATCAAGAGTATATTTTTTCTTTTCGGTGTTTTTAAGAGTCTGGACTCTAGATCCAATGTGTTTTTTTCCAGTGTACATTCTTCTGTCTCTATCTCTCTCTTACTAAAGGTTATTATACAATATTCTTCTATCTCTATCTCTCTAGCCAAAGTATAGCTGACTTCCGAAAGCTCCCCGTAGTGGCCATGGGTGGTAATAGCAAGGGGAGCTGGCCCTACAGATATCTACTCGGCCCCTTCCAAGAAATGTGATGAATTGTGCTAAGTATAAGAGCGTGACATATCTGTCATCTTCAAAATTGTAATTAGATTAACTTCTCGGTGGGTGGAGCTCAAAATTGCTCCTTAGAGAACTTATTTTTCGGGAGAGGCTCCTCATACCCTCCTTTGATGCCAGGAAAATCACCGAAAAACTGTGGTCACCTCCTAGTTCCAAAGGATGACCAGGCCACACTCTTTACGCAATTTCGTTTGGTCCAAAGTTTTTGTGGTCCATTTTTAAGTTTGTCCGATAATTGTTTGGTGCAATGTTATTTGAACCGATAGTTTACTTAGTCCAGTTACAAGCAATGATATAGGTGCTGAGATTTTGCCGAACAATGAAATTCAACCCTTAGATGCCCAAGCTGGATCAAACTGACCCAAAGATCGCTGACAACACAGGCCCCGCAGGTTTAATGGGGCCGGTGCATCCGAATTTGAGATGTATGTCAACAAATACAACTTGAAAAAAAGAATAACACGTCAAATTTAAAAAAAATCTAATATCAACACAACCGAAGATAGGAGATACATTTTTGGGTTCGGTTTTTTAAAACTTTTCTCCCGAACCAGAGCGACAGCGCATTGGCAGCCAAGAGCGGAATATCACGAGCTCACGCCTCACGCCCTAGTGCCTTCAATTTTGCAGATACAACACGGACATCCATCAAGCACGAATAGTTGTATCTCTGCGCCGTCATCAAAACGAGTCCTTTCTCTTACTCTATTTCCATGTTGTGTTGGCTCCGTTTGTCTTATTAGTAGCGGCGTTTAAAAGGCTACGTGAGCAAGACAGTCAAAGTTTAACTTGAATTGCGTTTGTTGGCCAAACTAGGTACCGGGTAAAAAAAAATAGGGTGAAAGTCCAGCCACCAGCTAGGAAAGTCCCGCAGACCCTCCTTACAGGGGTTTCTTTGTGTGCTCCGGAGACCCCTCTTGATGAAGTCCCCTTCTCCCACACAAAAAGCTCCCCTCTCCACCACAAAAAGCTCTTCAGTTTCGCTCATGCTAGCAGCGTTGATTTAAATGTAGACTTTTAAAACCGAAAACAATTTGAAAAAGTACGAGTAAAAATTAAGAGATCCTTTGTCCTGCATCGAAAGTCTTTGCTATTTTTTTCATTATCATAGTTTCTTTTTTTATAACCCTATACAATTTTATAATAGAATTTTATAATCCTATAAAATTCCTATCCATGTAACGTAGTGCAACGAGAATATCGAAATAATTTTGCATTTAAATGCAATGCAATTGTAATTTGTTACTACGAACTTGGAATAGTTTTAAATCATTTGGTCGATAAATGCCGATTTTAAACGATCAATATATGCGTTTCATGTGTGAGAAAGATAGGCAATTTGCTATTTTAAAAAAAAAAAACTCCGACTTATTTCGATGAATTCCAACAAAAGGAGCCCCTTCAACCAATAAATAGGCAACACACACAACACTCCGGCATAAAAGCAATTATTCTTCCATGAATAATTGCAATTGATCGCAGTCTGTGCTGCTCGGGATTTTAAACATTTCTTTTCATTTCATCTTTTTTCACATTGTACATGTCGCAGGCAATGAGTAAAATCAGGCTTTTTATCAAATGTCTCGGCAGATAGTCAAATTTTGACAGTTTATGAATCTACGTATTTATAACCTAAAGATCACGAGTTTTAAATATTTTTTAAAAAAAATAACCAATCAAATCTTCGAGTTCTCCTTGTTGCTTCGCGTCCAAATGCATTTCATACATGTAAATCTAAAGGTTTTAAAAAAATCTGTGCTTCATGTCATGGTGTACGGCATTAATTTTCGCTTAGTAGCATTTTCCGTTTTATATAAGATTATATGATGCCAAATTTTACAAAGATTCCTTTTTTACAAGGGCGATACCTCAATCTGTCTAAAATCAACAAAAGAATCAGAATTAATTTTAAACTAAATAAGGATATTTGACTATTTGCGAAGGCCAGGGCCGGATTAAGGGGGTTGCCACATGGGCCGCGGCCCATGGCGGCAAAAGGGGGCGGCAAATTTTGCAATTTTTTTAAAAGTAGGTATAAAAAATGGGATTCAGAAAAAAAAATTATCAATGAGAAAAGGGGACAAAATCTCTCTTTCCTGAGAGTATAGTAATTTCTAATTTTGTTGTTTTTTTGTGATACAAGAGACATAGCATCTTTAATTAGTCGAGTTAAGAGAGGGACTAAACACGCAATCTGGCCTGGAGCTCAGCGCAGAGAGGAATGATGACGAGGACTTGAGATGAAAAGGAGAAGCCCTCGCCGCGGCGGTCGGCATGTAACACATATTAGCGCCTACAAGATTGCATGAATACTTCACGCATTGCGTCAGACACAGTGCGGTCAGCATCGGTCGGCGTGAAACGCATAGCGCCTACAAGGCTGTAGGAATACTTCACGCATTGCGCCAAATACAGTGCGGTCAGCGCGGAGCGGCGGCGGAAGTTAATCATTAAACCTTAGTTCTTTCTTAAATTTTTCATTCAATGCTTATAAATGGAAGGCCTTGTCCACAAAGGCATAGGTTTACGGAACTTAACTTTCGCGCAAAGTTCCGAGAACTTTTGCTTGTAGTGTTGACAGGGCTTTCCCAAAAAATGTGTCTAACTCGAGTAAACGTGTTTTATGCACCCCGCTACCTCCGGCACGTTCACTTGATGGTTTCGTTGATGTTTCAAAACGAATGAGAAGGGGGCGGCAAAATACAGGCGGCGCATGGGCGACAAGTGGGTAAATCCGGCCCTGGCCAAGGCATTTGATAAAATGCCTGATTTAACAATTTGCCTGCGACATACATATTGTCATGTTCCTTTTTCACATGAATGAATGTGTCCATTTGATTTATTTTCGATTCCAGAAACTCAACGGAAATATCCTGTCTTCGGTTGGTTGGACAGGATTTGCACGAAAGACTACGAGATGCCTGGTACACGCTACACCGTTGAGAAAGGCACCAGAGTTCTGATACCCGTCCACGCCCTGCATCATGACCCGCTGCACTTTCCAAATCCCGACAAGTTCGACCCGGACAGATTTAGTGCGGATAACAAACACAACATCCCACGGGGAAGTTACCTACCCTTCGGCGATGGGCCGCGCATGTGTGCGGGTAAATATTCATACCCGGGGGCTAATGGAAATGTTGCATGTGTGAGGGATTTGCGATTTGACCGTTGGTTCTTATGTAAAAGTTCGCGAGAAACACGATGGTGCCACTGGTTTTCTCTGAAATCAACTCTCAAGCTCAAAAAAAGCTGTCAAGTTGAGGCCAAAATGACCGGGTATATCCCACGCTGTCCTGAGAGTCCACCTCTACATCAAGACAAACTCTCCATGCAAAGATAGGGAGCAAATACATTAGCAGGGCTGCCACTTTATTTGGGGACTCCAAAACTGAAAACACGGCAACCCTGCTAATATATTTGCTCCCTATCTTTGCATGAAGAGTTTGTTTTGATGGTAGAGGTGGACTCTCAGGGTAGGGTGGGATATCCCCTCCATTTTGGCCTCACTTTAAGAGCTTTTTTTGAGCTTGGGAGATGATTTCAGAGAAAACCAGTGGCACCATCGTGTTTCTCGCGAACTTTTATATAAGAACCAACAGTCAAATCGCAAATCCCTCACACATGCAACATCTCCATTATCGGAATTGATAGATAGACAAAGCTATAGAAGAAGACAAAGTGAACAGGAGTAATCCTATTGTTTGAAACGGATGGTCCTTACAGACTGCCCGAGTGGCACTGATCTCAAAAACGTAGGAGAAAAAACGGGAAACAAGGCTAAAAAGTACACATAAAAATCCTAGACGTTTCGGCTCAAAACTGAGCCATTTTCAGTCCGAAGAATAAAAATAAAATATAAAAATTCCAATTAGAAACCTGCAGACTACACGATGGCCAAGGAAATCAAAACATAGAGAAGAACAAGAGAGTAACTCAAGTCTTCTCTTTGTTTTGATTTTCTTGGCCATCGTGTCGTGTAGTCTGCATGTTTCTATTTGGAATTTGTATATTTTATTTTTATTCTTTCGACTGAAAATGGCTCAGTTTTGAGCCGAAACGTCTCGGATTTTTATGCGTACTTTTTAGCCTCGTTTCCCGTTTTTCTCCTATGTTTTTGATAACACCATTGTCACGGGCTGCTGCTTTAGAAATTGTAACACTGATCGCTATAAGTTGCGATTTAATTTGATCGGAGAGTTTGCGATATTATCAACGGTGATTTATTGCAATCGCATTGAATGGAAAATCGTGATAAATTGAGATAAAATCGAAATGTTACCGAACGCGATTTTTTAGAGATAGAATTGCGACAAAATTGAGGAAAATCGCTGAAATGTTGATGATCCTAGCGATTTCATCGTTAAGAAGCGTAAAAAAATCGCTACTACATATCAAAATATCGCGATTTGGCATGGCAGCGCACTTGACGTCATGACCAAACAGAGTTAGTCTGCTGAGGTCATGTGAGCAGAATGACGGAAGAAAGGCCGTCGAAAAAGATATTTGAACGGGTGTCTCCTTGGAGGAGACGAAGAAAACACCTAGTGAAAAATATTTCAATCTTAACTTTATGACCATAAATTTCGAAAAAAGGAGCCCAAAAGTTCCGAACTTACAATGCATTTTCCTCAAAACGAGGTTTTTGAGCATGGGCTGTTCTTGCAAATGGGCTTTTAAAAAAGGTATAAGGTAAGGTAGAGTACCTCACAGAGTACATAGAGTCGTAATGTAAATGATAGAGCTGGCGCCATGTTCTGCTCGACGAGTTCCGAGTCCAGTGTGCGCCGAGTTCGGGTCACTTTTTCGACACATGTTCGATCCAACATGGCGGTGTGGAATACGTGGTAATTCCTATCTCCTTTGTTGTTGTTGTTGTTGTTGTTGTTGTTGTTGTTGTTGTTGTTGTTGTTGTTGTTGTTGTTGTTGTTGTTGTTGTCATCGGATGGCCGGGTACCCGTGTATCGCAAACGATCGATTATGTATCGAAAAAGTGACCCGGCGTCACACAGGCGTCTCGGAATTTGGGACCTGGAAAATGCTTGAAAGTGGCGCCAGCTCACCCACTTACATTACGACTCTATGTACTCTATGGAGTACCTTTATAGACAGAGTATGGCCATTCGTATCTTTTTACTACAGGAAAACTGTGCCGCTTCTTGATTGGTCAGCGAGTTTTTAGGCTTCATGACGCTCCTACGGCCGCAAATAAACAAACAAGATAGCGGCTCACCGTAACATCGATAAGAAGCTAAAATTTGACAAAAATTTCAATTATACGGCAGTAACAATTTAAACTAGCATGTCCTTTTTGCAGGAGTTCGGTTTGCGCAAACAGCGATGAAGACTGCCGTCGCGTTTTTAGTCACAAACTACGATTTTGAGCCCACGATCGACACGGACATACCCTTGACATTCAAGAGGAGCATGCTGTTCTCGGTGCCTCAAAAAGGAATTTGGCTACGCCTAAGGAGGAGATCCGAAGTTTGAAATGCAGAGGCGGATCTAACGGTTGACAACTACGCTTTCCTACCATTTGAACTTGAGTACCTTTATAGACAGAGTATGGTCATTCGTATCTTTTTACTACATGAACAGGAAAACTGTGCCGCTTTTTGATGGGTCAACGAGCTTTTAGGTTTCATGATGCTCTTACGCCCGTAAATAAACAAACAAGATGGCGACTCACCGTAACATTGATAAGAAGCTAAAATTTGACAACAATTTCAATGATACGGCGGTAACAATCTAAACTAGCATACCTACGAATAACACACGAAAAACACACGAAAACATTGTCAAATCGCCTTTCACATTTATCACAGGAGGATGTAAGATGTGCATAACCTCAATCTTGCTTGCTGATAACAGCCATCTTGTTTGTTTATTTACGGCCGTAAGAACATCGTGTCAGCCTATTTTCACGCGACCAATGAAAAACCGGAACAGAAATGGCCATACTCTGTCTATAAAGGCACTCTAATTTGAACTACGTTGAATAATCGATTCCTGTCGGAGCACCGGTGAGTCGATTGTTGAATCGTTATCCAACGACCTTGATCGATAAAAAGCATTGTCAAGATAAGGATTTATCGATCAAATTCATTCGATAACGATTCGATAATCGAGCCGCTCGCTCCTCTGATAACCGATCCATTTTCATAAGCCTGTGTCACACTGTCAAAGTTAGCCATCAAAATATCAAGGTCAGGTGTTGTGATTGGCTTATTCGATGACTTGGATCAATCGCAGCACTTGACCTGGAAATTTTGATGGAGTATTTCGATAGTGTGACACAGGGATTGCATTTTGCAAAAAGGAACCACTAGCATTGCAATGATGCTAAGATTGTGCAACTTCATCTTTTGCAATAAAATTGCGGAAATCGTGAAAAACTATGAAAAGATGGTAATTTTTGTCTTAATTTTACAGTTTTTAGCGAGTAAAATAGAAACTATTAATGGATAATCGGGGTTTTCCTCCAAGACAAAAGAAGTTGCACAATCTTAGCAACATTACAATGCTAGTGGTTCCTTTCTGCAAAATGCAATTCACAGGCTATTGGTTTAAATGGAGCGAAAACGTAAGGCTGCCAACTTCCAGGATCCGGTTTGAAGAAAAATAAGCATCTATCCCGAACTTTTGTCGTGTGATAAGCTTGAGAGACTCATCAACAGCTGGAATGTATCGTTAGTGGTCATAAACTGTGACGTGAAAGTAAATTTGTGTGAATTGATTTTCTGCACTCTCTCCTTATCTCCCTCTCCCTGTCCGTCTTTAAAATATTGCGACATTCTATGGAGAAAGGGGCCTGAGGTTATGGATCACAAAATGCAATATATAGAGCAGGAGGAAATAGCAACTGCACTGGAACATAAGTATCACAATCCCAGCAATACTCCTGGCTGATTTTGGCGCCAGATATACGAGTAGCTGCACTAGCTAGAGGTATGGTTGATCCAACCACGTTTTTGGTAGACTCAACCGTATAGGTGCTTCTAACTGGTGCAACTATTCTCATAACTGGCGCCAAAATCAGCCAGGAGTATAGTTGGGATTGTGATATTTTTTTTCCCCGTGTGGATTGTATCGTTAGTCATCGTTCGCGTGGAACTATAATATTAGAGAAAATTTGTGAGGAATAATTTTTTGCCCTCTCTCTTTCTCCCTCTCCCCCTTTAAAATATTGCTACCTTCTACGGAGAGAAGGGCCATGGATCACAAGAAGCAATATATTTGGACGTAATTATGCTTAGAGGAACTATAAGATTGTTATAATGGCATGCATTTCTGACTCTCTCTCATAATCACGTATCTGCATAGGAAAACTAATGGCCTACACGTTGGTTACTGAAATGCAGGGCCGGATTAAGGGGGTGGCCACATGGGCCGCGGCCCATGGCGGCAAATCTATAGGAGGCGGCAAATTTTGCAATTTTTTTAAATGTAGATATAAAAAAAAATCGGATTTAGAAATAAAAATTACAAACGAGAAAAGGCGACAAAATCTCTAACTTTCTAAGAGTACAGTAATTTCTACTTTTGTCGTCTTTCAGTGATACAAGAGACAGCACCTTTAATTAGTCGAGTTAAGAGAGAAACCAAACACGCAATTTGGCCTGGAACGGCGCGACTTACCAAGAGAGAAATAATGACGAGGAATTGAGATGAAAAGGAGAATCCCTCGGCGCGGCGATTGGCATGTAACACATATTAGCGCCTACAAGACTGCACGAATACTTCACGCATGGCATCGAACACAGTGCGGTCATTGCGGACAGCAGCGTGAGACGGATAGCGCCTACAAGACTGCGTGAACACTTCACGCATTGCGTCAAACACAATGCGGTCTGCGAGGCGCGGCGGCGGAAGTTAAAATCATTAATCCCCATTTATGTTTGTTCTTCCATAACTTTTCCGTTCATTTCTTATGAATGGAAGGCCTTGTCCACACAGAAATAGGTTCACGAAACTTAACTTTAGCGCAAAGTTCCGTGCACTTTTGCTAGTAGTGTTGACAGGGCCTTCCCAAAAAATGTGTTCAACACCAGTAAACGCGTCTTATACACCCCTCCTCCGCTGGCACGTTCATTTGATGGTTTTCATTGATGTTTCAAAACGAATGAGAAGGGGGCGGCAAAATGCTGGCGGCCCATGGGCGGCAAGTAGGTAAATCCGGCCCTGCTGAAATGAGCCAAATTTCATTTTCAAACATGTGAAGCCACCAAAAATCAAATTCTAATAAGTGATTATTATAACTCTAGTTATCGAGAATTATGTTTAATGCGTTTAAATTTTCCACATGGTTGTTACTCTTGGTCAGCCCTGTAACACATGTCACAGGGTAATAGTCAAACTAGGCATTTTCTCATGAGCCCGGGTAGATATGGTTAATTTAATTCATTTAATTGTCCCACTGACCTTAAATTCTTAATGACTTCTCAATTGACCCTTTTTCCAACATCTCCGTGCAAGGAGCGCTTTAGGTACATGTCACGAAATAATCCGGAGCACTCAGAGCAGAAAAACCATGTAGGTAATCGCATATCGCAAATAAAGATTGTATTTTGAAAGTATAAATAAAAAATCCGTTATTTTAACTTCAAGATAACTTGCATTCTCAGAGGTCACCTACTTAAAAAGCAGATACGGTCATATCTCTGTTTTCTACCTTCACACAGAGAGATAACCACTTTGCTCAGTATATTTTTATGTTGGAGGCTACTTCACGTGCATTGAAGACTTCTTATACTCACGTGCCTGTTGCTATTGCAGAGAATTAAGTCATTTATCCTCATAAATCAATTCGTTTTTATTGCTGTGCTGGTGTTGTTTTATTTGTCTGTGACGGACCACGGAGAAGAACGTTAATTCTGAAAAATAAAAAAAAAAGTAGACTGTGATTGACTCGTAAGTGATAATTTCTTTTTTATTCATTTTTTTTTGTTGATGAAAAGAGGTCCACGGATCGAAAGAGGTTGGCAGAGATCCTTATCCGAACTACATTTTGCAATTAGGAACTACAGTTTCTGGCTTGTCTGTAAAAACACCTTTGTGCATATAAGATAACTGATGGCTCATACGTTGTTTCTAAATTGAACCAGGAATTGTAATTCCTAATTGCAAAATGTAGTCCGTGTCTCGTAAAATCTGGCAAATGAGGCTTCAGATGAGAAAGAGGAGTTTTCATGCCCTTGTGAAAATGACGACGGCACGAAGGTTCTTAATAGAAAGTCGTATAGTCCTCACCTATATTTATCGTTTCTTACACGAAAGAATGTAAGTGGATTTCAACCCTGCAAAATTTTCACCCGCGAGTGGATTTTTCACCGATAAACCATTTAGCGTCTGTAACTGAAGATTTCACTACTTTAAGCAGATGTTATGTCAAATTAGCAGAATTTTGGACAAGAAAGAAAGAAAGAAAAAAAAAAGAAACATTCATGGAAATTTTACATAGGAAACAGTGTTTTATTTGATGTAGAGATGGACTCTAATGAGATATCCCCGCAATTACGGTCTCAAATTTGAGAGCTTATTTTGAGTTTTGGGGTTTGTTTCAGAGAACATTAGTGGCACCGTCGTGTTTCTCGCAAAATTTTACCTGGGAATCAGTGCTTAAATCGCCAATTCCTGACGCGCTCAAGAGCTCCATTCCGAGAGAAATATTCGAGGGGGAGCCTGGTACGGGTGGTCTTGAACACCCTGTATAGATACGTGCTTTTATCCATTATTTTAATTACTGTTCCTTTTGGCCGGGACGCGGATTTTTGCTCCAGCCGCACCTCAAAATTTGAATTTCAACAGTCTTGCAATTTTGGCTGAAAACGAATATTACCATCTGCTGTTGATAAAAACAGACAGACTGGACAGACATCTCACTGACAGCTAACACATTTTATTCTAAAGGATATGCTTGCATTTAATTTGTTCATTTTATCAACAGCAGACAGTTATACTTATTTTCGGCCAAAAGTACAAAGGTGTTGTTTAAATCTCGCCCCACGGCTGTGCAGGCTGATTGTTGAAATTAATAGACAAAGCAATAGACAAATAAGACGTAGGGAGTATGGAGCGATCCTATTGGTTGGCATGGATGGTTCTTGTAGACTAAGGGGGTAAATGATAGACTAACTATAGGGTCTATCGTGGGTTGCGCCGTTAGTTAATATTTATTACCTACCTTCTTTGTCCATTGCAACCAACTGCTTCCACCAACAGGGCCGGATTTACCTACTTGCCGCCCCCTTCTCATTCCTTTTGGAAAATCAATGAAAACCATCAAGTGAACGTGCCGGAGGGGGAGGGGTGCGTAAGACGCGTTTACCTACTTGGGTTGGATACATTTTTTGCGAAAGCCCTGTTAACACTACTAGCAAAATTTCACGGAACTTTGTGCGAAAGTTAAGTTCCGTAAACATATCTATGTGTAGATAAGGTCCTTCATTAATCAGAAATGAACAGAAAAATTTAAAGAACAAACATAAATGTTGTTTAATACTTTTAACGTCCGCCGCTACGCCGCGCCGGGCTGATCGCACTGTGTTTGGCGCAATGCGTGAAGTATTCCTGCAGTCTTGTAGGCGTTACGCGTTTCACGCCAACCGCTCCTGACCGCACGGTGTTTGACGCAATGGGTGAAGTATTCATGCAGTCTTGTAGGCGCCAATATGTGTTACATATCGACCGCCGCGCCGTGCCGAGGGTTTGTCCTTTTCATTTCAAGTCCTCGTCATCATTCCTCTCTGCGCTGAGCTCCAGGCCAGATTGCGTGTTTAGTTCCCCCTCTTAACTCGACTAATTAAAGACGCTGCCTCTTTCATCATGCACCGAAAAACAATAAAATTAGAAATTACTATACTCTCAGGAAAGAGAGATTTTGTCCCCTTTTCTCATTGATAATTTTTTTTCTGAATCCGATTTTTTTTATACCTACAGTTAAAAAAATTGCAAAATTTACCGTCCCCTCAATTTGCCGCCATGGGCCGCGGCCCATGTGGCCACCCCCTTAATACGGCCCTGTCCACTAATAGAATCCCTTCATATCTCTTTTGTCTCCTTTGTCTATCAATTTCAACAAACCAGCCTGCAGTTAGATTTACCTTGCTTTTTTTCTTGTTCATGTTTTTTTTTATTTTCTTTTTTTCTCTCCCTGAAATTTTTCAGTAGACAGTCACAGTGAACTCCATCAAACAGTCTCAGTAAACATCATCGATCAACATGATTCTCGAGCTTCTCCTTCCGACAATCGCTTACCTAGTGGCGGTGCTGTTGTTGTACCTGGTGTACAACTACTGGAGGAACTACACGCACTGGTCCAAGTCGGGACTCCCGTACATCCCATTCCCGCGGGATTCGGTATTTTATCCCGTCCACAAAGTGGACACTATCAAGCGGTTCTACGACGAGCTGGCGCCGCACCCCGTCGGCGGCTTCTACAAAATGTCCAGGCCCTACCTCATGATCCGAGACCCCGAAATCATCCGGAAAATCCTCATCAAGGATTTCCCTTACTTCGTCAACCATGGTATGCAGATCTTCCCGGATTTGGACCCCGTGAACCAGCATGTTTTTAACATCGATGACGAGAGGTTAGTGGAGAATGGTGATGGAGTGAAATTTTGATAAGTTTACCAGTAAATTCCTGTTTTATCAAAGGAAATTTGGCAACGCCTGAAGGTTCAAACGGCGTTTTTCCATGGCATGGCCATACGAGCCATTTTCAGAGGGCTGTCTGGCGTTTTGCTACACCTAACTTCCACAACCCCTTACTCCTCACCTCGGGAGTTGGCACCCCCTCATTTCTTATAAAACCCCTTGTCACCACCGTTTTACTGGGTTTTTTTCTGAGCGTCAAGGTTTTTTTTTTTCTTTTTTCTTTTTTTCTTCTTTTCGTATCGAAGAAAAAAAAAGTTCAACCGTTGCTATCAAGATAAAATAGAGATGTTGCACGTGTGAGGAATTTGCGATTTGACTGTTGATTCTTATGTAAAAGTTTGCGAGGAACACGATGGTGCCACTGGTTTTCTCTGAAATCAACTCCCAAGCTCAAAAAAAGCTCTCAAGTTGAGGCCAAAATGGAGGAGATATCCCACGCTATCCTGAGAGTTCACCTCTACATCAAGACAAACACTCTCCATGCAGAGATAGGGAGCACAATATGCATTAGCAGGGTTGCCGTGATTTCAGTTTCAGAGTCCCCGAATAAGGTGGCAGCCCTGTCAATGTATTTGCTCCCTATCTTTTGCCGCAATCACACGCTGAATGTGGCTTGAAAGTGGAGGTCATCGGCCAAATGCCTGAATTTTGCGCGTGACGCGCAAGATTTGAAACACATCTGGATGAAAATAACTCGAATTTGCTAAATTTCAGCCGTTGGGCGATGACTGTTGACTTCCACATTCAGCCGCTAAATTCAGCGTGTGATTGCGGCATTAGCGTGGAGAGTTTGTCTTGATGTAGAGGTGGACTCTAAGGATAGCGTGGGATATCCCCTCCATTTTGGCCTCAACTTGAGAGCTTTTTTTGAGCTTGGGAGTTGATTTCAGAGAAAACTAGTGGCACCATCGTGTTTCTCGCGAACTTTTACGAAAGAATCTACAGTCAAATCGCAAATTCCTAACACGTGCAACATCTCCATTTTATCTTGGTAGCAACGGTTGAACTTTTTTTTTTCTTCAATAAAAAAAGAAGAAAAAAAAGGAAAAGAAAAAAAAAACTTGACGCTCAGAAAAAAACCCAGTAAAACGGTGGTGACATGGGGTTTTACGAGAAATGAAGGGGTGCCAACTCCCGAGGTGAGGAGTAAGGGGTTGTGGAAGTTAGGTGTAGCAAAACGCCAGACAGCCCTCTGAAGATGACTCGTATGACCATGCTATGGAAAAACGCCGTTTGAACCTTCAGGCGTTGCCAAATTTCCTTTGATAAATCAGGAATTTCCTGGTAAACTTATCAATATTTCCCCCCCCCCCCAATAATTCAAATAATTTTGCTCGCAATTTCATCCAAGGTCCCTGAAAATTTCAAGGAAAAATTTTCATAAATTTCCTCGAAAATAAACATTTAATTAAAAGAAATGTGGCAACTCTCGAATGTTCGTACGGCGTTCTTCCTTAGCACGGCAGTGTGGGTGTGTATTATACGATAGCGTTTAGGATTTACGAAGAAGGGATTTATTGCGCGTGTATTTTTCCGTGCATTTTACGGTAGCCGCAATTTCAGCAAATATTGATTTAAAATGAATTCTTGAAGATCTATCGTGCTTTGTTTTTAAAGCTAACTTAAAACCCCCAAACACCCACACAGAAAGGGGCACCTATCTGAGAGGGGCAACTGACAGCACATTTTCTGTTACTGCAATGAACCAAGGAAAGTACTTCCGTGTTCGCAAAAGTAGTTTGAACTAATGCGTTTTGTTTCTTTCAGGTGGAAGGGGGTGCGGCAAAAAATGGCGCCTATTTTCACTCCGCAGAAACTGAAAATGATGTGGCCGCTCATGCTCGAATGCAGGGATGCTCTCGGTAAATATCTGGATCAATTGATCGAAACAAGGGACCAGATAGAGATAAGAGAAGTCATGTCCAAGTTTGCGCTGGACGTGATTGGCACCTGTGGTTTTGGACTCGAGTTAGTATCAGTAGTAAGAGTTTAAACGACTAATTAATTAACTTAACATGTCGGGAAGTTGCATGCAAGAACAAATTCTTTACATATTACCAGATGACCATGCCCCCTGGCCGCTGCGCGGCCCAACCCCCAGTGGGCACTTCGAGGTCTCTTAGGCCCGCTTCGACACAAGAACAACCAAAAAGAATGAAAAGATTTTCATACTCGACTCTCATTTGGATTGCATTTTGCAAAAAGGAACCACTAGCATTGTAATGTTGCTAAGATTGTGCAACTTCTTTTGTCTTGGAGGAAAACCCCGATCATCCATTAATAGTTTCTATTTTACTCGCTAAAAACTGTAAATTTAAGACAAAACTTACCATCTAAATTTCATAGTTTTTCACGATTTCCGCAATTTTATTGCAAAAGATGAAGTTGCACATGCACAATCCTAGCATCATTGCAATGCTAGTGGTTCCTTTTCGCAAAATGCAAACCATTTGTTCAATCTCCTTCTCGCCGGGAGTAGAGTCCCTTTATACCCAGAGTTAAGACAACTCGATTATCAGCTGACTGGTAGCCGGCCTTGGCTGGCCATGGAGGCCGAAACGAGTGCACCCAAACGAACGATATTGAGGGATAAGGATCAGGAATCCTGCGATGTCTGTCACACAAAAACAACAACATCAACAAATTGATCAATTAAAAAGAAAATGAGATTGGTTTGTGAATAATTTCTTCATCTATTTTCATTTTGGACCAATGGAAATAACAATTACTTTAGATAAACCACAATTAGGTAATATTTTCATTATTCTTGTTCACATACGAGGTACCGCCATCTTGGTGCACTCGTTTCGGCCTCCATGAGCGAGAACCAATCAGAATTGGATTTTTTTTAGGCCACTTTCAGCCCAACTCTGGCCCAAACAAAAGTGAGTTGTCTTAACTCTGGGTATAAAGGGACTCTAGCCGGGAGCGATTGGTGTATTGTCCTGACTCGGATGGGGGTCGCCCTCTAGCGGGCAACAACTGAACTAGCGTCACTTGTCTAGAGTTGTTCATGCATCATATACCCATTGTGTTTACAAGTGAAAACACTTGACATAAAGATACAAAAGTGTTACAAAAAAACTTACTCGAACGCAGCAATTTCACATCCCAAGGAAACGAGCATAAACGTGAAGGCAGAATTTTGCATTGATGACCTACAAATTCGCGAAATGTTTATCTTAAGTACTTGAGCTCATTTTACTTATTGTTCTGGGTAAAAGCTATTTAAATTTCTGAAACTATCCATTCCGCTGTTATCCAGTCCAAGGCAGCAAAAATCAACGAACTCAAAGCCATGATTATCTAAAATTACATGCAAAACCATAAACGGGGTTAAATAACAAGTTAAGGTAGTAAATAAACGAAAAATCGATTGAACAGTTAATCCAAAGTTTAACAATCAACTAATTAATCAAATTGAAAGACATTATGATAAATCTATTGATTAATTCCCAATCGAACCACTCTAGCGCCTTGTCTCCAAGGGACGTTTCACGGGATTTTTCCCAAGTTCGAATCGCAGGAATGAAACTTCTGGGCTTCGCAAGAGACATTTTTCCCTGGGACAAATCCCATGTAACGTCCCGTGGAGACAAGGCCTATGGTGGACCTATTTGCTTCATGACAGTTACACAGGGGTGCAGAAAGTTCCTCAGTGTACGCTTTCACCTACAGCAAAGTGCATTTTCCCTTCGCACTATCACACAGCGCAGTCAATAAGGTAATTTTGAGGGGGAGGAGGAGGGGGAGATCAGGGCAGTTGAAGGAATGGCAGCAGAAAATTGCGCGGTCGAAGTACATAATTTTAACACAAAAAATAAGCGCAGTCTACGCTACATAATATCGACAAAACATTAGCGCAACTGCATTTAATTATACACTTATATCAACATCGCCCAGTTTTCAGCAAACAGGAGAGCGATTCGGAAACGAAACAGACGCCACAAAGTCGGATTATGGTGTGCGCTCGCTCGCTTCACACCATATGGCGCGTTCGACATCCTTGAGATACTTCAAACGCTACACCTTTACACATACGATCCGATACGAAAATTGCCAATACTGCGCCTGCAGCCGGATTGTTGAAACTTTAACTGGCTATGTCGGCACGATAAGACAAGAAATACCTAGCCCTATCTGCGCCGTGTAATATATCAATTTTCGATTCTTGTCGTGGCGACATAAATATCAACAATCAGGCTGATGCTGTGATGTAGACCATGATGACGTTATAGTGGAGCGAGCCGTAAGGAACTCTCAAATGTTCGAAATCGAGTTTTCTTCAAACTTCGTTTCATCTCTTTTAGATGAAATCACTGAAAACAGCAAAATTCATCTTAATGGAGACTTTGCACGCAATTTTTTTATTTCTTCATCTGAAAGTGCTTAAAGAGCTGATTTCACAGTATTTCTTATAACTTTTTTCTGGCATGCGAAACAGTATAAAAATAGATTTAAAAGTGAGAAAATGCACCGCCTAGTGACGTCATCTGGCGCATCATGCGTCATCTGACGCATTCCCCATTTAAACGCATGTATCTTAGCAGATTAAGTCATTTAGTCATATCTTCTCCAATACTTTTTCAATTCATGAACCAAGGGTATCCTCGTGTTCAGTGCACTCAGTAGTTTCCACTCAAACACGAAATTCATCAAATTTCAGACACCTGCAAATTCTCTATCGTATCAAAACGAGACATAAGAGAAAGCCGTAAGTGCGCAAAAAATGACGTACTTTCAGGCAAAACGAAGGTAAGTGATATTAATCCTCCGAAGAGCCGATGAAATAGGCTAACTATAGCGGCGAAGCAAATTATTTTATTGAAGGAAGCCTCCGTTCTTTGTCAAATTGCCACTAATCAGCCGAGAGGCACCTAGAAATCATTTGGATACTTAAAAAACGACCGATTTTGTTTCAATTACATAAAAAAGGTATTTCTCATTTTCATGCTAGGTTATTGTTAGGCACGACAGCTGTAAGTGCTATCTTTTGCATGCTTTCGTGGTTACGTTTTGGACACACAACATACACATATTCAGGTTAGAAACTGGCAGAAAAGGGAGGCATTTCGCTTGAAAGCACCGTTCTTATTGGCTCTCTGGAGAAATAATGTCGCTTACTGCTGTCTCACCTAAAACTACGTCATCTTTTACGCACTTACGGCTTTCTCATATGTCTGGTTTCGATACAATTAAGATAAATTTTGCTGTTTTAGCTGTTCCAGTGATTTCATCTGTTAGAGATTTGACTAATTTTGAAGGTAATTGGCAGAAAAGGGAGGCATTTCGCTTGAAAGCACCGTTTTTATTGGCTCTCTGGAGAAATAATGTCGCTTACTGCTGTCTTACCTAAAACTAAGTCATTTTTTACGCACTTACGGCTTTCTCATACGTCTGGTTTCGATACAATTAAGATGAATTTTGCTGTTTTAGCTGTTCCAGTGATTTCATCTATTAGAGATTTGACTAATTTTGAAGGAAACTGGATTTCGAAAATTTGAGAGCTCCTTACGGCTCGCTCCGCTATCACGGCAGCATGGTCTACGCCACAGCAGGCGCAGTATAGGCAATTTGCGCATCGGAACGTCTGTGTAACGGTGTAGCGTTTGAAGTATCTCAAGGATGTCGAAGGCGCCATATGATGTGATGAGCGCTCGCGCGCACCATAATCAGAATTTGCGGCGTCTGTTTTTTGCTGTTTTAGCGATTTCATCTGAAAGACATTAGACGAATTTTGAAGGAAACTCGCTTTCGAAAATTTGACACTCACAGCTCTCTTCGCTATCACGGCAGGAACGTTTACCAATCCGATTATGACCTCATCGTCATTATCGCGGCATTTTGGCTCGACCGATCAGGGGTCATCTATAAATTACGTGAGGCACTTGCTCCCATTTTTAGAACCTCCCTCCCCCTCTGTGAGGCACCGTAAGACATCCCTTGCCCCCCTGTAAAAATTATGTACGGCTTACGTACATGCCCACCTGGGCATGTATCTAGAGCGTTGTGGACAGGGCTCATGAATTGGACTGCATTTTGCAAAAAGGAACCACAAGCATTCCAATGTCGCTGAGATTGTGCAACTTGTTTCACCTTGCAAGTAGAAACTGATAATCTAAACTAGATTCATTCTTACTCCCAATAAACTATGAATTCAAGACGAAATTTACTTTCGGAAATTTAATTTTTTTAACGATTTCTCTAATTTTTTGCAAAGGAGTTAAGTTGCACAATCCTAGCAACATTGAAATGGTCTTGGTTCCTTTTTGCAAAATGCAATCCAATTAGTCGGCACCGGAAGAAACGCGTCGGCGCAGTGTGGATCGAGTCAATCAGAATGGTCGGATATGAAGTTTTTGACTGAAACTACAAATTATGGTGTTTAATTTGTCATATTTTAAATTCTAAGGGGTGCCCTTAGAAAAAAATTTCACGAGGAAACCAATGGAACCCCTTTTAGAACCTCAAAGTTTGGTATGAACGGAGTTATGAGCGTTTAAAGTCTCCGAAATTTGTCCGACCTCTCCTATTGACTCGATCCTCTGTGCGGCGGTTTCGTCACTGGCGCTTTATATTTCCCATTCATTCTGATTTCCCGAGCACTAACGAGCACACCCCATCTTTCCCCCTGCACATGTTCTGTTTGACAGAAATACGATCAATTGTTTGTCCTACAGGAAGTTTTTTGCTTCCCCTGAAAAATTGGCTTTTTGGACTTCCGCCCTTTCCGCAAGTCTCGATTCATTTATGGGTGGCCCCTCATTAAGGAAAATACGCTTACGATTCAGAGGCGTAGAAAGGGGGGGCCATGGGGGCCTGGCCCCCCCAGAATTGGAAATAGTATCATCTGCCCCCCCCCCCCCCCAGAAATTCTGGATGGTGCAAAAACACCTTCTTCAACGGCAAGTCTGTCGCCGCACACTGGATCGGGTAAATAGGAGAGGCCGGACAAAAGAGGTGTGTGAAAAAACGGCCAAAAATGCCTCAAGGCATTTTCGAATTTTGATCACTTGGGGTGATACAGTAGCTTTCAAGACACCCAAAACCGGTCGCCGTTTTGCTTAGAAGCGCCGGGTTGCGACGTTGTCATTTTTTAAAGTGGAAACCTTTAAAAATTCATATCTCCGCCGCATCTCAACCGATTTCAATGGTCGTTTATATGGTTCTTTGCAGAGATTTTTCATACACAAAATAGTGTCGCTATTTTTTTTTTCTTTTTTTTCAGGAGGGGGTCTGTAGGTATTTCCCCCGATTTTTTTTAACATTCAAACTAGATCGGAAGATCACCATCGCTTAAAGTATAATGTGAAAATCTTGGTAAATTAGCAACACCACCTTCTCCTGTACAATGAGAGCGTCGCTTTCAATATTTGTACACGTAAGAATAGTGCTTAAAAGAATCCCTTTTTTTAAAAGTTCTTTCTTTTAAATTTTGCCATTTTAAACCCTCCCACAATCCGCCGAGAAAAAAAAATATAATTAGCAACACTATTTTTTGTATGAAAAATCTCTGCAAAGAACCATATAAACGACCTAAGTGCCTCCCTAAGGTAAATAAAATCCTGAAACCTAAATGCCATTAGATAGCTCTATTTAAGAGGAACATTTTAAAAAAAAGTTCATTGAAATCGGTTAAAATGCAGCGGAATTATGCATCTTTAAGAGTTTTCACTTCAAAAAATGGCAACGTCGCACATCGGCAGCCGAAGGTGAAAATACGGCTCGTGTTGTACACCTTACTGCTCTGTGTAATTATTTCAACGTAAATTGAACGTAAGGGACCCCTAGTTCGCGAATGACTCAGTGATAACACGCATTCACATTGCGCAAAAGCGCATGTGACCAACTTTGAGCGGTCATATCTCGGGAACTAAACGTTTCCCCGGGATGATCTTGTGCTCGTTAGAAAGGTGAAAATCTGAACTTTCATTTAGACTGGTTTTTGTTTAGATTCCGTCGATTCCACGATCGTGGCAAAATAAAAACTAAATTTTTGTGTCTATCAAAAACTGCTAAAACCGCGTAAGTGCCACTTAAAGCCAAGTAAACCCCAAGAAACTATACATCACTAGAAAGCTCTATTTAAGAGAAACATTTTAAAAAAAAGTTCATTGAAATCGGTTGAGATGCGGCGGAGATATGAATTTTTAAAGGTTTCCACTTTAAAAAATGGCAACGTCGCAACCCGGCGCTTCTAAGCAAAACGGCGACCGGTTTTGGGTGTCTTGAAAGCTACTGTATCACCCCAAGTGATCAAAATTCGAAAATGCCTTGAGGCATTTTTGGCCGTTTTTTCACACACCTCTTTAGAAACTTTAAAAGCTTAAATCTCCGTTTATACAAAACGTTGAGGTTCTAAATGTGGTTTTAATGGTTTTCTCGTGAAATTTGCTTCTTGAAGCACCCCTTAAAATGTAAAATGTGACGAAATAAACGTAAAAATTTGCAGTTTCAGTCCAAAAATTCATGTCCGACCTCTCTGAGTGACTAGATCCACTGTGCGCCGTGGCCCATAAGAGTATGCCTCTGAATAGAATAACCTGTTGAATGCAGCAATTTCAAAGTATTTTAACCTTAAAATGCATAAAACTGGGTGATTTTTAGGCAGAGATTGAAGGAAGATTAGCGCCACAAGTGCCTCGAGATGCGCTCAAATAGAGTTAAAATTTCAAAACATTTCCGGGGGAGCCCCCCCCCCCCCCCCCCAGCAAAATGACTTAGCTACGCCTATGTACATACATATCAATCCGCTACCTCAGCGCACTAGAGCGCTCTGCGACTCCAAATCGCCATCGGAATCGATCCTCCCACAAACCATCGGGCAGATTACACCGTCTGATCTCTCCCTCAACTCCCTCTCGCCAACCTTTTACTGGACGTCCACGCCGCCTTCTTCCGGGAGGAACCCAATCAAATACCTTTCTGGGCAACCTACTATCTGCCATTCTTCGCACGTGTCCATACCAAACCAGCTGCCTGGTTTTGATATCGTGCTCAATATCTTCCTCAACTCCCATTATCTCACGCACTCGTTCATTACGAACGCGCTCTCTCCGCGAGATCCCTGCAGACCTTCGCCAAAAGTCCATTTCGGTTGCCCGTAAGATATCCTCGGATCTTTTCTTCAATGGGCCTGTTGCAAACTTTTGCTAGAGTAAAAATAAGAGTTGTTTCTTATACGAGGGGCGTTCAATAAGTAAGTATCCCCCCTCTCTAAAATCCATAAGAATGGACCAATTTTAAAAAACTTGGGCTCAAAATCTTTCTTAGGATATTTTGAGTTCAACAAAACAAACCGCAACAAAATCGGACTATGTGCGGCCGAACGCGAGCCGTTTGAACGCGCCGAGGTGCTCGACGCTCCCGCCGAATCTGCGAGGATTTGAAGTCCGCTACAGGAGAAGAGCTTCTCTGCCAAAGCCTCAGTCGTTCATCACTGACGAAAAATCAAAGAAATTTTTGTAGAATAAGGGGCTTCCCTCACTTCTCCACATAACCAGCTCGATCCAAGAAAGTCTGATACTGAGACTAAGACTAAGAGAACAGCTTTCGGATGCCTCGTGCGTGGAAGTCTTTCAGCTGACCGCGGATGAAAGAGTGGACGGCTAAATTGACCTCTTCCACTGATTCAAAATTAACTCCTCCAAGTTCAGATTTCAGGAACGGGAATAAATGGTGGTCTGGTTTGCCATTTATCATCGTATCTGAAATCTGAACTCGGAGGAGTCAATTTGGAATCAGTGGAAGAGGTCAATTTAGCCGTCCACTCTTTCATCCGCGGTCAGCTGAAAGACTTCCACGCACGAGGCATCCAAAAGCTGTTCTCTTAGTCTTAGTCTCAGTATCAGACTTTCTTGGATCGAGCTGGTTATGTGGAGAAGTGAGGGAAGCCCCTTATTCTACAAAAATTTCTTTGATTTTTCGTCAGTGATGAACGACTGAGGCTTTGGCAGAGAAGCTCTTCTCCTGTAGCGGACTTCAAATCCTCGCAGATTCGGCGGGAGCGTCGAGCACCTCGGCGCGTTCAAACGGCTCGCGTTCGGCCGCACATAGTCCGATTTTGTTGCGGTTTGTTTTGTTGAACTCAAAATATCCTAAGAAAGATTTTGAGCCCAAGTTTTTTAAAATTGGTCCATTCTTATGGATTTTAGAGAGGGGGGATACTTACTTATTGAACGCCCCTCGTAGATAATGCCTCAAAAATTACGATGAGCGCATCGGCAAAGTCTGAAATGCACTCATAACTTCACAGTCTGCGTAAGAAATTTGCGGTTTTTTGAGCTTCCCGCTTCAAAAACGATACTACGGCACAGGTGAACATTTTGTAAGAGGAGTCGTTCCATCGTCGGCAATACTCATCATGGCCGACGTCAATCCGCCAAAACACGTGTGATGGGACGAGATAACACCTGAACTGAATTAGACCAGATAACAATCGGCGTGTTAACGTTCATATTTTCCACGCCTGAATAATTGATTGACCTTGAACTCTCCTGGAATTACGCGCGGAACTGCGCGCAAGCGTCGGCCATGATGAATATCGCCGACGACGGAGCGACTCCTCTAACAAAATGCTCACCTGTGCCGTAGTATCGTTTTTGAAGCGGAAAGCTTAAAAAAACGCAAATTTCTTACGCAGATTGTGAAGTTATGAGTGCATTTCAGACTTTGCCGATGCGCTCATCGTGATTTTTGAGGCATTATCTATAAGAAACAACTCTTATTTTTGCTCTAGCAAAAGTTTCCAACAGGCCCATTGCCAGACCTCACTCCCGTACGTAATTATGCTCTTCACGAATTATGCTACGCCTATGTTACGATGGTATTATTTGCAGGTGCGACGCGATCCAGAACGAGGACAGCGAGCTCCGGCGTGTGGTGAGCGGCGGGACGGCGACGCAGGACTCGAACCGGCCGGCCGTGCGGAGCTTCCTGCGCTCCACGGGGCTGCCCCTCATCCGCTTGCTCCGGCTCAAGAGGATCCCGGAGACGGTGGATGACTTCTTCCTCGGCCTCGTCCGCGGCGCCGCCGACGCCCCCGCCCACGAGACCGCCAACCGCACCGACATCGTCCAGCACCTCGTCAACGCCCAGCGGCAGGAGCAGCAGGCTCTCCAATCTCAAAACAAAGCTGGTAACCCCATCGGTTAAAATCTCTAGAACAGCAGCCCGTGACAATCATAGAGTACATAGAGTCGTAATGTAAATGGGAGAGCTGGCGCCATGTTCTGCTCGACGAATTCCGAGCCCGGTGTGCGCCGAGTTCGGGTCGCTTTTTCGATACATTTTCGATCCAAAATGGCGGTGTGGAATACGTGGTAATTCCTATCTCCTTCGTTGTTGTTGTTGTTGGTTTGTTGTTGTTGTTGTTGTGTTGTCGTCATCGGATGGCCTGGTACCCGTGTATCGCAAACAATCGATTATGTATAAAAAAAGTGACCCGGCGTCACACAGGAGTTTCGGAATTCGGGACATGGAAAATGCTTAAAAGTGGCGCCAGCTCTCCTAATTACATTACGACTCTATGTACTCTATGGTGACAATGGGGATATCAAAAACATAGGAGAAAAACGGGAAACGAGGCTAAAAATTATACACAAAAAACCCGAGTCGTTTCGGCCCATAACTGAGCTATCTTCGGTCGGAAGAATAGGAATAAAATATAAAAATTCCAAGTAGAGACCTGCAGACTACATGATCAATGTGGTCATGTAGTCTGTAATGTCGCGTCTGCCACAGTCTTTGATAAGACCTAGGCACCGTTGGCTATCAGACGGCCGTGGAACCTGGAGTACCTTTATAGACAGAGTATGGCCAATTGAGGAGCTTTCCGGAAAAAGGGCACATACCGAAAAAACGCATTTAAAGTTTTCATTCTTACCTTCTGAGCACTGATGATGACATACATCGGAACTGGGGCTCTCATATCAACGCTCATACACCCTAGAACGAATAACGATCATTGGTAAAACTTACACTTCTTTCAGTATTGTGGGAGGAATTTTTTAAAAATTTCCGTTATGTGCCTTTTTTCCGGAAATGGATCGGTGGTCATTGGTTTTGGATTTTAAAGCTGAATTTTCGAGTCTTTAACGAGTTTCTAAACGAAAATGAATGATTTCGATGAATTAATAAATAATAATTTCGATCGCGAACGCGCAGATGGATCATCTTCGACCATTGTTAATGAAAAAGACAGCGAAACACGCGAAAAACTCGAAAAATTCGAACTCACTGTAAGAGACTTAAAAATTGAATTACTAATAAATACAAAAATTCACGTGTGACCGGCGCAACGCGTTGACAATCACTGCAACCCAATGATATTGCATTGATTAGCAGGATCAGTGCGATGCATCTGAGGGATCCTAATCAGTACCCTTCACCTGTCTACCTGCCTGCGCGCTATCTCCTCAACGTCGCGGCGAGAATGCAGCCAACCTATATGAATTTCAATTATCCAGATACGATTTACTAATATTATTGTTACGAACCGTCGTTTATCTTAAGCACGTGTTTGACTCAGTTTTTGCATAGATTTACTCAATTTTGCGGAAGAATGCTCATTTCTGTACATTCTTGGGCATCTTGGTTAGAATTGGAATCTGCAGACTGGCAGTGAAATTTTGTGTGTCAGAAGTTGGTTAGAAGGGTGGCTGCACTTTTGGGCCCCAAGCTCTCCATGAAGCGATCCGTCCATACTCTCGCTATACAGGTACTCAAGTACACATGTGTGTTTCAGAGCCCCTTATGACGGAGTCGATCGTAGCATCGCAAGCGTTTGTGCTGTTCGTCGCTGGTTTTGACACGACCTCTGGCACGCTGGGCTATTGCTTGTACGAGCTCTCGTTGCATCCAGAGATAATGGAAAAATGCAGGAACGAGGTCAAGTCTGTTTTAGAAAAGAACGGAGGGACCATTTCCTACGACTGTCTCAAAGATATGACCTACTTGCAGTGCGTTATTGACGGTAAGATCAATTTCAACATCAACAACATGTGCGTAACAGTTGCACAATCTTAGAGACAACTGGACAGCATTATTTTGCAATATAGAAATAAGATTCCTATACAGCTCATCGATAGAAACACCCATTTGCATAGGAAACTAATGGCGCTTATGTTGTTTCTAAGATGAGTCAAATGCTGTAGTTCCTAATTGTAAAATGTAGTAGTCTAACTAATGGTGCCTAACAGATGTTGAACTTCCTTTCCCCGTGGGCTGGTCGTTGAAATTGATACGCAAAGCGTTAGATAAAGAGGACGTAAGGAGTATGGAGCGATCCTATTGGTTTAAATGGGTGGTTCTTATATACTAAGGGAGAAAATGATGGACTCACTAAAGAGTCTCGGTTGGTTGCTGTTAGTTGGTCTATTTACCTACCTGATTTGTCCATTGCAACCACCCGCTTACACGCCAATAGGATCCCTCCATAACCTTTTTGTCATCTTAGTCTATAACTTAGTCTACCAATTTCAACAATTAGTCCGCGGGTAAAAAAGGATCATTCAACATCATACATTTTAACATTAATGAGATGTCAGAATATATCTTCTCTGTGTTTTATGTAAAACAGAAGGGCATCGGTGTGATGCCCAGCACCAAACACTCAGACATCGTTTTATTGGACTAATATAAAAAAAATGATGTCAAATTGATATTAGAATGAGACGAATGTGTCGTCAGCCGGTGTAACGCTAGAGGGATCCACAATAAAATCAGAGTGACATCAAAATTATATCGATTTTTTCCATGAGGCAGTTTGGTGTTCGATTGACGAGGTTTTAATAACTTTACCAAGAATTTGTTATTTGTTATTGACCGTACTTACAGTCACTCCTCAGCCGGCTCCTTTGAAAGGAGCCGGCTAGGGAAAGGAGTCCTTTCCCTAGGGATCCCTGGTAAAAATTGGCAGTATAGAATCTGTGATCCAAAATACAATAGACCTACAGCCGGCTGTGAGATTTCCAATAGCTCCTATAGCCGGCAACACAATTTTTTATAGCCTTTTATAGCCGATGGCGATTAAGCAATAACAGCCTGGCGATAAAGTGTATGCTAAACATTACTAACTAGCGGAAAGCCCGTGACTGAAGTCACGGGTCTAGATGCTTCATAAAAAATTATTAATTTAATAACGGGGAGCATTAAGCCGATATTGTTTCGGGGATGATGTACCACTATTCGACCACATGGGCGCTTGTTTTGCATGAGTGAGCGTGCCATTTCACGACGATAGCACTATTCGACCACGCGGAAGCTCCTGTTGCCTACACTGAAATTGAAGGCGAAATGAAATGACGTTAATTTAATCTTCTCTAGTTTGATGAAATGCTATTTTTCAAAAACGTTCTTGGAAAACGAATTAGGATGAACTTAGATTAGACGGGATAAATGCAGTATTATGCTTATCAATCCTCATTCATCTGGAAAATGGTGGAAATTTGGTATTACGGACGTTTAAGGTGGAATGCGATTGAAACTCTGGGTCCTGGAGATACGTGGTTTCGCACTTCAGTCGGTGCGATACGGACATCCATCAAGTTGAGAGAGGAAAGTCATAATGCCTTCAATTTTATACATACATATTTTTGGGCAAAATGAGAGACGACGTTTCTCCATTTGCGACATTGCAGTCTCCCTTAGAAATTGTATTTTTCCTTCGAGAAACTGGTCAACATAAAACTTAAATTCTCCATGATTTTTCGTATTCGATAGCAGAAGATTTGGTTGAAGATTTAAATTCGTAAATTTGGATTTTCTCATGGAAGAGATGAAATAAGAACGGAAATGTTGAAACACCGCAATGGAGATACGTGGTTTCGCACTTCAGTCGGTGCGATACGGACATCCATCAAGTTTAAAACAAATGCATCAAGTCCCCGTCACCGCCGACATACGCGTTTGTCGATCGAATCAACTACAGGTGGTACGAGCAGGGAGTCAAAACGCCTTCAATTTTTTGAACGCAATACGGACATCCGTCGAGGTTGTATAGTTGTATCAAGGCGCCGTTGCAAACGCGTCCCATTGTTTATCGGCACAGACGAATATAAGTTGAGAGAGGAAAGTCATAATGCCTTCAATTTTATACATACATATTTTTTGGCAAAATGAGAGACGACGTTTCTCCATTTGCGACGTTGCAGACTTCCTTAGAAATTGTATTTTTCCTTCGAGAAACTGGTCAACATAAAACTTAAATTCTCCGGGTTGTCGTGGAAAAGAAACGAACATATCAAACACAGCAAATACAGCAAAAACTTTAAACACGACAAACATCCCTTTTATCCCGGTTAATATCAATACATCCCGTTTAATCCCTATCTATATCCTATTTTACCCGTATCTATTCTGGTTTATTCTATCTATCCCGTTTTAAATTGATTATGCCACTTTCCCATCATGTTCCATATCGGACAATATACCAAAAATCGATAAACACAGATCAATATATCGAAGGGCGGGATAACCCTACCTATCCTGTTTTATCCTTAGCTACCCCGTTTCACGCTGATTATTCTCCTTTTCTTAAAATTCCTACCTTTTATCCCGGTGAATATCGATTAATTCCGATTTATCCCTGTCTGTGCTGCTTTATATCGAACGATATATCGAGGATCTATATACAATACAATATTTTATCCCTATGAAGGAAACCCCGAAAAAATTGTGGTAGGGGAGCAAGACGGAGGCATGGGGGAGTATAATTTATAAGAAAAATATAAATATAAATAAAATTAGTGGGGGGGGGGGCTGCAGGAGTTAGAAAAATGAGCTGGAAGGGGAGGGGGTAGAATAAATGCTGGCAAGAAATTAGAACTAACCTAGCTAGGATTTATTAAAAAAAAAAAAAAAAAAAAAAAAAAAAAAAAAAAATAGTATAAAATCCAACATAAAATCCGCTGACTCGGTCGGGAAATAGAAATAGGTAAAACATCAGCTGATAGCAAGCAAAGGTTACCAAAGAATGGAACTTTCATATGTACAGTTTAGTGGAAAACAGCGTAAGTATGGTACTTACGTTAATTACCGTTTATAAGTAAGCGGTAAAAGCGATTTAACCGAAAATCTATACAGTTCTTCATAAGACCAAAATGGACAAAATTGCAAAATTTGAAGAAGCTAACGTAAATCTAACGATAGTTATCGTGAACGAAAGAATTGACGACATAGTTCGGGTAACTATTATAGGTGGGATGGGACGTGAACGAAAGAATTGACGACATAGGTCGGGTAACTATTATAGGTGGGATGGGATTACGGATGCTAGGACTTAGTGAGTTTTTGGACTACCGCTCTCTTTTTGGGCCGCAGTATCTTGATTTAATTTGCGAGGAAAGCTCCGTCCTTTTGAAGGATGCCTGACATTCCTAAGATGTTGGAGCGCTTTCAATTTCGTATGATACTGTGCGATACCTCTGGTGTGAAATAGTTGCTTCAAGCGCCGCGGTACGCTGCGCTGCGGCGGGCGGGCAGCCAGCGCTGAACGCGCATTGGCGCCTGCAAACCTAACAGGGATACTTCACGCATTGCGCAATGCGTGAAGTATCCCTGTTAGGTTTGTAGGCGCCGGTGCGCCGCCGCTCCGCTTTGTGTTAGGCTCTTATATTTAATCTCGCGGAGTCAGCGTTTTTCAACTCATGACTCTGAAATGTTTTCACACTCTGTATGGATTATTCTCATTTTAATTGATGAAAAAAAATATGTAGTAAAGGAAAATATAATGTGCGTTTTGTAAATATTAAGGTGATTCCGTTCAAACTTAAGGATTTACAAAGCACAATAATTTCTACTCAATTTCTTATAGCCTTTTATAGCCGATGGCGAAAAAGCAACAGCCAGGCGATAAAGTGTAAAGCCCGGCGATAGTAACTATAGCGCGGCTGTATAATTTTTTATCGCTTCGTGTAGCCCGGCCGTATGATTTTTTCCACTTTCTACAGCCAGCTATATGATTTTCAATCGCCCTCTTCAGTCGGCTATAAGAACTCCTATGGTATTTTGAAACGCAGCTCCTATCGCCAATTTTTACCAGGGATACCTCACATGGTTTAAATTGCCATTCAGGTATGGGTTCAAGGATGTCCTTCAGATCGCGTTATAAAGGGACTATTTTCAGAAACCTACCTACGGTAGAATTCGACTATTTTCAGAGACCTATAGCAGAATTCGACACTTTTATTTCAAAGACAAGTGCTCGCGAGGAATAAAATTGCCTTCCAACTGCGAAAATTAAAGGAAAAAAGAAAAAATAACGAATGCTGCAGTTTAAGGTAGAATTGTAACTACGGCAAAAAAGAGAACAAAATAATGGATTTTTTTTTTGCACTGAGAAATTATCATTATTCTAGGCAAGGTAGTTTCTGAAGAGCAACTCTTGAATTTTACTTGGAATCCGTTCAGACTTTCCTTTTTATGAGTTTCAGGGTAGCTTGAAACGTAAGAGAGAGATAAAAATTGGAAATTTCAGTGAAATATTTCATGAAATTTCACGAGGCTGTGAATTATTTTATATTTTCGGGGGCTAGAATATGCAACCCGCGCTCAAACACATAAAAATGGAAGAAAGTCAAAATATTCACACTTTGCGAAACATGAAAAGGGACCAGTATTTTTCAATATCTTTCATAAAGTTCTGAAATTCCACGAAATATTTCACGCGATATTTCAAGATTTTATACTTCATAAAGTTGTGCTACGCTGAACGCTGATGAGTTTTATGGGTATGTTTCCTAATCACAGAACTTTAATCATACCGTCAGGAGACTCTATATACATAGAAAAAAAAGTAGGTGTTTGCATTTCGGGCATCTTGGAATTTTTTTGATGACGTAGGTCGGCACGGCGACTTTTATCATCGATTTTCTTGGAAATGGTGTAGTTTATGGGAAAAATGCATACTACTTAAAATCTTTTGAATTTATATCATGAGTTGATTTAAGCGAAAAAATCGGACGTTATGGTCCGTTTTTCATACTTCGAATTCCGGATTTTGCTGACCAGGGTGTACCTACCTACGTCACAGGGTACACAATCCTCAAGATGCAAACACCCCCTTTTTCCTCTATGCTCTATATAGAGCTTTCGTCCTCCATTAGAAAAGCCGAGTGACAATGCCAAGTGTGCGAGTGATACAGCCCTCACTCCGGTCGTTTTGTTTTAGAAACCCTCCGAAAGTACGCCATTCTGGGCTGGCTGGACAGACTTTGCGGGGAAGACTATAAAATAGAAACGCCTAGTTTGTCATATACGATTAAAAGGGGGACCAGGTGCTTGATCCCCGCCCATGCACTGCATCGAGACCCGAAATATTTCCCTGATCCGGAGAGATTCGACCCGGACAGATTTAACGAGGAGAACAAACACAAAATCGTGCCCGGAACGTATCTACCTTTCGGCGACGGACCTCGGATCTGTATGGGTAAGTCAGCCAGGAAATTATTGACCAGTAGCAGTAGACAAGGTATGAATCGAAGCGTTCTGCTAAATGTTTCCTAAACAAAATGTCACGTGTACCAGTAAAACATTACATGATCTGACCGCACTTTTGCCAACCCTAGTAGCAGAACAAATTTTTGTTTTTCTGAAAAAAAGTATAAAAAAAAACATATCTGTTATCTGAATGATCGTTTTATATAAAAAAATTGTAACGCTTATGTAAAAAAAAATCAAAGTTCAGACCTGGCCGTAATATATGAAAAATGATAAAAGCTAGATAAGGTACTTTTTTTATACACAAATGTTTTACTTTTTTATATATAACGCATGCACACGAAAGTGTTAAAAGTGAACATTTTATGTAACGATTATATAAAAAAATAGGTAATCATTTTCGTGAGCTTTTCGCGAATTAGAAGAATTTTTAGTATGTTCGCGAAAAGCTCACGAAAATTATAACATTTTTTATATAATGGTTACATAAAAATGTTCACTTTTAACACTTTTGTATGCATGCGTTGTATAAAAAAAATTAACTTTCGAACATAATATTTATCTTTTCCTTCTATGGTTCTGCTACTAAGGAGTAGACAAGGTATAAATCTAAGCGTTCTGCTAAATGTTTCCTAAACAAAATGTCACGTACCAGTAAAACATTACATGATCTGGCCGTACTTTTGCCAAACCGAACAGCGTGAAATTGATTGCCGTACTTTTGCCGTACTTTTGCCAATTTGCCGTACTTTTGCCGTACTTTCAGCCTGCTGAGGCAGGTGGGAAATAGAGGGTGTAATCGTTAGTTGAGGACCGTTGGAATGAATGGGAATGGAACAGTTGCGCTGGTCACAGAATCGTCATTTGGTGCTAGATTCTTGTAGATCAGCTGAAAATAATAAGCTCTGTCCAGACAGCAACTTTCTGCGTTCAGAAACCGAGAAATCGCCCTTTGAGAAATTCGGATTATCTGCCGTGATAGCGAAGAGCGAGCCGTAAGTGCAAAATTTTCGAAATCGAGTTTTCTTCAAAATTCGTCTAAACTCATTTAGATGAAATTACTGAGACAGCTAAAACAGCAAAATTCATCCTAATTTAATGAAAACAAGACGTATGAGAAAGCCGTAAGTGCACAAAAAATGACATAGTTTTTTTCAGGACAGCCGTAGGTGCATGAGAGCCAATGAAAACAGTGCTTTCCAGTAAAGTGCCGCCCTCTTCTGCCAATTTCCAACCTGAAAATGTGTTTGTTGTGCGTCCAAAACGCAACCACGAAAGCATACAGAGGATAATGGCACTGGCTGTCTTGCCTAGCAATATAACCTAGCATGAAAATGAAAAATACCCTTTTTGTGTAATGGAAATAAAGTCAGTCGATTTTTAATCATCCATACGATTTCTAGGAGTCTTCCGGACGATTAGTGGCAATTTGACAAAGAACGGAGGCTTCTTTCAATTAAATGTTCTTGTCAGAAGTTTCTGAACCCGTTTTCTCAAAATTTCACTTTTGCACTTACGGCTCTCTTCGCTATCACGGCAGTTATGACGTCATCCACCGCGGTAGTGACAACCTTGGTTTCTTCCACCCTCCTTTCATCAGTCGATGTGACTTGTCTTTGGATGTGACGCTCATTTGCACTACTCGTTCAACGTGAAACTCGGATGAAAGCGAGGTGGAAGAAACCACAGGTGTCACCACCGTGGTGGATGACGTCAAAACCCGGACTTTTCAAAGCGTAATATCTCGGTTAATATTGAACGTAGAGAGTTGCTGTTTGGATAGATCTTATAATTTTTAGCTAATCCACACGAATCAAGCATCAAAACGCGATTCTGTGACCAGCGCACTGACCCACTGGGTCAGTCTCCGTTGTCGCTCTTGCTTGGCTTGAACTCATGAGCCCTGTCCACAACGCTCTTTTCCCATTCCCACGGCTCATGGGTGCCGCATTCAGTTGGCACGCACTGAAAAAAAATTCTCGGCGTTTTTACCATGGTCCGTTGGTATCTTTACCATCTCACTTTTTTTTACCAATTATTGGTAATTTTACCAAGACAGACTCGTAAGCTTACTTAAAAACCGGTATTTTCACTGTTTTTTCAGGTAAGAATACCACTTTTATTGGTAATCAATTCCCGGTAACTTTGCCATTTTATCTCGGTAATTCTACCACAGTCGATAAAAAATATTGGCGTTTTTACCAAGGTCCAGTAAAATTACCGAAAAAGTCAATAATTTTACCGAGATTTCTCGGTAAAATTACCAATTCCATAAATGGTAATTTTGCCAAGAAAAAACTGGGATCAAATAGAACCCTGAATTCTTGGTAATTTTACCCTTTTCTTAGTAAATACACCGAGATTTTTTTTTCAGTGCGTAGTTCCGTTTGACAGAATGTAAAATCCGGCTTTTCCATTTCTCCAAAGGGAATCACGCCCACTTTAATGTTGTTTCTTATGCAGCTTTTACAGCACACCCCATATTTCCACTCGTCAATAGTTCCGTTTGGCAGATATACGTCCATTTACACAACGAAAATCACTGATATCGATTCCTAGTATTCTCAGTTTACATCGGTTACGGGAATTTTGAGTGGGTCTGTTGAACGCAAGAGATACAGGCAACTGAATATACATAAAAAACTTCGGTCAAATATGCGTCTATTCCTCTCCTCGCACATGAAAAAACAACAAAAGTCGAAACTATCTTCAGAATCAAAGAATGATGTCTCATTCATGTTATCTGCAGTTAATGAGCAACAATTGACACATCATGTTATATTTAAACAAACATGAGTGAAAAATGAAAGGAGATAGCGCTTCGACTGAGGAGTACATCACTCTCATCATTTTCCCGCCACTGCGGCGCGTTTGAAATTCCTTCATTGGACCATTTAAAAGCGGGCTTGGTTGTGAGAGATTTTGCCTCCGGAAATACATATGAAATAAATCACCACGTAATCTCCTCACCTGGTACTTACTGAATACCAATTTAAAAAAAAAAAAAAAAAAAAAAAAAAAAAAAAAAAAAAAAAAAAAAAAAAAAAAAAAAGGTTTAGCGAACCATTTTTACTGACAGTTTGGTATATTTTCCAGGGATGCGATTCGCTCACATGGAAATGAAGACTGCGCTTGCTTTCTTGATTACGAGATACGACTTCGAGCCGACCGAAAGGACGACTGTTCCTCTGAAGTTCTACAGGAAATCTTGGTTGTCCATGCCTGAAAGCGGAATTTGGCTCAGGTTGAAAAGGAGGCCTGCTGCTTAGACGAAATGCACCAATCAGAGCTTCGTGTTGCATTTCCTAAATCGTCGCTCCTAATCTAAAGAACGTCTCAATTTTTCTTCGAAAAAAATGGGTGAGATGTCCCACTGGCTTTTTTCCTAAGGGTGTTTGTCCTAATAATCCAGTAATAATTGAAACGTAAACATGAGTAGAGTAGAGGGAAATGTTTCAGGAAGAGTAAAGTTTTCTCAGTGAGCCGAATATAAGCACGTGAACAGGAGACATCACAAGCTGAGCCTTCTATACCCTCAATATGAGGAGGAGGATGAAGCTACACTACTTACGGGCATGCGGCCACAACTTCAACTTGTGAGGTGGGCTGAGGAAAATATCGAGAGAAACAATGTCGCACTGGATGAGGCGTGAATGATCGATTATTGATATTTTCCCATTTGAAGCCATGGTAAAGAATCTATTTTTTATGGTGTTCGTTGCGAACTTCATGTTTGTTGATATTTTTCCATAAGTTTAAATGGTAGATCAATCAATGATTCGCAAAACACGCCTCGCCACTGCGTATGAATAAGCAGGCGTTAGGGAATTCCCTCCGATATCATACGAATCCTCTGGAAAGTTTTGGAAAATTTCCTGTTGAAAATTCGAACGTTACGATTTTGGATTCGAAAAAAAAAAAAAATTAGGTCTGAGGAAAAATGTCAAAAGAAACACTGTCGCGCTAAGGATGAAACCCGTAATTAGCAGGCGTCACCACATTTTCCTTAAACTCAAAAAACAATTTTTTAGGAATCCTCTGTCTATAGATGGCTGTAGATTCCTATCAAAATAATACAAAGGAATAGAAGCCACAAAACTCAAAAAAAAAAAAAAAAAAAAAAAAAATTTAGGAACACACCCTTTCGAAAATTTTGAACTTTTCAATTTTCACTTTATAAAATATAAAGTCTGAGGGAAAATATTGAGAGGCACGCTGCCAAGCGGAGGATAAAATGAGAATATTTCGAAACATCTCTCATTGAAAATTATGTACGTCTCAATTTTTGCTTTGAAAAAGTAGGGCCCGGGAAAATGTATATATCGGGAGGAACGCTGCTAGTGGCGTTACTTGAAAGGTGCCAACACTGTTTTCCCTCCATTTATTTCCATTAAAAATACTGATTTTACATGAGGCTCATGTAGAATCGATTGTTCTACATACATTTAAAGGGAAAAAACAGTGCTGCCAACTTTCAAAAATCGCATTTGGCTAAGGTTGAAAGTCGTACGAACAGTTTGGCGTTGCATGATAATGTACTGATATATTGACATTTTTAGAATATTTCTCCTTGGAAATTGAATAGTATTTGTTGATAAGTTATAATCAAAAAGCTCTGAAAATTTCAAGGAAGAATAATAGCAACTATCTCTTGAAATGACTGTTTTATTGGAGCAACTTTGGCAACACTATCGTGCTGAAAAGTTGCGAAGCAAGAGTAAGCGAGTGTTGCCACACCTCCACCCTCAAAAAATATATTTAAAAAAATTACGAGAGTAAAATTCGCGATACACTTTCCGAAAAATTTGTGTTTTTCAGTTTTCCTGTCACTAAAATGGCTTGCAAAATAAAATTCCCTGACATTCCGAATTTTTGCGGATTCCCTGACGTTGTCCCTGATTTCCCTGACACAAAAAAAAATTCCATATTATTTCCCGGTTTACCCATCTTGTAGGACGACACTGATTAAAAGCATTTCCCTCAATCGAAACAAAAACCGCTATCGATGAAAACTTAATTAAATGAAACTTAAATAATAAAAAGCGAATATTTGTAGCAGACATGGCAACGCTTTGAAAAAATAAAACAATTATTTAAAATACAAAGTTGGCAATTTTTTCCCTTTCATTCCAAGATCCTAGTTAAGTTGAATGCTTCCTCCTTTGATCATCAGAAATTTTAGCAGGAATGATACCTGCACCTCTCCTTTTCACTCATTTGCAACAACTTTGTTCATTTGTGTTAGGCGTGATTTTAGATTTCTTATCAATGATCAGAGTGATATACCACGTGCCTCCGGTACCGCAGGGGAAATCGACGGCGTAAGCCCGCAATCACATTCGACGGTGAAACTACCAGACCACGTATCTCGTTTGCGGTGTTTAAAAATCTCCGCTCTCATTTTATTTTTTTTAAGAAGAACGATTCAATATTATTACTTGAAATTTTCACAGCATTTTCTTCGCACTGAGAGGAAAAATTACAGAAGTTTTCAAGAATCAACATTGAGAAGTTTCCTCTTTAAAAAATAAAGTATGACAGGAATAGTTTGCGACGCCGCAAACCGAGATACGTGGTTTGGTAGTTTCACCGTCGATATCTCGTTTGCGGTGTTCGAAAATCTCCTCCTCTATGTTATTTTTTTACAAGAGAACAAATTGGCATCATTCCTTGAAGTTTATGCAGAATTTTCTTCGCAAAGGGAAGAAAAATCACGGCAGTTTTAAAGAATTGCTGTTGAATAGTTTTCCTTTTAAAAAATAAAGTATGACAGGAAGTCTGCGAAGTCGCAAACTGAGTTATGTGATTGCCGACGTACACCGTCGAAATGGACTATAGCAGCGCGCTGCCGCACAGTGAATCGAGCCAATTAGAGAAGTAGGAAATGAAATTTTTGACAAAAACTGCGAATTTTTATGTTTCTTTCGTCACATTTTAAAGTTCAAGTGGTGCTACTGAAAACAATTTCACGAGGAAACCAATGGAACCACCTTTATAACCTCAAAGTTTTGTATAAACGGAGTTATAAGCGTTTAACGTTTCCAAATTTTGTCCGACTCTATTGATTCGACCCACCATCTGCTGTTGCAAGGAAGGGCACAGTATGAAGGGGAAAATTGGCTTTTACCGTGCGTCGTTATTTTCAAGTCTTACATAAGTAATTAGAGGGACAGTACATGCTAAAATGACGTCAAAAATTGACATGTGAGCATGTGAAAAATGAAGATGAACATATAGATCACAGGACCGATCCATAAGGCGTCATGATGTAATCGAGTCAAGATTAAATTAGGGATCTTCTGAAAGCCCATTTCTCATACTATCCTAAGGAAAAATATGGGAGATAAGTCAAATAAATTTAAAATTCAGTCTTTATTTTGCAAACATTTATCAACTTACGATGACAGGATCAATGTTTTATTATTTTTTCCTTTGCTTTTATTTCCCATCAATGAATCAATAGACAGGGTAAGGTCACAGGCGGTGCTGGTCACAGAATCGTGTTTTGATGCTTTGGTAAATGTTGTAGAAAAGCTGAAAATAATAAGATCCGTCCAAACCGAAACTATCTACGTTCAATATTAATCGAGATATCGCCCTTTAAAAAGTTGGGTTTTCGACGTCATCCACCGAGGTAGTGACACCCTCGATTTCATCCATCTTGCTCTCATCAATCAGGGAAACACACATTTGTATTGGTTGTTCAGCGTGAAACTTGGATGAAAGCAAGGCGTAAGAAACCACAGGTATCACAATACCGCGGTGGATGACGTCAAAAATCCGAATTTTAAAAGGGCGATATCTCGGTTAATATTGAGCGTAGAAACTTTGCGGTTTCGACAGATCTTAAGGTGATTCGATGGACGCCATATTTTGTGTCAGAACGGCATGCGATATATCGCATCAATTGGTTCCATTTTTTCAGCTACTCGTCATTTTTCTCCAATTTTGAGATCGCAATTCTGTTGTCAGGAGACTAAAGCACTCACGTACGAATTTTAACAAAGAAATTCAACGTAATAAAGGCGTGGTTTTTTTAGAGAGAAAATATTGCATTCGAGTGCAGTTTCGATATCAGTATCGAATGCGATGTTTTCTCTCTGAAAAAACCACGCCTTTATTACGTTGAATTTCTTTGTTAAAATTGGTAAGTGCGTGCTCTAGTCTCCTGACAACAGGATTGCGATCTCAAAATTGGAGAAAAATGACGAGTAGCTGAAAAACTGGAACCAATTGATGCGATATATCGCATGCCGTTCTGACACAAAATATGGCGTCCATCGGATCAACTTAATATTGTTAGCTAATCTGCAAGAATCAAGCATCAAAAAACGATTCTGTGACCAGTGCAACTGACCCATTGAAAAAAAAAAACCGTGTGCCACTAGATCATTGGCATTGACTTCCTCGTGCTTGGAATCTTAGATGGATGCCTCTCTCAGGCCGAGGTATTCCAGATTTGCCGTCCGCAAAAACGAGAGGAATTTGCGTCTTTGCAGTTGGGTGTACCGTGTACTTCCTCATAATCGACGCCAGAGCAGCCCGGGCTTCCATCATTGCAAACCTCATCGCTGGAGTGGGAAACAATAAAAAAGAAGAGAATATTACTATTATGTAAGTATCAGTCGCTTTTGAGCGCTTCAGAGCACTAGAGCGTTCTGCAACGCCTAATAACCGCGATTACGTTTCATTTAGCCACAGCTCATTTAGCTACGTGGCAAAATGCAACCAAAAATGTTGCATCTTGCCACAGATTCTAGGTGCTATGTGGCATGTGGCTAAAAGAAACAAAAATTAGTGTGGCAAAGTGCAACAAATTATGTTGCAGTTAGCCACATGACCAAAGGACAAAACCACGTATCTGTATTGCAGCGTTACCAAATCTAATCGAAACGAACTTGACCTAACCTTACCTAACCTAACCCAACCTTACCTAACCTAACCCAACCTAACATAGCCTAACCTAACCTAACCTAACCTTACCTAACCTAACATAACCTAACCTAACTTTACCTAACCTAACCTTACCTAACCTAACCTTTTCGCTGAATTTGGTAGGCCATTCCAAGGACTGTGGCTAACTGCAACAATTTTTGTTGCATTCTGCCACACTAATTTTTCTTGTTTCATTTAGCCACACAGCACCTAGAGTTTGTGGCAATTTGCAACAATTTTTGTTGCAGTTCGCCACGTGGCTAAATGAGCCGTGGCTAAATAAACAGATACCATAACCGCCACAGGAATCTGCCGCGATAGAGATCTTCCGGAATATCACTATCATTCTCGTGCTTTTCTATTAGGTACGCTATTTTTACCTGATCTTTTGCCTATCTTTAGGTCTCGTAAGCAAGTGATCGACAGATAATTGAGTCAAAATGTACGGGTCTTAATTTATTGCAATGTTTATGTTTTTCTTTTCTTTTCTTTTTTCCCTTTAATTTGGGTATATGGTTTATGTTATATTTGTCTTAAGCATTACGTGAGGCATTTAGGCCAAGTTTTGGAGCCAAAATCTGGGTCCTTTGCTGGAAACACAAGGCCAAATAGTTCAAAAATTTCAATTAGAGTCAACAATTTCAAGCTCTAATGAAATAATTAAACCAAATAATTAATCGAATAACAGCAATACTTCTTACCTATGCATTTCCTAGGACCATCGCCGAATGGAATATATGCTCCCTGGACGATGTTTGACCTATTTTCTTCATTGAATCGATCAGGGTCAAATTTTTCTGGCTCTGGAAAGTACTGAGGGTCGTGGTGCAGGCTATAAGTTGGAATAAGAACATTGGTGCCTTCTTTGATGAGGAGAGATGAGTTCGGAATTTCGTATGCCTTCGTGCATATTCTTTTCAAAAATCCTGTATTTGGGTATTTGCGCAGAGTTTCTGTAATAATAGGTGCAAGCTCTTTAATAATCATGCAATACAAAGAACAAGCCCCACTTAAAGAAAAAAGGAACAGAAAATAAAACACGAAGCAATTAAAACATTGAATATTCCGAAATGATACATGATCCAAGAATGTACTCGTCGCACATGGGTACATTTACCCACACATATGGGTACATTTTATACCAGTACTTGCTTTATTTTTGCAATAGAATACCCAATCGGTCAACTTCGTATGAAATTTTCCAAGTATATGAACAAAATTGCTAGGATGTTAGGTTTAAGGACAAAATTATGGAAGCTACACAATTCCTTGTCCCTTTGAAAAATGAAATTGTTCAAGAAGTTACGTAGTTCTGAATTAAAATTGAAGTTTTTCCTCCTACCATCGCAATCCATATGGATTCGTGTGAAATGGAATGATCAGGGCCGGATTAAGGGGATGGCCACATGGGTCGCGGCCCATGGCGGTAAATCTATAGAAGGCGGCAAATTTTTCAATTTTTTTAAATGTAGATATAAAATAAATTCGGATTTAGAGAAAAAAATTATAAACGAGAAAAGGCGAAGAAATCTCTAATTTTCTGAGACTATCGTAATTTCTACTTTTGTCGTCTTTCAGTGATAAAAGACACAGCAACTTTTAATCGGTCGAGTTAAGAGAGAAACTAAACACGCAATTTGGCCTGGAACGACGCGACTTAATGAGAAAATGATGACGAGGACTTGAGATGAGAAGGAGAAGCCCTCGGCGCGGCGATCGGCATGTAACACATATTAGCGCCTACAAGACTGCACGAATACTTCACGCATTACATCAAACACATTGCGGTCAGTGTGAAACGGATAGCGCCTACAAGAATGCATGAATACTGCACGCATTGCGGCAAACACAAGGCGATCAGCATGAACAGCATAGCGCCTGCAAGACTGCGTGAATACTTCACGCATTGCGCCAAACACGGTGCGGTCTGCGCGGCGAGGCGACGGAAGTTAAAATCATTAACCTACATTTATGTTTGTTCTTTCATAATTTTTTCGTTCATTTCTTATGAATGGAATACGGCCTTGTCGGACAAAGATAGGTTTACGAAACTTAACTTTCGCGCAAAGTTCCGTGAACTTTTGCTAGTAGTGTTGACAGGGTTTCCCCAAAAAAGTGTTCAACACGAGTAAACGCGTCTCATGCACCCCTCCCCCGCTGGCACGTTCATTTGATGGTTTTTATTGATGTTTCAAAACGAGTGAGAAGGGGGCGGCAAAAAACAGGCGGCGCATGGGCGGCAAGTAGGTAAATCCGGCCCTGGGGATGATCACATAGGTAACTTGGAAAAATAGCTTTCTTGTTCCATAAGTTATCAACGGTGAAGTTGTATCTCCAAGCCCAGGAGTTCCCAATCAGCCAATTAGAGTTTAGGCCCGGTGCCTGGTGGACCTGGCTATTTAACTTCTTCCCAAAGTAAAACTTTCGCGCTGCATTTGGGGAATTTTGGGTCAGTAGTTACATTTTAGCAATTTGCGCGACTTTTTATGTATTTATGTATATAAATTGTGTGGTCCATTTTATATTGTCAGCTCCGGCGAGACATTTTGAAACTGAAGAGTCTGAACCTCCACCTAAATCTTAACAGTAATCTAGAGTGCTTGTAAGATTTTAACCATTGGATGAATCCGTAAAAAGATGCGATAAAACTATAGGCCTCAGAAAAATACCGAATGCAATGTTCGGGTTTTCAGTCCCCTTCACGAACGTTACAATTGAGAGGTTTGGAGGGCAAGGCGCTTAGGTGCGCAGTTTTTGCTGTCTCGAGAAATACGTGTTTGAAGTTTCGAAATTACATGGATCCTTATGGCGGAAAAAAAGTTCAAACTGACTTCTTGATGCTTAACAATTGGAATTTGGGAGCGAGAATATGCATTAAAGCTAGTTTCACTGGAAATCATTAACACTTCAATTTTTTCAAGAACTGCACTCATGCGTCTTGTTCTTCAAGCCCTTCAATTAGAGACAAAAATACAAGGTCCTTGAGTACCTTTATAGAAAAATTATGGGCGGAGTACGGTGGCATTGTGATGAACAATAACATCAGAGGCGTGGCGTGCTTTGCGGTATATCGATTGCTATGCCATTTAAACCTATGAAAAAGGATCGATAAACAGGGTATTCGCAGCGAACACCTTAATGATCGATTCTTTACCATGGCTTCAAATGGCGAGATATCGACAATCGATCATTCACGCCACGCCACTGAATAACATAACAATTTCCTTGCAATAGTATTGCAATATAATACAGTAAAAGCTCGTTAAGACGAAAAATGAAGGGACCGAAACAAATTTCGTCATAAGCGGCTTTTCGTCTTAACCGTTCTCCAGTTACGACGAAATTTTTCGGCATAAGCGGGAAAATGACGTGGACGATACAGCTTTCAACAGCCTCCAAAATTTGGAAGCAGTTTTAATATCCGGACAGCTTTCAAAATCCACACAAACTAAAATTAAAGATTATTTTAAGTGAATGACTTTTTGAAAGATTATCATCTATCAGTTTTAAATTTTTAAATTTCATACAATACGAAATCCAAATTTTGAATTTTTTTTAAAATACACAAATCGGTTTATTGTCAACTGTCGATTGCATCTCAGTCAGCCAGCAAAACAGAGGATACCCACGATCTACTCTCAATCTACTCTTTTTATGTCAAGGTACGTAAAACTGAGTCTATTTTCCCTAAGAATTGACTCTTCTTTGTCGTTTTTACCCAATTTCAGGGGAAAAATCGGAACTTTTTCCTCGTCTTAACCGGCTTTGGTTACAGGTCAAAATTTCGAAATTTCGTCTTATCCGTATTTTTTTTACATTGACTCTTATGGAAGTGTCAAGGGGCCGAAAAAAATTTCATCTTAAGCGGATTTTCGTCTTAACCGTATTTCGTCTTAACGAGCTTTTACTGTATCTTGCAATGCCCTATATTTAAGTACCTTCTAAGACAGTGCCCAGTGCCCATGTAATGCATCTCTTTGAGGGAGTCGTAATCGAGTTTACCACCGTGAGCAGCCAGGACTCGTTCTATTTCCGCGTGGAGTTTGTTGGCGATGCTGGGATTCAATGCCAACTCGTATAAGCAGCTGCTCACCGCCGAAGAAACAGTCTCGAAGCCGGCTAAGAAAAATATCATCACATGTGCAGCAACGACGTGGTCGGTAAAAAGAGGTTCTGAAATGCAGAAAAATCTGAAGAAATTACTGCGGTACGTGCTGGTAGAGGGATGCTATTCACTGACGTGCTAACCAAGCAGCACTTTTCAAAAGAAAAATTCGAGAGTAATTTTTTCGGGGGGCGAAAGGCTTTTTTTTTTCAATTTAAATGAAGTTATTTTTAGTTCAGAGAAACGTATCTTGGTCATCGATGACACATTTTATTTTTCCTTTGAACAATCAACCCTCGCATTTGTTTCGTAATGTTGGGCTGACCTCCCTCTCTCGCTTGTAACGCCTGTCGCTTAAACCACCCTTCTCCTGGGTGCGTTACGTAATACTTGAACGGTCCCTGAGAGTTCTACTTCATATGGGCTCCAGCTTGCAGTTCGGAGCTGAAACTTCTGGCTTATCTGTAAAAACACCTACGTGCATAGGGAAACTAGAGTCCCTTTATACCCAGAGTTAAGACAACTCACTTTTGGCTACCTTTTGGTTGGGCTGAAAGTGGCCTGAAAAAAAAATCCAATTCTGATTGGTTCTCGCTCATGGAGGCCGAAACGAGTGCACCAAGATGGCGGTACCTCGAATGTGAACAAGAATAATGAAAATATTACCTAATTGTGGTTTATCAAGAGTAAATTGTTATTTCCATCGGTCCAAAATGAAAATAGATTAAGAAACTATTCACAAACCAATCTCATTTTCTTTTTAATTGATCAATTTGTTGATGTTGTTGTTTTTGTGTGACAGACATCGCAGGATTCCTGATCCTTATCCCTCAATATCGTTCGTTCGGGTGCACTCGTTTCGGTCTCCATGGCCAGCCAAGGCCGGCTGCCAGTCAGCTAATAATCGAGTTGTCTTAACTCTGGGTATAAAGGGACTCTAAGGGAAACTAATGGTACATACGATGTTTCTAAACCATACATACATATGAGTCGCTTTTATAGCGCTCTTTGGCGCTTTACGACGCCTAATCGCCACAAAGCTCGGTCTTCCCACAGGTCATCAGGAAGTTGGCACTCCCTCATCTCACTCAACACCCCCTGTCGCCAACCTCTCACTGGGCGTCCCCTACGTCTCCTCCCAGGAGGAACCCAATCAAGCATCTTTTTTGGCAGCCTCTCTTCAGTCATCCTATTGACATGACCATACCAGACAAGCTGTCTGGTCATGACGTCGCACACGATGTCATTTTCGACTTCCATTATCTGACGCACTCTATCATTACGGACCCGATCTCTCCTAGAAATTCCTGCCGACCGTCTCCAAAAATCCATCTCCGTTGCTCTTAGCCAGAGACAAGAGACCCTCCACTGGCCTCTTGGCGACAGGTGGAAGCTTTTACTTTCGGGGATTCAACAGTTCCTTATGGACAATTATGAGGGAGCAACAGTCATCACCCTAATTTCGGCTGTTGACCTACCTACATGGTCGATGATGAGCTTCGGGTGACGTCATGAGCCAAACAACTTTTCCAAACGTCTGCCATCTTCGGCTTGTTTGCAAAACGAAACTGCCAACACGTTGTTGAACATCAACCATGTAGGTAAGTCAACAGTAGAATGCTGAAGTCCCGAAAGTAAAAGCTTCCACCATGGCCAAAAAGTACTGAAAAATACTTATTGTCTCTTTTGTGGCTCAGTAGCACCCTGCCTGCCTGCTGTTTCTAAACCAAGCCAGAAAATGTAGTTCCCAGTTGCGAACGGTAGTCCAACTCACCTGCACCATCCTGAAGCGTCTTCTGCTCCTCGTGTTGGAGGTTGATCAAGAGCTGCATGAAGTCCGTCCGTTTATCCTGATTCTCCTCCCGGTGTTTGATGGCCTCCCGCGTGACCCCCATGAAGAAATCCTCGGCCTTCCTGTCCGTCGCTTTCCACCGGAGCCACGGGATGATCTTCGGATGGATGGAGCGCAGCACCTGCCTGACGAAGAACTTCCACTTGAGGGGTTTCATCCTGCGCCCGGCCGCCCGGAACTCGGACTCCTCATCGGCAATCGCATGGCAGTCGAGTCCGAGGGCGCAGACCCCGATCACGTCCGCCGCGAACCGCATCATCAAATCCCCAACCTCGAGTTCCGGAGAGGATTTCAGTTTGGCGTCCAGGTACCTGTCGGGGAAAATGGGTTATAGTCCAGGCGCCTGGTAGCTAGAGTACCTATATAGCGAGAGTATGGACAGATCGCTTCATGGAGGGCTTAGGGCCCAAAAGTGCAGCCACCCTTCTAACCAACTTCTAACGCACAAATTTCACTGCCAGTCTGCAGATTCCAATTCTAACTAAGATGGCTAAGAATGTACAGAGCTGAGCGTTCTTCCACAAAAATGAGTAAATTTATGCAAAAACTAAGTTAAATACGTGGTAATAAACGATGGTTCGTAACAATTGTATTAATAAATCGTTCTGGATAATTGAAATTCATAGGTTGGCTGCATTTCTGGGCCCTAACTTTATTCACGGAGGCATCGGTGAAGGCCTGATGGATTTTCGGAGTTTCACATCTGTCTATACTCTCGCTATACAGGTACTCTAGTCCAGGCGTCTGATAGCTAAAAATGAGGCTACCTGGAATTTTGAGTACACAGCGATTTTTTTGGCTTACTTTATGTTTTTTGGGTCGCTGAATCCGAATCTGAAGTTTCCTACCGCGTATCTGGTGAGCGTTTTCCGCCATTTTGAAAAAATGGCCTTAAAAGGCCTTTTTTGCGGTTTTTTTTATGTAGCGGCTACGCAAGAGAAAAAATCCCGGATTTAGCTAATGTTTTGAATAGCCGACAAAATTTGGAAGGAAATGGTGTATACATATGCTAGGTTTGCTTAAAAATTGAGGAAGATACAGCATCGTGAACATCGCGCCCATTCACGTTTTCGCGGCGCACCCGTCAACGCGCGATCCGGCTCGCCGCGGTCAGCTAAGTTCCGAAGCGTTCCAAAGTTCCCAGATCCGAGGTTCCTCAATTTTTGAGGAAACCTAGCATATTCATATACCATTTTCTTCCAAATTTTGTCAGCTATTCAAAACATTAGCTAAATCCGGGAATTTTTCTCATGCGTAGCCGCTATATTAAAAAAAAAAACCGGGAAAAAGGCCTTTTTAGGCCATTTTCTCAAAATGGCGGAAAATGCTCACCAGATACGCGGTAGGAAACTTCAGATTCGGATTCAGCGACCCAAAAAACATAAAGTGAGCCAAAAAAATCGCTGTGTACCCAAAATTCCAGGTAGACTTACCAGGCGCCTGGACTATTATATATATACATCAAGCCGCTACCTCAGTGCACTAGAGCGCTCTGCGACTCCAAATCGCCATCGGAATCGATCCTCCCACAAATCATCGGGCAGATTACACCGTCTGATCTCCCCCTCCACTCCCTCCCGCCAACCTTTTACTGGACGTCCACGCCGCCTTCTTCCGGGAGGAACCCAATCAAATACCTTTCTGGGCAACCTACTATCCGCCATTCTCCGCACGTGTCCATACCAAACCAGCTGCCTGGTTTTGATATCGTGCACAATATGGATGGATTATGGATGGAAAATGGATTACCCATTGAGGAAATTAGACAACCTATGAGCATATGTTATTGAAATCTCTTATATTTTTTATATGACCTACAGTCGCTATTAGTGCCACGTCACAGTCGGTATCGATTGTATCGAATTCGATCCAAACAATCAAACATAACCTCATCTTGACACCCCCCTTCCAGAATTTCACTGTCAAAAGCCATGAAACTAGAGTGGCATAGGTGTGGCCTAAATCATGGTGGATCTCATGGGCATTTTCTCCTTTCGGAAACTGCTTAGTTCCGTCAACTTAATAATACAGGAACGTTCCGTGATTTAAAAAAACTGTCTCTAACACAATTTTTTTCTCAAACTGGGCGAATCATCTGTGATGCAATGATGCCAAAATTTCAAAAGGTAGCCGGGAATGCCATGTGCAATGATTCAACTATTTGAACTTTCCGGAATGCGTGAGGTATCACGCCGCATTTGAAGGCGTTTTCAAAACAGCCAAGTTTCGATACCCGGATTATCGTTTTGCAAAGTTCTTATTGTTATGTTTTATTTCTTACCATTTGTTTGCTATCAATCCTCCTATAAAAACTACTCATTCGCTGAATACACTTCTGGCTGGAGCGCATTTTAGCTATGCATTCCCGACTACTAAAATGGCAAAGGAAATCGACAAGACTAGCGTGTATGAAGGCTATTTCAATTGTAATCTGCCGTCACATTTCTAAGGCGCAATGATACAACTATTTGAACTCTCCGGAATGCGTGAGGTATCACGCCGCATTTAAAGGCGTTTTCAAAACAGCCAAGTTTCGATATCCGGTTTGTAGTTTCGCAAGATATTGGAGCACAAAATCAGTAGAATGACTGATTTTACGAGCTAATGCAACTCAATAAATTTGTGTTTCACTTGACTGAAGCGTTAGAAAACAGTTCGGTCAGAAATTTAAATCAACCTTCGGTCCATTATATAGTTCATTTTCTTTTGTTTTGTTAAGTACCACTTGTTTATTTTTAATCCTCGTATAAATAACCACCCATTTGCTAAATACAATTCTAGCTGGAGCGCACTTCAGCTATGCATTCACCGCTGGAAAAATGTTAAAGGAAATCGACAAGCCCAGCGTGTATGGAGGCTATTTCAAGTGAGGACATCGCACCAAGAACAGCCTATATATAAGAAAAACGCATTTAAAGTTTTGTTTTTGATGTACTGCACCTGATTTTTCTATGCAAGTACCCTGTTTTGGTGTTTTTGGGTGACCTAACCCTTCTATTGAAGTATGCCGGGTAGATTTTGCGATACATTTTGGGTTTATTCTCTCATATATTTAATTTAAAAAAGCGGTTTATAGGCCATTATTACGCCCAACAGTCATTTTGGTGGCAATTTGAAGTATAAATCATTTTAATCACGCATGATTAACGCAAAATGAAAGAATATCGATAGTGAATAAAGGAAGGGGTAACTAGCACCTTATAGGCCCGTTTATAGGTCCTTCTTGCACCCAACGATCCAGGAGCCTCAGTTAACTCGGGAAAAAAAGGTTTTTCGACCTCGAGCCGTTACCTATCTATATTCTATCGCTACCACAGCATAGTCCAGGGTACGTAGAATCCGAAAAGCAGATGGGCGTAATAACGACCTATACGCCTAGGCTGTTCTTGGTGCGGTGTCCTCAATTGGACTGCATTTTGGAATTTGAAACTATAAGTTCTGGCTCCTCTGGAAAAAACTTATCGACGGTGTAAGTCCGCAATCACATATCTCGCTTGCGGTGTCTGAAAATCTCCGTCTCCGTGTTATTTTTTCAAAAAAGAACAAAGTGACATCTTTCCTTGAAGTTTTTTCAGAATTTTCTTCGCACAGAGGAAACAAATCACGGCAGTTTTTAAGAATTGCCGTTGAGTAGTTTTCGGTTTTTAAAAATAAAGTATGACAGGAAGTCTGCGACGTCGCAAACCGAGTTATGTGATCGCCGATTTACACCGTCGTTATATGCATAGGGAAACTAATGGCACATACACATACATAAAGTCGCTTTTATAGCGCCGCCTCGCGCTCTGCGACGCCCAATCGCCATTGACCCCTATCCTCCCAGCGATCATCAGGCAATTGGCACCTTCTGATCTCCTCCTCCACCCCTTGTCGCCGGCCTTTCACAGGACGTCCACGCCGTCGCCTTCCGGGAGGAACCCAATCGAAGACCTGCTTGGGCAACCGATCATCTGCCATCCTAACTAATGGCACACACCGACGGTGAAACTACCAAACCACGTATCTCGTTTGCGGAGTTTAAAAATCTACGCTCACATTTTATTTTTTTGAAGTAGACAAAATCAATATCATTCCTTGAAATTTTCACGGAATTTTCTCCGCACAAAGAGGAAAAATCACAGAAATTTTCAAGACTGGATGTTAAGTAGTTTTTCATTTAAAAAATAAGAATGACAGGAAGTCTACGACGTCGCAAACCGAGATACGTGGTTTGGTAGTTTCACCGTCGATACGTCGTTTTTAAACCGGGCTAGAATTTATAGTTCCAAATTGCAAAATGCAGTCCGATTAATACCTACTTACCCGTCTAAGACTTTCGTGCATTGCTCCATAAGCGGGTACATGGCCCTGAGCTTCCCAGAGCTGAAGGTAGGGACCAGTTTGATGCGAATGTTCCTCCAGCGCTGGCCCTGCAGAGTGATCAGGTGCGCATTCAAGGGATCGATCTCCTCGTTGACTACTATCCCTCGGTCCGTGAAGTGGGAGAAATCCTTGATGAGGATGGCGCGGATCAACTCGGGGTCTCTGATCAGTAGAACCGGCTTCGCTCCGTCGTAGATCCCGCCGAAGGGATGCGCCGCCAGCTTCTTATACTGCTCCTGTATCGTTACGTTTCGGTTCGTTTTCGGCTGAAACGTCAGATCGCCAGATATCCCAACGTATGGGATCCCCAGTGATTTCCAGTACTCGTACTTCTTTTTGTAATGGCTTATCAGGTAACCGATCAAGAGTAATAAAATGAAGATCAGATTCAGGGTGAGGTGCGAAATCATGGTTTTTCTGACGGAGGGTTAGGTTTGCGGACTGTGAGGATTGTAACGAGCCCTTGCGCTTAAGCCTCTCTTATGGAACCGGTCCCTCTGTAAATATAGTTTATGAATTAGATGTACGCACAGGTTGAGTTAGGTGAGGAAATACTGAAAGTTAAAACGTGATGGATTTCTGAGGATGACTAATTCAACTTGAATGCAGTTAAAATTGCACAGCCATAACATTTTGGAGGGTCGTCATGCTACATCGATTTGTAAAGCTGCAATAATTAGGTGTAGGTAGAAGGGTTGGAGGCACAGATGCAGGAGCCCCCCAGCTGATAGTCTTTTTTAAATTTCGTTTCTCGTGGGTTCCTGATGGAATCTGTCATAGGTAAACTTTCAATAAATCACATAGAAATCGCGAAAAGGCTCTGATATAGTCTTACTTTGTTTTTAAAACGAAATTAGCGATAAATGTAATGGAATGTAAATCGATCACTCAAACAGGACGTTTTTAAACGTGGCGATCTCGTCACTTTTCACAAATCGGAAAAATACGTGAAACACAAGTACAGAAGAGTTCCGATTATTCGCGGTTCCGGATTCTCAGCGATTTTTCGTGTGAGGCGACGCACAAATACATGAAAAACACATGTCGAAAAACGTGTGTACGTGTGAAATCAACATTACAATAATGAATCAGCGACAGATATTTCACGCTCGAGAGAGGAAAACGGTATAACAACTTGTTACTTTTTGGCGGTAGAAATAAAAGCTCTTCTTTGTGTGAACCATTAAATACCACTTAAGCACAGACGGAGTCTGTATTGATTTTGTCATGTACGCAAAATTGTATCGAGGTCAGTTTGAACGCTGCTAAGAGCCACTCTTAAAAAGTGATAAAGTAAAAATGCTTCGAGTATATAGGATGCAAGCCATGAGGAAAATATTACGAGAAAAACAATGAGAAGTGGTAGAACTTAGTTTGTTATCAATGTACACAAATTCACTACACTCCAGATAAGAGAACGAGTTTTTAGTCAATTTTTTTTTTAACTTGCGGAGGATCGCCTTCTCTCATTGGCTGGATCAATGGCTGAGTTGAATACACTTTTATCTCGGAAAGTACACTTGTGCACTCATTTGATATCGATAGTCAAACTGCAGAGGTGTGCATCTCAGAAGAACATGGTTTTTTAGAAGATCAGAAAAACAATCAACATCCGTTGTCGGCAGAACAGACGCAATCCTGGAGGATAGTAAGGATAAGATGCTTTTATGAGAGAGCATCTTATCCTTTCTATCCTCCAGGATTGCGTCTGTTCTGCCGACAACGGACGTTGATTGTTTTTCTGCTCTTATAAAAAACTATGTTCTTCTATGATGCACACTGTATGACTCAAGTATGCACTGTATGCTGAAGTATGAATAAAGAGAAGATTTAATTAAAATATGGGTAAATAAGGCTAAAAAATTATTAAAACACTAAAACACAGGACGTTTCGAGCTGTTACCAGCTCATTTTCAGCTGCGAAAAACCTAAAAACAAGTAAAAAATTGAGTGGCGACCTGACCCCAGCCGTTATCACGTAACCACTGGAATTCAGCACCGAACATCCGAGGCAGACATAGTGGTCACCTACACACCAACCAATGTGGAAGATGGGTAGGCAACCCCTGCTCCTACATCTGTTCGTGTTTCGCGGGCAGATGTGTAGAAGCAGGGGTTGCCTACCCATCTTCCACATTGGTTGGTGTGTAGGTGGCCACTATGTCTGCCTCGGATGTTCGGTGCTGAATTCCAGTGGTTACGTGATAACGGCTGGGGTCAGGTCGCCACTCAATTTTTTACTTGTTTTTAGGTTTTTCGCAGCTGAAAATGAGCTGGTAACAGCTCGAAACGTCCTGTGTTTTAGTGTTTTAATAACTGTTTAGCCTTATTTACCCATATTTTAATTAAATCTTCTCTTTATTCGTATATTTTCGGGCTATGTTTTTTGTGCTTTGCTGAAGTATGTTCAGCAGCATTTTTAAAAATGTTTTGAGCTGCCAGGAAGTTCAGCCGAAATTCTCGCGCTACTTGATTTACCAAAGCGCAATTAGGGGTAATGAGGCAGTTGAAGCACCGGCACCCTGTCTCACCCAGAATTGATATACTCAATGGCATATTAAAGCGGGTTATTAACAGTATTGCCAACATGCTGGGATCACCACTGCCCAAATTGAGGCTCTGCTTTTTGCGGTACGGCGTCCGGGGGCCTTTTTCCGGTAAATTTTGAAAATTTCACACTTTTTAAACACGTAGGCATTATTGGAGTTGGATTCTACAGTACTTCAACTTCAAAATAACCCATTCTCAGGATTCATCGGGGGTCCCATCATCACAAATGCTCTTGGCTACCTTCCGTGTCTCTTTGAGACAAATTTTCAAGGAATTCGAGGCCTTTTGGTGATTGAACAGAATAAGAAAATTACAACATTACGGGGAGAAAACGATGAGTCGAAAAAAATTCGCCGCGGGGGCCCCTTCGGGACCTCCGCGGCAAATTGTTAGGGGGCGATCGCCTCCCCGACCCAAGGCCAGTCCGCCCCTGTGACGAGACTATCCAAATTTGTTTGCATTATATTGTCGAATTGTGTTCCTTTTATTGCGTAGTTAAATTACTCCTGCTCCTTAATTTTTAATTTTTCTGCAGACACTATTCATTTGCGAATTACAACCCTGACTTCCGCGCCCTTAAACTACGTTATTTTTTTGCATTTTATTCTAGATTTGAGTTCCTTTTGATAATTAGTTAAATTATTCCTGCTTCTTAATTTTTAATTTGATTAAAGATTATCTTTTCACGAAATACAATCCTGGCTTTAGCGCCCTTAAACTACGGCCTGAACGGTCGAAACTGCATAAGCGGTACAGAAAAGCCAAAAAACCAAGCGGGGACGCTGCGTCAATATTAATTTTCTATCGCCTTGCTAAGGCGCAGGGATACAACTGTTTGAACACTCCCGAACGCATAAGGTATCACGCTTCAATTGAAGGCGTTTTCGAATCTTCTGTATTTACATGACGAGACTTTCCATAATTGTTTGCATTATATTGTCGATTTGAGTTCTCTTTCTTAATTAGTTAAATTATTCCTGCTTCTTAATTTTTGATTCTTCTACAGAAATTATCTTTTTGCGAAATACAATCCTGGCTTTAGCGCCCTTAAACTCCGGCCTTAACGGTCGAAACTGCAGTAGCGGCACAGGAAAGCCAAAAAACTAAGCGGGGACGCTGCTTCAATATTAAGCTTCCATCGCCTTGCTAAGGCGCAGTAATACAACTATTTTAACTCCCCGGAACGCGTGAGGTATCACGCCTCAATTGAAGGCGTTTTCGAATCTTCTGTATTTACATGACGAGATTTTCCAAATTGTTTTGCATTATGCTGTAGATTTGAGTTCCGTTTATTATTTAGTTGAATTACTCCTGCTTCTTAATTTTTAATTATTCTGCAAAAATTATCTGTTTGCGAAATACAATCCTGGCTTTAGCGCCCTTAAACTACGGCCTTAATAGTCACAACTGCAGTAAAGGCACACAGAGGCGGACTGGTAATCGAAAAGTTAGGAGGAGACCTAAATAAAAGGGCCCTTCCTGTCATTCGGGGGTCCCTCTAAGAAGGACCGGGGGCCCTCCCCCGGTAAATTTTGAACAATTCACACTTTTTAAACACGTAGGCATTACTGGAGGTGGATTCTACAGTACTTGAACTTCAAAATAACCCTATCTCAGGATTCATCGGGGGTGTCTTCATCACAAATACTTTTGCGACCTTTCATGTCTCTTAGAGACAAATTTTCAAGGAATTCGAGGCCTTTTGGTGATTGAAAAGAATAAGAAAATTACAACATTACGGAGAGAAAACGATGAGTCGAAAAAAATTCGCCGCGGGGGCCCCTGCGGGACCTTGGTTAGGGTTAATGGTTAGGGGGCGATCGCCTCCCCGCCCCCATGGCCAGTCCGCCCCTGACGGCGACTCCTAGCCGCGAAGAGGCTGTACACTCACCGCAAGTAAGTGCTGGTAGGGTATGAAGGGATCGATTGAAAGAAGAACAGAGGAAAAATAGTAATTTGAAAATTGTCATTTTATTGGTTTTCTTTTACTGAATGTTTGGATTTACAAGAATTTGAAGTAGGGCAACTTACTTTACTACAAAAACTAGAACACACATTTCAAAGGTATAAAAAATTAAAATTTACCTTCAGAACAATCAAGTTCTCGTCTTAAACACGAGTCGTATATTTTTGGGCGTAAAAATCGTACCTGTTTCGCGAAAGTGCGGAACGTTTCTATTTAGTTTGAGTGTTACAGAAAGTTAGGGGGCGGGGCTTGTTTAATTGAAAACATTTTTTGCACAAAGTGGCAACGCTGTCGTAACATTTTAGTCGTCTTTTTTATGCCATCGGTCGCCATCAGTAGCCGTCACTGCGCAATCATTCGTGTCTTGTTTCGTTGATGCCATCAGAAATAGGCGGAGCTTAGTTTGTCAAACTGAGCTAGACCATCAATCACGTGACGCTTTGACGCCATCAGCCGCAATCACTCGTCACCCCAGTCCAGAGACAAGAGATCCTCCACTAGTATCTTGGCCATGGTGGAAGCTTTTACGTTCGGGACTTCAGCATTCTACTGTTGACTTACCTACATGGTTGATGTTCAACAACGTGTTGGCAGTTTCGTTTTGCAAACAAGCCGAAAATGGCCGACGTTTGGGAAAGTTGTTTGGCTCATGACGTCATCCGAAGATCGTCATCGACCATGTAGGTAAGTCAACAGCCGAAACTAGGGTGATGACTGTTGCTCCCTAATAAAATTATCCATAAGGAATTGTTGAAACCCCGAAAGTAAAAGCTTCCACCTGTCGCTAGGAGGCCAGTGGAGGGTCTCTTGTCTTTAAGTACCTATATTGAGAGAGTATGGCCACTGGGCCCCATGGAGAGGCTTAGGACCCCAAAATGGCGGTGCTTTGTTTTGGTTTTTGTGGATGGGAGGGGGGTCGTGGTTCTTTCAGAGAGAGAACATCGCATTCGAGTGCAGTTTCGATATCAGTATCGAATGCGATGTTTTCTCTCCGAAAAAACCACGCCTTTATTACGTTGAATTTCTTTGTTAAAACTGGTAAGTGGGTGCTTTAGTCTCCTGACAACAGAATTGCGATCTCAAAATTGGAAAAAAATGACGAGTAGCTGGAAAAATGGAACCAATTAATGCGATATATCGCATGCCGTTCTGACACAAAATATGGCGTCCATCGAATCACCTTAAATTTTTGGAGCATTGATCGCAGGAGAAGGGTAGATCGGCAATGTGTACATACTTAAAATGTAATTTAAGCTCAAATTTTTGTTTCGATGATTTTGGGCACTGGCCACAAGAGAGGAGTCGGTCTGAAAGTACACTTTCAATGCATGCTTATTTAAATTACATTTCAATTTGAATGTGCGTGATCACTAATCGCTAGCACATGTCTCTATAAATTAGACTTCAATTTGAACTTTTGAACAATTGAAACGCACTTGAAGTGCGTTTCAAGCGTAGGTTTGGGTTTCAATTATTTGGAGCATTGATACCTAAGCAACCTAACCTAACCTAACTCGAGGTGAAGGGTCAATTGGCAATGTGTACGTACTAGAAATGCAATTTAAGCTCAGATTTTGACTGGCCACAAAAGAAGGGTCGGTCTGACTGTGCACTTTTAATGCATGCTTATTTAAGCTACATTTCAAATTGGATGTGCGTGAGCACTGATTGCTAGAGTACCTATATTGAGAGAGTATGGCCATTGGTGTTACCACCTCTGATTGGCTCAGCCATCTTAGGCTGAATGAAGCCCTTAGGACCCAAAAATGGCGGACGCCATAAATTAATGCAATGCAAAATGACTCAAAATTTAGTTTTCTTTGCTTATCGTAACGAGAAATTTACCCAAATGCACTATTGCGACTTCTTTACATATTTTTAAGGCTAATCGTGAGCAATTTTTGAGAAAATTTATCTTAGATGTAGTAAGGGTTGGCAGCAAGTGCGGTTGGTGATAACCGTCAAAAGTTGGTAATGACCCCCCTCCCATCCACAAAAACCAAAACAAAGCACCGCCATTTGTGGGTCCTAAGCCTCTCCATGGGGCCCAGTAGCCACACTCTCTTAATATAGGTACCTACTCTACTGATTGCAAGAGAAGGGTCAATCGGCGCCGTGCACGCACAATAGATGTCTTGTAAGGTCACCCTTTGATATTAATAATTTTGACCACTAGTCACGAGAAAAGGGCCGGTCTTCACTGTGCACTGTTAATACATGCGTATTTAAATAACATTTCAAACTGAATGTGCGTGAGCACTGATCGCAGGAGAAGGGTCGATTGGCAATGTGTACGCACATTAGATGTCTTCTAAGGTCACCCTTTGATTTGAATGATTTTGAGCACTGGCCACACGAGAAGGGCCGGTCTTCACTGTGCACTGTTGATACGTGGTTCTTTAATGACCATTTCATAGTGAATTTCCGTGAGCATTGATCGCAGGAGAAGGGTTGATCGGCGCTGTGTACGCACTTCAGATGCATTCTGAGGTCATCCTTTGATTCAAATGCTTTTGAGCACTGACCACATGAGAAGAGCCGTTCTTCACTATGCACTGTTGACACATGGTTCTTTAATAAACATTTCAAACTGAATTTCCGTGAGCACTGATCGCAGGAGAAGGGTCGATCGGTGCTATGTGCGCACATTAGATGTCTTGTAAGGTCACCCTTTGATTTGAATGATTTTGAGCACTGGCCACAAGAGTAGGGTCGATCATCGCTGTGTACGCACTTTAGGTGCTTTGTAAGGTCGCCCTTTGATTTACATGATTTTGAGCACTGACCACACGAGTAGGGTCGATCGTCGCTGTGTACGACCTTTCGGTGCTGTGTAAGGTCACCCTTTGATTTAAATGATTTTGAACACTGACCACACGAGAAGGGCCGGTCTTCACTGTGCACTATTAATAGGTGCTTATTTAAATTACTCTTCAAATTGAATGTGCGGGAGCACTGATTGCAGGAGAAGGGTTGATCGGTGCTATGTGCGCACATTAGATGTCTTGTAAGGTCAACCTTTGATTTGAATGATTTTGAGCACTGGCCACAAGAGTAGGGTCGATCATCGCTGTGTACGCACTTTAGGTGCTTTGTAAGGTCGCCCTTTGATTTAAATGATTTTGAGCACTGACCACACGAGAAGGGCCGGTCGTCACTGTGCACTATTAAAACGTGCCTATTTAAACTACTCTTCAAAGTAAATGTGCGCAAGCACTGATTGCAGGAGAAGGATCGATCGGCGCTGTGTACGCGAATAAGATGTGTTCTAAGTTGACTCTTTGTTTTCCATTGTCGTGAGCAATGATGACACGAAAATGGGCGAGACCCATCGTGCACACATTGTACATGCGTTTTTAAATTACTTTTAAAATTGAATGTTCTTGAGCATTGATGGCATGCGAAGGGTCGAACTTCCGTGAGGGCGCATTGGGTATGGACCTGTAGTGTTTTCTTTTCTTCAAATTTCATCGAGCGTTGAGCAAAAGGGAAGGGTTGTTGATTATCATGAACGCTCTTCAAGTGTATTTGTAAGTCTATTTTGAATTTAAATTTACGGGAACATTGAGTGCACGCGAAGCATGATATATGCTTTATTTTGAACGTAGAGGGACACTGTCTACGTAAGAACATTTGCCGCTCGTTCTTGTGTGAGATTCTAAGGTGCTCTTTTAGAGATATGATGGAATTAAAAATCTCCGAGCACATATCACAGGAGAATGTTTCATCTTTGTTATGCCCATCAACTACATGCCCCCGAAGAGATGACGAATTCGTATTTTTCGGCGGATTTGGACTGCACTTAGAGGCAAATTTACCCGTAGTTTTATGAAGGAGCTTGTTTGTATCCTTGTTTGAAGTGAAGGTTTCTACGGCCTTCATTTTGGACACTTTTTGTTCTTTTCGTAACGACAATTTGTGGATGTTTACAGTCATTCTGTAAATTCCTTCGTTTTCTGGGATACGGTTGTGGACAGATCCATGATTTACACCTGATCTTCCCTGTAACAAAACAATGCGTTATACCGTTATGTCGTTATACATTGTCTGGTAAACTTCAGCCGCACAAAATGCTGTAAGTAACTCTTTAAAAAAATGCCTAGCCAAAGTTAACTTCCGCCGTGGGTGGGTTTATATCCTTGTATTTTTATTGCCGATAGGATGAGTGGAAAAATCTAAATGGAGAAAGCTCTCATAAGAAGCAAGAATTTGAAGTAGTTTCATATTTTTTTAAATATACCCGATACATTTTTTTTTCAATAAACTAGCAGTTTCGGTTGAGCAAGATTTTTCAGTTCCAAAAGCAAATATTTTATTATTTATTTTTCTACTTGATAAAAGATCGGAAGACAGAAATTAAACAACTATTTGTAAGTTGTATTTCATTGTTACGTTTAAAGTATTAATCATCATTATATTCTGTTTATAACCTTACTAGGGGGCCCTGCCCCCTGACCGCTACGCGGCCCAACCCCCGGGAGGGCGCCTCGCGGGCCCCATACGCATATGTATAGGCAAAAATGTTCTTCCATTTTAATACACTATTTTGTGAGAGAAACTGGAGAGAAAATTTACCAAAACACCCTGGTTCCTACAATCTTGAGCAATACTTCATAAAAACACCCGAAAACATGCATTTCCATGTGAAAATCGGCCAACCTAAGGTCAAAATCGGATTCTGCGATGAAAATACCTCGGGAGCATGAACTTTCGACCTGAAATTCCATAAACATCGAAGGATATAGCGGAAAGAAGTTGCGGAGGAAGTCCATGACCGGGCAATCCTATGTTTCGTTACAGTAGTACGGTGGGTACGATCGAATAATGGCCAAAACTCTGCACTTATTGAGTGGAAATTGCCGCTTTCAGGGATCATTCTTATGGTCATAAGAAGCCCTTTTAGATGGGGAAGCACTCTGGGGTCCGTGCAGGAACCAAGATGGCGGCCGTTAAAGATGGCCGCCGAGCGTTTTTTCAGCGCGCTATATCTCGGAAACTTCGTGTCCGATTTTCGTTTTCTTGGTCTCGTTTTGAAGCTAAAATGCTTCTCCAGAAGTCTACCTCATAAATTTTTTCGCCCTAGGCACACATAAACGGTCATTAAGACAATTTTGAAATTTTGAAATTTCACCCAATTTTCAAGAGCGTATAATTATTTAACAGGCGAGAAAATGGCGTTTTTGCCTTAAGTAACGGCGATGGGAAATTATCTGACGTTTAATTTGATACCAAATCAATTTTTTTGCGTCAAAAAATGCACCCGCTAGAGCAATTTAAGTGAGCGTCGTGGTACGCGGTGCGCGGTGAAAACGGCGGAATACGGGCAATTAACGCGCTACGCAAGTCATACGCGCGCTATATCTCGGCACATTCTCGTCCGATTTTCATTATTTTGGGCTTGTTTAGAAGCTATGTTGAAAGTCAACGAGTGTTACGGATATACTTGCGTTTTTCCTCCGACTTTTCCGGGTATTTTCCAAATGAATAGAAAATGTTCAAATTGCCAAAATTTACAACGACGAATAATTTTCAATAGGGTGGAGAAACAAACCTCCTCTCGTGTTTTGTAGAAAGATCATTTTCTGACGTTTAAAATGATACCACAACCATTTTTGTGCGATGATAAATAAATCCATGAGCTCAATTTGAGGCGCACCCCCGTGGCAAGCACTTTCCGTTGGTAGGCGTTTTGACCCGATTCGTCGCCGCGCCGCGCCTTATGCAACCGAAGTGGACGCGACTTTGCGTGACTTCCCGGATTCCAAGACAGATTCTTGATAAATTGCGATGTACAGAGGGTTATCTCACTTCCCATAAAACTTAATTTGTTTATCAAGATGAATTTTCATCGGTATAGTTGGTATGTACGGAGGGGAAAAGGGACAGAAATTCGTAAAAATCAACATGAAAGCGTATTCTCTTTTGGCCTTAGGGTATTTGTTGTCTGGTATAAGACGTGATATGAAATGGTTTGAAAGATCGACTAGCTGTTTTCGATGTTTTTGCTGGGAAGTTTTGCACTGACGGAGGAAAGGTGGAACACGATAGGATTATTTTGACCAAAAAATTACTTCGTACTTATTTAAATTCATTTGTAAATCTTGAGAGAATATGAACATGATTTTGAATTCCGTAATTAATTGACATTCCAGCCTTTCACTAAAAGTTAGGCAGTACCGCATCATATCCTCGGTTATTGTGTGCCTTAAGCAGCAAGTGTGCACGTATCGTAAAGGTCTTGAGGGAAATTTTTATTTGAGCTACAAAACTCTTCAGCAAAAATCATTATATGATTTGCGCTCCGCATGGTAGTGAATTTCGATCGAAAAATTCACATCTCCACGTTAGTCCCCCCACCCCTAGCGAATTTTTTTTTAATTTGAGGAACAAGAATTTTTTAAATTTCCGAAGTAAGAAATTTGAAATTATTGGAAGTCGGGAAAAGGAGGAAGATGTTGGTGAAGCAATTTATCTGCCTCTGTTATTGCCTGTCTTTTAGAAATGGCCAAATTGAAATACTCGTGGGTAGCAAAAGGAATCATATCTCTGGAAGAGAGAGAACACCAGGGAATCTTCCAACCTTACAAAAGGGCCGCTACGTCCATAATTTATGGATTAAGAAATAGGAAAAGAAAACAAACATTAGGTTCTGAGTGTACAATTGAGATGATAGTCAAGCTGACTGATTCTTCAAACTCTCACAAAAATAGAAGAGTAAACTGAAAGAAAATATCATCAGCATAGGCAAGGTCAGGTTATTTCGGCCCCCCCACCACCGAAGAGTGATGGAAGCGTTGAAACCCCTCCCCCCTCCTTCACCGTACAGTTCAAAAAGCCTCTCCCTGAAATTTGTTGTAATTTCAGCTATAATCGGACGAATTTCGAGGTCTCCGTGAGGACACTTTTTTGTTGATTTCCGTACAATAATAACGGTGTTTTACGTATTCTCGGCATAAATTACTTCCGCATTCTTCGTTTCAAAGATGTTCTATTTATTTAGTCCTCGTTGACCTCTCTTGTTTGTGAAAAATCGCAGGAAAAAATTAGGAGAAATGCCAGAACAATCTTATTTCATCAGTAAAAGTCTATACAAAGTAGAATATGCTAATTAGCACGACTCTATGAACGAATTAACTTTTTCATCTTCTCAAAAATACACAATTTTAGAAAAAATACAATTCCATTTTGAACCCTTTGAAATATGCAATCGAATAATGAAAGAAGAAGAATATACCAACTGAATGAGCAAGGGGTTTTCATTACAGCCTGTGTGCCATAAAGAAGATAAATGTCATTTACAATATTTACGATTATGTCTCACTTTCTGATTTAATGGTCGATATGAAGTAATTGAATAATTTTAATGGAACAAAATTAATAATTTCAACTTAATATTTATTCAATTTGAAAAAAAACAGAGGATTCATGGGCCACTGTATGTGGCAGAGACGAATCTATGACGAAAGTTCTTTTCCGCCGAACAGCACTGCTGGGGAGGGCAAGATGATACTAATTTCGATTCTAGGGGAGTCAAGCCATCCATGCCCCCTGCTCCAACTACGGTCATGGTTATAAGTAGAAACTTCAAATTAAAATCAGAAAAAATTTAAATACTCAGAAAAAATTTCAGAAAAACATTCAATTACTTGTCATTATCTTTATAAATCATTGCAATCGGTGCAATTTATTCGATCTGATGATGCACAAATATTCTTTGCCATACCTCCGTTATTAAAGGCTCCGTTTTGTGCCAGAGATTATCATAAAATAACCCCATCGAAAAAGGCTAGTATATCTTTCAAACCATTTCATATCACGTCTTATACCAGACAACAAATACCCTAAGGCCAAAAGAGAATACGCTTTCATGTTGATTTTTACGAATTTCTGTCCCTTTTCCCCTCCGTACATACCAACTATACCGATGAAAATTCATCTTGATAAACAAATTAAGTTTTATGGGAAGTGAGATAACCCTCTGTACATCGCAATTTATCAAGAATCTGTCTTGGAATCCGGGAAGTCACGCAAAGTCGCGTCCACTTCGGTTGCATAAGGCGCGGCGCGGCGACGAATCGGGTCAAAACGCCTACCAACGGAAAGTGCTTGCCACGGGGGTGCGCCTCAAATTGAGCTCATGGATTTATTTATCATCGCACAAAAATGGTTGTGGTATCATTTTAAACGTCAGAAAATGATCTTTCTACAAAACACGAGAGGAGGTTTGTTTCTCCACCCTATTGAAAATTATTCGTCGTTGTAAATTTTGGCAATTTGAACATTTTCTATTCATTTGGAAAATACCCGGAAAAGTCGGAGGAAAAACGCAAGTATATCCGTAACACTCGTTGACTTTCAACATAGCTTCTAAACAAGCCCAAAATAATGAAAATCGGACGAGAATGTGCCGAGATATAGCGCGCGTATGACTTGCGTAGCGCGTTAATTGCCCGTATTCCGCCGTTTTCACCGCGCACCGCGTACCACGACGCTCACTTAAATTGCTCTAGCGGGTGCATTTTTTGACGCAAAAAAATTGTTTTGGTATCAAATTAAACGTCAGATAATTTCCCATCGCCGTTACTTAAGGCAAAAACGCCATTTTCTCGCCTGTTAAATAATTATACGCTCTTGAAAATTGGGTGAAATTTCAAAATTTCAAAATTGTCTTAATGACCGTTTATGTGTGCCTAGGGCGAAAAAATTTATGAGGTAGACTTCTGGAGAAGCATTTTAGCTTCAAAACGAGACCAAGAAAACGAAAATCGGACACGAAGTTTCCGAGATATAGCGCGCTGAAAAAACGCTCGGCGGCCATCTTTAACGGCCGCCATCTTGGTTCCTGCACGGACCCCAGAGTGCTTCCCCTTCTAAAAGGGCTTCTTATGACCATAAGAATGATCCCTGAAAGCGGCAATTTCCAATCAAAAAGTGCAGGGTTTTTTTGTGTACCCAGCGTACTACAGTGTCCGACGCAAAGTTCACCGCGTGGGAGATTCGCGTCGCCAGCGTCTGTAGAGCCGGCACTTAACCCCGTAAGTGATACTAGGGGGCTACGCCCCCTGGCCGCTACGCGGCCCAACCCCCTGAAGGCGCTCCGCGCCATCAATGGGCCGCTTCGCGGCCCTATTTTTACCCTCTTACCCCTTATCAATGTTGATTTTATTTTTCCCCTAAAAAATTACGATATGAGGTATACTTTACTTACATACATACGTATAAGTCGCTTTACAACACACCCTCGCGCTCTACGACTCCTAACCTCCACTGCTCTGTTTCAAACCACAAATCTTGGGGGATTGAGCACCTTAACATTTCCGCTTCAATCCCTTCCCTCCAACCTCCTCCTCGGAACCTCGGGCAATCCAATGTTTCGTTACAGTGCATGTGCGACGTTTTGGCAACTTGCTGTTGCCGGTCGGGCAGAGAATGTTAGCATCCATCGTGTGTTTCTCGAGGGACAATGTATTGTGTATTTCGACGTATTCTCGGACGGCCTCCGGGGGGATTTTCGCATTTGTTTCCTACATGTTTTCCACTTTTTGTCTGGGGTGTTCCTCCTTCTAATGTGTAACTTTTTAGTAGAAGACGATCCATACATATATTTGTAAATAATAATTTAGGCGCTTGGTGTAGGAAGGGCACTCTTCTTAGTTACGGTTTTTTTTAGAATCTCCGCCGCTACTGCCTTGTGTTAGGGAAAAATTTAAGAAATGATTTTCTGGAACTTTTTTCTATAGTACTTAGTATATTCATTTGAAATAGTCAGTAAGAATTTCAATGGTATGTACGCTTTCAGTTTCTTTAGTATTAATTAGGTAGTAGCGGAGAATCTGAAACACAACGAGGAAAGAAAAGCCCGCATTGAATAGCAGAAGAGCGAGACCACTTGATCTTCCCGCGCTCTTTCCCCCAGCCAATTAGACACCCGATGCACAATAGATCGAGTCAATAGGAGAGGTCGGATAAAATTTGGAAACTTTGAACGCTTATAAAACCGTCTAAACGAAGTTTTCAGGTTCCAAAAGTTTCGTTGGTTCCCTCGTAAGCTTTGCTTCCAGAAACACCCCTTAAAGTTTAAAATGTGCGGAAATAAACGTGAAAATTTGCAGTTTTAGTTAAAAATTGTAGGTCCGACCTCTCGAATGGGCCTGTTGCAAGCTTTTACTAGAACAAAAATAAGAGTTGTTCCTTATAGATAAAGTCTCAAAAATTACGATGAGCGCATCGGCAAAGTCTGAAGTGCACTCATGACTTCACAATCTGCGTAAGAAATTTGCGTTTTTTTGAGCTTCTCGCTTCAAAAAGGATACTACGGCACAGGTGAACATTTCGTTAGAGGAGCCGTTCCATCGTCGGCAATATTCATCATGGCCGACGCTTCCGCAGTTCCGCGAGTAATTCGAGGAGAGATCAAGGTCAATCAAGGCGGGCGAGGAAAATATGAACGTAAACACACCGATTGTTATCTGGTCTTATCCTGGTCAGGTGTTATCTCGTCCCGTTTCACGTGTGTTGGCGGATTGGCGTCGACCATGATGAATATTGCCGACGATGGAACGACTCCTCTAACGAAATGTTCACGTATGCCGTAGGCCGTAGTATCCTTTTTGAAGCGGGAAGCTCAAAAAAACGCAAATTTCTTACGCAGATTGTGAAGTTTTGAGTGCATTTCAGAGTTTGCCGATGCGCTTATCGTAATTTCTGAGACATTATCTGTAAGAAACAACTCTTATTTTTGCTCTAGCAAAAGTTTGCAACAGGCCCATTGACTCGATTCACTGCGTGACGACCATTTTTTCTAGTTCTAAGCATACTTTTTTTTTTAGCTCAGCCGATGTTTTGGCAAAAATATGTCAACAACTAGTTTCTCGACGATTTGGCGTTTCTGTGTATGTATTATATGTTCCACTAACTCCAGAAATATGGAGGATCTTGATTTCTGTAATTTCAATTTTTTCTCCTATTAGGCCGAAGTCGAAAAAAATACATTGATCCAAATCCCCGTGTCCTCTTACATAAGAAGAGTAAATGGTCGTCAGGTGGCCCATTGGCTGGAAAAAGCGCGCAAAGATCATGTGGTCATGCTTTCTGCTATTCAATGCAGGCTCTTATTTTCCCTTCGTGAAAAAAGCAGGCCGCGAAAGAAATGTGCCCTTCTAGCACCAAGCGTCTCATCGAAAAAAAATTTTATACCATTAGGTGATGGATATCCAAGATTACGGTAAGAGTGCCTGACACGGTTCACCACGAGGAGATGAGGTAAAGACTTTTTATGGGTAAGTTCTTGCAAACCGCGTGGTATGAAGAAAGTTTTCATTGCTGCCCTTCAAATGTATTGTGCTAGACAAAGTGCGAATTTAGGCATTCTGATACATGTTTCCCACCAAAAAAATTGATAAACAGTTTCAATTCTTTTAACCTAAATGGGAATACCAATATTTTTACACGGTTTGGTTGCAAAACTTCGATCAGTCGAGAGATAGGCAATTTTCAATGTCAAAAAAAATTTAACTTACTTTAATATTACTGGAATGAAATTAATATAGAGGAGCCTCTGCAATTAGTAGGTAAACAATCCTCTATACACATATTTGTTGTACAGAACATGATGTACGGTCTAATGAAAAGGTGCAGTGCATTTCAGTGACTAAGGTTTATTTCCCTGCAGACGGGCTACGAATAAAAAAGCAGGATTAAAAAAATCGTGCTTCATTAAAGAAGATGGAACTCTATTTTCGCATAGGTGGGACACTGGGAAACTAATGACACATGTGTTGTTAGAGAAATAAGCCATAAATAGTAGTTTCAAACTTGCACACTGTAGTCCAATAGACCAGTGTAGACAAAGTACGAATTTAGGCTTTTTGACACATGATTCTTAACCAGACTTTCACCCAGGATACGATTCGCGCAACGAAAGTTACTAAAATCAACTCCTAACTAACAATAAGATGTGGTTACAAGAAATTTCAATTTCTCGCCCAGAGAAAAAACGAAAGTCAATTTGAATCAACCTGTGCACTACAACGGTTTTGACTGGCTTCTAAACCCGCTTTCTTGTGTTCACAGTGTTAACAACGAGCAAGAGCGGAGCCGAAGCGCCGAGATTGAGATTGCCATATTTTCATGCCGCAGACTGTTACGTCAACGTTCAAAGCGCAATTCGATTCACGTAGACTATAGTTATTTCATGAGCGGGAGGTTTGTATACGTGCATCAAAAACCATTGAATATTTTAGTTCGGAGTTATTTCAATAATTTTCGTTGCGCGAATCGTGTTCTACATGAAATTTTGATCAGGAAACACGTATCAGAGTGCTAAATTCTCACCCTGTCTTAGGGAGCCATCGAGAGTTTGTTTTGAATGTTCTGAAGCACAGATCAATTGAAAAGAATCGATGACTGGTGTGAACATATTGCATTAAACATCTCTTAAAGTCAAACTGAGAGTTCTATTTTCAAGAAGGATGACCACCAGGGAGAGGGTCGACAGCCAATATGGATGCACTTAATATGGTGCGGCAAATCGGGTTTTGATTTGATTGTCTTTCAGCGCTGATCGCAGAAGGAAAGCAAATTGGAGGTGTGGACGGACTAGACGTGCACCTTTAAATCTGAATGCAATTTGAATTTTAAGTTTGTGAAGCATTGCTCACAAAAGAAGGGTCGTCCATTCATGTGGAATCGTTTAATTTTTATCAACAAATGATACAATGCGTTAGGAATTTTACTGAGCTTTGACCGCACGCGACGGGTAGATAGGAGCTGTGAATAGACATAATATACATATGTATCAACAGCCGAAGTGCGAGATTTCGTATCGGTCTTGTTTCAAAATTTTCCACCCACATTACATTTTTTGAAAAAAAAAAGTCGTGCAACTCCACATCGTAAAATTTTTACACAAGAAACAATTAACAGAGAAAAAAAAGAAAAGAGAGATTTTCGGGAAATCACATTGCGTAGTTTTGCGAAGGGGGAAAAAATTATGATGGGGAGTCTGCGACGTTGAAGATGGATATACGCTGTTTAGCACTTCGGCCATCGATTTAAAACCGTAATTCTGTCGTTGATTAGGATTTCAATGAGGACTGGGCCCAAAAAGGACATGTGCCAACCAAGCACAGAGACAGCCGCAAAAGCATTCAATTCATTTAAAGCTGCATTAACTTAAGCTGGAAGGGTATGTAGTTCATCGCTGGAGAGGAGCTTGTTGAAATCAGCTAATTAGCAAGTCTAACATATAGTAATACTATACAGTTGGTAACCTATGTGCATATTGTATTCTTAGGTTGGTAGTTCCAACTTTTTCCCTAGTGTGTGTGGCCCCCCTGCGTGGGATCATGGTCAGGTTTTGTTCGCGTCTGTTCTTCGTTGAATAAATGATTCGTGCACTCGTGCGATGTTAAGGCTATAAACTCAGAAGGAGAAGAAGAATTTGGGCAAGAAACTTTGGGCTGAAGCAGCAAATACAGCAGTTTTCATTCTTAATCGCACTGGAACCAGCTCAGTCCCACACGTAACCCCCTATGAACTCTGGTATGGGAAACCTTACAATGTTACTAACCTTATCGCTCCTTTTGGTTCCACTGTTTGGACGCATGTTCCTAAGCAGAAAAGACTTAAACTCGATTCAAAAAGTCAGAAAGGTTTGTTTATTGGTTATGGAGAGACAACTAAAGGCTACCGAGTTTATTATGAAGATACAAACATTGTTAAATTAGTCAGAGACTTTGTTCTTGTTCCTGATGATTATTTTATGCCTTCCCATTCACTTGAAAAATATATGCTTGTTGTGAGTGACGATGATCCTGATAATGAATTGAATGATGCGCCAGCACCGGTGAATGCTGAAATCATACCACAAATCGTTCATCTTCATGATGCCGACAATCCACCTCTCAACGTAAATAATGACCCCCCTGTGAATGTCAACATTGATAACGCAGTGAATGTGAGAGCTAGCGATCGTGTACGAACAGTTCCAAAGTATCTTGAAGATTACCAACATTACTTGGCAACCTTATCCTGCCCGTCAAGCTATCGAGAAGCAATTTCTTCAGACCCTGGGTGGAAACGTGCCATCGACGACGAGCTGCATAACCATTCTAATAATGGCACTTGGAAGATTGTACCTCGTCCATCAGATCAAGAGGTCATCGACTCGCGGTGGGTATTTTCTACTAAAATTGTCAACGATCAGGAGATCAAGAAAGCTCGCCTTGTTGCCCGAGGATTCTTACAACAGGATAATATTGATGATACATGCGCCCCCGTGGCAAGGTTAACCACAGTTCGAGTGCTACTGGCTTTAGCTCTGGAGAGAGGATACTCAGTACATCAACTTGATGTCAAATCAGCATTTCTCAATAGCAACCTAGAGAAACCTGTGTTCATGGAAATTCCCGAAGGACTCCCTCGTGACACCAACTCAGTTTGTGAGCTTAAGAAAGCTTTATAATGGACTCCGCTGTTCTTCTAAACAATGGTATTCCTATTTTCATAACCATGTAGTTAGCTTAGGTTTTACTAGGAGTAGAAAAGATCCTTGCTTATATTATAACAACCACGTTTATCTTTCAGTGTGGGTTGATGACATTTTGTTTATTTCAAATAATCCTAAAGAAACCTCAAAACTCAAGAAATCATTACAACATAAATTTGACATTAAGGATCTGTCTAATGACAACAGAATCAATTGTTTAGGGATTGAAATAGAATTTTCCAAAAATTCCATCTCTATTTCACAGAAAAGCTTAATTGAGAAAGTTCTTAAAAAGTTTAAAATGGATAATTGTAATCCCCGGGACATCCCTATTACTCTGGGACTTGATCTAGATAAACCAGACAACGTATGCTCGCCTAATTTACCATACCGTGAGCTTATTGGCTCTCTAATGTACATTATGATAGGGTCACGCCCCGATCTGTGGTACGCAGTATCATATTTCAGTCAGTTTCAGAACAATTATACTGAAAAACATTGGGCTGAACTTAAAAATGTTTTAAGATACCTTGCTAAAACTAAAGATTTGTGTTTAACTTTTACCAAAACTGAACACACTGATAAGTATAATTTAACAGCCTATGTGAAGGGTAAATTAAATTTTAAGCAAGATTTAACTGCGTTTGTTGATGCCAGTTACGCACCTGACAAAAATGATAGGCGAAGCGTTACAGGATTTTTTGTGAAAATTAATAATTGTCTTATCGCATGGAAATCTAAAAAACAACCTACTGTCACTTTATCCTCTGCAGAAGCAGAATATTTAGCTATTTCCATGTGTCTTACAGAATGTTTATTCCTACAACAACTGTTGACTGACATTCAACTGAAATCCAGTAAAATATCTGTTTTTGAAGATAATGAATCTGCCATAACAATGTCAAAAAACCTGGAAACTAAGCGTTCAAAACATATTGACGTTCGTCATCACTTTGTGAAAGACCTAGTTGCTGACAATATTGTCAACTTACATCATGTTTGTACTGCCAATCAGATAGCAGATATAATGACAAAAGCGTTCCCAAAGACCAAATTTGAACGTTTTCGGTCAGCGCTTGGAATGATTTAATTTCTCTATTAATTTGCTACTTACTTACATTTATTGTAAATTGTTTATTACTCACTTTTTAACTCAAATTTCCTGAACATACCTTGTTCTTAATTTTTTTTTCTCTCCGAGTTCATTTCTCAGAACTCCCAATGAATTTTCTCATTAATTGTATTTTTTTTATATACCTATTGACCATGTTAGAATTGAGGGGGTGTGTTGAAATCAGCTAATTAGCAATTCTAACATATACTAATTCTATAAAGTTGGTAACCTATGTGCATATTGTATTCTTAGGTTGGTAGTTCCAACTTTTTCCCTAGTGTGTGTGGCTGTGGCCCCCCTGCGTGGGATCATGGTCAGGTTTTGTTCGCGTCTATTCTTCGTTGAATAAATGATTCGTGCACTCGTGCGATGTTTAGGCTATAAACTCAGAAGTTTTTCTTCGCCTTTTTCTACAGAGCTTTAAATCAACGACCATAACTCCTTTTGTTATATATTTTCTCGTGCACCAACTTCAAGCAAACTTCTGATTCTTGTTGTGAACATTATGAGTCGAGTGTGACGTCTTAATGAAACAACTGATGCAAAAAAGGAGGAACACTAATCACATGGGAAGGGCCGTTCGTTCCTCACTGTGCACTCTTACTTGCAGGAGAAGGGTCGATCGGTGCTATTAACGCATTTTAGATGCGTCTAAAGTACACCCTTTAATTTAAATGATTTTGAGCACTGGCCACAAGAGTAGGGTCGATCGTCGCTGTGTACGCCCTTTCGGTGCTGTGTAAGGTCACCCTTTGATTTAAATGATATTGAGCACTGACCACACAAGAAGGGCCGGTCGTCACTGTGCACTATTAATACGTGCCTATTTAAATTACTCTTCAAATTGAATGTGCGGGAGCACTGATTGCAGGAGAAGGGTCGATCGGAGCTGTGTGCGCACTCTTGTTGCCTTGTATATACGCTCACCCCTTTGGTTTGAATACATTTGAGCACTGGTCACAAGAAAAGGGCCGGTCTTCACCGTGCCCTCTTAATACATGGCTTCTTAAAGCACTCTTCCTACTGAATGTGTGGGGGCATTGATCGCAGGAGAACGGTCGATCGGTGCTATGAGCGCACTTCAGATGCGTCTTAAGATTTTCCTTTAATTTGAATGATTTTGAGCACTGACAAGAAGAGTAGGGTCGATCGTCGCTGTGTACGTCCTTTAGGTGCTGTGTCGGGTCGACCTTAAATTTAAATGAATTGAAGCACTGACCACACGAGAAGGGCCGATGTTCACTGTGAACCGTTGATACGTGGTTCTTTAATGAGCATTTCAAAGTGAATTTCCGTGAGCATTGATCTCAGGAGAAGGGTCGATCGGCGCTGTGTACGCACTTAAGATGCATTTTGAGGTCATCCTTTGATTCAGATGCTTTTGAGCACTGACCACATGAGAAGAGCCGTTCTTCACTATGCACTGTTGACACGTGGTTCTTTAATAAACATTTCAAACTGAATGTCCGTGAGCATTGATTGCAGGAGAAGGGTCGATCGATGCTATGTACGCACATTAAATGTCTTGTAAGGTCACCCTTTAATTTGAATGATTTTGAGCACTGGCCACAAGAGTAGGGTCGATCGTCGCTGTGTACGCCCTTTCGGTGCTGTGTAAGGTCACCCTTTGATTTAAATGATTTTGAACACTGACTACACGAGAAGGGCCGGTCGTCACTGTGCACTATAAATACGTGCCTATTTAAATGACTCTTCAAATTGAATGTGCGGAAGCACCGATTGCAGGAGAACGGTCGATTGGCGCTGTGTGCGCACTTCAGGTGGTAGGTAAGGTCACCCTTTGATTTAAATGATTTTGAGCACTGACCACACGCGAAGGGCCTGTCTTCACCGTGCACTCTTAATACATGCCTTCTTAAATTATTCTTCCAACTGAATGTGCGGGAGCATTGATCGCAGGAAAAGGGTTGATCGGGGTTGTGTACGCGAATAAGATGTGTTCTAAGTTGACTCTTAGTTTTCCATTGTCGTGAGCAATGATGACACGAAAATGGGCGAGACCCATCGTGCACACATTGTACATGCGTTTTTAAATTACTTTTAAAATTGAATGTTCTTGAGCATTGATTGCATGAGAAGGGTCGAACTTCCGTGAGGACGCATTGGGTATGGACCTGTAGTGTTTTCTTTCCTTTAAATTCCATCGAGCATCGAGCAAAAGGAAAGGGTTGTTGATTATTATGAACGCTCTTCAAGTGTATTTGTAAGTCTTTTTTAAATTGGAATTGACGGGAACATTGAGTGCACGCGAAGCATAATATATGCTTTATTTTGAACGTAGAGGGACACTGTCTACGTAAGAACATTTGCTGCTCGTTCTTGTGTGAGATTCTGAGGTGCTCTTTTACAGATGTGATGGAATTAAAAATCTCCGAGCACATATCACAGGAGAATGTTTCATCTTTGGTATGCCCATCAACTACATGCCCCCGAAGAGATGACGAATTCGTATTATTCGGCGGATTTGGACTGCACTTAGAGGCAAATTTACCCGTAGTTTTATGAAGGAGCTTGTTTGTATCCTTGTTTGAAGTGAAGGTTTCCACGGCCTTCATTTTGGACACTTTTTGTTCTTTTCGTAACGACAATTTGTGGATGTTTACAGTCATTCTGTAAATTCCTTCGTTTTCTGTGATATAGTTGTGGACAGATCCATGATTTACACCTGATCTTCCCTGTAACAAAACAATGCGTTATACCGTTATGTCGTTATACATTGTCTGGTAAACTTCAGCTGCAAAAAATGCAGTAGGTATAACTCTTAAAAAAAAAAAAAAATGCCTAGCCAAAGTTAACTTCCGCCATGGATGGGTTTATGTCCTTGTATTTATTGCCGACAGGATGAGTGGAAAAATCTAAATGGAGAAAGCTCTCATAAGAAGCAAGAATTTGAAGTAGTTTCATATTTGTTTAAATATACTAGATACATTTTTTTTCAATAAACAGCAGTTTCGGTTGAGTAAGATTTTTCAGTTCCAAAAGCAAATATTTTATTATTTATTTTTCTACTTGATAAAAGATCGGAAGACAGAAATTAAACAACTATTTGTAAGTTGTATTTCATTGTTACGTTTAAAGTATTAATCATCGTTCTATTCTGTTTATAACCTTACGAGGGGGCCCTCCCCCTGACCGCTACGCGGCCCAACCCCCGGGCCCTCTACGCATATGTAGTAAAACAATGAACAATGATAATCAGGTAATAATCAAAACAGTCAGAAGTCGGGGATCGAACCCACACACCGTGAATTAGGGGGACGCATCAGACATCTAAGACGACTCGGCCATCGCTCCTATGAAGATGACATGCGTGAATCTTGTGTAGATAAGTATAGAGCTGATGCGCAGGGCACCCAGCTACTGCGCAACCTTCTCGACTACTGCGCATCCTCCCGCGCATAGCGGTAGCAGTCCCGGAGCATTCCGTAAATTCACTCAATTTTATAGTGTGATTTTAAAAAAACCTGGGTTCTATTTCCAAAATCTGATTAGAGCGGGCTCATCTAGGGCCTATTACCTGTCGATTTACGCAAAAATCATAGAAATCGGCCCGGTAGAACGCTCAAACGAACTATGACAAAAAGTATAAATTTACATTGTTTAAATGGGAGAATTCGCAACTTTACCACTTAATATAAAAAAACCTGGGCCATATTTTGAAAATCTGAAAAGAGTTGGCTTATCTAGAGACAATTGTCCGTCGATAGCCGCAAAAATCATGAAAATCGACCCGGTAGAACGCTGGAACTAACGCGTTACCAGTTACGCAAAATTAGGAGGTCTCGGAGCTTATAGTATAGAAGAAAAAGGCGCGAAACCAGAATCGCACAGCCCACACTCTGTGAAAACGTGGCTTGATTTTCGTCGTCTTCAAACCGAACACGTGCCTGAAAGGTCGAAAAGAGCGTGCAGGAGTAAGGAGTATGGTCGACCTAAACAGTTGTGAGCACTGCAAAGTGCGCATACCGATTGTGAAACTTTCGAACCACGTATTTCGTTCCCGGAGTTTAAAAATTTACGCTCGGATCTTACTTTTCTACAAGTGAACGAATCAACATTATTCAATAGAATGTTCACTGAATTGTCTGCGCATAGAGAAAAAACAAGCAGTAAGCTCCAACGCATTCGCGTCGGAAAGCGGCTCTGGGGACGGTAGTTTTTAAACGCTTACGGTTTCCTTGGTAACCTTTGTTTGCTATCAGCTGATATCGAGTAATATGCCTAGGAAGCTCCAACCACTGCATTCTTCCAAAAAACCGCGAAAACTTTAAAATTCAAAATTTCAAATTTTGAACGTAAAGTACATTTTTTCCATCACGAGATTAAAGCACAGACAAGTTTTGAATTATTGACTGTATCACCATGATTCCAAAAATACACTACACAACATAGCATTGGCTAACAATAAAACAATATGCAATAAAATAAAGTCATGACAAGGAACATAGCCGAAAATGGCGCCGATTCCCATTAACCAACGCGCGGTCTCTCCAATGTAACATGGTCCATTGATACTCCCCAGCTAAGACCGTCCGGAATAGCAGCTCTAGTGCAAGCACCAGAGCCGCTAAAATCATGACAGTTTCTAGAAACAGCCGCTGAGTTTAAAAAATAAAATAACAATTTTTTTTAACAAAAAATAAAATACGACGGGAAGTCTGCAACGTCGCAGACCGAGATACGTGGTTTGGGAGTTTCATTGTCGATGATCCATGTGTCGCAGCGCGGGCGAAAGCACGTTTTCTGTACAAAACGCATGCTTTAGTTTCACGACAGACGCTCGAAACTTAGTGTATGAAATGTTCATTTTCGGGTCCCAAAATTGGGTTTGGATCTGGAGGGCCATCATCCAAACTCTGTGGCAAATTATTGGTCTATCACATGAAAATAGAGACACTCCAGGGCTAACTTGTAATATTTCTTAAAATAGAATCTTCATTTCCTGTAATAAGGTAACACAACATTGGTTCGGATCGGCTAGGCAACTAGAGAGTAAAGCGGCAAAGTGTTAAGTGTCGCGGGGATTTCGAGGTACTTTCAGTGGGAATCATGCTTTTGAAGTAAGAATATTACATGATTGTGTGAACGTGTATCGACAGTCGTTTGTAAGTCTATGCACTTTACCATTTTTGTCCCGGAAATCCTTAGGCAGGGTGTCTACTAAAACTGACTGGTAAAAATTAAGTACTTTTACAATACTTTTTCAGTGCCTCATGAGCAGAAAAAAATGTAGTACTTTTTCGGTACCTTTGAGTTGATTGTTGATTTGAGGTCCTACTATTTAATTATATTTCTTACCGCTTGTTTACTTTTCATTCTTATATAAACATTATCGATTTGCTATATGTATACGATTCTAGCTTGAACACACTCAAACTATACGGTAAAAACTGTAATAACGGCAAAGGAAAACCGACAAGGCGAGCGTGGAGGCTACTTTAATAATAATCTGCCATCGCACTGCTAAGGCGTAACGATACGACTATTCGTACTCTTCGGAATGCGTAAGGTATCACGCCACATTTGAAGGCGTTTCCGAAACTGCCAACTTTCCATTTCGGGATTCTTGCGTAGCATAAAATGGTGGAATGACTCATCTTACGAGTTAGTACAACAGTTATGCGCACATCTCTTTGTTTTAATTTTTATTTATAGCTTTCGTTCCAGTTGATAATGAGTGTGTAATTTGCTCGGATATGATTTCTTCCTGTTTAAGATTTTCATACACATTTACAACCTGACTGGATGAAAATTTTTTCCAGTAGGCCGATCAATGAAAGTTTAAGGCAGCCAAATAAGACATCGATATGCGCTACATTGTATGGTCAGGATAGATCATTGTCTTGTCTCATTGGTAGGTACGAAGGGAAAATTTTTGTTTTGCTGATGAAAGTGTAGACCGAGGAACTTTCTGCACTTCGGATTCAGTCGAAATTTTCTTTGGATCCTTGACTTCAAGACTTAGCGAGCTTTTACGTTGAGAGCGACCGTCCACGTCAGAAGTGCTCTGAAGGTACCAGGGCACATTTTCGTAAAAAGAAATCGACAGTTCGGAATTTTGGGTTCAGATTGGCGAGCGTCTCCTGCATCCCATAGAATAGGTTATGAGCGGTTGAGAGAATTGTTAAGCTGGCCAAGAGTACACAAATGAACTAGAACTCGACAGTTTTAAATACCGAAAACGAAAAGTGGAAACTCGCGGAAAATTTTTTTCACGACTCTGTTTCATGGATTTCAAACTTGAAGCCATCGTAACTCTAGTTTGGCTTGTAATTTTTTGTTTGAGAACAAATCCTAAGCAGCTGACCGTATGGGGGACTGTACTGTCACAGGTTTAGCAATCCTGCGGACCCCAGCTGGTAGCCCCTGCCTCAAAGGGGGTGGGTGGACAGGGCTCTTAGCTGTGGTGGAAGCAACCTGTCTAGGAGAGGTAACTCCGAAATCAACCTGGTCCTCCAGGTTGGGGGTTGGGGCATCGGGCTGACTCCCCGATCCTCGGAAAAAATGTACAATGTCAAAAAACCCAATAACATATGCCTCGGTAACCATGGAAACAAACGGACTCTTCGACTTAGATTACGGAAAACGACACTCGCTTTTGGTACTTGGAATGTGCAAGGCATTTCCAAGAAACTGACGGAAGTGGTATCGGAGATAAAGAACAACGGGATCGACGTGGCGGTAATAACGGAAACGAAGAAAAAAGGCCACGGATCAGAGAGCCTTGGGGACTATGATTTATTCTACAGTGGAGTGCCGAAACATCAGCGTGCACAGCAGGGTGTCGCAATTCTGATCCGCAAAAAATTTCGAAAAAATATTAAGAACTGGGTAGCCATCAACGCTCGCATGATTAAGATGAACCTAACTATGCAAGGTCACAGAGTCACTGTTTTGGGGGTATACGGGGTCAATGATGATGCTACCATCGCACTTAAGGATCAGTTTTTTGAAGAACTGGACGAGGAGGTAGTGAAGGTAGGACCTGGGAGAGAAGTCCTTGTGTTGGGAGATCTTAATGGAAGAACGGGATCCCGGGTTAACAGTAAAATCGTCGGCCCGTTTGGTGAAGTCACGGTGAACGACAACGGAAGCCGCATTATCGACGTTTGCGAGCAGAGGGAATTAAAAGTATTGAACGGGTTCTACCAACACAAGGATATTCACAAATATACTTGGGTCCAACCTACCCGCGGCTTAAGATCCATCATTGACTACGTGCTCGTTAAACAGGTAACAAACCTGAAGATCCAGCAGGTGAGAGTATGTGGAGGACTCTCCTGCGGTAGTGACCACTATTTCCTCAGAGCGGATGTAGCCTTTCCCGCTCGGGTGTCGCAGAACGATCGAGGCGACAATCAACAACCGGAGCGACAACGCGTACATCAAGTTCAGTACAACATCGATAGCCTAAAGCACCCGAGTGTCAAGGCTCTGTACGCAAAGCGCCTGGATGAAAAGTTAGGAGATGCGTGCGATGGCAGTACGGAAAAGCGGTATGAGTTTATCAAGAATTGCGTTCACTCGGCGGCAGCGGAGGCCCTGGGGGTTTCTGATCAAAAAAACGATAACAGAAAACCGTACTGGTGGGATGCGGAGGTAGAGGAGGAAATAAATGTGAAAAGGAATAGGTATCATCAGTTTCTCTCTTCCCAAAAGTTGGATGATAAAATTATGTACAGACAGGCTCAAGCAAGAGTCCGTCGGGTAATCACTCGGAAGAAGAATGAGGCTTGGGAAGAAAGCTGTATGAAGATAAATACCTACCTTGGAGGTCGGAAAAGTACGGAAGGCTGGAAAGTGATCAAAGGGTTGCGGCGGAATAAAATGCGCGACATCATATCTCCGATACCTATTGACAAGATGGAGGACTATTTTAAAGATTTATTAACGGAGAGGCGACCCGAGTTTCAAGGCGGAGTCATAGGCACTAAAGAAGATTCCAACGTGGAGATCCAGCTCCAAGATGTAGTGAAGGCTGTGAGGGAGTTGAAAACTCGCAGAGCTCCTGGACCTGGGGGTATACCGGCAGAGTTGATAAAATGTGGCACCGGTAAACTATTTGAACATCTTCGGAAACTTATGCAAGACTGTTTGCATGGCTCCGAAATACCAAAGGATTGGAAGGAATCTTGGATTACTCCCAGTCATAAGAAAGGTAGTAAACAAGATTGCGATAATTACAGAGGTATATCGGTCACAGGAACCTTGAGCAAGGTCTATGGTAAAATTCTCAAGGCAAAGGTCGAAGAGTTTTGGAGCGGCCAGGAAGCCGAAGAACAGGCTCGTTTTAGAGCCGGTAGGTCTACCGTCGACCATTTGTTCACCATTACCCAGGTCATCGAGAAGAAAAGGGCGGTCAGCCAGGAGCTGCACTTGGTGTTTGTGGATCTTCAGAAAGCTTATGACAGCGTGCCGTTAGTGAAACTTGGGGAAGCCTTGGAAAAAAGGGGTTTTAGCAAAGGACTTGTGGGGGCAATTAAATCATTTTATAACGGGACGATAGCAAGAATTAAATGTCGTGGAGAGTTGTCCGGAGGTTTCTTCGTCACAAAAGGACTAAAACAAGGCTGTTGTTTGTCACCAACACTATTTAAGGTATACCTAGAGCACGTTTTAGAGGAATGGAAGAAGAAGGTTGCAGGAATGGGCGTTCCACTCCTTGATGGGCAGACCCTTTATACTCTATGCTTTGCCGATGACCAGATCGTTGTAGCTCAAGATGAGGAAGATGCAGATTACATGACGCGGAAGTTGGTCGAAGAATATCGGAAATGGGGCATGGATGTTAGTGTGTCCAAGACAGAGAAGCTGGTCGTGGGAGCAACGCATCAACGGCAAAGCATAGAGCTTGAGGATGGACGGCGCATCGAAGAGTGTGATGAGTACAAGTATCTCGGTGTCTGGTTTGATCAGGATGGAAGGATGGATAGAGCAATTAAGGACAGGATCATCCAGGGCAGGAGAGCCATCGCGATGCCGAACGGGGTGCTCTGGGATCAGAGCATCTCAAAGGCAAACAAGCACCGGATATATGAGGCTATCGTTAAAAGTATCGTGCTCTATGGTAGTGAAGTGTGGCCTTTGACGAAAAGAACGCAAGAAATGTTGAGGGCAACTGAAATGAATTTTTGGCGGCGATCTGCCGGCATTTCGAGACGGGACCGTGTCCGTAATGAGAGAATTCGCCAGGTGATGAAGGTTGAAAAAGATATCGTGCACGACGTCATGTCCAGGCAGTTATGCTGGTATGGACATGTGCAAAGAATGTCGGGGGAGAGGTTGCCCAAACAAGTTTTGGATTGGGTACCACCTGGGAAGAGGCGACGGGGACGTCCCGTAAAGGGTTGGCGGCAGGGCGTTGACGAAGAGATGTTGCGGTGTCAGTTGCCCGATAACCTCTGGGAAGACAGGCATATGTGGCGTTTGGGTGTCGTAGAACGCCAAAGTGCATTGTAAAGCGACTTTATATATATATATATATATATCCTAAGCAGAAGTCTCAATATTTCGACTTCAAAATTCTTTCTCTTCTCCCGTGGATGGTCACGAATATCGCTGTCCCCCGAACAAAAGAACGTAAATGTGTTTCGAAGTTGCCAAATTCACTCGGAAATTGAATAATTAAAAGGAAAATCTAGAGCGTTTGGAACTGAAAATTTCACCGATTCAGCCTACCTTTCAAAAATCATCTACGTTTCGGAGAGATCTGCAGGGATCTCGCGGAGAGAGCGCGTTCGTAATGAACGAGTGCGTGAAATAATGGGAGTTGAGGAAGATATTGTGCACGATATCAAAACCAGGCAGCTGGTTTGGTATGGACATGTGCGGAGAATGGCAGATAGCAGGTTGCCCAGAAAGGTATTTGATTGGGTTCCTCCCGGAAGAAGGCGGCGTGGACGTCCAGTAAAAGGTTGCCGAGAGGGAGTGGAGGGGGAGATCAGACGGTGTAATCTGTCCGATGATTTGTGGGAGGATCGATTCCGATGGCGATTTGGAGTCGCAGAGCGCTCTAGTGCGCTGAGGTAGCGGCTTGATATGTATGTATCTACGTTTCGGACACAAAGTATCTGGCTCATATTCATGGTGGAGTTAATTTTGTGACCTTGGAATGAAGTTACGTTCCTTCATCTGTGAAACGACGATAAAGGAAGGAAATTATGTGAGATCTTACCTCCGTTTTCACCTGGAACAAGGACGGGGCAGAACGACTCGAACTCGGGGCAGAATCCGACGTTTTCAAATGATAGCGCACGAGCACTGGATCGAGTCTTTCCAGCAGGACAACCGGATTTTTCCGCCTGTTCGAATTTCGACCGCTGATTATTTGATGAGTACCTGACAAGATGAAACAAAAAGAAATTGACAGGTGAATATGGCACAACGAAAGTATCATTGACTTTTCTAAACCGATACAAATCAGTGGCATGTCGCGCTTTGCAATGAATCAATTGATCTGCCTTTAAACCTATGGAAAAAAGATCGATAAACAGGATTTTCGCAACGTGCACCCTAAAAATCGATTCTTAACCGATTTTCAAACGGGCAAATATAGATTATCGATCATTCACGCCTCGGCACTGACACAAATGCAACTAAAAAGAATATTGAAACACCACGATATATGTTCCCTCGTAAAATATTTCACATAGAACTTGTTAAAATTGTCACATAGAACTTGTCTAATTTCAGGGATCAACTTATTAGAATAAGTAAAGAGTGTGTTAAGAAAGTGCGCCTACTAGGAGGAACTCGGAGATTCTTTCAAACGAGGCCTGAACAAAACCTCATGATGAAAGAATCCTCCAGTGAAAGCATTCAAAGCTCGTTTTGTCAATACAATGTTGCAAAGGTTACATCTTTACCATTGAAAGATGTTATTATTTTGAAGCTCCCCGTTTTAAAATACAAATTTAGTTGAACAATAATTTCTATTATTGGAGGCACAATAACATCAACGGATGCTACTGTGCCTCAGAAAATGAAAAAATATCAGCAGACTGTGTTTTTTCAACCAAACAGCTTCCCAATGTTGGCATTTCTCAATGGTGAAAATGTAATCTTGGCAACGCTGTACTGCCGCAACGAACTTTGAACGTAAGCTCAAACTTTCACTGTAGGATTGCCTCACAAGGGTTCATTTCGGTATCATTTGAACGAAATCCCTGAGTTCCCCCAAAAAGGGGCACGAACAGGCCTTTTTTCTTGACAAGTTCTTGGACCTCCCCACTCTTCCGTGCCTTGATGGTATGGTGAAACTTCATAGTGGCTGGCAAAATTTCATTTTTCATTCCCTGACCTTTCCCTGACTTTTTCTGATAAAATTCCCACACTTCTTTACGATGATGTAAGGGCAGTCAATTAATGAGGTTGAAACTTTGGCACAACATCGCGATCGACTGGCTCGTCGCGGACCCGATTTTTACGCGCAGTGGCGTGGCGTGCTTTGCGATATATCGATCGATTCGCCATTTAAACCTATGGAAAAAGATCGATTATCAGGGCGTTCGCAGCGAACACCTTAGTAATCGATTCTTTACCATAGCTTCAAATGGCGAGATATCGATAATCGATCATTCACGCCACGCCACTGTTTACGCGGCATCTGGCTCCACAAAAAATTCCCTGACTTTCCCCGATCGAGTTGCATTCCCTGACTTTCCTCGGTATTCCCGGTCGCTAGCCACCCTCACTGAAAAAAAATTCTCGGCGTTTTTACCAAGGTCCGTTGGTACCTTTACCATCTCACTTTTTTTTACCAATTTTTTGGTAATTTTACCAAGACAGACTGGTAAGCTTACCTAAAAACCGGTATTTTTACTGTTTTTTTTAGGTAAGAATACCACTTTTATTGGTAATCAATTCCCGGTAACTTTGCCATTTTACCTCGGTAATTCTACCACAGTCAATAAAAAATATTGGCGTTTTTACCAAGGTCCAGTAAAATTACCGAGAAAGTTCAATAATTTTACCAAGATTCTTGGTAAAATTACCAATTCCATAAATGATAATTTTAACCAAGAAAAAACTGGGATCAAATAGAACCCTGAATTCTTGGTAATTTTACCCTTTTCTTAGTAAATACACAGAGATTTTTTTTTCAGTGCTGTGAAAGCTCCGTATGGGCCTCCAGGCGTTGTCAAATTTCCATTGATAAAAAACGATTTTGCAGGGAAATTTGTGAATAGTTTTCGTCCAATTCCTCAGGTAGTTTTGCTTGCAATTTGATCTAAAAAGTCTGAAAATTTCAAGGACAAATATTGACAAATGCAGGGAAATGTGTGTATATTCTTTTCCAATATTTCCGGGCCGGAATTGTAATCGAAATTTAACCTGAAAATTCCAAGGAATAACACATACATTTTCTTTTAAAGAAAATTTAATTGGGGGAAATTTAGCAACATCCAGGTAGGTACTCATACGTCGTTTTTTCTTGGTACGAGTACGGCATCTTTAAGGTGTGTGACCACCATTTGCCACATTTTTTCATCGAATTCAAGCGTGTGTGACCACCATTTGCCACATTTTTTCATCGAATTCAAGCGTGTGTGACTAAAACTTACGGATAAATCAAATCTTAAACTGTCGGCGACTTACCGTCCCCTTTAGATTTGCCCGTGACGGTTTCGTCCTGATGATTGATTTCCGGTCTTGAATCGTACGGCTCGTTTGTCGAAGATCCGACGTCCGATTCTTGTTTCAAGACCAAACGAAGGATAGCGCTCTTGCTTACGAGCTCTGAAAAATATTACAGAAGTCTTTACATTTGCGTTAATTTTTACATCTAACATTTTGCGGCGAGAAACTCCTATTTTTGTCTCATTATAGAATGAACGTGTTTGTCATTAGTTTTCCTTTGCAGGTGAGCGCTTCTATGAACTAGAGTCCCTTTATACTGAGAGTCAAGACAATGTGAATCCATTTCTGATTGGTTCCCGTATTTTAGGCCTTCACAGTGTCACAAGCGGGAATAAAGATTACATTTTCACCGATTGCAAAGATTATAATCTGGAATGGACCAGGGAATTACGGGTTCGGCAAGGAACAAACGGAATGAGAGAAGGAACGGAGAAAGGAATTTAAGAGTGGGCCGATCAAAGATTACAAAGAGCGTTCAATATCTGTAATCTTTATTCCCGTTTGTGACTCCATGAGGGGTGTTGTCTTGACTCTCAGTATAAAGGGACTCTACTATGAACGAGTCATCAGGAATAATGTTCCCATTGCAAAATGAGGTTCATCTATAAAATAACTCTTTCCGTGCATCATTGATAGCTCTTCCTTCGCGCTTTCGGTTCCTGATTGTTAAATTAGTTTTGAGACAACCTATAGATAAATGGCAGCGGCACTATTACTAGAAACAAATAAAAAAAGCAAAGGAAAAACGACCAAAAGCTGTCGTATTTTTCGCAAGTAGTTTTTTTTTAAACTTCATAGCATGCGTCAAAAATATTTTAGATCCACGGACAAATTTATGCAGAATTCACTTTTTTCCGTTTTCTGGATTGTTTTTCTTTCATAATCGGACTTGAGTGCTTTTTGAAACAAACAATTCGGTTACCTGTGAGCGGATTTTCATCTTCCTCTGCTTCTTCTACTTTTATACGCGGCAGCAGTGATGAAGTCACGTATTTCCGTTCAAGAGGAGCAGATTCTGCTAGGTTGTCCCTGAAATCGACGTCAGGTTCTTCCTGATAATCAGAATGAGGTTCTTGAAAAGGCACCGGTGAGTTCTGCTGGTCGCCAGTGTACCCGGTTCTACTGTTGAATGATGTGAGATCGAGTTTCTCTAGGAACACAACTGGTTGCTTTTGACCGAATTCGGACTTGACATGGAGCATGGTATCTTGTCTGAGATCTGCAACACCAGTCATGTGGTTCGTTTTAAAACTATGAAACCGTTCAGTTTACACCAGGGGATCAGCACCCTTATGAAAAAAACCAATTTGAGTAAAATTGAATGTGACTTGAGATCGCTTTGCCGAGGAAAATTTTCCTCTCATATCAATTTAAAAAAAGAAAACTGAATTTTCATCGTATTATTGGAACTCGTGTTTTTGGGCGCTTCTGGGTACCAGATGCGCCCTTTCCAGCCGTTCGACTCCCCGATGTAACATGTACTATACTACATACCGTTTTGCCTTATGGGTAATGACGCCATTCTGGTACACCCGGGAAAATTTGATTTTTTCTGCATCTGGTATTCGTAAAAGTTTTCGTGAAATGTTTTGCTTTTAAACATAACAATCTCGCACGGACGTATTACCTGGTTAAACTATTTTGGGGCTTCGTTATGCTTACATGCCTCATATTCGAGGTTGTAGTTTCAGATTGATTCGAAAAAATCACGAACAGTCACGTGATCTCTTCATTTTAGTGACGTATTACTGTGCTATTTTGTGATTGGTTCATTTTCTCGGCGCAACATCGTCAAGCGTCAGCTGTTTGCGGCTCTGGGTTGAAGGTTTAAGGTTATGTCAGAGAGAATAGAAAGTTAGAGGCCCGACTCGATGCTAGGTAATTGAAACAGATGCGCTCGCAGCGCGCTCGCTGGCAACGTACGCAACTACTATTTTCTATTGTTTTCCAGAGACTAGCGGCGGGTATGTTGCTGCCGGACCACCTTCACGTAGGCAATTTGTTATACATCGTCCGTCCGCAATACTCTCGCTTGGCCGTATGAAAACGTTCCTCGCATGCGCAGTGTTAAAGAAGCGCCCTCCAACGCTTTGGCGTTGGAACTGCTTGTTTTCATTGCAGACATTTTCGTTAAAATTGAGAATGTAGAAAAATATGTGGGGGGAGAAAAAACAAGGATGGAGAACGAAGTTCTACCTATTCGATATTCTTCATATTCCGTGGATTCGTCAGACACGACCTCTTTTTTGAGCTGCACATCGGGCACCCATTCTAAAGGCCCGTCCATTGTTTCTTGCCCTGGCGGGCAATCTCAGCCCAAGTTCAATCGATTCATATGGAGTCCCGAAAACCATCCAGTCTCTGAAACACCAAAAAATATTTATAAATATCATTAAAAAACGTAACATACATTTCAGACACAGCCTCGTCGAAAATATACATTGACAACGAATTTTCATACTTGCCATTTCGCAGATTTTGAATAAAGTCGAAAGGAGCTGAATACAATCTGTAAATTTTACTTATGTCAATCATTTGCTGTAGGATTCAATTATCCTGATTAATTTTCCTGCAAGAAAGAACTGTAAAAACTGTCAACGAAATAGTATATTGAGGGCTAACATACAATACGACCTAACCGACAATTTTGGCAAAAATGAGTAATGGTTAGAAAAATGGTTAGAATTCGGAATAAATCGATCGTACCCAGAATACATTGCGCCAAACCTGAAAACCCCTTTTAATTGGGCTTTATTCCGCAAGTAGGAACTACAATTTCTGGCTTATCCGTAAAAACACTTATGTGCATAGGGATTCAAAGGCACATACGTTGCTTCTAAACTGGGCCAGAAATTGTAGTTCCTAGTTGCAAAATTAGTCCGATTAGATGGCACAAACCTGAGTCAACCTAAAAACACTTGGATTTATTGAGGCAAAATAATCACATCTACACCACAACCCCCCATGATACTTAATTTTGGTAAAACTCCCTTTATAAAATCGCTTGACAGCATCAATCAACTCCCCGTTAAAATTCGATTTTTCCAAGGCCTCCCAAAGTTTCACCAACGGCACACTGTCATACGCTTTCTGGAGATCCACGAAAATTAAATGCAGCTCCTGAGCTACGGCCATTTTCTTCTCATGACCTGGACAATAACAAAGAGGTGATCTATCGTAGACCTGCCGGCTCTAAAACCAGCCTGCGATATTTGAATTACCAGAATGCGATATTTTCTCTCCGAAAAAACCACGCCTTTATTACGTTGAATTTCTTCGTTAAAATTGGTAAGTGAGTGCTTTAGTCTCCTGACAACAGAATTGCGATCTCAAAATTGGAGAAAAATGACGAGTAGCTGAAAAAATGGAACCAATTGATGCGATATATCGCATGCCGTTCTGACACATAATATGGCGTCCATCGAATCACCTTAAAGTGACACGATTGGCAAAACTTCCTTAAAATAATCATTTATTGGCAGAGAGAGGCGAGAATATACCTCTCCGGAAGCGAAGCACTATGCCCTCATCCTCAGGCACTCTCGTCTCAAAATGCACGGTTTCCCCGGACCGAAAATCCGAAACCAAAGCGCTGAAGCTCTCAGCCTCCGAGATCCCGATGATGGCGACCGAGTACATCCAAAAGGGCGTCCTGCTGACCTCTCCGAACCGTGCCTTCGACGACCTCCTGACTGACCTCCAGCGAGGCTTGGCCACGACCCTCGCTCACTTCCCGCCCTTGGCCGGTCGCCTTGCCACGACCCCCGACGGCCGAATCCACATGGACTGTAACGATGCTGGCGCGGAACTCCTCGCGGTGGGAAACAAGAGCCTCACTGTCGGCGACATTCTGTGTCCGGGCGATGTGCCCGACTGCGTCAAAGACCTCTTCACTTACGACAAGGTCATCGACTACCACGGACATTTCAAGCCATTACTCGCGATCCAGGTAAGTTTCATGCAATACACCACTCCCACGCTAAGGAAAAACGCCGTATGAACCGTCGAATATTGCCAATTTTCCTCCGACAAAATATTTATTTTTGAGGAGAGTCTTGTTTATAGTAGAGTACCTGTATAGCGAGAGTATAGACAGATGTGAAACTCCGAAAATCCATCAGGCCTTCACCGATGCCTCCGCGAATAAAGTTAGGGCCCAGAAATGCAGCCAACCTATGAATTTCAATTATCCAGAGCGATTTATTAATACAATTGTTTCGAACTATCGTTTATAAAGCACGTATTTGACTTAGTTTTTGCATAAATTTACTCATTTTTGTGGAAGAACGCTCATTTATGTACTTTCTTAGCCATCTTCGTTAGAATTGGAATCAACAGACTGGCAGTGAAATTTTGTGCGTTAGAAGTTGGTTAGAAGGGTGGCTGCTTTTTTGGGCCCTAAGCCCCCCATGAAGCGATCTGTCCATACTCTCGCTATACAGGTACTCTAGTTTATAGATGTTTCGTGGGTAATCGACCCCAAGGAATCCGAATTTGAGGGTCCCGTTGTCCACAGAGACTTTTCTGATGGGGCACAGGGGTATCCTCCACACCGGTTAAATTTGAAAGTTCAGAGTCCCCCTGTGCCCCATCAGAAAAGTCTCTGTGGACAACGGGACCCTCAAATTCGGATTCCTTGGGGTCGATTACCCATGAATACACATTTTTTCCGAGTCTCCACGTTACTTAAACGAACTTGAATTTTTTTGAAAGGGGGCTCTGTCCCCCGCCTTTAGGGGTCGGTATTCTGGACACGGGTGGGCCGATTTTGGATTTCTTGGTGTCGATTTAAGCTGAAAATTTCCGTACGCTCTGATTCCGATGAAATAATTTCAAAATTTTGACATTAACCCTGACTTTTGAAGTACGAACCCCCCTTTTACCCCCCAAGGGCCGCCAGGGGGGCTCTGGGACCATGAAATTCGGATTCCTTGGGATCGATTCCCTGATCATCCCCGCGATCCTGGACTTCGTATGACCCAAATTAACCGAAAAAAGGCCTGGTACGCGGTAGGTCTGGGCCACCCTGTATACATAGGGTGTCCCAAAAGTACTGCCCCTTTTTTCCCAGAGGGCGAAAGAAAGCAGATATCAAAATGCGGTTTGTGTGAGGTTATAGTCCTAGTAATTACCTATAAAACAAGACCAAGTTGAGCTCTGTAGCTCAAAATTTGACCGAGATACAGCATTTTGAAAATGACGTGTCAAGGTGGCGCCTACGGGATTTTCAACATTTTTTACGAAAGAAAAAACCAAGTTTAAGAATGAAACGGTTTTATTAAGAATGAGTTTACAGATTCTTACCGAGGTAGACAAAATTTACACTTCTTCATCAGATGACTCAACTTTTCCTTCCTTCTCAAAGTATCTTCCTTCACTTTGTATGCAGCGCCGCATCCGTTCTTCCCATTTCACCAGAAAAGTTTTCTCAAAATCTTCTTTCGCCTGGGATTTGAAGAAGGTTTCAACGGCTTTTTGGATCTCGGCAATCGAATTGAAACGCTTGCCTCTTAAGCTCTTTTTCAGTGCGGGAAAGAGCTAAGAATCGCAGGGTGCGAGCGTTTCAATTCGATTGCCGAGATCCAAAAAGCCGTTGAAACCTTCTTCAAATCCCAGGCGAAAGAAGATTTTGAGAAAACTTTTCTGGTGAAATGGGAAGAACGGATGCGGCGCTGCATACAAAGTGAAGGAAGATACTTTGAGAAGGAAGGAAAAGTTGAGTCATCTGATGAAGAAGTGTAAATTTTGTCTACCTCGGTAAGAATCTGTAAACTCATTCTTAATAAAACCGTTTCATTCTTAAACTTGGTTTTTTCTTTCGTAAAAAATGTTGAAAATCCCGTAGGCGCCACCTTGACACGTCATTTTCAAAATGCTGTATCTCGGTCAAATTTTGAGCTACAGAGCTCAACTTGGTCTTGTTTTATAGGTAATTACTAGGACTATAACCTCACACAAACCGCATTTTGATATCTGCTTTCTTTCGCCCTCTGGAAAAAAGGGGCAGTACTTTTGGGACACCCTATGTATATGATATTGTACAAATGAAGGATGTAAGCAAGGTGTGAGCGTGTAAGCAAATGAAGCATATATGATCAGATTTTGTGTGATACACTAGTATGTGTGCTAGATTAATGCAAAATCAGTGACGGAGTTTTCCCTTTGGGCCGTAGAATAGCACAATGACGCTCAATTAAAAGATGTTTTTAGAATATGTACCTCGAAAGCAATGAAATGTTTCTCAGATGTGTCTTCAAACTGGGTAAAGTGCTCTAATACTTCATTAACAACTTTGAGACGTTTAACTCAGGACATAAGTTATCATGCAGAGGTGCAATATGCATTTTTAATGGATTTCAAAGTCATTTTAAAAATATTTTTGATGGGCTCTGTGAAGTTATTTTTGAGATACGTAAAAAATTGCGACGAGTTTCTTTACACTTAAAAGTGTTCATCAAAATGGATTTTTCGAGAAAAATGTTCGAATACGTTAATTTTTTATTTTTAGGCCCAGCATTGGAGGCATGTTTTAAAATCTAAAAAAGGGTACGAAAACTATGAAACCCAAAATCGTTCACTAAATTACTTAAAAGCATTATGTTATTTATTTACGAAGAGTGCGTTTCTTACAGATCAAAATGAAACATTTCTTTCAAAAATAAATGGATAAATAAGTAAATAAATAAGTGTATCAATAAATGGACCGAGTTTAACAGAAAGGAACCAAGCCACATCAGCTATTGCCAAGTTTAACTGTGCAATTAAATTTTTTACGAGAGAACGTTTGTTCGGATTTCTTTGAAAATTTTAAGGAATTTGCTTCGTACTATGGAGAATTTTCACTGAAATTTGCACGAAAATCCGCACGACCGTTTTCATGTAAAAAATTAAATTGCCCAATTAAATTTGGCAATAGCTGATGTGGCTTGGTTCCTCTCTGTTTAACGCGGTCCAAATAAAACTTGTTTTTTTTTTGTATGTTATGAGGGCGTACCGCGTAGGTACTGACGTTCAATAAATTGACAATACGGTCGCTACTTTATGACGACGAGCGAAGCAACTATGGAGAACACCAGTGGCGTGGCGTGCTTTGCGATATATCGATTGACCTGCCATTTTAACCAATGGAAACGAATCGATTAACAGGGTGTTCGCAACGAACACCTTAATAATCGATTCTTTACCACGGATTCATATGGGGAAATATCGATAATCGATCATTGACGCCACGCCACTGGAGGACACGTGTTCCGATTGCGGTGCTTCAGAACTTCTGCTCGCTGTTTCCGGGAGAAAATCGTATGTCCAAAGATAAACAAGCAGTTCCAACGCCCAAGCGTTGGAGGGCGCTTCTTTGACATTGCATATTACAGCCAACTAATGTACCCGAAGACTGACGAAGATGGAATTTAAAGTGGGATTCATTAACCGCAAAACCAACCAAATCTTCAGATTGACCGCGACGATCTGAAATCGTCCACAAGCACTTTGCGATGAATGTGAGATATTGGAGAATGGAAACATAAAGGATGCACTGTAAATCAGACGACGGGAAAGAGCGGCGGAACCTCTAAAGCTGGTGCGTCAACGCGATCTAGCGGACAGCGGCGTCGCGACGCCGCGAGGTAGGGCGCGCAGGTCGCGGGGGAGCGGGGCCGCGTGAAGAGGAGTTCAGCAGTGGGGAGGGGAAGCGCGGGTCGCGGGGAAGAGAGGGACTGGCCGGCCGGCGGTGACATTGGCGCTGGCTGGACCCATATTCACGGCGTGAACAGCTAACTGGAGTTGGGGGTCCTTATCATTCTCTTGGTCCATGACATAACCTTAAACCCTCCGCTCAATGCCGCAAACAGCTGACGTGTCGATGCTGCGCCAAGAAAATGAACCAATCACAAAGTAGCACAGTAATACGTCACTAAAATGAAGAGATCACGTGACTGTTCGTAATATTTTCAAATCAATCTGAAAGTACTGCCTCGGATATAAGTATTTAAAGCATAAGGAGGCCCTAAAATACTTTAACCAGGTAATACGTCCGTGCGAGATTGTTATGCTTAAAAGCAAAACATTTCACGAAAACTTTTACGAATACCAGATGCAGAAAAAAATCAAATTTTCCCGGGTGTACCAGAATGGCGTCATTACCCATAAGGCAAAAGGGCATGTAGTATAGTACATGTTACATCGGGGGAGTCGAACGGTTGGAAAGGGCGCATCTGGTACCCAGAAGCGCCCAAAAGATAAGAAGCTCCCATCGAAAACTGATCCGATCGTTTTGCGCCTAATAAGAGGACCAGCTCCTCGATTGTTGAATCGTTATCGAATGACCTTGATCGATATATAGCATTGTTAAGATAGGGATCTATCGATCGGAAGCGTTCGATAACGATTCAACAATCGACCCGCTGCTCCTCGATTGTTGAATCGATATCGAATGACCTTGATCGATATATAGCATTGTTAAGATAGGGATTTATCGATCGGAAGCGTTCGATAACGATTCAACAATCGACCCGCTGCTCCTCGATTGTTGAATCGATATCGAATGACCTTGATCGATATATAGCATTGTTAAGATAGGAATTTATCGATTGGAAGCGTTCGATAACGATTCAACAATCGACCCGCGAATCGTTATCGAATGACCTTGATCGATATATAGCATTGTTAAGATAGGGATTTATCGATCGGAAGCGTTCGATAACGATTCAACAATCGACCCGCAGCTCCTCGATTGTTGAATCGTTATCGAATGACCTTGATCGATATATAGCATTGTGAAGATAGGGAGTTATCGATCAGAATCATTCGATAACGATTCAACAATCGCCCTGCAGTGGCGTGGCGTGCTTTGCGATATATCGATTGATTCGCCACTCAAACCTATGGAAAAAGATCGATTACCAGAGTGTTCGCAGCGAACGCCTTAGTGATCGATTCTTTACCGTAGCTTCAAGAGGCGAGATATCGATAATCGATCCTTCACGCCACGCTACTGAAGAGGACGGAGAAACTGAATCATTCACGTCAGTGGCGTGGCGTGCTTTGCGATCTATCGGTATTTCCCCATTTGAAGCTGTGGTAAATAATCGATAATTAAGGTGTTCGCTGCGGACGCCCTGTTTATCGATACTTTTCCATAGGTTTAAATGGCTGATCAATCGATATATCGCAAAGCACGCCACGCCACTGATTCGCGTGTCTGCTAGAGTTACTCCCATCAATGTTTCGCAGCTTAAGAGGAAAATGACCGCATCTTCTCTTCACCATCAAGTATCAATATTTCGGAAAATCGAATTCCCCGATGAGTATATCTTTTAAAACTGACAAAATGTTTGACAGGGAAATTTTTTGTTCCGGAAAATCGGTGGGAAAAATAGGATATCAAGGTCAATTGAATCGATTATTTTCCAAAACACGTAAGCGCCAATCTCTTTTTTGTGGTAGAAAGGTTGTTTTTTCTTTGTGTTCTCTGGTAAAATCAATCATGTCTGATTTCAAAATAGCCCTCTAAAAGAACATACGTTTTTTGGAACTGAAGATTGTAAACGAAGCGAAGAGATGGTTTTTCTTGTTTTCCTCGCATTCCGAATTTTGGCGCTTACGTGATTTGGAAAATAATCGGTTCAATTTTAACTCCAGGGCGGAAAGTAATTTGAAGTAACCCCAGTAATCCCAGCATCAAACAACTCCATAAGAAAAAAGTCCAGTTCTTTCAGACGCAAAACGATTGAATCAGTTTCATATGGGGGTCTCTTAGGGTTAAATACATGTTTTGGGTAACGCAGAGTTTTCTTGAAAGAACAAAAGCTATAGAGAGAAAAAATCTGATGTTATTTTCGGACGAAGCGACCGCTGAGAACTCAAAATGCTCAATTTTGACCTTTTTTCCCTTTAATTAGGCTCTCCTGCAGCCCGATTATTGAAATTGATAGACAAAGCTATAGACAAAGAATACAAAAGGGATATGGAGGGATCCTATTGGTGGAAACGGAGGTTACAATGGACAAAGGAAGTAAGTAGTAGACTAACTAAAGCCAACCCACGAGAGGCCTTGTAGTTAGTCCATCACTTTCTCCCTTCGTCTATAGGAACCACCCATTTCAAACAATAGGATCGTTTTATACTCCCTAAGTCCCTTTAGTCTATTGCTTTGTCTATCAATTTCAATAATCGGCCCTCAGGACGATTCGTTCCTGGTGGAAAGGTCCCGTTCGCAGACCTTGACACAATTCTAAAATTGACTACAGTTTGCGATCAGGAACTACGATATTCTAGCTGGAGCGCAATTCAGCTGTGCATTCACGACTGCAAAAATGTCGAAGGAAATCGACAAGCCTAGCGTGCATGGAGGCTATTTACATTTTAATCTTCCGTCATATTCTTACGGCGCAATGATACAACTATTTGAACTCTCCGGAATGCGTGAGGTATCACGTCGCATTTGAAGGCGTTTTCAAAACAGCCAAGTTCCGATACCCGGATTATCGTTTTGCATAGTTCATATTATTTTGTTTTCATTTCTAACCACTTGTTTCTTCTTAATCCTCGTATAAAAACCACCCATTTGCTAAATACAATTCTAGCTGAAGCGCACTTAAGCTATGCATTGATGACTGCAAAAATGTGAACGAAAATCGAAAAGGTCAGCGTCCATGAAGGCTATTTCAATTGTAATCTTCCGTCACATTCTTACGGCGCAATGATACAACTATTTGAACTCTCCGGAATGCGTGAGGTATCACGCCGCATTTGAAGGCGTTTTCAAAACAGCCAAGTTTCGTTATCGGAATAATCGTTTTGCATAGTTCATATTATTTTGTTTCCATTTCTAACCACTTGTTTAATTAAAATCCTCCTATAAAAACCACCCATTTGCTAAGTACAATTATTGCTAACCCATCCGAAAAAACACGCACGTGCATAGGGAAAGTAATGGCACATACACCGTTTCTAAGCTGAGCAAGATACTGTAGTTCAAAGTTGCGAAATACAGTCCAAATTTAATCCATCCCTACAACAGGTATGCCCGCGCCCAGCAAGAAATCGGAATTTCGGCCTGAAATTTTTTCTACGTTAAATGCAGCCCATTTCCCAACTTTTTTTCACTACCCGCCAAAAGAATTCCTAAAGCAGTCGAAATCGCTCCACCCTATGCGCCCTCCTTTGAATCTTCCATCGTGGACGAGCCTTCAAGCGAACTACACTGAAAAAAAATTCTCGGCGTTTTTACCAAGGTCCGTTGGTACCTTCACCATCTCACTTTTTTTACCAATTATTGGTAATTTTACCAAGACAGACTGCGGTAAGCCTACCTAAAAACCGGTATTTTTATTGTTTTTTTCAGGTAAGAATACCACTTTTATTGGTAATCAATTCCCGGTAACTTTGCCATTTTATCTCGGTAATTCTACCACAGTCGATAAAAAATATTGGCGTTTTTACCAAGGTCCAGTAAAATCACCGAGAAAGTCAATAATTTCACCGAGATTTCTCGGTAAAATTACCAATTCCATAAATGGTAATTTTACCAAGAAAAAACTAGGATCAAAAAGAACCCTGAATTCTTGGTAATTTTACCCTTTTCTTAATAAATACACCGAGATTTTTTTTTCAGTGCGTGGACGAACCTCCGAACGAACTATTAACGAAAATTTCGTGGTTTTCAGGTGACGGAGCTAGCCGACGGTATTTTCATGGGCTTCAGCATGAACCACGCGGTGGTGGACGGGGTGTCGCTGTGGCACTTCATCAACACCCTGGCCGAGGTCACGCGAGGCGCCCCGCCATCGAATCTCCCCGACTTCACCCGCGACACGCCCCTCGCCACGCGGGCCGTGCTCCCGCTACCGCCGGGCGGCCCCGCCGTCGCTTCCGACAGCGACGCACCCTTGAGGGAGAGGATTTTCCATTTCACCAGCGACGCCATCGCCAGACTCAAACGCCGCGCAAACGAGGGATGTCCGAGCGACGCCAAGAACCGCCGGGAGATCTCGTCCTTCGTCTCGCTTTGCGCCCAGCTGTGGCGGTCGGTGACCCGGGCCAGGCAGGAAACGACACTCTTCCGCATGGCCGTCAACTGCCGACAAAGGTATTCCTTTTCTCATATTTCGCCGCTCCTCTGGGGTATAGTAGAGTACCTTTTATAGACAGAGTATGGCCATTTCTGTTCCGGTTTTTCATTGGTCGCGAGCGAATAGGCTGACACGATGCTCTTAGGGCCGTAAATAAACAAACAAGATGGCTGTTATCAGCAAGGAAGTTTGAGGTTATGCACATCTTACATCCTCCTGTGATAAAGGTGAAAGGCGATTTAACAATGTTTTCATGTGTTTTTCGTGTGTTATTCGTAGATATGCTAGTTTAAATTGTTACTGCCGTATAATTGATATTTTTTTCAAATTTAGCTTCTTATCAATGATACAGAGAGTCGCCATCTTTTTTGTTTATTTACGGCCCTAAGAGCATCATGAAGCCTAGAAGCTCGTTGACCCATCAAAAAGCGGCACAGTTTTCCATCCTGTAGTAAAAATATACGAATGACCATACTCTGTCTATAAAGGTACTCTAGGGTATAGGCGTATCTCGATATCCGCACGAGCCCCAGAAAGCATGGGTTTATACGTGAAACAAGGCTCATGTAGAAATTATCATACGCCCTTACGTCAGAGGAGCGGGTGAACCCGAATTGGTTCCCGTCAGGACCGGATTAAGGGGGTGGCCACATGGGCCGCGGCCCATGGCGGCAAATTTAGGGGGCGGCAAATTTTGCAATTTTTTTAAATGTAGGTTTAAAAAATTCGGATTCAGAAAAAAAAATATCCATAAGAAAAGGAAACAAAATCTCTTTTTCCTGAGAGGATACTAATTTCTAATTTTGTCGTTTTCCGGTGATACAAGAGACAGCATCTTTAATTAGTCGAGTTAAGAGAGGAACTAAATATGAAATTCGGCTTGGAGGTCAGCGCAGAGAGGAATGATGACGAGGACTTGAGATGAAAAGGACAAGCCTTCGGCGCGGCGGTCAGCTTGTAACACATATTAGCGCCTACAAGACTGCATGAATACTTGCGGCGCAGCGGTGGAAGTTAAAATTATTAAACCACATTTACGTTTGTTCTTTCATAATTTTTCGGTTCATTCCTTACAAATGAAGGATCTTGTCCACAAAGAGATAGGTTTACGAAACATAACTTTCGCGTCAAGTTCCGTGAAATTTTGCTAGTAGTGTTGACAGGGCTTTCGCAAAAAATGTATCCAGCACGAGTAGGTAAACGCGTCTTATGCACTCCTCCCCCTCCGGCACGTTCACTTGATGGTTTTTACTGATGTTTCAAAACGAATGAGAAGGGGGCGGCAAAATACAGGCGGCCCATGGGCGGCAAGTTGGTAAATCCGGCCGTGGTTCCCGTGGCTGTCACTTTTGGTCCGAACTGGTTCCCGAATAGATCGTATTCGATACATCAAACGGGTGAGATTGTATCGATATCGATTGGTTTCAAAACATAAACATAGCCTAAAAAGTAAATTCAGAAATCTGAGAGAACGGATCTTTTGAAACAGATTTTTTATTCTTTTGAGTACCAAATGCCAAGGCAAAGTGAAATTGTCAGGAAATTTCTCATTTTCAGCTTTTCCAATTAAAATCCTTACAGTTAGGTTTGAGGTTATGTTCTATTGTTTTGAACCAAACGATACATCGAACCGTTATCGAATACGGTCTATGAAACAAAATCCTGGTCCGCACTAGTTCCCAATTCAAAATTTTTCATGTCCGAATTGATTCCTGCGAGTGAGTTGGTTTTTTGCAAGAAGCGGCAACTGTACAAGGCGAGTGGTTAAGGAAACTGCGGTCAAAGAATGTATTCAAAATCACGATCGTTTAGGTTCCCTAAAAAAAATTGCTTTTGAATGCTTGCCCGTGCAATCTTTGAAGTAGCTTTTTACTAGCTTTTCAGGGTATAATTCAGAATTTTATTGACAGATCTCTCATGTTCTGCTTCTTTTCTTTTGATTTTATATTTTCTAATTTTCATTGTCTCAATATTATTACTTACAGTTGTCCAGGGAATTAGTCAGGGATTCCACGGCCTATACCCTCCTTCATAAAGTCCTGTCTAGTCGGCCGGGGCAGGTCAAGATTCCTCACCTCCCTGACCGATCCTCTCCTCTCCTGAAATGTACATAGAAAATTAGAGCATTTCTTTAAATTCCCTCTTGGATTACTCTTGTTTTCATTTTCACAACATTTTTAACCATGCCTACCTTGCTGGTAGACAGTCCTAAGCCTGTCAAAATGGGAAGGGAAATACTACCATACTACCATACCAGTACTAATACTCCATTTATAAAAAATGGACCAAGAAATTATGAAAGAACAAACATAAATGTGGTTTAGTAATTTTAACTTCTGCCGCCGCGCTGATCGCGCTGTGTTTGGCGCAATGCGTGAAGTATTTCTACAGTTTTACGTACGCGATGCGTTTCGGGCCGACCGCTGCTGCACGCACTGTCTTTGGCGCAATGCGTGAAGTATTCATGTAGTCTTGTAGGCGCTAATATGTGCTACATGCCGACCGCCGCGCCGAGGGTTTCTCCTTTTCATCTCACGTTCTCGTCATCGTTGCTCTCTGCGCCGCCCCGTTCCAGGCCAAATTCTGTGTTCCGTTTCTCTCTTAGTCTTAACTCGACTAATTAAAGGTGCTGTCTTTTGTATCACAGAAGGACGACAAAAATAAGAGGTATACTCTCAGGAAATGGGAGATTTTGTCACCTTTTCTCGTTCATAATTTTTTTTTGTGAATCCAATTTTTCTTTATAGATGCATTTAAAAAATTTGCAAAATTTGCCGCCATGGGCCGCGGCCCATGTGGCCACCCCCTTAATCCGGCCCTGACTCCAAAACTGAAAACACGGCACCGCTGCTAATGTATTCCCTCCCTATCTTTGCATGGAGAGTTTGTTTTGATGTAGAGGTGGACTCTCAGGGTAGGGCGGGATATCCCCTCCATTTTGGCCTCAACTCGAGAGCTTTTTTTGAGCTTGGGAGTTGATTTCAGAGAAAACCAGTGGCACCATCGTGTTTCTCGCGAACTTTTACAAAAGAAACAACAGTCAAATCGCAAATCCCTCACACATGCAACATCTCCATTCGGCAACTCCCAGAGGAGCGACGAATGTGTGACCGTTCACGGGATTAAGAAAAGTACATGTGGGGCAACAAAAAGCTCCTTCAATTTTTGTCTAGGCAGTCCGCACATCCACCGAGCTTGAATAATTGTATCAAGACATTAACGGTACCCAGAGATTATAGGGAGACCCTCAAGCTTCGAAATCGACCCGAAGAGCAAAATACAGATCTTAGTCTATTACAAGAACTCCACCAGTATTACGGTAATTGGCTTTTAAAAAAAGATAACGTGTTTATTCTGAATGACAGCAACAGTGAGGACCTTCTAAAGGCAATTCAATTCATTCACTCACATTTTAGTCCGCCGATCCCTTTTTAATATGATAAACGAAGATGCTTGGGACTCATACACTTTCAAATATATGTCTGGTCACTTTGAAAGCTATATAGATCGGTCTAGTTTTAAAAGAGAATCTTGTGTAAGTAATAGCCAGAGGGAACAACCAGATAATCAACAAAAAACAGGTAAGTTATGTCTCATTTCTGTTGACTCGACCGCCTACGTAAAAAAGACCGAACTAAAAGGTAAGCCATCTATTGTTAATGACTACCTGAGAATTAAGTTTATGATGAAACGATTCTACGAAGAAAAATATCCCTAAAGACATGTTGTTAAAAAAAAAAAAAAATAAAGATATTAAGCTTAAAAAAAAAAGCTTTTCAAATCGCAAGGCGTGAGAATACTGAAACTCAAACAAGTGCAGACATGCAGTGACTAGTTCTCATAGTACATACCCGTACATGTGCATTTCTTTTCAACAAAGTATTGATTCCAGCTGATTAGATTGGAATCCGGGTTTTAAAAAAAAAACGTGCTCCTGTCAGCAAACATTCGCAAGCGCTCCTGTTGCCTTTTTTTCAGCGCATTATCAACGTCTATTTTTAACAATGATAGCATAATGTCCAGTCCTTTATCGAGGCCCTCCATTATGTCTGAACTCCATCATTAGTTTCCGGTATGTAGTCCGAAGGACATGGTTTCTACGAACAAGAACTGCAAAAAACCAAGTATAAAGACACTTTTCTCATAGAGAAAATACTCAAGCGAAAAGGAAATCAAGCATAAGGCCTTGTCTCCACGGGCTTTTTCACGAGATTTGTCCCAGGGGAGAATCCCACTTACGAAGTTGGGAAAAATATTGAGTTAATCAATACTTTTCCCAGTACCAAGTATGGTCCTTTTACTCCTGGGACCCACTGAGAGAGGAAGAAGAAGTGTAAACGAATTGTGCGATATTTTGTTGAATACTCCATGGTTCATGATTGTTTAGTTAAAATAATGTGTCTAATTGTCAATTGAGTGCAATTATTATTTTAATCCCGGTTAAATACTCGACTTTATCTAATTTATCTTCCCGCGCAAACTAGTCGCAGGACCGTATGAGCCTCGTCCCGTGGGGACGGTAACTGGGAAACATCCCAGAAGTTTCATTCCTGCGATTCGAACTTGGGACAAATCCCATGAAAACGTCCCGTGGAGACAACGCCTAGGTAAAATGGTTGGGATTCGACAAAAAATACAACCAATGGATAGACACGCGGTCGTACCGTTTGTAATCACCCTAACTTTTTTATTCTACTTCATGGTGGGTGCGGTGACAGGAGGATTGGAGTCAGGGGCGGATCCAGCAATTTGGCAACAACGGATTCCATCCATTTAAACCTATGTTGAATAATCGATCCTTGTCGGGGCACCTGGCCCCTCTAAGAATCGATACATTTCCATAGGTTTAAATGGAGAAAAACAGTGTTGCCAAATTGCTGGATCCGCCTATGATTGGAGTATTTCATAAACGTTGGCGGTCAGGACCACGCAAACTATCAGGCGGACGTTACAAAGCTGCTGGAAAGACGTCTTCCCGATGGAGGGAATATGACTGCCTGGGAAATCGGTGTACGAGAAAATAGAATGGACAATGGAGATGTTGCATATGTGAGGGATATGCGATTTGACTGTTAATTCGTACGTACAAGTTCGCGAGAAACACGATGGTGCCACTGATTTTCTCTGAAATCATCTCCCAAGCTCAAAAAAAGCTCTCAAGTTGAGGCCAAAATGGAGGGGATATCTCGCCCTACCCTGAGAGTTCACATCTACATCAAAACAAACTCTCCATGCAAAGATAGGGAGGAAATATATTAGCAGGGTTGCCGTGTTTTCAGTTTTGGAGTCCCCAAATGAAGTGGCAGCCCTGTCGGTAATGTATTTGCTCCCTATCTTTGCATGGAAAGTTTGTTTTGATGTAGAGGTGGACTCTCAGGATAGCGTGGGATATCCCCTCCATTTTGGCCTCAACTTGAGAGCTTTTTTTGAGCTTGGGAGTTGATTTCAGAGAAAACCAGTGGCACCATCGTGTTTCTCGCGAACTGTTACATACACTAAATCCGGACTTTCCGGAAATTCCGGACTTGTAGACACCCTGGGGCTCCTGGTCCCATACTCATAGCTCTGGCTGATGTTTACAACGAATTTCTCACATGAGCTTTGATACTTTCCAGGTTGAACCCGAAACTGGACCCGCACTACTTCGGCAACGCCGTGCAGAGCACAACGATCTCCGCATCGGCCGAGGATCTCCTGACCGAGGACCTCGGCTGGGGCGCTAGACTCCTCCGCGACACGGTGGCGACCCACGACGACTCCGCGGTCCGACGCCAGGTGGCCGAATGGACCGCGCACCCGCGGCTCTTCTGGACAGCGCCGAGGGGGCGTCGCTCGCCATGGGAGCTCCCCGCGCTTCCCCATGTACGAGGGCGACTTCGGGTGGGGGCGCCCTCTGGCGGTGAGGAGCGGGCGCAACATGAAGTTCGACGGCAAGATGTCCGCCTACCCGGCCAGGGAGGGCGGCGGCAACGTCGACCTGGAGGTCATCCTGGCGCCCGAGGCCATGGCACGCCTCGAGGCGGATCAGGAGTTCATGCAGTACGTGTCGGAGCCGGCGACGGAATAGGAGACACTCCAAGAGGAATTAATTGATTTTCTCAGTGTTGAGGAGAAAAAATAGGGGAGACAAAGGGGGGGGAGGAAAGAAGGGGGAAAATATGAAATAAAATGGAGGAATACATGAATAGTAAATGAGGGGGAAAGTATGAAATAAAATGGGAGGAATACGTGAATAGTAAATGAGGGGGAAAAGGAAGGAACAGGGTTGCCACAGAGCTTGGAAAATTAAATTCCTTGACATTTTCCACAGGGGGATCATGAGTTCATGCAGTACGTGTCGGAGCCGGCGACGGAATAGAAGGGAGAAGGCACTCCAAGAGAAATTAATTGATTTTTTCAGTGTTAAGGAGAAAAAATAGGAAGACAAAGGGGGGGAGAAGAAAGAAAAATAGGGGGAAAATATGAAATAAAGTGGGAGGAAAACAAGAATAATAAACGAGGGGGAAAAATAGGGGAGACAAAGGGGGGGGGGAAGAAGAAAGGAAAAAAGGGGGAAAATATGAAATAAAATGGGAGGAAAACATGAATAATGGAAGGATGGAATAATGGAAAAGGAAGGAACAGGGTTGCCACATAGTTTGGAAAATTAAATTCCTTGACGTTTTCCTGGAGAAAGGGCACTGGAAAAAAAAAGATACATTGGATTTAGAGTACAGACTCTTAAAAACATCGACAAGGAAAAATACTCTTGATTCAATCAGATTTAAGCTTAAATCAAGAACCAAGCCTCTTAATTTGAGCGGATTTCCTTTTGATTTAAGCTTAAATCTGATTGAATCAAGAGTCCTTTTTCTTGTCAATGTTTTCAAGAGTCTGGACTCTCGATCCAATGTGGTTTTTTTTCCAGTGGGGAAAAAAGGAGGAAAATACGAAATAAAATGGGAGGAAAACATGAATAATGAACGAGGGGGAAAAGGAAGGAACAGGGTTGCCACAGAGTTTGGAAAAATAAGTTCCATGACATTTTCCTGATTTCCCTGAAACATTTTGGTGAAATTCCCTGACAACTGAACAAATGCTAGATTTTTAAAAAGCGATTAGAAATACCTAGTTTTCGGGAAAAATTTCTTGTTACTCTAGTGAGATATTATGCTCATTTTCTCGCAAACCGGTACAGCCATAGAAAAAAAACTGATTGTACTGTTGAATTCAGTACACTCAATAAACCTAAGTTTTTTTCAAATTGGATCAAATTCAAAATGCAGGAATCACTCCAGGGACTGAAACGCAGGGCAGAAAAGTAGGCGTACCGACAAAAGCGCGTTGCTCAACGCACGGAGACATTATCTTACTCTATAGTATAAAATCATAAGCGCACCGTGTCACGCTAAGGGTGTCACGCTAATTAGTAACGCTCGGTTTCTCCTCCACTCCCCGCCCCCCTCCCGTGCGCACGCTCACATGCTTCCCGCCGTCTCCAAACCGGGTTTTCGTTAACTCTTAATGATCTTTTCACGATCTGACGATATCTGCTTATTAGCGGCGCGAAGCGCCTCTGGGGGGGTTGGACCGCGGAGCGGCCAGGGGGCGCAGCCCCCTAGTTATTTAAACATTCGCTCATGCTGAACCACACGAGAGATCGCCAATCGCCAAAACGTCTGCATGCGGGAATCACTTCAGAGACCTTAATGCAGCGCAGAAAAGTAGGCGCACCGACAAATGTACGTTGCTTGACGTACGTTGACCTTACTATTTAAAAAGTTGCTCATGATGAACCATACCAAGAATTTTTCGATATTTAGTGACACACATTTCTTCTTTGCTTGTTCCTTCGATCGGTGAAAAACGCAATTTGCAATGAGTGCGGTTCGTTAGTTGCGAATGTGACAATGTTGCGTTGTGAAAACGATTTTGTGAATAATGTTGGGAGAAACTTCGCTCTAATCACGTAAAATGATGCAAACAATTTTGACCGCAGACAAACCTTAGAATATTCAACGCGTCGCTTTGATAGGCGAGAACGCGATTTGCAATGATTAAGAAAAAAGGGTCGGTTGCGCTGGTCACAGAATCGTGTTTTGGTGCTGTGTTCTTGCAGATCAACTGAAAATAATAAGATCGGTCCAAACAGCAACTTTCTACGTTCATATTAACCGAGATATCGCCCCTTGAAAAACTCAATTTATGACGCCGCGGTTACCGCGGTGGATGACGCCAAAAAGCCGATTTTTCAAAGGAAGTTACCTCGGTTAATATTGAACGTAGAAAGTTGCAAATTGGACAGATCTTATAATGGACCACTAGACAAGGTACGAATTTCAGCATTCTAATACATGTTTCTTAACCAAAATTTCACGTAAAACACGATACGCACAACTAAAATTACCGAAATTAACTCCTTACGAAGATTGATTCTTGATGCGTAAATTCAAACCATCCGCTCATGAAAACTCAATGCTCAACGTGATTCACATCGTGCGCTAAACGTTATCATGACAGTCTCTGCGATATAAAAATCTGGCAACCTCAATCTTGACGCTTTGGCTCAGCTGTAGCAAATTGCTAATAGTTTGAACAACACATGGTGGGAAATGAACATTGCTCGATTGAGAGGCTTGCAGAAACCGTTGTAGTGCGCGATTTGACTCACGTAGAGCTTTGAGTTTCTTGTGAGCGGGCAGTTCAAATTCCTCGTAACCAATGTGAAATAAAAACGTTAATATCTTCGTTAGGAGTTGGTTTCAGTAATTTTCGTTGTAAGAATCGTGTTCTACGTGCAATTCTTGTTAAGAAACATGTATCAGATTGTTTAAATTCGTACCTTGTCTAGTGGTCCATTAGCTAATCTACAGGAGTCAAGCATCAAAACACGATTCTATTACCAGCGCAACTGGCCAATTACAGTTGCAAAGGCTACATTCAAGTATAAAGAGGAAGTATTTGGAAACTTTTTGGGGAAAAACTGTGCTAACCACTTAAAATCATGCCAGCAGTTGTGGACTCAGAAAAATTTACAGACTTTTAACTGCACGCAATCATACCTTGCGGGATCTGCCTAATGGCCAGAAAACTTCAGCTCAAGTTGATAATCGAATTTTGGAACCTCACACTCAGGTCAGGTTTCTAATAGATACAACTATTCCGACTCTAGGGCTACCCTAGGAAGCATCTTTCCACAATGAAGGCATTACTTATGCGTTGTCACTTTCCATCACGGAATTAACTTCGGCAACCACATTACTAGTAAGTTATTTGATGTGCTGCTACGCTCTTGATTCGGTTTTGAAAGGATGGATTTATTCGACCTCCGCAGCCATGTTAGGAAGTATTACCTTTCGAGGCGATTCTTTCTAGCTTCTTGGCGAAGCAAAAAGCTGGCATGCGTTGTATTCGTAAAATAAAAAATCTTGGCAGCTGATTTAGATTTTTTTAGTATAAAATAGGTCAAACACCCTGGCACATTACGTCACCTTTTGACCAAAGTATCACAAGGAGAAATTGTTCACCTAAGTACCTAACTAGTCTGAAAATTTCACTGAATTTTCACGGAAATTCTTGAACGTTGCATGGTGCTTGTGATACTTTGGCCGAAAGTGACAATTAGTCTACGGTTTCATTCTCAACAAAAAAAGTGCAAAATACAGTGAAGTAAAAGCAAAATTTGGCAACAATGAAACATCATGTCTAATACCACGTCGATTACGAATCATACGCAATGTCTTTCTCTTGGGCAAATCTCAGTATTATTTCTCGCAATTCTCTCTGATGAGAGTAATGCCTTAGACTTGTGCATAGGGACAAACATTCTTAATTAGGCTAAGAAGTCTAAACCTGCCGAATGTATCCTGCACACTCCTTAAGGGGAAATTGCACCACAATCGATTTTTAATTTTATTATTGCATTCAATTCTTCTGAAGATTCTGATCAAAACTCACCATTGCGCCAACTTTCTACGATACACCGTTTTCGCACATCCCCGTCATTATTCAATTATTCAGCGATGAAGAGTCAGAAAGATTCCTAATTTCAGCACTCAAGAGAACAGTCCGCTAAGTGTCAACAAGGAAATCAGGGGAACTCCAGCACCAAGCAGCAGTCTTATCTCGGATTTCGCTCGCCTTCTTGCTGGACCATCCAAATCAGTTTCGTGAGGAACATAGGAACAGGAAAGTCAGATAAAAGAAGTGGATGTCCAACGGATGCAAGCGGGAGGAAGATAGCCCCAGAGTAGGCAGGATCAGATAAGAAGACAGACACACGCAACGCTTTCCTTACTTACATCAGGCCTGTTCTCGAATGCCTTGTACTTTATGACTCTTTATCACCGAATAATTGAAACTTTTTGGCGTGTTGTGCAAAAACCGTGCCTCGTAAAAAGTTGGCACAATAATGACTTTTGATCAGCATCTTGAGGAGAAAAGGATGCAATAAGACAATTAAAAATTGACTGTGGTGCACTTTCTCATATCGCGTGCACGGGTCCTCTTAGATTATGACCAAAGCAATACATCACTCGCCGAGTGCTAGGGATGAATCAACTCCAAAGGGGATCCAGTTGGTCGTTATGGAATTCTGTTGCAAAACTATCAGAGGCAAGCTCCTGAGGCTTCGAAGAGACATATTCTGCAGTGATATATGATGTAAAAATGTATTAACTGATTTGCTACTCACAGACTTTAAAAGTTCCCTTCGGACGGGTGCAAAGTACCTCGGTTCGTGAGGTAACAGGAATGGTTCAACACCGAATTTCACGATATAAAACATACAGAAAAAGGATAAAGAGCTGAGGCGTTTCAACTGACGATGAGTAACACCTGGAAGTCACTGTCGATGATAAGTTCGATAATAACCATAACAACATGAAATAAACACTAAACAAAACAAATTCACAAACCGTTACGAGGTTCGGCAGCCGGCGCGCGGCGCACCGAGGAAACAGCAATAACCAGATATTGCCGGCGCAGAGATACAACTATTCGTACTTGATGGATGTTGGTGTCGTATCTGCAAAATAGAAGGCGTGCAGCTAGCACAAAGTTGCCCTTGACAGCATTTTTCGCACAAATAATTTTTAGAATATGAATGTAAAATATTCTGGACAGAAAACGCTTCGTACTTTCACTACCAAACCAGATTACAGGGCGGAAGAAGGATGATGAGCATTAATAAAACTGGCTGATACTGGCGCGCGAATTCTCTAGACATAGAAGCCCCTTCAATTAGTAAACAGACAACATGCACAACACTTTGATACAGTGCCCGTCACTTCACGGTACACTTAATTAGTTAATTGCACTTCATTGCAACCTGTGCTACTTGGGAATAACTGAATTTTGTAAATTGGAAGTAATGGCTATGCAAGATCGATTAGATTCTCACCCGTGTAATCCGTGTTTAAAGTGAGAGCAAAATCTGAAGTATACCCCTAGTAGCAATGGCTCTTGAAAAAAGTTCTACAAAAAGTTGTACAAAAAAATGTAAAATACTTGTTAATTTTAAGAGTTCGTAAATTTTTAAGGAAAAAAACTCTTAAAATACTCGTTTTAGGAAACCCTTTTGGGGAATTCTTTTGAGTAAAAAAATAGTGTTATTTTAATTAAAAGAAAACGTAAAATTTACGTGAAAATCAATAAACTATATCCTCAATTTTTATGGGCTGCAACTGCTCCTTTTATACTTTTTTGTTCACCACTTTTTTTCTCCGTTTTTGCCCGCAGGAAGCTAAAAAAAATACATAAATTTTACTTAAAATTTTTCTTCAAATTTATGTAAAAAAAAGCCCCAAAAAGGGTTTTCTTATACGAATATTTCAAGAGTTTTTTTAAGTAATTTTCAAGTGGTTTTAGGTAAGTAAATTTTAAGAGATCTCTTAAAATTTACGAGTTTTTTACAACTTTTCTCAACAGCCACTGCTACCAGGGACAATGATTTTTTCATTCAGTCAACATTTTTCTTTGTAAAAATAGAACTCGATTGATACAATGATGAGTTTTTCCTACAATGTAGAAGAAGTTCTAAGATCTTAAGCAGCACTGCAAGGATGTAAGTTCTTTCCTGCAAAAAGCCGTCTATTAGAGAAATTGCTTCTAATCATCTGCGGGACGATTATTGAAATGATATCAACTCTATGTCGCCGCTTTGTCGTGTCGCAGCATCGACTGAGTGTGACACGACAAAGCGGCAACATAGAGTCGATATCATTTCAATAATTGCCCCATTGAGATGCAGGAGTCTGCAGTCTATAGATTATGATAGGAGAGTTTCTCAGACTAAAATGATCGAATTCCCAGATTAATCATTTCCACAATTTGGATGCACAGAATTAAAAATGAAAAATTTTTAACATTAATTCTTTGCAAATGACAAGAACACGTCGCTGGCAAAAGAGAAAAACCACTTATCTCTATTGCAGTGTCTCTAAATTTCCACTTCTATTTGCTTTTTTTCTAAGAGAAACGAGCCAACTTCACAGCTTCTTTAAACAGAATATTTTCTGCTGATACAAAAAATAGAGGGAAGTTTTTAAGAAAATATGCAGACAAGTCCTGCAAAGAAAAAATAAAGCATGACAGGAAGTTTGCAACTTTGCGAACGGAGATGCATGGTATCGCAATTTGGTCATCGTTGTAAACCTTTTTTTCTTCTAGAATGAATTTCTGTTCTGCAGAGTGTAGTAAACGGAGCATTGAACTACGAACCAGGCTGAGAGTCAATTTGATTAGGTGGACAGCGCTGATATTTTTTCAGATTTCAAGCTACAAGATTTTTCACATTTCCAGTCATATTAATGCAATTCCCTAGCCCCTATTTAATTTTCCTGCTGGATCAGTGGCACCCAATTTTTTTTTAAATTAATTTTTTGAAAAAGCAGAGTGAACTATAAGCTTCTTTCAGAAAAGGAATCTAAAAAAATAGGTTCCGTTTTCAAGACCTGTGGAATTCCTGGAAAAGTGTTCAATATTGAGGATTGGAAAAATAACTCATTAAAGCACAGGTAAAAAATATATTACACTTCAACAATGAGTCACTAAAATGCCTTATATACAAAAATTGTTCTCTCTCATCAGAAGAAGTACATCCTGCAAAACTTTAAAGCACTTGATTGCACAAAAATTACAGAGTAAGTATTTGGCTAACTTTACAAAATTTACAAAATCCAGAGTTGGCTCTTAAGAGCTTATCGACAACGAAACTGCAAAAATGCATATTTTGATTGCAGCGTTGTAAAATCTCAACTTTCATTTTGTTTTATCAAAAGAGAACAAACGGACACTATTGCTCGGAATACTCATAGATTATTCTTCACACAGAGAAGAAAAATCAAAGAGGTTTTCAAGAGATGAGTATTTTCTGATTTAAAAAATGAATTGTGAGAGGAGGTCTCCAATGCTGCAAATTGCAATGCATATTTCTCAAGTCTCACCATCACTGTGTGTGCTTCAGCTACTCCATTGGAAAAATCTCCTAAGTGCAAGACCACTCTGTCATCTGGCAAAACATACTTGGACATCATGGTGCATAATTATTCAGTGTAACCACAAGTTTCGCTTCTGTCTCAGTCAAGACATTAGCAGCGATTAATAAAAAAAAAAAAAGGTTTGGCAGGGTGTTCAGCAGAATTGAAGTGTTGATAGCAGAAAGAGCATCGATAAATTGTTTCTGCAGGTACTAAAGAGAATTTACTGTTAAAAATTCTGACCGATTTTTGACCTCATCTGAAAAAAAATTCTTTCTACGAAAATTTGCCTACGTGTACTACAATTATGGACAGTCACCAACTGATGATTAAATTCTGCAAAAATAGAACTCTGTTTCGTTATAAAATCTTTCGTAATACTTCATTTTTTGAAGAATATCTAACGGACAATATGACTTGAAATTTTCACAGAATAATTTTGATAGAGAGAAGAAAAATCTAAGAGAATTTTGATAAATATTGACAGGTAGTTTCCCTTTTACAAAGTACCTAGAACATACTAGGGACTTAGCAGAGTTAAATTTCAACATGTGTTGTTTGACAACAGTTGATCACATGTAAATGACGTTCTGAATTTTTGAATGTGTACGAACCTGCACAGACTATACTTGAGAACAGAGGTTAATCTTCGAATGTATTCCATCCATCAGGGAAAAAGTTTTAGATTAAGTATCCTCTCCTTTTTCTTAACTCTTTCATGATCATGACCACAAACACACCATATTCTTCTGGCAGAATTTCCAGATAATTCATCAACACCCACTCAAAAATATTCTCATTTTCATCTTACACTGAATTACTTCCACACAAATTTTGGACAAAATTTGCAGTGTTACTTTGTACAAATATCAATCTGCATTAAAAATTAAATACGAAAGCTAATTCTAATCTGAATATTGAATATGAGTGCCCATTGTTGCAAGATTTTCAAGGTGATGTCTTTAATCTACAGTATGTACAAAAACTTACTACTAAAATGTAATTTGAACATCACAGATAATTGAATTGCTTTGATTCAAGTTTATGTTGCTACATTGTTTAATCGATAATACTACACACTACTGTTCTTCCAAAATGCTGGCTCTAAAATAGATACAAATTTGGCGTTTCCTTTCATTTTTTTACTTGACGGCTTGTTCACAAGTAGACTAATTGTCATTTGAGACTTCCTTAAATTATAAATACAAACGTAAGTTTTGTAGGTAATGAAAAACATGCGGGGGGTTGGATGCAAGTCATATGAATAAAATTTTAAAATAATTTTGGCATATTCTTTTGCACTTAAATTTATTTTAATGGAGTTAAAAAAAAATTTAGGAGCAAATTGGGTACTTTAAAACAATTTTAAAATTTTATGCATTTGGTAAATTATCCTATTAACATTAAATGTTGTGATCAAAAGTAGTGAATCAATGGCGCAAGCTAAAAATATGGCATGAAATGCCTTCCTTGACTGACAACAACTTTGGTAGACAAACTATGAACACATGCACAATTCCATAACAGTTTGAATTGTGAGACAAAGGTGTAGACTTTCAATGTCTGACAACTTATCCAAGAGTTTTTTTTTGCATATTTGCAAAATTTAGATACAAATCGAATTTTTTTCTTTGCCTGGATGAGATCAAAATACGAGATGTCCTTGAAAGTAAACTTAAGACGAAATACATTCACACTTCAATGATAAAATTTTAAAAAAATGTATTTCAAAGTGGCATTTTTAAACAGGGTTGCCATAGATTTTAGAGATGAATTTCCCTGACACATTTGGGTAATAGTCCCTGACAAAGACAATTGGAGATATACCAAATGTTTAGGAAGACATAATTTGAAATAGTTTCCAGGAAAACATTGTTGTTTAAAACATCAAAACCCTTCTAGAAAGTAAATAAAGGTGACTTAACAATTTTTCCTTGACACTTTCATCAAATTCTCTGACATTTCTCAGGTTTCCTGGTATTCGCTGACTGTGACAACTCTGTTTGAATCTTAGGTCATAATTTATATTATTATAAAATCACTGATATTTTCGCAATAAAAGGTGCCTGTACATAGAACCAAAGAATTCAGCTCTGGCTAAATTCCATGTGATGTTCTTCATGATCTTTAGGGAACGATAAACTTTGAAAATGTAACTTTCCACGGGCCAATTTCAAGGAAAGCAAGACTGAGAAGTAGAAAGTTTCGATTTTAAAAGCTCACAATGTTTAAAGACACCATATCAAATAATGATGAAAAGCCTGCACAGGATTCTGAGGTTGTCAGTGCAGGGTCCTTTGCTGAGAACATTCTTGAAAATGCAAAGCAAATCAAACACAATTTAGAACAGTTACAAAGATTGGTCCACTGCAAAAAAATGATGTTATGACAGGAAATCTAAAATTTTGCAAACTAAAATATAAGTGATTCAGTTTCACCAAAGATTATACAGTTCAAACAACAAATGAATTTAAGACTTTTGAATTGTTAGAATACACAGTGATAACAGACAGATATAGGAATGGTAAAAGTATTTACAGATATAAAGAAGGTAAAACTGGATGGGTGAAAAATTCCGTACCTTCCAAAAATTAGGGTGAAAATTATGGGTATTTTGGCACAAAGACTTCTAAGGCTTGAAAACTGATTGAGGTGTAAGATCTGGATGTGTAGCACTCTGCCGTACTGAGAAAGAATGCCGTACGAGCCTTTAAACAATGCCAAACTTTTTTTGGGCAAATCACGAATTTCCAGGTAAATTGTGAATATTTTTCTTTTAAATTTTCAGAGAATTTTGATCATAATATGATCTAAAATGTCTGCCAATTTTGCTGAAAAATATTCTTAGTTTTCACAAAAAAAAATAAATAAATAAAAAAAAAAGTGTACTTTCTGAGAGTTAATTTGGAAACATTCGAATTTTCATAGGGCATTTTTCCTTAGCAGGCAGCACTGCGAACACTAGTTTTAATTCAAAAAGTATATCAAGGTTGAGACGAATTTTTTTTTTCAATGTAGACTGGCTCTCGATGCGAACAGCCAAAGATACCGCTATCTCAGCTGGAGCCACAAGTAAAATCTCTAGTTCAGGTTCCTGCCCTTGTCTTTTTGGACTCCAAAGCAATAAAAGTCCAAAACAATGTGACAAGGATCAGATCCGAAATGTCGAGTTTGTTTGTTGAGCGAATATACTCCACAAGATCCAGTTTGTCAAGCCGGAGTCTTTATGTTTACAGGCATATTTTCCGCTACCAAAAAATTCATGCTTACAGAAAAAAACCTCACATTTACAATGATTACAACACATAGAGCTAAAGCTGAGAGGAGTTACTTGACTACCATAACTTCGTAATCACCGTATGGCAGTTCATGGCCATTGTAAGGAATGTAACACACTTTATGACTTGGCTGGACCTGCAACAAAAAGAGAGATAATCAGTTGAAAGCGTCATGTGTAAAATAGGCTTGGTTACAGCTGAAATAAAAATATGTCAACGGTTAGATTAAGAAACCGCGTAACTTAGTTCAGGGCATTGCAAATTTCTCAGCATGTATTTATGGTTTAATATGATACTAAATCAACGTAGTCTCTTAACAATTTTTTGTGATTTTTCTTCTCTGTTTGAGGAATTTTTTGTTATAGTTCCAAGAGATGAGATTGGCCTGTTTTTTTCTTTTTTTGGAAAAAAAAAATAATAAAAAAGGTAGACTCTGATTTTCAGCATCATGGTCAATTTTCCTGTCAACAGTCACAGAAACGTAATTTTCTCATGATTGAATTGATAATACTCACACACAAAAATTAGGATAGTTTGCGCATTTTTAAGTTTATACTCTTCAGATCAGTTTATGAGTCCATTAACTAGTACTCCAAGGTTAGGAGCTTGAAAATTATGTTCAACTTAACTTAAAACCATGCAATTCAAGATTTGAAATCTTTTAGCAGAAAAAAAATTCAGATATCAGTGATAATGCATTGCATCTTTGCCCACTTCAATTAATCCAATAACCCCTCTTTCAACTTTAGTTTATTTGAGAACGTTCTTGATGGATAAAAGCCAGTTTGAACTTTGGACTTGCCTCCTGACTCTGCTGCTGTTGAGTGGCCTATCAAAGTGTCCTTCTCAACAGAAACATCATCCGAAATTCTAAAAAATGGCAATGCTGATACACCATTTTTCTCAAAATAGATCGGATAATTATATACAAGGTTCTGTCTTGCACAAACATGCAACATATGTAGCTGTCATTTAGACAATGAAAAACTGACCTTCATTTTGCAATTAGAAACTACAATTTCTGGGTCATCCGTAAAAACACTTATACATAGGGAAAGTAATGGTACATATGTTGTTTCTAAACAGAGCCAGATTGTAGTTCTGAATTGCAGAATGTAGTCTAACTGTACTGCCACGCTGAGAAAAAACGCTGTAAGAACCTTCAGAGGCTGTCAAATTTTCTTTAATAAAATAAGAATTTAATGAGAAAATCATGAACACTTTTCTTCAAATTTTTTAGATAATTCTGTTCACACTTAAATCTAAAATATCTGAAAATTTCAAGGAAAAATATGCATGACTTTCTTCCAAAATACATTTTTTATCCGGAGTAATTTGGCAACACTGGAATGTTCATACAGCGTTTTTCCTTAGAACAGCAGTAAACAACAGAGTATACAAAGCGCATTTACTGCATGTTTTTGATGATGAAAGGAAGAGGCAATCAAACTCGACTCACTGAAGTGTTCATTGTCATAGTTGAGGGCAATCCAATTTCGATAAAAAAGAAAAAGAAAAACGCAAAATTTCGACTCATATCAGCTTGTTGAGATCATCCGACACTTGAGGAGCAAAGCCCTTAAGTAGCATAGACGTGGAAGCGCAGAGACAGAGAAAAAAAAGAATGGGAAGAGCTATTGTTGCAATTCTCCATCACAAATACACATATCCGCAGACAAGAATGTGTGTGGAGGGAGGGGAGAAACTGAACGTTGCAAAACTTGAAACAGCTAAAAGAGAGCATGTATTTTGAAACTAGAATTCTGAAGCGGGTCCCCCTTGGTCGTCGCCTTAGTTACAAAAATTCTTAGTTTTGATCGATCTCTGTTCTCACACTCATCTCAAACCGCCAAATTCCGTTTATATTTCCGTTTTTATATTATTTTCTGTATCTCCGTTTATATTTCCTGCAAATAAAAGGTAAAACCCCAACTCAAAGTAATTCAGATTTTATCACAAATCCTACAAAATTTCATATTCTCTCCTGTGACAGGATTGGGAATCCACCAAAAAAATCCTGATATTTCACTATAAGATGAGTGTCCCTGGGAAAAAAGGACTTTATTGCGGAGAGGCGAGTCGTTCAGGGGAGCAACTTCCGAAAAGTTTAGTTGAAAAATTTGAGGTAGACTTCTTGACAGGATATGCTCTCTGATATCCCAAAGAATCCGTTATAAGCAATTAAGTCATTTTTGTGCCATAGGAGGGGGGAGGGAGGGATAACAGGAGTTAAAACATACGATAGGAAAAGGATTTTAGTGCCACATCTACCTCGCTATGATACTAAGGGCTGCTTTAAAACATTGAGAACTCTGAAATCGCATTTTGGAGTGACGTTTTTGTCAACTTTTTTCTTCTAAGATTATGGCCATTTTACCTATAGATGGCTACAAGTAGAACATTTTTCAATCACCTCTTGCAAAATAAACGTGTACCATTCAAAAGGATGAATTGAATTCTTGACATGATGAATGAATAAAATTGATCTAGAGGAAACATTTTCATAAACCTGTTCTTGAATGAGGCAATGAAATACTTGAGGTGTGTGTGAGTATCTTGAATTCAATAGGGAACAGAAGGAAAAATTGAATTTACATTTGTAAAATCTAGGCCCGAAAATACATCAAAAGATTCAAGAGTGTGATATTCAGACGTCAAGCCAGTTACAAAATTAAGACTATTGAAAAAGAGGGAGAAATATTCAAGATCTGACTGTAGATTAAAACTGATATTGGGCAACCATGTATCAGTGTTGTACGCATGCTGAGAAAAATTATGGTAATCAGTCACTCTGGAAAGATGAATGAAATCTGTTAGCAGCGTTGTCAAATTTCGATCAGGAGTGGATAGAGTATATTCCAAGACTTCCTTGAGTGTATTTGTTTTTTTTATCTTTTTCACAATGGATCGATTTCCTCTGATTTTTTTTCCTCAAGTTCTATCCTTTTTCCCTTTTCAAAAATCAGTCAGCACTACAAATGGAACTTTGACATGATGCGGTTGCACAAGGTTGCACTTTTTGCAATATTTAAAGACAGAAACTCTATATAAGATTTTTCATATCTTGTGCATTGAGCATGAGCGATTTTTGTCCTAAAATTAAGATCAGAATTTGGGGGATTGTTAAAGGCATTTTAGTTTTTTTACATTGAAGAACATTATGCACCATCTCAGAAACACCTGATCAACTATGAGGCTGAGGAAGATTACCATAAAAATATTTCAATGTTGTCATAATTCACACAATAAAATATTCAATTTAGAGAAAAGTAATAAAAATTCATCCTTGAAATTATCGTGCACACAAGATTAATTTGTGAAGAAAATTTTCTAGAATTTCAAAGGAAAAAATTCGCAAGTTTCTCAGAATATTTGTATTTGAGGTAATTTGGTGATGCTCTGGGGTTCAAGAGATGTCTTTTTGTGGCTATACAATGATGACAAGATACTTCCAATTTTTCCCCTTCGTTTTATGAATTATTCATTAGCGAGCTGGCAACAGTGCGTAGAGCAGCCAGTTTTGCAAATCATGTCTCTTGACACATTGATTAGTCTACTAATAACTATCAATCCTAAACTAGTATTCAGACTGTCCACACTAAGGAAAACGACTGGATTTATGTTAATTCCTGCTTAACCGATAACACAGCAGTCTCCCAGTCCCAGAAACCTTTCCTTCAAGTGAACCAGGTTTCCTTAAGCTGGCAGGGATTTCCCCAGGAGCACACTGCTGCCAAGTCCATCAATTCTACCGAGAAAAGAGAGAGTCTGGAGCTTCATACGGAATATATTACTATGTAAATTTCACAGATCAATGTCGTACTACTCCTAACCCACTTGAAGTTATGATAACCGAGTAATAAATCAGGTGAGCATCAAAGAATGACTTATGAATTCAATGTTGCCAAGTGGAAAGAAAAATAAATGTAGGATAAGAGGATTATAATGAAAAAACATTTCGTTGCACCTTTCAAGTTATGCCGATTTTATTTTTTTCAGTGATATTTTGTCACCGTTTTCAGAGGCTGAACTGGACAGGGTTGCACTTGTAGTGATATTCTATGATTTTCTGGCTGTTTTTGAATTTATCAACAGCCAAGCCCTGTAATATGTCCGAAAAATTCCCACACTTTTTCATGACTTTGAAAAAATAAAGAGATAAAAAACGCGTATAAAAAATAAATAAAAATATGGAGTATGAAATAAAACATGATGATACAAAAATAAATAAATAAAACAGGTAAATTCCTGGAATTCCCCCCCCCTTTTCCCCCAGATAGTTATCAATATTCTTTCGACATTTTTTTAAAAATCATTTTCTGGTGAAAAAATTCTAAAGCCTGTTTTATTAGAAAAATTTCCAAAATGTATTTGACCACAGAACTAATAATTGTTTACCTGGCAGGATTTCCAAAGGCTGTTTTATTAAAAAAATGTCTTTTTTTTCTTATAAAATTCCAAGTCTCATTGAAAATACTTGAAAGCTATAAAGTTTTCCAAAAATTGCTTCCAAAACACTTTTCCTTGCTCACATATATATAATTAACAAGTCCTCATTTTGAGTTTCAGGAGTAAATATTTAAATCAATTTCATTATCAAACTTGGCAACATTGCTTCTTTATTAGAATCACCACACCTGAAGAGGGGGGGGGGGACAAGGCAAAACTATAGCCAAAGAGAAAGGAGAGGTGTCGGAGCTGTCTTGTTTTCAAGTCAGGACAGATAAAGCATTAATCCCGATCACGAGACAGTTGTCGCAAAAACAATCGGCTTGCCAGGTGTGACTGGAGCCTCCACCCTAGAGTCAGTGGGGACTCCGGGTTCGGTGGTTAGTGCGGGATGTTATCTTGATTCCTCCGTCTGCCCCGGTTGGATTTCTTTTCTTCTTCTTTCCTTTTGTCAACGATCAGATGTTGGAATATGCTTTCAGTGAGTACACACTTCATTTTTATTTTACTTGTGGAGCTGCTTTGAGTAATACTTGTGCGCTCGTTCGTTTGTTTTATGTGGAGTGCGCCACATGGTGCCTCATTCGAGTTGATCACGCCACTAGCATGGTTGCCACTTCTTTTGGTTCAAAATTATTACCCATTTTTCATGTTTTTTTGCTACTTTAGTGTGATTAAAGCCTCCGAAACCCCCCCCCCCTCAAGGATTTTATTGACTTGCCCTATCATCTTGATCTTGCAGAAGTGTTTCGATAACTAAAGTGCGAAACCATCTATCTCCATTGCAATGTTTCAAAATTTCCGCTCTTATTTTATTTTTTCCAAGAAAAACAAGGCAATTTTATAACTAGAAATTTCTTCAGAATATTTTTCTGATGGAGGAGAAAAATCAAGGAAGTTTTCAAGAAATTACGTTGACTAGTTTTCCAAAGAAAAAATAAGTATGACACGGAGTCTGCAATGTCGGAAACAAAGATTTCTTGCTTTGGCCATCGATTCATCGTACAAAAATTATCTGAGATGAACTTGACTGTGTTAGACATTGGTCAACTCTCTTTTGGCTTTGAAATTTCGCAAGTATGTTGTTCACAAGTGGTGAATAGTTCAAAAATATTTTTGAGAACTTATGTTGCTTTGTTTCAAACTGAAAAAATAAAATACAAAAAAAATCCATATTGTGAAAGGCAGTTACGTTGATTCAAAAGTTAAGGCCAAAAAAATGAACCGCATTAACTTAAATCAGCCTGACTACATTTCACGCTGCCTAATTTTTCTCCAGTTTTTTTTGTTTTGACAGAACCGAACAACATAATATTTAGGAACTTTAAGCGACTTTTCTCAGGCTTGTAGTCAATATACGTACAAAATTTTGATCCAGAATATTGCTGTTTTCTATAACAACGCGTTTCCTGCATCTAGGCACATTCACATTAATATTGTTTCGTTACTAATAGTGCACCTTATGAACCAAAGCAAACCTAAATCGAAATGAATCACTGAGATAGTTCTCAAAAATTATAACTTTTGACTCACCATTCCGACGATGGTGGTTCCTTGATGGTTCGTTCTTCCCACGAACAATGTTTCACCGGTATCCGCAGTACCCGCGGGAAGCGCTCCTTCTGGAATAATTCCGCCTGATGCAGGGATCCAACTTACAGTACAATCACACAACACCTAGGACACAAAGTTTGCATTAGAAAGAAATATGACACTTGATAGCGTGTACCTCTCATGAGACTCATTCTAGAGAGGAAAAAAAGAATGGTTGCATTCCCCGATTTATTTCCACCATGACATAGTTTGGCACCAATATTCCTGCAAAATCTGATATTCTGAAGATAGAAAACTGACAGTGACGCTTCTTTCTTTCGTATGATTCAACACAGAATATAAATTCAAGCACTTTCGAAGTATGACTTTCTTTCAATAAAGCAAACTACAGTACTTTTTCTCTATAGCGACTATCGTTATAGCGAGAATCTCTCTGTAACGAGGAAATCGGTCGGTCTCTTGAACTTCCTATATTAAACTATCTCTCTATAACGACTTAACTTAACTTAAACTTTCTCTCTATAACGACTATCGTTATAACGAGAATCTCTCTATACCGAGGAAATCGGCCGGTCCCTTGAGTTCTTGTTGTAGAGAGAAAGTACTGAAATTTAAAAAAATTTCTGTTGTCGCTCAATCATCCACCTCTTTCCAATATGTTTTAAAACCCAAACAACTTCTTGATTTCTCTATGAACTCAATTCGCTTAAAAAACACAGTGAAACCTACTAAGACACCTAAAATTAGAACAAAGTTGGCAAGATGTTTTAACTGTTTCTTACTATAGGCGGAAAGCTCAGAAATTAACTTTTCCCCTTTTTTCTACGATTATTACTAAAACTGAAAAAGTTTCATCTACATGGTTATGTAGCTTGTGCTCATAGAGGTGTCGTCAGCTAAGTTGACGGTTGTTTGCTTTCCGTTTGCAGGCGTTTTTGGGTCACTATTATCCACATGAAAACATCTGGCTCTCTCAGAAGCAAGAACACAAGCTTAGATAAGTTTTTTAGTACTTTCAAACCTTGTAACACTATAATTTTTAGCCACACAGAAATCACAACCACAAAAAAGTCCCAAATAATAACTGATAAGTAGTTTTTTTACGATACGATCATGAGACTGATGTTTTCAATGTGGATAGTAGCGAACGCTGCTTTGTTCAGAGGCCCAAATTCGACGTTGGCGCTTGCAAACCGAAAGTAAACAACCGTCAACTTAGCTGACGACACCTCTAACTTTCTACTTCCCTTTGGTTTTTTTTTTATTCTATTTTTTTTAAACAGTTGCTCTGAAATTGTATATATTCGTGGTCGTAGTGACAAATTTTCTGCCCCTTTTTTTAAATTATAGACTCTACTTCCCAAACACCTATGGAAGCCAGAAAAAATCTCAAAGATATCATGCTCATTCCTACAATCGATACTTTAAAATTGTATACTGATTAGGCTAGTTGAGGAACTGACCTAACTCAAGAATTGACCTTTGTCAAACAGAATTGTGGTCCACATTTTAGTATCATCTGCTTTTTACAAATATTAATAAGAGAAAAGTCTACAAATAGCAGATATAGTCCGCCTAAGAAGATTTTAATTCAGTAAAAAGAGGAGAATTTCATGACGTCTTAATGGATTTGAGCTGAAGCAGTATTTCACTTTTGTTTTTAGTGTTTTTTTTAAGGACTTTCTCTTCGCAAAATACAATCTTGTAGGATCTTTGCCTTTGGTTACGGATAATGAACAAGAATCCTATGATACTTCATTGCTTTTCCAGAATTTAAGAGCTTGAGAGTGAAAAAAAGGTAATAGAAGTGTTAAATCTATCAAAAACACAGAAATCATGTATTTTCATATGCAACAACGCAGACTTCCCCACATATTTTATTTTTAATTAGGGAATCAACAATTATTATTTACACAAACTGATAGCGGTAGATGCAGGGGTCGTAAGACAGCAAGTTGGAATTTTTTAGATGACGAGCATTAAAAATTCAGAAAACTGAAAATCTGAATACAGAGGGAAAAAGCTCATATGAGCACATCTTTCCCCCAAAGAGACACGCTGTCTCGGGAAAATTGTGCCCATATGAGCTTTTCCCCTCTGTATTCAGATTTCCAGTTTTCTGGATTTTTAATGCTTGTTGGTTAAATAATTCCAACTTGCTGAATTTTATTTCTTAAAAACTGATTTTCCTCCTCTGTTGGGAAAAAATAGTCTACGAAAATGAACAATGGTGTTAGTTTTATTTTTCTTCTGAGAAAAGAAAAAATAGCAGAAATTTTGAAAGTTCTGATGAAAACATGCAATTTCTGAGTTTGGTTATTGATATTCAAATAAATTTGAGTCTTCCTCTTCTTCTTCTGACAACACATACAGCACAGTCATGTTTGACAAGTTTTTCCGATACTGAGCATATATATATCACTATAAAGTAAAAAAGTGAGATAAAATAAGCAGTTAGTGGTGTAAATTTTGAGTATCAGTGCTAACTACATAAAGACTCACGTCATAATCTGGTTTTCCGTGCTCGACTCCGCGCCAGGCAATATAGCACATACCGTGGGAAGGAACGATTTTACCAGGAATGAGGGCGCCATCATGATGAGCCCTGCCAACATACAACTCAATCTTGTCGAAGCCGCCTTTGACTGCGTTGGGTGGTATCGCCCCGTTGGACGCCGGCACCCATCGGCCGGAACCCATGGACGAAGAGGCCACGTTCCAACCGGTTGGCTCGATGACCATCTCCACGACGTTGGTGAGGAGGGAGGTTGTGCGACTTTGGCTCCAAGATGACTCTGACTCGAGAGATGCCCCATCTGTTGGAGTGTGGAGGGATTGCGGGGATTGTGTGGCCGAGTGCTGGGTTGCGAGGTTCTGTGGGGAGGGTTGTGGGTGACCGGGGGATGGTTGCGGATGACCAGGGGATGGTTGGGGGTGTCCAGGAGAGGCCACGGCGTGTGCTGGGGGTTGGTGCTGAGGGAAAGCGACTAGGTTTTGGGGTAATGCAAGAGTCGGTGTCGTTGATGTGCTTGGTTCGCCGACACAACCTGAAATCAACCAAAGGGTAATAAGTCAATTAGTGTGAAGTTCATCAGAAAAGGGACCTCAGAATCCTGTGCAAACTTTTCAGTGCTGTAGCTTTTGTCAAGTTGAGTTACAAGATACAATATTGTTGTGAAGATAAGTTGGGGGACCAAATAAGTTGATTTTTGTACAAATAACAATTATATTTCAATAATTTTGAACACAGCAGATAAAAAATTATTCATCCTTTTCTCAAGATACAGTATTTATACTACTAACTTCAATATGCCATGAACTAAATCTAAAAATTTTTGAAAATGTGGGTATTTTGTGATAAACAATTAAAAAAAAAAAAAAAAAAAAAAAATTATTTATGAAAAGTAACCAATTAGTAATGATGAAAAATTGAACATGTTCTCCAAGAGGGGAAAAAGAAATGGATTTAACACCAGAAGAGACGCTACAGAGATTCCAGTAATTATTCAAGGAGGAAATGTCCAGGATATATTTGACAATTTTGAGGCCCAGTTACTTTTTGATGAAAAATAATAATGAAATATTGGTTTTGTACTCATGAAATTTCTCAGTTTCTTCAAACTATAAAGTTGATTTCTAAAAGAAAACTAGTCCTTAACTCAAAATGGCTGGAAACTGATTTTAATATAAGTCCCCAAAAATCTTATCACTGTCATCGCCACTACCCCCTCGCCTGTCATCGCCTATCTTGTCACTTGTCACTGTCTTCTATCATCTGTTTTATCACTATTAAGTGCGTCGAGGATAAAATTTCTAGACAGACTTCATTCATTCACAGTTACTTCACAACTTGCAGTCAGTTTTTTTTTTCTAATGAAAAATCGGATTCTTGAAAAAGTCCTGTTTTAAAAAACAACTGATTAATTTCACCATGTAATTTTTCCCCTAAGTATATTCAACAAGACATTTTTTCTGCTAAAATTGGTTGTTCTCAGTAAGCCCCCCCTTCCTCACTGAAAAAATAGGCGAGTAGCCTCATTTGGCAAAAAATTGTCTGATGGATCAATATAAATTCCAATTAATAATTCCCAGGAAAAATTCTTGTTGAGTCAAAAGGAAATCTCCTTGTTAAAACAGTATTTCGGTGATTTTAAGCAGCATCCTGGCGCCTGGCGTTTCAAGAAATTTCTGCGTGTTTCAAAGAGGGTTCTTGTCCAAGAATTATTAAGTAGAAGGTTCTTCTCAGAGTCTGATAACACATATAAAGTAGCAGAGGGGTACAACATTCACCTTCAACGATCCAATGTCCAGTTGCGGACCAGTTAGTGGAGAGTCCATAATACGCTACTGGGAATGGGTCAGGATCATCCCACGACATGAAAGGCCAAGATTCACCCTCACGACCAACAGCTATGCTACCTCCGGCCCAACGAATCCAGAAGCCTTTGTATTCATCAGAAGTGAGAATGTCCATGGTGTCTACGAGAGCTTGTTCCACTTTCGAGCTGTTTTTCCTGATGCATGATTTGGTATTGGCCCATCCGCCTATCACAACCTGGAATAAGAAAGCACCAAAGATGTATCAGAAAAAGTTTTAGACTTACTGCACAGTTGAAATTCAAGATGTATACTTTCCACCTAGGAAAAAGCACAGTACATTGAAAGAAAAAGGTATTTACTGTGAATCGTCCATAAATAGGGTGTCTACTAAAATTTTATTTTGGATTTTCCTGACATTTTTTTAAATGAGATTATGTGATATTTTGAGCAAAACTCGTTTCATTTACACACCAACATATTTAATAAACTGAATCAAATGATTCACTTTTGCTTGAGCAAAAACTGCATGTAGTTGAAAAATGCTTGACACACTCAGCACTTACTAGTAGCTGATGATAGGAATTCAAACTTGAAACAATAATAAAGGCAGCATTTCATTTTGAATTTTTTTTCCAAATGACTCTTTTCACTATCCTCTTTTGAAAGAAACTCTTTATCTTATAAATTCTTGAGTTAACATCAAATTTCCTGGGTTCTCCCTGTTTTCTGCCGCAGTTAGTAAAAACCCTGCCTATGTCATCTTAGGTAAGTTGCACAATAAATTTGTATCAACCTGCAAAATTGGCAAAAAAGAGTAAAAATTAAACATGGTTGTCCATTGTAAATTCCACCCTTTTGTACATCTTCATGCCATAATGATTGCCAGAAGTATAAAATACTCTTCTCTGCAATGAAACCTCAACTCATAGTTTTGGCAAAGTTGCTAGTCTTAAGCATTTTCACATTTTAAAGAATGAACTCTTCACATCTCACCTCGTACATGGGGTTTCCTTCCCTTGGTACTGTTGTCAAGCAAACCTGCGCATCATTTGTTGTTTTGACTTTGAAGTGTAGAGAGCCGGAGGATATGGGATGAAACTGGTAAATAGACTTGTCATCTGTTTGTATTTCTGAAAAGAAACAAGCGAATAGTTAGATACTGGCACGACTTCACAGAATTTTGCACACTTGGAGATTTAAAACAAAGCCTACTGAAAAGGAATCTTTATTCGGAATTTCCAAGCAATTAGCTTATACGCAGATGCACTGTTTGGTCGGAAAGGTCCTCATATAAGATTTTCTCAGTAAGAATGTGCTAATTTCCTTGTTAAATATGAGTTCCTTATTGAGTTGGTCAAATATCTAACTCAGACAATTCCTTGGGTCGATTATTAATACTTTCAGCTTAATTAAAAAACCAAGGACCTATAAGGCTTCACAGTTTCTTGAGGTGATTTAAAAGCTAGAAAATTTTTGATCAATATGGCATACAACACATAGCATGTATTATGTGAGCTTTTTCAGTTAACTAAACTTACCTGAACTTAAACCCCATAAAAACACAGCAATATCAAATTTTTAGGTGAATTTTACTAAGCTAAGATCATGAATTTAATCACTGCTACATTGAATGTACATTGGGCTAAAATTACAGTTGCTTAAAGTGATTTCTGTGGGTTGCGATTCATTTTCCATCCTCATGTACAAGAGCAGTCGTGTTTTAGGTTTAAATTTGAAGTATTGCCAGATAATTAACATCATTGACAGGATATTGATGGTGAAAGTCCCAAACCTTGTATCTAGTTTGCATTGATTTAAAATCTCCGCTCCCGTTTTAATCATTTGAAGGAGGACAAGTGAACATCATTCCTCGAAGTTTTCCACGGATTTTCTTCACACAGAGAAGAAAAATCACAGCACGTTTTAAGAATCGTCATTGAATAGTTTGCTTTTTAAAAGATTAAGTATGACAGGAAGTCAGCAACATTGCAAACCGCAATACATGGTTTGGGAGTTTCATTGTTGATATACCGAAAAACGGTTTAATCAGAATTGGACCGTAGAACAAAAAATCTTAATTCATCTGTCGATTAGACTACGCTACCTTTATAGATGAATCCTCGGAGTCCGTTTGAATTAAATGGGACTGGCGGGTCGAACACCCATCCGGAGGTCCAACTTTTCATTTGCTCAATTTCGTAGATTGATTTGCGACCTCTCCTAAACTGTCCAGGTGTTGTCAGTTTCGTCCCCGTTGCTTCACATCTTTGCACTTCTTTCTTGATCCTCTTGATAGTCGAGTAGGAGATCCCAGTTGCCTCGGCTGCTCGCCTTAGTGGCTGGTTTAGGGGACATTGAGCCCTTTCTTCTGCTTCTCTTCCTCGAAAAATTTTATTATATTACCTGTGCATACGAGAACAAAGTAGAAATTAATCGACAAAACATAATAAAAATTCCGATAAAACCTAAGGGTGGATCACAAGCTTAAAATCGTAAGATGTACTTTGGTCATAACAGTAGTTAGGAGGTAAATATAGTGACTAACAATTTTGAAAAAATTGAGTAATTTGCACTCTTAACCTACCTAAGTAGAAAGAGATCTATAAGTATTGTGACCAAAGTGCAAAACGACGGACCTATATTGTACTGTTTCTGAAGTTCTACCACTGCTTTGTTTTATTGAAGAGTATGGAGCCTATTTTACAGCTTCAAATGTAAGTTTATAGACTAATATATTGTTAACAGAGAGGATGAATCATAGAAGTATTCCAGAAACGATGTTAAGTAGTTTTCCAAGGAAAAAGTAAATTATGACAGAAAGTCTGCCAATTGCAAATGGAGATACGTGGTTCCACAATTTGGCCATCGCTATAAGTAATAAAATTCGTCATGATATCTAATACTTGGCAAAAAATGTAGGGTTTTTGAATTTGCAAAATACGCTTCAGGTGATAGATCTGTTGCATGGTTCTCTCGTCATTCTTCAAATTCATGACACGGTTACTAAAGTTTTTTGGCTCTTAACGTCCGATATATTAAACACTTTTAATGCATTTTTTATTTTGTAGTGGCCTTAACTTAATTTGTATTATGTTTTTTCTTTTATTAATAAATGAAATCTGAAGTTCTGACTTATGGCCAATTACCTATGATTTCGCGCCCTTGCTCATGGACAACTTTCTTGCCCCTTTTCCCGTCTTCTCGAGGCTCGTTTTTTGGCGGTTTGTTGCTGCTGCTTTTCAGTTTCTTTTTCCTGACGACATTGCCCGCTGGGAGTTGTTTTGCCGGTGGTTGACTGGTAGTTGACATTATCATTTTTTTCTTTAAAAGCTTCTTTTTCTTCTTCAAAGGGTCATCATCACCTCCTTCGTTTGATCTGAAAGAAATGCAGATTGGATGAGTATAACAGCTTAAAACGTAAGGTGAAAAAGTGCTTAAAATAAGGTTGGATTTTTTAATAACTTCATGATCAATTATTCCAGCATAAAATAAAAATCCCCTCATTATGACTGTCAACTTTGAGGTCCTCGATTTCTATTTGACAAATTTTCAAAAGGGGGTAGGGGGAGTCTTGTCGTGCCCATTCAATCTTTTAGTGAATTTTTTCTCTGCAGAAATGATCTCATGAACATCAACAAATTTGTTTCCTCACCAATAGAAGGCCAGTATAGAGAGCTGGGCATGTTCTGCAGGACCCTGAACTCCCGTAAGAGCCAATTCGTTTACAAAAAAACGAGTGAGCACATACTGGTGCTGCAACTTTGCGTCGAATCCTTGCAACTAATTGATGTTAGACCTTTTAAAATTTCCACAGTCCATGCATGAATGTAGTTAAATAGTCTTGGCCTTCACAGAAGCTTTAAGGCGCTTAGTTGTGTTGAAAGAGGTCGGACCGTAAAGAATACATACCCTAATTTTTATAAGTTCAGCCGTCGTGCAGTTTATGTATTAAAAATCTGCTTAACCTCACTTAGAATGGGCAGTGGGTGAGTTGAAGTTTGAGGTAAGTAAGTGGTTGCCCTACAATCAGCTGTCCTACCAAAAAATCTACCTGTCAAACTCTCCTGTGGTATGAAGTTGCATTTGATCTAATAATGTTTAGCCTCAAACGAGAAAAATGAAAGACTTGGATGATGTGCTCTTGATGCTGCAAATCCGGAACTTTGGATAGACTATCTGCCATCATTTAGACACTTCGAGGTACATATGTCCACTTACGAGTAATACTTGACTAGTAAATTGTTCCTTTAAGCGCCTATGGTAAGAAGGCGCCCGCTTCAATTCTGGGTTGCCCGTTAACATACTAGCTACCTAAAAATCGTGCTCTAGGTCCATGTATAACAATAATTGTGCCAAAGCGAAATTTGAGTAGCTTACACCGTTAAGATCACCAGTCGGTAGACCTTCAACAAAAGGAATGATCAGGCGATACAGATGAAAAGATTGAGTTCCAGCCGTTGTTGACGCAAAATTTAAGGTTATGTTCATCGATTCTTTCGTGTGAGATAACACGGATCAGGACAGAACTAGTGCTCCAAACTTTAATATAGAAGCAAAAATTTTGATCGTTTATTACTTCAATTTGAAACTTACTTCAGAAAAGTCGTGGGAAAGGGGAATAAGACAACTTACGAGTTTGATTGCTGGTGCGGACTTGGAGTAGAGGCATTGCTTTGCGGAACCGAAAAGTGACCGTACGTACTTAGGGCGAAAGGCGGTTTATTCACCGGTGTATGCGTCGCCATAGCTTAACTTTAAATTAACCGAGAGAGAGAAAAAACTCACAGTTTTATTTAATTACTAAGCGATCAAACAATTATTTTCACTGGCACGAAAAACGTAAATAAATAAATATAATCGCTCACGGCTGCCAACTCAAGTCAACCGAACACCGGAAATGTAACAAACTGTAACGAGAGCAGAACATCGAAAACGCTGTAAATCATTCAATATTGTGTACAAATCTCTTTAAAATTACATTAAATCAATTAATTATACATTGAAAAAGGAATAAGAAGCTTTTTGGGAATGATGAATACTCGGAAATTTTTAGTACACTTTCAGTCAGCAGTAGGTGGCATCATGGAGGAATACTTGAACAGTTTCCTGAACCGGCCAATAGGGTGCGCGCCATGTTCGATCGCTGCGTGGCGGTTTTATACGAATAGATCCGCGAGTTTTCAAAAGAGCGCAGGGTCAAAGTACGAGGCGCAGGTGCTTCGGACGGTGGATTCGCTACGTTTTGAGCACTTGTTGAAAGTTCTAAGCCGGTCTCCGCTGCGGAGAGGGAGGGAGGGAAGGGGGTTGCTCGCAAAAAGTTTAATCCTCGACCTGCGTCAATGTTCTGTCCCGTTGTCCCCACCGTGAGCTCTCTATCGCTTCGGAGCAACAGCTGTGGATTATTTATAGCGCGATTTTGGGACCGTGCGCGTTCATGCTTTTGAACGTGCCTTTGGTCCTTACGCAATTAATTTCCCGTATTTTACTGCGATGAGGAAAAACACCGTATGGGCGTTTGAATGTTGTCTAATTTCTCTCAATAAAACATGTATTTTTGCAAAAATTATGAATACGTTTTTCTTTGAAATTTCTGATCTGCTTTTCATAGTAAAATTCGAATGAAATTCGCAGAAAATTTCAGATGGAAAATTCGTAGATTATCAGCAGAAATTAGGCAATGTCAGAAAGCACATGTGATGTTTTCTTCCGTATCGGTGGGACGTCGGATACGTGATCCCTTCCGGACGGGTCAGTTTTGCGCGTGATATGAAAGGGCTCTCTGCTTTCTTCCGACTTCTCTCGAAAAGTTACTTTTGAAAATTGAGGGTTCACTTGTCAAACTCGTTTTGATGTGGGGCAGGGAGTTGTTTGCTGGCCTCCCCCGCGCTTTACTTTGGGAGCATTGCAAAATGTCTTTAGAATTCAAATGGACTTTTCTTTAGGAACATCAACAAATCCAGTCTAAAAATGTTCCTTCATCCAAATTCCTGTTGAACACGCGATACGGGGTGTGTCATGATTTTTTATTTTTTTTTTATTATTTTTATTTTTTTCTTTTTTTTTTCCCTGGTGCGTGATCGATGTAGCTGTTCCCAGCGGGGAGGTTTAGCGGCCACAATGCTTAAGCTAAATAGGAACCCAAGGGAGGCCATCTCGGAAATTTTTTAAAAAACTTCAAGTCCCTAATGTGACATTTTAGGGGCAACTTTTCGTCCCTTGATTCATTTAAAATGAAGTGAAAAATTGAAGAAATAAATGGGGAAAAAAAGGAGGAAAATATGAAATAAAATGGGAGGAAAACATGAATAATAAACGAGGGGGAAAAGGAAGGAACAGGGTTGCCACAGAGTTTGGAAAAATAAGTTCCATGACATTTTCCTGATTTCCCTGAAACATTTTGGTGAAATTCCCTGACAACTGAACAAATGCTAGATTTCTAGAAAGCTATTAGAAATACCTAGTTTTCGGGAAAAATTTCTTGTTACTCTAGTGAGATATTATGCTCATTTTCTCGCAAACCGGTACAGCCATAGAAAAAAAACTGATTGTACTGTTGAATTCAGTACACTCAATAAACCTAAGTTTTTTTCAAATTGGATCAAATTCAAAATGCAGGAATCACTCCAGGGACTGAAACGCAGGGCAGAAAAGTAGGCGTACCGACAAAAGCGCGTGCTCAACGCACGGAGACTTATCTTACTCTATAGTATAAAATCATAAGCGCACCGTGTCACGCTAAGGGTCACGCGGGTGTCACGCTAATTAGTAACGCTCGGTTTCTCCTCCACTCCCACTCCCCGCCCCCCTCCCGCGCGCACGCTCACATGCCTCCCGCCGTCTCCAAACCGGGTTTTCGTTAACTCTTAATGATCTTTTCACGATCTCACGATATCTGCTTATTAGCGGCGCGAAGCGCCTCTGGGGGGGTTGGACCGCGGAGCGGCCAGGGGGCGCACCCCCTAGTTATTTAAACATTCGCTCATGCTGAACCACACGAGAGATCGCCAATCGCCAAAACGTCTGCATGCGGGAATCACTTCAGAGACCTTAATGCAGCGCAGAAAAGTAGGCGCACCGACAAATGTACGTTGCTTGACGTACGTTGACCTTACTATTTAAAAATTTGCTCATGATGAACCATACCAAGAATTTCTCGATATTTACTTAGTGACACACATTTCTTCTTTGCCTGTTACTTCGATCGGTGAAAAACGCAATTTGCAATGAGTGCGATTCGTTACAGTTGCGAATGTGACAATGTTGCGTAGTGAAAACGAATTTGTGAATAATGTTGGGAGAAACTTCGCTCTAATCACGTAAAATGATGCAAACAATTTTGACCGCAGACAAACCTTAGAATATTCAACGGCGTCGCTTTGATCGGCGAGAAACGCGATTTGCAATGATTAAGAAAAAAGGGTCGGTTGCGCTGGTCACAGAATCGTGTTTTGGTGCTGTGTTCTTGCAGATCAAATAAAAATAATACGATTGGTCCAAACAGCAACTTTCTACAATATTAACCGAGATATCGCCCCTTGAAAAACTCAATTTTATGACGCTGCGTCGCGGTTACCGCGGTGGATGACGCCAAAAAGCCGATTTTTCAAAGGAAAATATCACGGTTAATATTGAACGTAGAAAGTTGCAAATTGGACAGATCTTATAATTAGCTAATCTACAGGAGTCAAGCATCAAAACACGATTCTATTACCAGCGCAACTAGCCAATTACAGTTGCAAAGGCTACGTTCAAGTATAAAGAGGAAGTATTTGGAAACTTTTTGGGGAAAAACTGCGCTAACCATGTAAAATCGAGAGTGATACTTTAGACTTGTGCACAGGGACAAATATTCTTAATTAGGCTAAGAAGTCTAAACCTGCCGAAAGTATCCTGCACTCCTCCTAACGGGAAATTGCACCACAATCGATTTTCAATTTTATTATTGCATTCAATTCTCCTGAAGATTCTGATCAAAAGTCATCATTGCGCCAACTTTCTACGATACACCGTTTTCGCACATCCCCGTCATTATTCAATTATTCGGCGATGAAGAGTCAGAAAAATTCCTAATTTCAGCACCCGAGAGAACAGTCGGCTAAGTGTCAACAAGGTAATCAGAGGCTCCAGCACCGAGCAGCAGTCTTGTCTCGGATTCCACTCGCCTTCTTGCTGGACCATCCGAATCAGTTTCGTGAGGAACATAGGAACAGGAAAGTCAGATAAAAGAAGTGGATGTCCAACGGATGCAAGCGGGAGGAAGATAGCCCCAGAGTAGGCAGGAACTGATAAGTAAGACAGACACACGCAACGTTTTTCCTTATTTACATCAGGCCTGTTCTCGAATGCCTTGTACTTTTTTGACTCTTTATCACCGAATAATTGAAACTTTTTGGACGTGTTGTGCAAAAACCGTGCCTCGTAAAAAGTTGGCACAATAATGACTTTTGATCAGCATCTTGAGGAGAATAGGATGCAATAAAATAATTAAAAATTGACTGTGGTGCACTTTCTCATATGGCGTGCACAGGGTCCTCTTAGATTATGACCAAAGCAATACATCACTCGCCGAGTGCTAGGGATGAATCAACTCCAAAGGGGATCCAGTTGGTCGTTATGGAATTCTGTTGCAAAACTATCAGAATCAGAGGCAAGCTCCTGAGGCTTCGAAGAGACATGTTCTGCAGTGATATATGATATAAAAATTTATGGACTGATTTGCTACTTACAGACTTTAAAAGTTCCCTTCGGACGGGTGCAAAGTAACTCGGTTCGTGAGGTGACAGAAATGGTTCAACACCGAATTTCACGATATAAAACATACAGAAAAGGGATAAAGAACTAAGGCGTTTCAACTGACGATGAGTAACACCTGGAAGTCATTGTCGATAATAAGTTCGATAATAACCATGACAACATGAAATAAACACTAACAAAACAGATTTGAAATTAACAAACCGTTACGAGGTTATGTACCGGCACCAGCGCCGGCGCGGCGCACCGAGGAAACAGCAATAACCAGATATTGCCGGCGCAGAGATACAACTATTCGTACTTGATGGATGTTGGTGTCGTATCTGCAAAATAGAAGGCGTGCAGCTAGCACAAAGTTGCCCTTGACAGCATTTTTCGCACAAATAATTTTTAGAATATGAATGTAAAATATTCTGGACAGAAAACGCTTCGTACTTTCACTACCAAACCAGATTACAGGGCGGAAGAAGGGATGATGAGCATTAATAAAACTGGCTGATACTGGCGCGCGAATTCTGTAGACATAGAAGCCCCTTCAATTAGTAAACAGACAACATGCACAACACTTTGATACAGTGCCCGTCACTTCACTGTACACTTAATTAGTTAATTGCACCCCATTGCAACCTGTGCTACTTGGGAAAAACTGAATTTTGTAAATTGGAAGTAATGGCTATGCAAGATCGATTAGATTCTCACCCGTGTAATCCGTGTTTAAAGTGAGAGCAAAATCTGAAGTATACCCCTAGTAGCAATGGCTCTTGAAAAAAGTTCTACAAAAAGTTGTACAAAAAAATGTAAAAAACTTGTTAATTTTAAGAGTTCGTAAATTTTTAAGGAAAAAAACTCTTAAAATACTCGTTTTAGGAAATCCTTTTGGGGAATTCTTTTGAGTAAAAAAATAGTGTTATTTTAATTAAAAGAAAACGTAAAATTTACGTGAAAATCAATAAACTATATCCTCAATTTTTATGGGCTGCAACTGCTCCTTTTATACTTTTTTGTTCACCACTTTTTTCCTCGTTTTTGCCCGCAGGAAGCTAAAAAAAAATACATAAATTTTACTTAAAATTTTTCTTCAAATTTATGTAAAAAAAGCCCCAAAAAGGGTTTTCTCATACGAATATTTCAAGAGTTTTTTTAAGTAATTTTCAAGTGGTTTTAGGTAAGTAAATTTTAAGAGATCTCTTAAAATTTACGAGTTTTTTACAACTTTTCTCAACAGCCACTGCTACCAGGGACAATGATTTTTTCAATCAGTCAACATTTTTCTTTGTAAAAATAGAACTCGATTGATACAATGATGAGTTTTTCCTACAATGTAGAAGAAGTTCTAAGATCTTAAGCAGCACTGCAAGGATGTAAGTTCTTTCCTGCAAAAAGCCGTCTATTAGAGAAATTGCTTCTAATCATCTGCGGGACGATTATTGAAATGATATCAACTCTATGTCGCCGCTTTGTCGTGTCGCAGCATCGACTGAGTGTGACACGACAAAGCGGCAACATAGAGTCGATATCATTTCAATAATCGCCCCACTGAGATGCAGGGAGTCTGCAGTCTATAGATTATGATAGGAGAGTTTCTCAGACTAAAATGATCGAATTCCCAGATTAATCATTTCCACAATTTGGATGCACAGAATTAAAAATGAAAAATTTTTAACATTAATTCTTTGCAAATGACAAGAACACGTCGCTGGCAAAAGAGAAAAACCACTTATCTCTATTGCAGTGTCTCTAAATTTCCACTTCTATTTGCTTTTTTTCTAAGAGAAACGAGCCAACTTCACAGCTTCTTTAAACAGAATATTTTCTGCTGATACAAAAAATAGAGGGAAGTTTTTAAGAAAATATGTAGACAAGTCCTGCAAAGAAAAAATAAAGCATGACAGGAAGTTTGCAACTTTGCGAACGGAGATACGTGGTATCGCAATTTGGTCATCGTTGTAAACCTTTTTTTCTTCTAGAATGAATTTCTGTTCTGCAGAGTGTAGTAAACGGAGCATTGAACTACGAACCAGGCTGAGAGTCAATTTGATTAGGTGGACAGCGCTGATATTTTTTCAGATTTCAAGCTACAAGATTTTTCATATTTCCAGTCATATTAATGCAATTCCCTAGCCCCTATTTAATTTTCCTGCTGGATCAGTGGCACCCAATTTTTTTTTAAATTAATTTTTGGAAAAAGCAGAGTGAACTAAGCTTCTTTCAGAAAAGGAATCTAAAAAAATAGGTTCCGTTTTCAAGACCTGTGGAATTCCTGGAAAAGTGTTCAATATTGAGGATTGGAAAAATAACTCATTAAAGCACAGGTAAAAAATATATTACACTTCAACAATGAGTCACTAAAATGCCTTATATACAAAAATTGTTCTCTCTCATCAGAAGAAGTACATCCTGCAAAACTTTAAAGCACTTGATTGCACAAAAATTACAGAGTAAGTATTTGGCTAACTTTACAAAATTTACAAAATCCAGAGTTGGCTCTTAAGAGCTTATCGACAACGAAACTGCAAAAATGCATATTTTGATTGCAGCGTTGTAAAATCTCAACTTTCATTTTGTTTTATCAAAAGAGAACAAACGGACACTATTGCTCAGAATACTCATAGATTATTTTTCACACAGAGAAGAAAAATCAAAGAGGTTTTCAAGAGATGAGTATTTTCTGATTTAAAAAATGAATTGTGAGAGGAGGTCTCCAATGCTGCAAATTGCAATGCATATTTCTCAAGTCTCACCATCACTGTGTGTGCTTCAGCTACTCCATTGGAAAAATCTCCTAAGTGCAAGACCACTCTGTCATCTGACAAAACATACTTAGACATCATGGTGCATAATTATTCAGCGTAACCACAAGTTTCGCTTCTGTCTCAGTCAAGACATTAGCAGCGATTAATAAAAAAAAAAAGGTTTGGCAGGGTGTTCAGCAGAATTGAAGTGTTGATAGCAGAAAGAGCATCGATAAATTGTTTCTGCAGGTACTAAAGAGAATTTACTGTTAAAAATTCTGACCAATTTTTGACCCCATCTGAAAAAAATTCTTTCTACGAAAATTTGCCTACGTCTACTACAATTATGGACAGTCACCAACTGATGATTAAGTTCTGCAAAAATAGAACTCTGTTTCGTTATAAAATCTTTCTTAATACTTCATTTTTTGAAGAATATCTAACGGACAATATGACTTGAAATTTTCACAGAATAATTTTGATAGAGAAAAGAAAAATCTAAGAGAATTTTGATAAATATTGACAGGTAGTTTCCCTTTTACAAAGTACCTAGAACATACTAGGGACTTGGCAGAGTTAAATTTCAACATGTGTTGTTTGACAACAGTTGATCACATGTAAATGACGTTCTGAATTTTTGAATGCGTACGAACCTGCACAGACTATACTTGAGAACAGAGGTTAATCTTCGAATGTATTCCATCCATCAGGGAAAAAGTTTTAGATTAAGTATCCTCTCCTTTTTCTTAACTCTTTCATGATCATGACCACAAACACACCATATTCTTCTGGCAGAATTTCCAGATAATTCATCAACACCCACTCAAAAATATTCTCATTTTCATCTTACACTGAATTACTTCCACACAAATTTTGGACAAAATTTGCAGTGTTACTTTGTACAAATATCAATCTGCATTAAAAATTAAATACGAAAGCTAATTCTAATCTGAATATTGAATATGAGTGCCCATTGTTGCAAGATTTTCAAGGTGATGTCTTTAATCTACAGTATGTACAAAAACTTACTACTAAAATGTAATTTGAACATCACAGATAATTGAATTGCTTTGATTCAAGTTTATGTTGCTACATTGTTTAATCGATAATACTACACACTACTGTTCTTCCAAAATGCTGGCTCTAAAATAGATACAAATTTGGCGTTTCCTTTCATTTTTTTACTTGACAGCTCGTTCACAAGTAGACTAATTGTCATTTGAGACTTCCTTAAATTATAAATACAAACGTAAGTTTTGTAGGTAATGAAAAACATGCGGGGGGTTGGATGCAAGTCATATGAATAAAATTTTAAAATAATTTTGGCATCTTCTTTTGCACTTAAATTTATTTTAATGGAGTTAAAAAAAAATTTAGGAGCAAATTGGGTACTTTAAAACAATTTTAAAATTTTATGCATTTGGTAAATTATCCTATTAACATTGAATGTTGTGATCAAAAGTAGTGAATCAATGGCGCAAGCTAAAAATATGGCATGAAATGCCTTCCTTGACTGACAACAACTTTGGTAGACAAACTATGAACACATGCACAATTCCATAACAGTTTGAATTGTGAGACAAAGGTGTAGACTTTCAATGTCTGACAACTTATCCGAGAGTTTTTTTTTGCATATTTGCAAAATTTAGATACAAATCGAATTTTTTTCTTTGCCTGGATGAGATCAAAATACGAGATGTCCTTGAAAGTAAACTTAAGACGAAATACATTCACACTTCAATGATAAAATTTTAAAAAAATGTATTTCAAAGTGGCATTTTTAAACAGGGTTGCCATAGATTTTAGAGATGAATTTCCCTGACACATTTGGGTAATAGTCCCTGACAAAGACAATTGGAGATATACCAAATGTTTAGGAAGACATAATTTGAAATAGTTTCCAGGAAAACATTGTTGTTTAAAACATCAAAACCCTTCTAGAAAGTAAATAAAGGTGACTTAACAATTTTTCCTTGACACTTTCATCAAATTCTCTGACATTTCTCAGGTTTCCTGGTATTCGCTGACTGTGACAACTCTGTTTGAATCTTAGGTCATAATTTATATTATTATAAAATCACTGATATTTTCGCAATAAAAGGTGCCTGTACATAGAACCAAAGAATTCAGCTCTGGCTAAATTCCATGTGATGTTCTTCATGATCTTTAGGGAACGATAAACTTTGAAAATGTAACTTTCCACGGGCCAATTTCAAGGAAAGCAAGACTGAGAAGTAGAAAGTTTCGATTTTAAAAGCTCACAATGTTTAAAGACACCATATCAAATAATGATGAAAAGCCTGCACAGGATTCTGAGGTTGTCAGTGCAGGGTCCTTTGCTGAGAACATTCTTGAAAATGCAAAGCAAATCAAACACAATTTAGAACAGTTACAAAGATTGGTCCACTGCAAAAAAATGATGTTATGACAGGAAATCTAAAATTTTGCCAACTAAAATATAAGTGATTCAGTTTCACCAAAGATTATACAGTTCAAACAACAAATGAATTTAAGACTTTTGAATTGTTAGAATACACAGTGATAACAGACAGATATAGGAATGGTAAAAGTATTTACAGATATAAAGAAGGTAAAACTGGATGGGTGAAAAATTCCGTACCTTCCAAAAATTAGGGTGAAAATTATGGGTATTTTGGCACAAAGACTTCTAAGGCTTGAAAACTGATTGAGGTGTAAGATCTGGATGTGTAGCACTCTGCCGTACTGAGAAAGAATGCCGTACGAGCCTTTAAACAATGCCAAACTTTTTTTGGGCAAATCACGAATTTCCAGGTAAATTGTGAATATTTTTCTTTTAAATTTTCAGAGAATTTTGATCATAATATGATCTAAAATGTCTGCCAATTTTGCTGAAAAATATTCTTAGTTTTCACAAAAAAAAATAAATAAATAAAAAAAAAAGTGTACTTTCTGAGAGTTAATTTGGAAACATTCGAATTTTCATAGGGCATTTTTCCTTAGCAGGCAGCACTGCGAACACTAGTTTTAATTCAAAAAGTATATCAAGGTTGAGACGAATTTTTTTTTTCAATGTAGACTGGCTCTCGATGCGAACAGCCAAAGATACCGCTATCTCAGCTGGAGCCACAAGTAAAATCTCTAGTTTAGGTTCCTGCCCTTGTCTTTTTGGACTCCAAAGCAATAAAAGTCCAAAACAATGTGACAAGGATCAGATCCGAAGTGTCGAGTTTGTTTGTTGAGCGAATATACTCCACAAGATCCAGTTTGTCAAGCCGGAGTCTTTATGTTTACAGGCATATTTTCCGCTACCAAAAAATTCATGCTTACAGAAAAAAACCTCACATTTACAATGATTACAACACATAGAGCTAAAGCTGAGAGGAGTTACTTGACTACCATAACTTCGTAATCACCGTATGGCAGTTCATGGCCATTGTAAGGAATGTAACACACTTTATGACTTGGCTGGACCTGCAACAAAAAGAGGAGATAATCAGTTGAAAGCGTCATGTGTAAAATAGGCTTGGTTACAGCTGAAATAAAAATATGTCAACGGTTAGATTAAGAAAACGCGTAACTTAGTTCAGGGCATTGCAAATTTCTCAGCATGTATTTATGGTTTAATATGATACTAAATCAACGTAGTCTCTTAACAATTTTTTGTGATTTTTCTTCTCTGTATGAGAAATTTTTTGTTATAGTTCCAAGAGATGAGATTGGCCTGTTTTTTTCTTTTTTTGAAAAAAAAAAAAATAAATAAAAAAAGGTAGACTCTGATTTTCAGCATCATGGTCAATTTTCCTGTCAACAGTCACAGAAACGTAATTTTCTCATGATTGAATTGATAATACTCACACACAAAAATTAGGATAGTTTGCGCATTTTTAAGTTTATACTCTTCAGATCAGTTTATGAGTCCATTAACTAGTACTCCAAGGTTAGGAGCTTGAAAATTATGTTCAACTTAACTTAAAACCATGCAATTCAAGATTTAAAATCTTTTAGCGGAAAAAAAATTCAGATATCAGTGATAATGCATTGCATCTTTGCCCACTTCAATTAATCCAATAACCCCTCTTTCAACTTTAGTTTATTTGAGAACGTTCTTGATGGATAAAAGCCAGTTTGAACTTTGGACTTGCCTCCTGACTCTGCTGCTGTTGAGTGGCCTATCAAAGTGTCCTTCTCAACAGAAACATCATCCGAAATTCTAAAAAATGGCAATGCTGATACACCATTTTTCTCAAAATAGATCGGATAATTATATACAAGGTTCTGTCTTGCACAAACATGCAACATATGTAGCTGTCATTTAGACGAATGAAAAACTGACCTTCATTTTGCAATTAGAAACTACAATTTCTGGGTCATCCGTCAAAACACTTATACATAGGGAAAGTAATGGTACATATGTTGTTTCTAAACAGAGCCAGATTGTAGTTCTGAATTGCAGAATGTAGTCTAACTGTACTGCCACGCTGAGAAAAAACGCTGTAAGAACCTTCAGAGGCTGTCAAATTTTCTTTAATAAAATAAGAATTTAATGAGAAAATCATGAACACTTTTCTTCAAATTTTTTAGATAATTCTGTTCACACTTAAATCTAAAATATCTGAAAATTTCAAGGAAAAATATGCATGACTTTCTTCCAAAATACATTTTTTATCCGGAGTAATTTGGCAACACTGAAACAACACTGGAATGTTCATACAGCGTTTTTCCTTAGAACAGCAGTATACAACAGAGTATACAAAGCGCATTTACTGCATGTTTTTGATGATGAAAGGAAGAGGCAATCAAACTCGACTCACTGAAGTGTTCATTGTCATAGTTGAGGGCAATCCAATTTCGATAAAAAAGAAAAAGAAAAACGCAAAATTTCGACTCATATCAGCTTGTTGAGATCATCCGACACTTGAGGAGCAAAGCCCTCAAGTAGCATAGACGTGGAAGCGCAGAGACAGAGAAAAAAAAGAATGGGAAGAGCTATTGTTGCAATTCTCCATCACAAATACACATATCCGCAGACAAGAATGTGTGTGGAGGGAGGGGAGAAACTGAACGTTGCAAAACTTGAAACAGCTAAAAGAGAGCATGTATTTTGAAACTAGAATTCTGAAGCGGGTCCCCCTTGGTCGTCGCCTTAGTTACAAAAATTCTTAGTTTTGATCGATCTCTGTTCTCACACTCATCTCAAACCGCCAAATTCCGTTTATATTTCCGTTTTTATATTATTTTCTGTATCTCCGTTTATATTTCCTGCAAATAAAAGGTAAAACCCCAACTCAAAGTAATTCAGATTTTATCACAAATCCTACAAAATTTCATATTCTCTCCTGTGACAGGATTGGGAATCCACCAAAAAAATCCTGATATTTCACTATAAGATGAGTGTCCCTGGGAAAAAAGGACTTTATTGCGGAGAGGCGAGTCGTTCAGGGGAGCAACTTCCGAAAAGTTTAGTTGAAAAATTTGAGGTAGACTTCTTGACAGGATATGCTCTCTGATATCCCAAAGAATCCGTTATAAGCAATTAAGTCATTTTTGTGCCATAGGAGGGGGGAGGGAGGGATAACAGGAGTTAAAACATACGATAGGAAAAGGATTTTAGTGCCACATCTACCTCGCTATGATACTAAGGGCTGCTTTAAAACATTGAGAACTCTGAAATCGCATTTTGGAGTGACGTTTTTGTCAACTTTTTTCTTCTAAGATTATGGCCATTTTACCTATAGATGGCTACAAGTAGAACATTTTTCAATCACCTCTTGCAAAATAAACGTGTACCATTCAAAAGGATGAATTGAATTCTTGACATGATGAATGAATAAAATTGATCTAGAGGAAACATTTTCATAAACCTGTTCTTGAATGAGGCAATGAAATACTTGAGGTGTGTGTGAGTATCTTGAATTCAATAGGGAACAGAAGGAAAAATTGAATTTACATTTGTAAAATCTAGGCCCGAAAATACATCAAAAGATTCAAGAGTGTGATATTCAGACGTCAAGCCAGTTACAAAATTAAGACTATTGAAAAAGAGGGAGAAATATTCAAGATCTGACTGTAGATTAAAACTGATATTGGGCAACCATGTATCAGTGTTGTACGCATGCTGAGAAAAATTATGGTAATCAGTCACTCTGGAAAGATGAATGAAATCTGTTAGCAGCGTTGTCAAATTTCGATCAGGAGTGGATAGAGTATATTCCAAGACTTCCTTGAGTGTATTTGTTTTTTTTATCTTTTTCACAATGGATCGATTTCCTCTGATTTTTTTTCCTCAAGTTCTATCCTTTTTCCCTTTTCAAAAATCAGTCAGCACTACAAATGGAACTTTGACATGATGCGGTTGCACAAGGTTGCACTTTTTGCAATATTTAAAGACAGAAACTCTATATAAGATTTTTCATATCTTGTGCATTGAGCATGAGCGATTTTTGTCCTAAAATTAAGATCAGAATTTGGGGGATTGTTAAAGGCATTTTAGTTTTTTTACATTGAAGAACATTATGCACCATCTCAGAAACACCTGATCAACTATGAGGCTGAGGAAGATTACCATAAAAATATTTCAATGTTGTCATAATTCACACAATAAAATATTCAATTTAGAGAAAAGTAATAAAAATTCATCCTTGAAATTATCGTGCACACAAGATTAATTTGTGAAGAAAATTTTCTAGAATTTCAAAGGAAAAAATTCGCAAGTTTCTCAGAATATTTGTATTTGAGGTAATTTGGTGATGCTCTGGGGTTCAAGAGATGTCTTTTTGTGGCTATACAATGATGACAAGATACTTCCAATTTTTCCCCTTCGTTTTATGAATTATTCATTAGCGAGCTGGCAACAGTGCGTAGAGCAGCCAGTTTTGCAAATCATGTCTCTTGACACATTGATTAGTCTACTAATAACTATCAATCCTAAACTAGTATTCAGACTGTCCACACTAAGGAAAACGACTGGATTTATGTTAATTCCTGCTTAACCGATAACACAGCAGTCTCCCAGTCCCAGAAACCTTTCCTTCAAGTGAACCAGGTTTCCTTAAGCTGGCAGGGATTTCCCCAGGAGCACACTGCTGCCAAGTCCATCAATTCTACCGAGAAAAGAGAGAGTCTGGAGCTTCATACGGAATATATTACTATGTAAATTTCACAGATCAATGTCGTACTACTCCTAACCCACTTGAAGTTATGATAACCGAGTAATAAATCAGGTGAGCATCAAAGAATGACTTATGAATTCAATGTTGCCAAGTGGAAAGAAAAATAAATGTAGGATAAGAGGATTATAATGAAAAAACATTTCGTTGCACCTTTCAAGTTATGCCGATTTTATTTTTTTCAGTGATATTTTGTCACCGTTTTCAGAGGCTGAACTGGACAGGGTTGCACTTGTAGTGATATTCTATGATTTTCTGGCTGTTTTTGAATTTATCAACAGCCAAGCCCTGTAATATGTCCGAAAAATTCCCACACTTTTTCATGACTTTGAAAAAATAAAGAGATAAAAAACGCGTATAAAAAATAAATAAAAATATGGAGTATGAAATAAAACATGATGATACAAAAATAAATAAATAAAACAGGTAAATTCCTGGAATTCCCCCCCCCTTTTCCCCCAGATAGTTATCAATATTCTTTCGACATTTTTTTAAAAATCATTTTCTGGTGAAAAAATTCTAAAGCCTGTTTTATTAGAAAAATTTCCAAAATGTATTTGACCACAGAACTAATAATTGTTTACCTGGCAGGATTTCCAAAGGCTGTTTTATTAAAAAAATGTCTTTTTTTTCTTATAAAATTCCAAGTCTCATTGAAAATACTTGAAAGCTATAAAGTTTTCCAAAAATTGCTTCCAAAACACTTTTCCTTGCTCACACATATATAATTAACAAGTCCTCATTTTGAGTTTCAGGAGTAAATATTTAAATCCATTTCATTATCAAACTTGGCAACATTGCTTCTTTATTAGAATCACCACACCTGAAGAGGAGGGGGACAAGGCAAAACTATAGCCAAAGAGAAAGGAGAGGTGTCGGAGCTGTCTTGTTTTCAAGTCAGGACAGATAAAGCATTAATCCCGATCACGAGACAGTTGTCGCAAAAACAATCGGCTTGCCAGGTGTGACTGGAGCCTCCACCCCTAGAGTCAGTGGGGACTCCGGGTTCGGTGGTTAGTGCGGGATGTTATCTTGATTCCTCCGTCTGCCCCGGTTGGATTTCTTTTCTTCTTCTTTCCTTTTGTCAACGATCAGATGTTGGAATATGCTTTCAGTGAGTACACACTTCATTTTTATTTTACTTGTGGAGCTGCTTTGAGTAATACTTGTGCGCTCGTTCGTTTGTTTTATGTGGAGTGCGCCACATGGTGCCTCATTCGAGTTGATCACGCCACTAGCATGGTTGCCACTTCTTTTGGTTCAAAATTATTACCCATTTTTCATGTTTTTTTGCTACTTTAGTGTGATTAAAGCCTCCGAACACCCCCCCCCCCCCTCAAGGATTTTATTGACTTGCCCTATCATCTTGATCTTGCAGAAGTGTTTCGATAACTAAAGTGCGAAACCACTATCTCCATTGCAATGTTTCAAAATTTCCGCTCTTATTTTATTTTTTCCAAGAGAAAACAAGGCAATTTTATAGCTAGAAATTTCTACGGAATATTTTCTGATGGAGAAGAAAAATCGAGGAAGTTTTCAAGAAATTACGTTGACTAGTTTTCCAAAGAAAAAATAAGTATGACAGGGAGTCTGCAATGTCGGAAACAAAGATTTCTTGCTTTGGCCATCGATTCATCGTACAAAAATTATCTGAGATGAACTTGACTGTGTTAGACATTGGTCAACTCTCTTTTGGCTTTGAAATTTCGCAAGTATGTTGTTCACAAGTGGTGAATAGTTCAAAAATATTTTTGAGAACTTATGTTGCTTTGTTTCAAACTGAAAAAATAAAATACAAAAAAAATCCATATTGTGAAAGGCAGTTACGTTGATTCAAAAGTTAAGGCCAAAAAAATGAACCGCATTAACTTAAATCAGCCTGACTACATTTCACGTTGCCTAATTTTTCTCCAGTTTTTTTGTTTTGACAGAACCGAACAACATAATATTTAGGAACTTTAAGCGACTTTTCTCAGGCTTGTAGTCAATATACGTACAAAATTTTGATCCAGAATATTGCTGTTTTCTATAACAACGCGTTTCCTACATCTAGGCACATTCACATTAATATTGTTTCGTTACTAATAGTGCACCTTATGAACCAAGGCAAACCTAAATCGAAATGAATCACTGAGATAGTTCTCAAAAATTATAACTTTTGACTCACCATTCCGACGATGGTGGTTCCTTGATGGTTCGTTCTTCCCACGAACAATGTTTCACCGGTATCCGCAGTACCCGCGGGAAGCGCTCCCTCTGGAATAATTCCGCCTGATGCAGGGATCCAACTCACAGTACAATCACACAACACCTAAGACACAAAGTTTGCATTAGAAAAAAATATGACACTTGATAGCGTGTACCTCTCATGAGACTCATTCTAGAGAGGAAAAAAAGAATGGTTGCATTCACCGATTTATTTCCACCATGACATAGTTTGGCACCAATATTCCTGCAAAATCTGATATTCTGAAGATAGAAAACTGACAGTGACGCTTCTTTCTTTCGCATGATTCAACACAGAATATAAATTCAAGCACTTTCGAAGTATGACTTTCTTTCAATAAAGCAAACTACAGTACTTTCTCTCTATAACGACTATCGTTATAGCGAGAATCTCTCTGTAACGAGGAAATCGGTCGGTCTCTTGAACTTCCTATATTAAACTATCTCTCTATAACGACTTAACTTAACTTAAACTTTCTCTCTATAACGACTATCGTTATAACGAGAATCTCTCTATACCGAGGAAATCGGCCGGTCCCTTGAGTTCTTGTTATAGAGAGAAAGTACTGAAATTTAAAAAAATTTCTGTTGTCGCTCAATCATCCACCTCTTTCCAATATGTTTAAAACCCAAACAACTTCTTGATTTCTCTATGAACTCAATTCGCTTAAAAAACACAGTGAAACCTACTAAGACACCTAAAATTAGAACAAAGTAGGCAAGATGTTTTAACTGTTTCTTACTATAGGCGGAAAGCTCAGAAAGTAACTTTTCCCCTTTTTTCTACGATTATTACTAAAACTGAAAAAGTTTCATCTACATGGTTATGTAGCTTGTGCTCATAGAGGTGTCGTCAGCTAAGTTGACGGTTGTTTACTTTCGGTTTGCAGGCGTTTTCGCGTCACTACTATCCACATGAAAACATCTGGCTCTCTCAGAAGCAAGAACACAAGCTTAGATAAGTTTTTTAATACTTTCAAACCTTGTAACACTTTAATTTTTAGCCACACAGAAATCACAACCACAAAAAAGTCGCAAATCATAACTGATAAGTAGTTTTTTTACGATACGATCATGAGAGTGATGTTTTCAATGTGGATAGTAGCAAACGCCACTTTGATCAGAGGCCCAAATTCGTCATTGGCGCTTGCAAACCGAAAGTAAACAACGACACCTCTAACTTTCTACTTCCCCTTGGTTTTTTTTTTATTCTATTTTTTTAAACAGTTGCTCTGAAATTGTATATATTCGTGGTCATAGTGACAAATTTTCTGCCCCTTTTTTTAAATTATAGACTCTACTTCCCAAATACCTATGGAAGCCAGAAAAATTCTCAAAGATATCATGCTCATTCCTACATTCGATACTTTAAAATTGTATACTGATTAGGCTAGTTGAGGAACTGACCTAACTCAATAATTGACCTTTGTCAAACAGAATTGTGGTCCACATTTTAGTATCATCCGCTTTTTGCAAATATTAATAAGAGAAAAGTCTACAAATAGCAGATATAGTCCGCCTAAGAAGACTTTAATTCAGTAAAAAGAGGAGAATTTCATGACGTCTTAATGGATTCGAGCTGAAGCAGTTTTTCACTTTTGTTTTTAGAGTTTTTTGGAAGGACTTTCTCTTCGCAAAATACAATCTTGTAGGATCTTTGCCTTTGGTTACGGATAATGAACAAGAATCCAATGATACTTCATTGCTTTTCCAGAATTTAAGAGCTTGAAAGTGAAAAAAGGTAATAGAAGTGTTAAATCTATCAAAATCAAACATAGAAATCATGTATTTTCATATGCAACAACGCAGACTTTCCCTCATATTTTATTTTTAATTAGGGAATCAACAATTATTATTTACACAAACTGATAGCGGTAGACACAGGGGTCGTAAGACAGTAAGTTGGAATTTTTTAGATGACGTCCATTAAAAATCCAGAAAACTGGAAATCTGAATACAGAGGGAAAAAGCTCATATGAGCACATCTTTCCCCCAAAGAGACACGCTGTCTCGGGAAAATTGTGCTCATATGAGCTTTTTCCCTCTGTATTCAGATTTCCAGTTTTCTGGATTTTTAACGCTTGTTGGTTAAAAAATTCCAACTTGCTGAATTATTATTTCTTAAAAACTGATTTTCCTCCTCTGTTTGGAAAAAATATTCTACGAAAATGAACAATGGTGTTAGTTTTATTTTTCTTCTGAGAAAAGAAGAAATAGCGGAAATTTTGAAGTTTCTGATCAAAACATGCAATTTCTGAGTTTGGTTATTGATATTCAAATAAATTTGAGTCTTCCTCTTCTTCTTCTGACAACACATACAGCACAGTCATGTTTGACAAGTTTTCCGATACTGAGCATATATATATCACTATAAAGTAAAAAAGTGAGATAAAATAAGCAGTAAGTGGTGTAAATTTGAGTATCAGTGCTAACTACATAAAGACTCACGTCATAATCTGGTTTTCCGTGCTCGACTCCGCGCCAGGCAATATAGCACATACCGTGGGAAGGAACGATTTTACCAGGAATGAGGGCGCCATCATGATGAGCCCTGCCAACATACAACTCAATCTTGTCGAAGCCACCTTTGACTGCGTTGGGTGGTATCGCCCCGTTGGACGCCGGCACCCATCGGCCGGAACCCATGGACGAAGAGGCCACGTTCCAACCGGTCGGCTCGATGACCATCTCCACGACGTTGGTGAGGAGGGAGGTTGTGCGACTTTGGCTCCAAGATGACTCTGACTCGAGAGATGCCCCATCTGTTGGAGTGTGGAGGGATTGCGGGGATTGTGTTGCCGAGTGCTGGGTTGCGAGGTTCTGTGGGGAGGGTTGTGGGTGACCGGGGGATGGTTGCGGATGACCAGGGGATGGTTGGGGGTGTCCAGGAGAGGCCACGGCGTGTGCTGGGGGTTGGTGCTGAGGGAAAGCGACTAGGTTTTGGGGTAATGCAAGAGTCGGTGTCGTTGATGTGCTTGGTTCGCCGACACAACCTGAAATCAACCAAAGGGTAATAAGTCAATTAGTGTGAAGTTCATCAGAAAAGGGACCTCAGAATCCTGTGCAAACTTTTCAGTGCTGTAGCTTTTGTCAAGTTGAGTTACAAGATACAATATTGTTGTGAAGATAAGTTGGGGGACCAAATAAGTTGATTTTTGTACAAATAACAATTATATTTCAATAATTTTGAACACAGCAGATAAAAAATTATTCATCCTTTTCTCAAGATACAGTATTTATACTACTAACTTCAATATGCCATGAACTAAATCTCAAAATTTTTGAAAATGTGGGTATTTTGTGATAAACAATTAAAAAAAAAAAAAAAAAAAAAATTATTTATGAAAAGTAACCAATTAGTAATGATGAAAGATTGAACATGTTCTCCAAGAGGGGAAAAAGAAATGGATTTAACACCAGAAGAGACGCTACAGAGATTCCAGTAATTATTCAAGGAGGAAATGTCCAGGATATATTTGACAATTTTGAGGCCCAGTTACTTTTTGATGAAAAATAATAATGAAATATTGGTTTTGTACTCATGAAATTTCTCAGTTTCTTCAAACTATAAAGTTGATTTCTAAAAGAAAACTAGTCCTTAACTCAAAATGGCTGGAAACTGATTTTAATATAAGTCCCCAAAAATCTTATCACTGTCATCGCCACTACCCCCTCGCCTGTCATCGCCTATCTTGTCACTTGTCACTGTCTTCTATCATCTGTTTTATCACTATTAAGTGCGTCGAGGATAAAATTTCTAGACAGACTTCATTCATTCACAGTTACTTCACAACTTGCAGTCAGTTTTTTTTTTCTAATGAAAAATCGGATTCTTGAAAAAGTCCTGTTTTAAAAAACAACTGATTAATTTCACCATGTAATTTTTCCCCTGAAGTATATTCAACAAGACATTTTTTCTGCTAAAATTGGTTGTTCTCAGTAAGCCCCCCCTTCCTCACTGAAAAAATAGGCGAGTAGCCTCATTTGGCAAAAAATTGTCTGATGGATCAATATAAATTCCAATTAATAATTCCCAGGAAAAAATTCTTGTTGAGTCAAAAGGAAATCTCCTTGTTAAAACAGTATTTCGGTGATTTTAAACAGCATCCTGGCGCCTGGCGTTTCAAGAAATTTCTGCGTGTTTCAAAGAGGGTTCTTGTCCAAGAATTATTAAGTAGAAGGTTCTTCTCAGAGTATGATAACACATAGAAAGTAGCAGAGGGGTACAACATTCACCTTCAACGATCCAATGTCCAGTTGCGGACCAGTTAGTGGAGAGTCCATAATACGCTACTGGGAATGGGTCAGGATCATCCCACGACATGAAAGGCCAAGATTCACCCTCACGACCAACAGCTATGCTACCTCCGGCCCAACGAATCCAGAAGCCTTTGTATTCATCAGAAGTGAGAATGTCCATGGTGTCTACGAGAGCTTGTTCCACTTTCGAACTGTTTTTCCTGATGCATGATTTGGTATTGGCCCATCCGCCTATCACAACCTGGAATAAGAAAGCACCAAAGATGTATCAGAAAAAAGTTTTAGACTTACTGCACAGTTGAAATTCAAGATGTATACTTTCCACCTAGGAAAAAGCACAGTATATTGAAAGAAAAAGGTATTTACTGTGAGTAATTTCATTTCAAAATCGTCCATAAACAGGGTGTCTACTAAAATTTTATTTTGGATTTTCCTGACATTTTTTTAAATGAAATTATGTGATATTTTGAGCAAAACTCGTTTCATTTACACACCAACATATTTAATAAACTGAATCGAATGATTCACTTTTGCTTGAGCAAAAACTGCATGTAGTTGAAAAATGCTTGACACACTCAGCACTTACTAGTAGCTGATGATAGGAATTCAAACTTGAAACAATAATAAAGGCAGCATTTCATTTTGAATTTTTTTTCCAAATGACTCTTTTCACTATCCTCTTTTGAAAGAAACTCTTTATCTTATAAATTCTTGAGTTAACATCAAATTTCCTGGGTTCTCCCTGTTTTCTGCCGCAGTTAGTAAAAACCCTGCCTATGTCATCTTAGGTAAGATGCACACTAAATTTGTATCAACCTGCAAAATTGGCAAAAAAGAGTAAAAATTAAACGTGGTTGTCCATTGTAAATTCCACCCTTTTGTACATCTTCATGCCATAATGATTGCCAGAAGTATAAAATACTCTTCTCTGCAATGAAACCTCAACTCATAGTTTTGGCAAAGTTGCTAGTCTTAAGCATTTTCACATTTTAAAGAATGAACTCTTCACATCTCACCTCGTACATGGGGTTTCCTTCCCTTGGTACTGTTGTCAAGCAAACCTGCGCATCATTTGTTGTTTTGACTTTGAAGTGTAGAGAGCCGGAGGATATGGGATGAAACTGGTAAATAGACTTGTCATCTGTTTGTATTTCTGAAAAGACACAAGCGAATAGTTAGATACTGGCACGACTTCACAGAATTTTGCACACTTGGAGATTTAAAACAAAGCCTACTTAAAAGGAATCTTTATTGCGAATTTCCAAGGAATCAGCTTATACGCAGATGCACTGTTTGGTCGGAAAGGTCCTCATATAAGATTTTCTCAGTAAGAATGTGCTAATTTCCTTGTTAAATATGAGTTCCTTATTGAGTTGGTCAAATATCTAACTCTGACAATTCCTTGGGTCGATTATTAATACTTTCAGCTTAATTAAAAAACCAAGGACCTATAAGGCTTCACAGTTTCTTGAGGTGATTTAAAAGCTAGAAAATTTTTGATCAATATGGCATACAATACATAGCATGTATTATGTGAGCTTTTTCAGTTAACTAAACTTACCTGAACTTAAACCCCATAAAAACACAGCAATATCAAATTTTCAGGTGAATTTTACTAAGCTAAGATCATGAATTTAATCACTGCTACATTGAATGTACATTGGGCTAAAATTACAGTTGCTTAAAGTGATTTCTGTGGGTTGCGATTCATTTTCCATCCTCATGTACAAGAGCAGTCGTGTTTTAGGTTTAAATTTGAAGTATTGCCAGATAATTAACATCATTGACAGGATATTGATGGTGAAAGTCCCAAACCTTGTATCTAGTTTGCATTGATTTAAAATCTCCGCTCCCGTTTTAATCATTTGAAGGAGGACAAGTGAACATCATTCCTCGAAGTTTTCCACGGATTTTCTTCACACAGAGAAGAAAAATCACAGCACGTTTTAAGAATCGTCATTGAATAGTTTGCTTTTTAAAAGATTAAGTATGACAGGAAGTCAGCAACATTGCAAACCGCAATACATGGTTTGGGAGTTTCATTGTTGATATACCGAAAACCGGTTTAATCAGAATTGGACCGTAGAACAAAAAATCTTAATTCATCTGTCGATTAGACTAAGCTACCTTTATAGATGAATCCTCGGAGTCCGTTTGAATTAAATGGGACTGGCGGGTCGAACACCCATCCGGAGGTCCAACTTTTCATTTGCTCAATTTCGTAGATTGATTTGCGACCTCTCCTAAACTGTCCAGGTGTTGTCAGTTTCGTCCCCGTTGCTTCACATCTTTGCACTTCTTTCTTGATCCTCTTGATAGTCGAGTAAGAGATCCCAGTTGCCTCGGCCGCTCGCCTTAGTGGCTGGTTTAGCGGGACATTGAGCCCTTTCTTCTGCTTCTCTTCCTCGAAAAATTTTATTATATTACCTGTGCATACGAGAACACAGTAGAAATTAATCGACAACAAAACATAATAAAAACTTTGATAAAACCTAAGGGTGGATCACAAGCTTAAAACCGTAAGATGTACTTTGGTCATAACAGTAGTTAAGAGGTAAAGATAGTGACTAACAATTTTGAAAAAATTGAGTAATTTGCACTCTTAACCTACCTAAGTAGAAAGGGATCTATAAGTATTGTGGCCAAAGTGCAAAACGACGGACCTATATTGTGCTGTTTCTGAAGTTCTACCACTGCTTTGTTTTTTCGAAGAGTATGGAGCCAATTTTACAGCTTCAAATGTAAGTTTATAGACTAATATATTGTTAACAGAGAGGATGAATCATAGAAGTTTTCCAGAAATGATGTTAAGTAGTTTTCCGAGGAAAAAGTAAATTATGACAGAAAGTCTGCCAATTGCAAATGGAGATACGTGGTTCCACAATTTGGCCATCGCTATAAGTAAAAAAATTCGTCATGATATCTAATACTTGGCCAAAAATGTAGGGTTTTTGAATTTGCAAAATACGCTTCAGGTGATAGATCTGTTGCATGGTTCTCTCGTCATTCTTGAAATTCATGACACTAGTTCGTAAAGTTTTGTTCGCCGCAACAATTGTTTACCTGTTACCGATTTTGTGTTAGTTGCGGTCACTTTTTCACAACCAATGAGAGCAAAGCAGCTAGAAGTGAGGTTAGAAATCTATGTAACAAAATGTACACAAACGGTTCCGTAGAACAATCCTCTGAGGACGTTGCGATTGTTTCATGATTGTTTCGAAACAATGTCGCAAAAACGATTGCCAAATTGTGCAAAAGTAATTTAAACGACAAAAATAGGCCACGCCCCATAACATAAAAACATTCGAACAAAATACGACTGTTACAAGATGTTCTGAGTTGTTCGTCGAACAAAATACGACTACTGTTACTGAAGTTTTTTGGCTCATAACGTCCGATATATTAAACACTTATGGCCAATTACCTATGATTTCGCGCCCTTGCTCATGGACAACTTTCTTGCCCCTTTTTCCGTCTTCTCGAGGCTCGTTTTTGGGCGGTTTGTTGCTGCTGCTTTTCAGTTTCTTTTTCCTGACGACATTGCCCGCTGGGAGTTGTTTTGCCGGTGGTTGACTGGTAGTTGACATTATCATTTTTTTCTTTAAAAGCTTCTTTTTCTTCTTCAAAGGGTCATCGTCACCTCCTTCGTTCGATCTGAAAGAAATGCAGATTGGATGAGTATAACAGCTTAAAATGTAAGGTGAAAAAGTGCTTAAAATAAGGTTGGATTTTTTTAATAACTTCATGATCAATTATTCCAGCAAAAAATTAAAATTCCCCTCATAATGACTGTCAACTTTGAGGTCCTCAATTTCTATTTGACAAAATTTTAAAAGGGGGTAGGGGGAGTCTTGTCATGCCCATTCGATCTTTTAGTGAATTTTTTCTCTGTAGAAATGATCTCATGAATATCAACAAAATTATTTCCTTACCAATAGAAGGCCAGTATAGAGAGCTGGGCATGTTCTGCAGGACCCTGAACTCCCATAGGAGCCAATTCGTTTAAAAAAAACGTGTGAGCACATACTGGTGCTGCAACTTTGCGTCGAATCCTTGCAACTAATTGATGTTAGACCTTTTAAAATTTCCACAGTCCATGCATGAATGTAGTTAAATAGTCTTGGCCTTCAAAGAAGCTTTAAGGCGCTTAGTTGTGTTGAAAGAGGTCGAACCGTAAAGAATACGTACCCTTAATTTTCATAAGTTCAGCCGTCGTGCAGTTTATGTATTAAAAATCTGCTTAACCTCACTTTAGAATGGGCAGTGGGTGAGTTGAAGTTTGAGGTAAGTATGTGGTTGCCCTACAATCAGCTGTCCTACCAAAAAATCTACCTGTCAAACTCTCCTGTGGTATGAAGTCGCATTTGATCTAATAATGTTCAGCCTCAAACGAGAAAAATGAAAGACTTGGATGATGTGCTCTTGATGCTGCAAATCCGGAACTTTGGATAGACTATCTGCCATCATTTAGACACTTCGAGGTACATATGTCCACTTACGAGTAATACTTGACTAGTAAATTGTTCCTTTAAGCGCCTATGGTAAGAAGGCGCCCGCTTCAATTCTGGGTTGCCCGTTAACATACTAGCTACCCTAAAAATCGTACTCTAGGTCCATGTATAACAATAATTGTGCCAAAGCGAAATTTGAGTAGCTTACACCGCTAAGATAACCAGTCGGTAGACCTTCAACAAGAGGCATGATCAGGCGATACAGATGAAAAGATTGAGTTCCAGCAGTTGTTGACGCAAAATTTAAGGTTATGTTCATCGATTCTTTCGTGTGAGATAACACGGATCAGAACAGAACTAGTGCTCCAAACTTTAATATAGAAGCAAAAATTGTGATCGTTTATTACTTCAATTTGAAACTTACTTCAGAAAAGTCGTGGGAAAGGGGAATAAGACAACTTACGAGTTTGATTGCTGGTGCGGACTTGGAGTAGAGGCATTGCTTTGCGGAACCGAAAAGTGACCGTACGTACTTAGGGCGAAAGGCGGTTTATTCACCGGTGTATGCGTCGCCATAGCTTAACTTTAAATTAACCGAGAGAGAGAAAAAACTCACAGTTTTATTTAATTACTAAGCGATCAAACAATTATTTTCACTGGCACGAAAAACGTAAATAAATAAATATAATCGCTCACGGCTGCCAACTCAAGTCAACCGAACACCGGAAATGTAACAAACAGTAACGAGAGTAGAACATCGAAAACGCTGTAAATCATTCAATATTGTGTACAAATCTCTTTAAAATTACATTAAATCAATTAATTATACATTGAAAAAGGAACAAGAAGCTTTTTGGGAATGATGAATACTCGGAAATTTTTAGTACACTTTCAGTCAGCAGTAGGTGGCATCATGGAGGAATACTTGAACAGTTTCCTGAACCGGCCAATAGGGTGCGCGCCATGTTCGATCGCTGCGTGGCGGTTTTATACGAATAGATCCGCGAGTTTTCAAAAGAGCGCAGGGTCAAAGTACGAGGCGCAGGTGCTTCGGACGGTGGATTCGCTACGTTTTGAGCACTTGTTGAAAGTCTAAGCCGGTCTCCGCTGCGGAGAGGGAGGGAGGGAAGGGGGTTGCTCGCAAAAAGTTTAATCCTCGACCTGCGTCAATGTTCTGTCCCGTTGTCCCCACCGTGAGCTCTCTATCGCTTCGGAGCAACAGCTGTGGATTATTTATAGCGCGATTTTGGGACCGTGCGCGTTCATGCTTTTGAACGTGCCTTTGGTCCTTACGCAATTAATTTCGCGTATTTTACTGCGATGAGGAAAAACACCGTATGGGCGTTTGAATGTTGTCTAATTTCTCTCAATAAAACATGTATTTTTGCAAAAATTATGAATACGTTTTTCTTTGAAATTTCTGATCTGCTTTTCATAGTAAAATTCGAATAAAATTCGCAGAAAATTTCAGATGAAAAATTCGCAAATTTTCCGGAAAATTCGTAGATTATCAGCAGAAATTAGGCAACGTCAGAAAGCACGTGTGATGTTTTCTCCGGTGTCGGTGGGACGTCAGAAACGTGGTCCTTTCCGGAGCGGGTCAGTTTTGCGCGTGATATGGAAGGGCTCTCTGCTTTCTTCCGACTTGTCTCGAAAAGTTACTTTTGAAAATTAAGGGTTCACTTGTCAAACTCGTTTTGATATGGGGCAGGGAGTTGTTTGCTGGCCTCCCCCGCGCTGTACTTTGGGACATTGCAAAATGTCTTTCGAATTCAAATGGACTTTCCTTTAGGAACATCAACAAAACCAGTCAAAAAATTTTCCTTTTTCTGAATTCCTGTTGAACACGCGGAACGGGGTGTGTCATGATTTTTATTTCTTTTTTTTTATTATTTTATTATTATTTTTCTTTTAAGCGCTCAGCCGATAGGCAGCGCTTTTTGATTTCGACTTGCCTCTGAGTAGGTATTAGTATACTAGTGTTAATGCGTTTAAATGACGCACCAGCTCATCGATGTGTAGGCTTTTTTTTTGGGGGGGGGGGGTCCATTTTTAAAATAAATGAAGCTGTGAAAACTGTATTTTATGCTTTTAACGTAATGCGCAGGTAGTTTCGATCGTTTGTCTAAAAGAAAATTCCTTAGCGGTAGAGTAATTCTTATCGAAATTGATCGTTGAACTCAAATGAAGCCTAAAAAAAACGCGCCTGATGAGCTCAACGGTGAGCTCATTTTCGGGAAACGAAAATACGCGTTTACGGTTTCCTTGGTAACCTTTGTTTGCTATCAGCTGATGTTTTATTTCCATTTCCCAGCCAAGTCGACGGAGTTTATACGTCCTTTCTTCATTAAATACATTTACTAACACCTGAGCGCTTTTCTAATACGACAGTATTAGAACTTTCCCGCTTGTTTTCTTCCTGGTGCGTGATCCATGTAGCTGTTCCCAGCGGGAGGTTTAACGGCCACAATGCTCAAGCTAAATAGGAACCCAAGGGAAGCCATTTCGGAAATTTTTAAAAAAAATTTGAGTCCCTCATGTGACATTTTAAGGGCAACTTTTCGTCCTTTGATTCGTTTAAAATGAAGTGAAAAATTGAAGAAATATATGTAAATACACTTGTTCTCTCATTGTTTTCGGTTAGTAATGATTCTTTCTACGTCATCACATTTTAACAGTCGTATTTGATCAACTGTATAATAATTATCCCTCCAAAGTGAATATGATAGCCCAACAGCTTCCTGCACCTGTTCAACCAACGCTTACGAAGCGACAAAAATAAGTGTTTTCCGAATAGATAACTATTCCTGCTTCCCTGTATGTATTTTGCCTGTGCGGCAAAATTGAAGGCGAATCGAGGAGTCTATATCTATCAGTAAGTTTAAGCACAGCGGATTAGTTTAGCAAAGTTTGTTGTGCGAGATTAATGCATATTTTTCGAAATGGTGTTTTCCGGTATTTTTGTCGCGTTTGTTATGATATTCCCTCTTCTACATTGCATTTATATTGAGAAACTGTCGGGCATATCTGCCAATTCTAGCTGAAAACATTACTGATTTTTTTCTATTTTTGGCTAATCAATCCAAAAATTAGTAAGTTTTTGGATCAAAAACAAAATTTTTATCATCGAATGAAAAAATTAAACGATCGAATCATTTCTGTGACCCTGGAATAGATATTTAAGTTTCTTCGTCTAGAGAACAAAGATTTCTTTCTCCACTAAGTGCTTAACTGCTAACCCTTCATCAATGTAAATGAACTATTTACGAAGGTCAAAAGTTGACCTACGCACGCTATGTTTACCTTTCTTTTTTATGTGTTATCGATACGATGAAGTGAAAGAACGCTTGACTGACATTTTTCTTCCATCTTATCTGCACGCACACACTGGGCCATAATTGCAGTCGACGTGATAACGGGAGCATGCATCTACGATCCGAAACGCTAACAATGTAGCTGGGAAAAGTCAAAATTAATCCGGCAATTATCAGCTTATCGAAGCGCCGATAGAAATTACGGAAATAGATATTGAAGGTATCGGAAAACTGGACTTTTTTGTACCGTTAATTGGACTGAGATTGCACAAAAATGCTCAATGGGTTTGGAGATGCACCCTCTTGCCAGATTTCACGTTATAGCAATAGTCGCAAAATTGTCTAATATTATTCGAACGGTTTATTCGATAATATATGCCTATTGCACCATGTAATTCAATTAAATGAGATAATAAATAATATCTTGGAGGTGCTTATACTTTGATGTTTATCAGCGAATGCATTTCGTCCGTTCAGGCATCTTTAGAGCTGTTAAAAATATGGTAATAATTGGACGTATTTCTGCCAAACGGAACTAAGCGCCAATTTGAGTTCCTTTTGAGGAATTTAGAATATGTAGAAATCGATTAGAAAAAAAATCGAAAGAAAATTTTGTTGAAAAAAGGAAAAAAAAATGACTGCCGATACCGCCGACTCCCAACGATTAGTTTGCGAGACCTCGCACTCCACGATGCAAAAAATCACAGCGAGATCTCCCGCTCCCGCATTTTTCGCGTCCAGTGGCGTGGCGTGCCTTGCGATATATCGATTGATCGACCATTTAAACCTATGGAAAAGTATCGATAAACAGGGTGTTCGCAGCGAACACCTTAATAATCGATTATTTACCACAGCTTTAAATGGGGAAATATCGATAGATCGCAAAGCACGCCACGTCACTGATTCGCGTCATAAATTAGGAGCGATGATCAAGAACCACGAGTTTAATCCCAACCCCGCGGTCGTAAGAGGGGGTGGGGGTTGTCGCACAGTGCACGGAGGAAAAAACCTCGTGCGTGGGGCCTAAAGTTTATAGGTCATATGGATCTCTGAGGTTTTCAGATTGAGCATCTGAACGCTTTAGGTTCAGCTGCTGAGGATTGGATCACACATCTGAAATTTCAGTTCGTACATCTGAAGTACTTCCGTTTTCACATCTGAAGTACTTCGGTTCTCACATCCGAAAAACTTCGGTTCTCACATCCGAAAAACTTCGGTTCTCACATCCGAAAAACTTCGGTTCTCACATCTGAAGTACTTCAGATGGAAGAACTGAAGTTTCAGATGTGTGATCCGAACCTCGGCAGCTAGACCTAAAGTGTTCAGTTGCTCAATCTGAAAACTTCAGAGATCCATATGACGTAAACTTCAGGTCCCACGCACGAGGTTTTTTTCTCCGTGTGGATCGAGTCAATTAAAGTAAAGAGGTTGGACTTAGAGTTGCGGACAAAAACTGCGAATTTTGATGTTTATTTCGTCACATTTTAAAGTTCAAGGGGTGCTACTAGAAGAAAATTTCACGACGAAACCAATAAAACCACTTTTGGAACCTTAAAGTTGTGTATAAACGGAGTTATGAGCGTTTAAAGTTTCCAAACTTGGTCCGACCTCTCTTATTGACTCGATCCACTGTGTGACGGGGGTCGTCACCTTCAATTAGCAAAATCATCACCCGGAAGCGTCGCGCACACCCACCCCGTAACACCAACACCAAGCCTCTCAATCTGCAACCCGCGAGGCAGATCAAGAGGGGTGAGTATAGAGGGGTGGAGGGGGGGAGAGGGCGCGCGGGATGAATAACCCCCTATTAATGATCATTCCCCGGCTGAGTTATTCTTCACATTTGCCCCCCTCCCCACCCTACCAACTCGCTGAAGGGAAGGGGGTTGGCAAAAATTGGAGGGTGCTCCTGTGTTGTCGGGTTTTCGAAATGGAATGGAATTTCTGGTAGAATAAAGAAAAGCAAAAATCCCCCCTCCTGCATAGTTGCCATCAATCTGAGAATTCGCGTGGTTACAGTAATGAGTTGAACGGCTCGTAAGTTATTTTTTGAAACATTCAATAGTTTTTCCGTGAGGTTTTAAAGTCAGAAATTCCTACGAAACTTGATCGAAATCGCTTTACCGGAAAATGCCTTCATGACTTCATTTTGTCTGATCGATGGAGTGTTATCGAATCACCTTGATCAATAAATATTTTTGGGATACAGATTCATCGGTCAACATATTTTGAAAACGCTTCAGCAATCAACCCTTCAGACCCTCCAGCTTTTCTCATGTCGATGGTCGAAGTGCGAAACCAAGTATCTCTGTTTGCAAACTTTCTATCCTACTTTATTTTTCCTTCGGAAAACTAGTAGACGTAATTTTTTGAAAACTGCTTTGATTTTTCCTCTCAATTAGCAGCTAAATCATCAATAAATATTGCTGGGAAAAAGATTCATCGATCAACATATTTCGACAACGCTTCAGCAATCAACCCTCAGACCCTCCAGCTTTTCTCATATCGATGGTCGAAGTGTGAAACCACGTATCTCTGTTTGCAGTTTTGCCCTCGATGAGGCGTTTTTTACGGATAAGCCGGAACTTACGGCTCCTAATTTCCAAATATATAACCCATTTTTTTGTTATTATTTTACATTTTTCGGCAATTTTCAATTATTTCTTCCATCGATTGAAGAATTTGAAAGAAAAACTCTAGTGATCAGCTCAACGTGCCTACACGATAGACGTTGAATAAATTGTGTGTCACGGGTGAAGGGTGGGGGTTGGGTACGCGAGAGGAAACACGGAGAGGGGAAGCTGTGTGAGTGAGCCGAACATGCGGTTCCTAATTTGAAAATGCAGCCCAATTTTTTGTCATTATTTTCAATTTTTTAGCACTTTTCAACTATTTCTACCATCGAAGAATTAAAAAGTAAAAACTCTGGTAATCAGCTCAACGTGACTACAAAACGGACGTTGAATTAATTGTGTATCACAAGTGAAGGGTCAAAAACAAAACAAAAAAAAAATAAATAAAAAAAAAATAAAATAAAATGGAACTGGAGATTTTGAAACAGCGTCACCAAAAAACTCATTTATGCAGTTTCGCCATCGATAAGTGTTTTTTACGGATAAGCCGGTAGCTACGGCTCCCAATTTCAAAATGCATCCCAATTTTTGGTCATTATTTTTAATTTTTAATTTTTCAGGACTTTTCAATTATTTTTTCTGTAGAGGAATTAAAAAACAAAAATAACTCTAGTGATTAGTTCAACGTGGCTACTCAACTGAAGTTGAATACATTGTGTATCATAGGTGAAAGGGGGGGGGGGGGTAAGGGAGAAGAGACGCAGAGAAGGAAAAACTTTGTGAATGAGCCCAGGGCCGGATTCACCTACGTGCCGCCCATGGGCCGCCTATATTATGCCGCCCCCTTCTCATTCGTTTTGAAACTCGATAAAAACCATCAAATGAGCGTGCCAGCGGGGGAGGGGTGCATAAGACGCATTTACTCGTGTTGAACACATTTTTTTGGGAAAACCCTGTCAACACTACTTGCAAAAGTTCACGAAACTTTGCGCGAAAGTTAAGTTCCGTAAACCTATCTCTGTGTGGACAAGGCCTTCCATTCATAAGAAATGAACGAAAAAATTATGAAAGAACAAACATAAATTTGGTTCAATGATTTTAACTTCCGCCGCCGCGCCGCGCAGACGGCACCGTGTTGGACGCAATGCGTAAAGTATTCACGCAGTCTTGAAGGCTCTGTGCGTTTCACACTGACCGCACTGTGTTTGGCGCAATGCGTGAAGTATTCATGCATTCTTGTAGACGCTATCTGTTTCACGCTGACTGCAATGACCGCACTGTGTTTGATGCAATGCTTGAAGTATTCGTGCAGTCTTGTAGGCGCTAATATGTGTTACATGCCGATCGCCACGCCGAGGGCTTCTCTCCTTTCCATCTCAAGTCCTCGTTATCATTTCTCTCTAAGTCGCGCCGTTCCAGGCCAAATTGCGAGTTTGGTCTCTCTCTAAACTCGACTTATTGAAGGTGCTGTCTCTTGTATCACTAAGAGACGACAAAATTAGAAATTACTATACTCTCAGGAAATGAGAGATTTTGTCACCTTTTCTCGTTTGTAATTTTGTTTTTATAAATCCGATTATTTATTATACCTACACTTTAAAAAATTGCAAATTTTTGCCGCCCCTTAGATTTGCCACCATGGGCCGAGGCCAATGTGGCCATCCCCTTAATGAGCCGGAACGTGGTTCCAAATTTACCCCAATTTTCATCATTATTTTTAATTTTTAATTTTTCAGAACTTTTCAATTATTTTTTCCACCGATGAATTGAAAAAAAAAAAAACTCCAGTGATTGGCTCAACGTGGCTACAGAACGGACGTTGAATAAATTGTGTATCATAGGTGAAGGGTGGGGGGTAAGGGAGAAGAGACGCGGAGAAGAGAAAACTTTGTGAATTAGCCGGGACGTGGTTCCAAATTTCAAAATTCACCCCAATTTTAGTCATTATTTTTAATTTTTAATTTTTCAGAACTTTTCAATTATTTTTTCCACCGAAGAATTGAAAAAAAAACTTCAGTGATTGGCTCAACGTGGCTACAGAACGGACGTTGAATAAATTGTGTATCACAGGTGGAGGGTGGGGGGGGGGGGGGTGTGTGCGCGAGAGGAGACGCGAAGAGGGGAAACTGTGTGCACCTGGCCATGTGAGTTATGACCGCGGGAAGTGTTCAGAGTGGTCATCATTAATTTTCAATGGAGTGCCGCTTCCCCCCCCCCCCCCCCCCCCGCCCCCAAGAGTCGACCGCCGCTATCCCTCTCGTCATATTCTTCCCGGAGCGACGCTTAGTTCTAATTTACCCCCGCGCGCGGCTCGAAAACAGGGGTACGTTCGCTCCGTCTTACTTTTTCCCCCTCTCACCTAACGCGGAGTTATGCATTCGTCGTTCTGAAGGCGACCCACTTAATTAAATTTCGATGATCAACTCTGAATAATTAACCCCGAGAAGCTCCCCGCAAGTCGACCGCCTAACAAAAAACAGCACTGAAAAAAAAAAAAAAAAAAAAAAAAAAAAAAAAAACAACACTCATTGGATCTAGTGTCCAGACTCTTGAAAACATCGACAAGAAAAAGGACTCTTGATTCAATCAGATTTAAGCTTAAATCAAAAGGAAATCCGCTCAAATTAAGAGGCTTGGTTCTTGATTTAAGCTTAAATCTGATTGAATCAGGAGTATTTTTTCTTGCCGATGTTTTTAAGAGTCTGGACTCTAGATCAATGTGTTTTTTTCGAGTGTGGGACGAATCTAATTATTCTTAGATTATCTACAAAAATGAAGCATCAAAACACGATTCTGTGACTAGCGCAACTGACACTGGAAAAAAACACATTGGATCTAGAGTCCAGACTCTTGAAAACATCGACAAGAAAAAATACTCAATTGATTCAATCGGATTTTTGCTTGAATCAAAACGAAATCCGCTTAAATTAAGAGGCTTGGTTCTTGATTTAAGCTAGATTCTGATTTAAGCTAGATTCTAATTAAAGCTAGATTCTGATTGAATCAAGAGTATTTTTTCTTGTGGATGTTTTTAAGAGTCTGGACTCTGGTTCCAATGTGTTTTTTTTTTCCATAGTGAGGGACCGGGGCTGAGGTCGGGGCTCTTTGAGAGAGGGGGGAGGAATGACCGCCGCTATCCCTCTCGTCATATTCTTCCCGGAGCGACGCTTAGTTCTAATTTTCCCCCGCGCGCGGCTCGAAAACAGGGGTACGTTCGCTCCGTCTTACTTTTCCCCCTCTCATCTAACGTGGAGTTATGCATTCGTCGCTGCGGAGGCGACCGACTTAATTAAATTTCGATGATCAACTCTAAATAATTAACCCCGAGAAGCTCCGCGGAAGTCGTTTCAATTGAATTTATTTCCGAATTCGAAATTCGTTTGAAAGCGCGACGCCAAAAACGACCGTTTTTTGGCACAATTTGGGCCAGCGGGGATTTTTCTGAAACCGGGCCCAAACAATACCTTATGATACCTTGAAACTTTGGTAAAAATTTTAGCTTGAGTATACGCACGGTTTTTGAGAAATGAGGGGGCAAAGTTGCCAAATTGCCATCATTCTGGACAGCATTTCTACAGCAAAAAGACGGGAAAAATTGACGAAAAAGTTACACCTTTGATGAGTTTCGACTGTAAATGTTCTCATTGGGCTCCCAAGCATCCCCGCTATCCCTCTCGTCATATTCTTCCCGGAGCGACGCTTAGTTCTAATTTACCTCTGCGCGCGGCTCAAAAACAGGGGTACGTTCCAGTGGCGTGGCGTGCTTTGCGATATATCGCTTGATCTGCCATTTAAACCTATGGTAAAGAATCGATTATTAAGGTGTTCGCTGCGAACACCCTGTTTATCGATCCTTTTCCATAGGTTTAAATGGCATAACAATCGATACATCGCAATTCACGCCACGCCACTGCCGTCTTACTTTTTCCCCCTCTCACCTAACGTGGAGTTATGCATTCGTCGTTCCGGAGGCGACCCACTCAATTAAATTTCGATGATCAACTCTAAATAATTAACCCCGAGAAGCTCCCCGGAAGTCGTTTCAATTGAATTTATTTCCGGATTCGAATTTCGTTTGAAATTTCCGGGCGAGGGGCGGAAAGAGAAAAAGATCTTTTCTGCCGTGGTAAGAAAAATGCCCACAAATAAACGGGCGTTGTCACATTTCTGGATAAAATGTTTGCTTTTTAAGCAAAGCTACTAGATATTCTTACCTCAGAGGAAGCGTATTGATGGGGGTCGTTTTTGGGCCCACCCTTAATTGGGTTACACACTGAAAAAAAAATCTCGGTGTATTTACTAAGAAAAGGGTAAAATTACCAAGATTTCAGGGTTCTATTTGATCCCAGTTTTTTCTTGGTAAAATTACCGTTTACGGAATTGGTAATTTTACCGAGAAATGTCGGTAAAATTATTGAATCTTCTCGGTAATTTTACTGGATCTTGGTAAAAACGCCAATGATTTTTATCGACTATGGTAGAATTACCGAGATAAAATGGCAAAGTTACCAGGAATTATTACCAATAAAAGTGGTATTCTTACCTGAAAAAAATAGTAAAAATACCGGTTTTTAGGTAAGATTATCAGTCTGTCTTGGTAAAATTACCAATCATTGGTAAAAAAAAGTGAGATGGTAAAGGTACCAACGGACCTTGGTAAAAACGCCGAGCATTTTTTTTCAGTGTATTTTGCAGAAATGAACCAAGAGCACTCCAATGATGCTGGGATTTTGCAACTTACATTCTTCGCAAAGAATCGCTGGAATCATGCACAAAATTTGATCTACAGGGGTAATTTTCGTCTTGAATTCATAGTTTATTGGGAGTAAAGATGAAACTTGTGTAGATGATCGGTTTATACTCGCAAGGTAAAAAAATTGCGCAATCTTAACAACATTGGAATGCTCTTGGTTCTTGTCAGGAAAATGTAATCCAATTTCCCCAAATCAACGATTTTTTGCTCGTTGAAGGTGAATATTTTACGGGATGTATCTTGGTTTGAGGGGCTTGGAGGACAAAGGCGCATGAGTGCAGTTTTTGAAAAATTAAGATATCAATGATTTCAAGTGAGACTAGTCTTAATGCATATTCTGTGAATAATTCTCTTCCAAATTCCAATTTTTAAGCATTAAAAAGTCGGTTTGAACTTTCTGACCGCCATAAGCGTCCGTGTAATTTTGAAACTTCAAACACGTGTTTCTCGAAAGAGCAAAAACTGCCCATGTGCGCCTTGTCCTCCAAGCCCCTCATAAGGTCTTTTTCGGGTCTGCTAGGTACTACTCTGCGAACATGGGTTTTGGCGGAAAATGCAGGTTTCGCGGGTCTGCGGCTGAATGCCGAATATTTCGCTCCTATTTACCAGAATAGGCCTTTAGACCAAGTATCTGCAGTGTATACCAAGTATCTTTGTTTGCGACGTTGCAGACTTCTTCCCTGGTAAAAATTGGCGATAGGAGCTGCGTTTCAAAATACCATAGGAGTTCTTATAGCCGACTAAAGAAGGCTATTGAAAATCATACAGCTGGCTGTAGAAAGCGGAGCAAATCATATAGCCGGGCTATACGAAGCTATAAAAAAGTATACAGTCGGGCTATAGTTCCTATCGCCGGGCTTTACACTTTATCGCCATTGGCTATAAAAGGCTATAAGAAATTGTGTAGAAATTCGTGTGCTTTTGAAATCATTAAGTTTGAACTACCTTAATATTTACCAAACACACATTATATTTTTCTTTAAAACATATTTTTTTCCATCAATTAAATGAGAATAGTCCATACAGAGTGTGCAAACATTTCAAAATCATGAGTTGAAAAACGCTGACTCCGCGAGATTAAATATTAGAGCCTAACACAAAGCGGAGCGGCGACGCACTGGCGCCTACAAACCTAACAGGGATACTTCACGCATTGCGCAATGCGTGAAGTATCCCTGTTAGGTTTGTAGGCGCCAATGCGCGTTTCGCACTCTCTGCCCGCCCGCCGCGCCGCAGCGTGCCACGGCGTCTAAAGCAACTATTTCACACCAGAGGTATTGCACAGTATCATAAGAAATTGAAGACGCTCCAACATATTAAGAATGACAGGCATCCTTCAAAAGTACGGAGCTTTCCTCGCAAAATAAATCAAGATACCACGGCACAAAAAGAGAGCGGTAGTCCAAAAACTAACTAAGTCCTGGTATCCGTATTTAGTAACGTTTAGTATAAACTTTATCGTCTGGCTGTTGCTTAATCGCCATCGGCTATAAAAGGCTATAAGAAATTGTACAGCCGGTTACAGAAGCTATTGGAAATCTTACAGCCGCCTTTAGATATATGATATTTTGGAACACAGATTCTACTGCCAATTTTTACCAGGGTTGTCATACCTTATGAATAATAGTCAACGGAGTTTTCTCAAAACTGCCATGATTTTTCCTCTCTAGAAGCAGAATATCCTGTAAAAGTTTCCAGCTATAAAAATTGGCTTATATACATACGTAAGAGTCGCTCTCACAGAGCTCTCTGGCGTTCTGCGACGCCTAACCGCCACAAAACTAGGTCCTCCCACAGGTCATCAGGGAGTTGGCACTCCCTCATCTCATCCATAGCCCCCTGTCGCCAACCTTTCACCGGGCGTCCCCTTCGTCTCCTCCCAGGAGAAACCCAATCAAGCATCTTTTTTGGCAGCCTCTCTTCCGTCATCCTATTGACATGACCGTACCAGACAAGTTGTTTGGCTATGACGTCGAGTACGATGTCATTTTCGTCGAGTTGCCTTATATCTCTCCGAAAAAATAGAAGAGAAGCGAAAATGTTGAAACAACGCAAGTTAAATACGTGGTTTCGCACTTTGGGGATCGGTTTAATGCATCACGATTCAGGGAGGTTCCAAGAGGCCACGTGGCATCACAGAGAGGATAATGGAGATGTTGCATGTGTGAGGAATTTGCGATTTGACTGTTGATTCTTAAGTAAAAGTTCGCAAGAAAACACGATGGTGCCACTGGTTTTCTCTGAAATCAACTCCCAAGCTCAAAAAAAGCTCTCAAGTTGAGGCCAAAATGGAGGGGATATCCCACCCTACCCTGAAAGTCCACGTCTACATCAAGACTAACCATCCATGCAAAAATAGGGAGCAAATACATTAGCAGGGTTGCCGTGTTTCAGTTTTGGAGTCCCAAAACTGAAAGTGGCAGCCTGTCCAATGTATTTGCTCCCTATATTTGCATGGAGAGTTAGTCTTGATGTAGTCGTGGAATCTTAGGGTAGGGTGGGATATCCCCTCCATTTTGACCTCAACTTGAGAGCGTTTTTTGAGCTTGGGAGTTAATTTCAGAGAAAACCAGTGGCACCATCGTGTTTCTCGCGAACTTTACATACAAATCAACAGTCAAATCGCTAATTCCTCACACAAGCAACATCTCCATTTTTACGATCGAGATTCGAAAAAATTCATCAGTTTGATGCCGGAAATAGACTCTTGCAAGGTATTACAATGATTTGTCACTGCGAAAAGATTGTATGATTTTCGATATTATTCTTAGGGAGTGACTATGGATACGGCCCCAGGTTAGTCCAGCCTCAGGACCCGCGTTACAAAAAACAGCACTGGAAAAAAAAAAAAAAAAAACACATTGGATCTAGAGTCCAGACTCTTGCAAACGTTGACAAGAAAAAATACTCTTAATTCAATCAGATTTAAGCTTAGATCAAAAGGAAATCCGCTCAAATTAAGAGGCTTGGTTCTTGATTTAAGCTTAAATCTGATTGAATCAAGATTATATTTTCTTGTCGATGTTTTTAAGAGTCTGGACTCTAGATCCAATGTGTTTTTTTTTCCAGTGGGGGATCGGGGCTGAAGGTGGGGGCTCTTCGAGAGAGGGGGGGGGGGGGGGGAGGTGTGACTGGCGTCGCCGGAGAATGGGAAGTTAACTGGATAACTGGTCGAAATTGCCGGGCGAGCAGATCAGATGAGATTGTGTCCGGTGCTCAAGTGGACGCGCGCTCAATCCTAGAACGCGAACGGTCGGATCAAATGCACGCGAGTGTTGCAGTGTCGCCAACGACGTCGAAAACGCGCCCGTCGAGTGCCTGCGCCAGTTTGGGCCCCGGCCCCCCGGATATCTCCCGAACGTAGGTTTGAACCCGTGGTCTTCGCTCCTCCGCTCCACGTGCCGCAGGAATGGAGACCACTCCACTGCTCCGCTCGAAATCCGAGACCGGGTTCTATCACACCGAAAGTAAGTGCTCTACTATTCCTTGCGTTCCCGTCGCTTTGCGTCTTTCCAGGGGCGGTTTTTTTGGTCACACTGAAAAAAAAGGATTGCTAATTCACCGATTTAGGGTGGAGCAAAATGTGCTTCACTTCGTAAAGCTTTCTTATCCGTGCACGGTGTTGAATCAAGTGAACGACTGGCACGAATTGCTACACCGATTTGCTACATCTGCGCGCCTTCATGCAGTTAATCTTGCATCGAGTGGCTTGGAAGTGAAACTGTATTTTTTGGTATTGGTACTTTGCGAACAGTAAAAATAGCTCAATAGTTAGGCTGAAATAGCGGAATTTACGGAAAAATAGCGAAATTTACGGAAGAATAACTAAAAAGGTAACAGACGTAGCTTTTCAGAGAGCAAAAGCTCCTACACGCGTGTGTGTAAGATAGCTGAAATTTGTGTAACGATTTTACCTGCATGGTTTGCTCGTTCGTTTTTTAGCTACAACATGCCATGAAATACCCCGCATGCACGGCAATTTCAGCAATATTCTTTTTTTCAGTGTATGGTTAGGAAAAGGTATGTAGCTAATTTCAGGGCAAGAATGCAATATTGTCGGGAAAAAAAATCAGGAATGAGGATCAGCCGGTCCGAGTTTGGCGCCACGCATCCCATCTGGTGTGACCAACTAACTGCGCAAAAAGTTTTAGCGGGATCCTGCGCATCGGGCCGCCGCAGCAAGGTCAACATATGAATGAACCGGTTGTTCTCAATTGATCCTGGCGGCTTTCCACGGAAATTCTTACGATTGAAAAAAAGAGATGAGATGGACGGGGAGGGAAGAAAAAAATACAGTTGATTCCATAAATTTTAATTTTTTTGCGCGGTATTTTCCTAGGAATTTGTAACTTATGACTCTGAAGTCCTCTCAAACGCCTAGGCACAGTTTTTTAAAGTTAGAAATGAAACTACTTTAGTCAGGGACGGACTGGCCGGGGTGGCGATGGGGCGATCGCCCCACTTTCATCGGCCAAAAGGGGCCCCGGAGGGGCCCCTTTTGGCCGATTTGAAGGGCCGTATTTCGCCGTTTCGAAGAAGCGCCCGAGGGCTTTTTCGGTTCGTCCTCGAGAAAGGGCCCCGAGACTCCTGAGAGGACAGGACACTTTATTGCCGATTCGGAGAGCGCCCTGAAGGAGCTTTTTTATGCCGTATCTAAGGGCGTTGCATTTTGAGAGCCCTTTTTTCTGATTCGAATAAGTCCAAAGGGGTCCTTTTTTGTCATTTCGGAAGAGCCCTGAAGGACTCATTTATTGCCGATTCGAAGAAGACTCGATGGAGCCTTTTTTTGCCGCTTCTAAGGACCTTAAAAGAGCCCCTTTATCTGATTCGAAGGAGTCCTTTTTTGCCGTTTCCAAGGGACCATTTATTGCCGATTTGAAGAGGCCTTGATGCGGTTTTATACCGCCTCTAAGGACCTTCAAGGCACCGGGCTCTTTATCGCCGATTCGACAAAAGGGTCCTTTTTGCCGGGGGCCCTTTGGTACTGATTCAGAGAGGCCTCGAGGGCGCATTTCTATGCAATTTTGAACTTTGGAGGCCCCTAGTAGGGAACCTTTCCTACCTTCCTCAAGGGATTTCGTAGGGGCCTTCGGCGATTTTTCCCCCCTTTAGCGAAATCCATAATGGGGGCTGTCCATATAATACGTAACGCAGTTTTTCCGATTTTTTTACCCCCATCCCCCCTCCGTAACGCATCGTAACGCAAGCTCGAACCATCCCCCCCCTCAAAAAAAATAAATAAATACGTAACACAAGCCTCGCCCCTCCCCCCTATTTTGGTCAGTTTTTTAAATTAACAAGGAAAAAAAAGGTCTTACGGCAAAAAAGAGTTACGTAACGTTGGGCTTGACCCCCCCCTCCTCCCCCCTTAATACGTTACGTATTGTATGGGCAGCCCCAATGACTTTTTTCTAATTCAAAAATTCCCGCGACATAAGGCCTCTTTTGACACATTTAAGACGCGCGTGCGAGTCGATTCCTTCAAATACCATAGGGCTACTTCACTCACTCACAAGGCTCGAGGCTTGTCTGGATCGCGAATGCCGCCGGCGCCACACAGTTGTCATTAGTGTATGGCTCGATATTACAAGACCGGTAAAGTGTGAAAAACCAATGGGAATGTGAACAATCCGAGCGTCAAGACTTTTTCGTAAAACTGTGTTTCTATTTCCAGTTTAATTAACACAATAATTTTCAAAGTGTCAGATTTTTGTCAATTTTTTGTTTGTATTTTTATTTTCATTCTTATTTTTATTTCGATGGCTAAATTCTGAAAACACGTATCTCGGAATCCGCATCATTAACTCATGAACCCTGAGACTCATAAGGATACACGCAAAACATGAGCATCCTTACGAGTCTCAGGGTTCATGATGCGGATTCCGAGTTACGTGTTTTCAGAATTTAACCATCGATTTATTCATTCATTACGCGTCATTTAACTAGTAAACGGCACTGATTTTTCTATGAGCAGAGCGAAGAAAGGATCCAATAAAACGTTCAAAAAAAATTAAGACAGTTGTCAATTTTGGCGGCTAAAAAGTACATTTAAAAAAAACAAACGAACAAAAAAATCCGAACTGTGTTTTTCAGAATGTGTTCTTTTTAGACTGTCACTATTACTATTCTACTTGATTCTATGTATCTTCTGTATACTAATTTAGCTTTAGCACAATTTTTCGTTGGAAGAGGAAAATAAAAGTTGAATTCCAAGTATACAACGGATTCTCATTTTTTCATCCAGTTTAAGTAAAAATATACTAAGTTTTGCATTTCTGGTCTCTTGTTGGATAATGTTTCAAAAATAATATTAAAGAATAGGGTCTAAAATAGCGTAAAATTCATTCTAAAAGGGCCTAATTTTCAAAATTTTCCGGAGGAGGGCCCTTGGACCCCCCTTCTACTGGGGGGCCCCCCCAGACCTCCCTAGGGGCCCGCCCCATACTTAATTTAGGGCCAGTCCGCCCCTGACTTTAGTTTTCCTGCCTGACGAAACCGGTTCAAAACAAAAGCATCGGATGATATTTCCGACCGTGAAAATGGGGCTTCAAAAACTGAAAGTTATTTACAGCCGAGTGTGAGGGGTTGGTTTAATGAATCTTCTGCTGCAAAAAGCGCCTGTTGCTCACAGTTTGCAGTTGAGAAAAAATGGTTTCTAGAAAAAAACATTTTTTTAAATCCTAATCTACCGTATCCCGATGTCGGATCTTGATGCGCAACTTTACATCCTCTGTTTTTTCAAAAATGAACCCAAACACTAGAAAATTATTTTTTAGGTCTCAGAGATAGCTTGCTTTAACTATATGAAATTCGTGGAAGGAAAAAATTATGACCTGCAATTCCTCCCAGTCTTGCTCTATATAATTGCAAGATATGGCCTAATTGTGTAGCCGTGACAAATTGAGGTACTGGAGGTTCTCCCCTGGGACTCCAAATTAATATTATTTTTCAAGTTTAAAAATAGGTTTGACATAAAAAAAATCACTTTTGAACTCTCAGAAAAGGGAAAAATGAACCATCATAATAGAATGTGCAATATATTTTGACTTTTTTTCTTAGCTTTTTGTGAGATTCTTTTCTTCAGTCGTGATACTCTCCCTAAGTTTTCCGACTTGTTTTTATTAATTTCAGATCAGAGGTTAAACATATTTTTTGCCACTACGGATTCGATAAATATTTGCCTCGTCGTCATTGTTTTCCGAGTTCATCCTACTTCTCTCTCGTTATCAACGTTGTTTTGACTGCTGTGCGAAACGATTTTTTTTTCAATCAGTATTTAACACCGTCTCACAATGTAGATCATACAACAAAACAAAATGGTCATAGGTGAGGGGTATTTTATGTGAGAGAGTGATATTTGTCATGCTCAACTCGAACAGGGCTTGTCTCAGGGATTTTAATTCTGGCATTGGCGGATCCAGCAAATTGGCAACATTGTTTTTTTCTCCATTTAAACCAATGGAAATGTATCGATACCCGGAAGGGGCCAGGTGCTCTGATACGAATCGATTATTTAACATAGTTTTAAATGTAGGAAATCCGGTGTTGCCAAATTGCTGGATCCGCCCTTGAATTCTGGAGCATTTGAAAACCGGGGCAGGTTAAGCAGAAAGGAACCAAGCCCCATCAGCTATTGCAAAATATAACAGGACAGTTTAATTTTTTACAAGATAACGTTTGTGCAGATTCCTCTGAAAATTTTAAATAATATGCTTCACACTATGCAAAAAGCTCACTGAAATTGACACAAAAATCCGTACAACCGTTTTCATGTAAAAAATTAAAGCGCCTAATTTTTGGCAATAGCTGATGTGGCTTGGTTCCTGTCTTTTTACCGCGGTCCATTTTTTCCTGCCGATATTCGAACTTCAAGTTAATCAATCATAAGTTTTATACCGCCTTGCTAAGGAAAAACGCCGTATGAACCCTCGGATGTTGCCAAATTTCATTTGGTAAAATACTAATTTACTGGGAAAGTTTTGAATATTTTTCTTCCAACTTTGTGGACAATATTGTGCGTACTTTGATCTATAATATCTGACAATATCGAGGACAAATTTGCATAACTTCCTTCCAAAGGGACGTTTTATCCGAGGGAATTCGGCAACTCTCGAATGTTCATACGGCGTTTTTTCTTAGCACGGCAGTAGGTCTCTGTAAAATTTTTCAAATCTCATTGCACCTTCCTCAAAAAAATTGCCAAAATTTTACATATTTTCAATTTATGATAGGAACCCTTGAAAATTCCGCGCAGTAATTATTGAAGTTGGAATTTTGTCATAAAAGACGCAGTTCATCAATTGAAACGTTGAGTCTACCATCTTGAGAACTTTAACGTAGAGCAAAAACGTGACGAGAGAAGTGTCCAGAGCGCAAACTGCAAAATGTCGCAAGACGAGACTGCTTAACTCAACAGACGCGTACATATCGAGCTAATGCAAACCCGTATTCTCTTAAAAAGTCAACTCAGCTGAGTTTTGAAAGGCCTGTATCCTTATGTGCGGTGAGATTCACCCGAGAATCGACATGGTCTTAATTGGAAAATACAGGGTGTCCCAAGGTTAAACGCACATATTTTCGGAATCGATTGTGAGGATCAAGGCAATACTCTATTCTCATGTAAGGCTTTCCTAAAAAATACTCTCATTTAAGAGCCCATGCTCCTCTTGAGACCCTCCTTGAAAGATAATCCGGTTCTCTTGAGGCAAGGTACAGGTTTAGGGAATTACAGAGCATAAATTTGCTAATTTACATGCATGTCCATTCATAACTGAGGGGCTTGGAGGACAAGGCGCATAAGTGCAGTTTTGAAAAATATTGAGATATTAATGATATCAAGTAAAACTAGTCTCAATGCATTCTCTGTGAAAAATTCGCTCCCAAATTCCAATTTTTAAGCATCAAAAAGTCAGTTTGAACTTTCTTTCCGCCACAAGGATCCATGTGATTTCGAAACTTCAAACATGTACTTCTCGAAATAGCAATAACTGCACTTAGGTATGCGTATTGTCCTTCAAGTCTCTCAACTGTAGTCGCACTCAAGAGACAACGGGGTTTTGGCTCAAATTTTAAGCTCGGCCAGTCAATCTGAGGCGGGGATCTTACGAAAAACCGATAGAGAGTAAAAAAGTATTTTGCTGATCCAAAAAATCGATTCTGAAAACAATAGCGTTTAACTTTGAGACACCCTGTACAGTTTTGTATTACCGTCATCAAATTCTTGCACTTGTTAGTCTGTTGATAAGTTGCAAATAATGATGTATGATGATTCTAAGGAGCGCATTAACCCTGTCATCTAATATTCCGAGGACGATCCTCTTGCGTGTTTAGATTACTGCCGTGCTAAGGAAAAACACCGTATGAGCCTTCAGGCGTTGCCAAATTTCCATTGATAAAACGAGAATCTCCTGGTAAACGTATAAATATTTTTTTTCCAATTTTTCAGATAATTTTGTTCGTAATTTTACCTGAAGTTCCTGAAAATTTCGAGGAAAAATATTCATAACTTTTCTCAAAAATGAACATTTTATCGAAGAAAATTTGCCAACTCTCGAATGTTCTTGCGGCGTTCTTCCTTAGCATGGCAGAGTACTTGTATGACGAGAGTACGGCAGTACGGGCATGTCAAAATATGGAGCTCGTTAGGGGAAGCCAACCTTGTAACACGGAAACAGGCTGGCCATCGAAAATCAGTACTTTTTCATTACGTTTCCAAAAAATTCAGTACGCCCTTCGACAGAAATATTCAGTACTTTTTCAGTAAGTACCTCCATTTGACGAAATTCGAACAATTTCAAGAATTTGAAAATCTCGCTCAAATTGAGACAAAAATGACAAAACAATGACAAAATTCCGGACCTTTTGCGGAATGACCGCAAAGAGGGTTATTCATATAGGCGAAAAATGTACCCAGCCCGGAATGTACGAAACTTTGTGGGCTGATAGTACTAGTTGAGAGAGGCTTATCCCTAGCTCCGTTTTTGCAGGAACCCCAGGGAAACAGCGTTGCCATTTTTTAAAGTCGTAACCTTCAAACATCCATAACTTTCGTAAAAGTGCAGTTACAGAGCTCGTATTTATACCAAAAGACGCAGAAAATTACGCTCTATTGACTTATGCAAAAGAAATTTTAATTTGACTCCACTGTTGCCACGTTTATCCATTTTTTTAATTTTCGTAATTATTTAAAATCACGTTACCGCCTAAAAAAGTGTTTGCGGTCGGTGGGGATTGAATAAAAACCTGTCAGAATTATTGTTCGTTCGATTCCGCATCCATCGATATATATACTTTTCTGAGAGACTTAGGGAACACGAGTTATAGCGATTTGAAAATTCGGCAACACGCCCGACAACCGATTTTGACGCTCGTTCCCGTGCGTTTCTCGACTCCGCGTTAAAGCGCAGCGTCGAAACAAAGCAAAATTCGAAAAGTCAGTTCATGTTTTGCGCTTTTTTGACATTTCGATATGATTTTTAAGTATTTACGTTGCAATGAAGTTGCCAATTTTGATGGAAAACTGCCACCGCTATCACAAAAAGGAAAGAAAAAAAAAAAAATTACTCATCTAATCACGTCCAGTCACAGATGTGCAGCCTCATTCTGTAGCTGGTACTGTCGATTTATCCAACTCGGAATGTACGATACTTTGTGGGCTTTGTGGAGACCCCCGGGAAACAAAAGTTGCCGAATTTGTAAGGAAAATTCTAAAAAAAAAAAAAAAAAAAAATACTGCATAGCTCTTACAAACATGCAGCTAACAACGCTCGTTTGTATACCATAATTAGTCGAAAAAACATGTTTCATGCAACCAAAACACATCATGGCTGCACGGTTGGTACTTTATAACCGAATGAAAGCTGGGCGAGGTAGAAGAACAATCAATTTGTACGGTCACATAGGTTTTTAGACGTAAGATGAAATATTTTACGAATGCTTAAAATTAATAATTGGGGAGGAATTGTAGGAAGGGCTCTTTAAATGTGGAAAGGGAGGCAGCTTTAATTTAAAAATATAAACTTACATCAGAAATCCGCTTGCTCCTCTTCATCTTCGACGTCAACGTCAACGTCAACGTCTGACGGCACGTCCATAGAGGGCAGCAAAAAACACTTGTCCAAGTAAGCTGCAGGCGTCCGAATGCATTCCTCATGGCGGCCATAAAAGACATACCACAGAATAGATGCCGCATGAACGCATACACTAACCGTGCGAGATCCAGTTTTACACGTACAATACGCCTCTTTTACTGACTGTGGGGGCACATGCTGTGGATTTGTCACGTCAATTAGGATAAAAATGTAGTAGACTTTACTTGAAATATGGCGGGAAAGAAGTCGCGCTCGAATGAAGATAGGAGTACGAACTGTTATTTCATACTTCCTAAAGTTAGGACTGAATTCATCACGGCAGATCTGGAACTCATGTTTTCGCTTTGCAAAATGATTAGCGATGTACCCTCTCACCAGACGTAATTGAAAAGAGGTAGAAAAAGAAGTTAGGTCTTGGATAGTCCAAGGTGGCAACAAGTTGTAGCGGTCTGGACCCAGTGGCTCAAACATACTCATTTTTCTCGTCAAGTTTTCCTTCTCGACAAGTGCTTGGAGTAAATTCGGCGTCTCCATTCTTGCAAGCATTTTAGTGGCGACTTCCACATTATCAGAATCGCTGTACTGACGGGAAAAAAAACTATTATGTATTGCAGCTAGGATCCGCACATTGTCGAAAAGATGAGGTATGCCGTAGCTTCCGACCTTGCCGTCAACGTACTTGAAACGTTTTAGAGAGCTATTTACCCACTCCACTATCCACCGAATTTTTGTACAGAGGCGACTTTTGTTTGCCTCTAGAGCGGTCAGTTGTTTTTGTCCGGACTGGGACACAGGGATTGAGACCTCAAAGCCTTGCGTCTTAAGATTATCCACGCACCGATCGAACCCTCTATCTACGACGAAGATGTCACCAGCTTTAAAAAATGCAGTGAACCAAGGAGTTTTCATGACACTAGCCAAAATATAGGCGTCGCCTACACTGCCGGCCCAAAACTGGTCCGGTCCCAGAACATTCACAATGTAACCATTACTAGTTACAACTAACATGGGCTTAACATAATTAGTCTTCTTATGTCCACTGTACGTTGCTTTTTGGAACTGAAAGTTATTTGACTTATCTAAGTATATGTATGTGCCGTCCCACACTGTCAGGGTCTTATCTTCATTTTCACTGAATTTGTGCAAGGTCCGTGCTATGTTTGAAGTTTCACTTCTCACTTTTTCGCGGGTTACATTTAGGAAAGTAGGCACGAAAGTACTCAACAAAGACTCGCGAGTAATATTAATGTATCGAGAGACAGTCGCTTGAGAAAGACCTAAAAACGCTCCAATTTTACTCTCTGATAGAGATGTGTACATGTACATTAAAAATACACCTAGAAGTAAAGTAATTTTTACCCCTTTTTTCTCACATTTGACGTACGTTGCGAGCTCGTTAAATTGAGGCCTCTCTAGTCCCGTCCACGTTGAAAGACGCTCCGTTTCATCGAAAAAATCCTCATCGGGACACTCGTTTTCGGCCGTTATCTTAGCTTTTTCGCGAAGGTCGTCAATTAAAGCCACCCACTCAATAGCACTTAGATTTGCATCCTTTAATAAGTGCCCATTCAAGAGTAAGTCCAAGCTTTTTTCAGTGAATTTGTCATTCTGAATGTGGTTTTTGCAACACCGGCTCACCTCAGGAATAATAATTCGCTTCTCTAGGAGGATCTCTGATCGCAGAGATTTTGGAATACGAATTAGATTCGGCTCGCGGACACCCTTGCACAAGAAAATACACTCCCGCGCACTTTTCACTGTACACTTAATTGGTAGAGTGATTTTTGGCACAGTTTTTTTGGGGACAGGTACACTCTCCGAACGACGCTTCGTTTTATAGCACGCCGTGCAAAACCAAATCCCATTGGAGAATATTTTCTCGCGTCGCGGTTTCTTATCCAAAGGACGGTCGCACTCGGCACAACTTTCCATAGTAAACCGAACGACATGCACCCGATCAAATCAAACCGAATACTGACTTTCAGCATCATAAGAAAATCGTGCTGAACTATCTTCTTATCTACAAAAACTGCGCTTATTGAAGCATCATATTGGAAATCTACTGATTATGATCACTGATTCGGACTCCTTATCAGGGAAGCTCGAACCGGTGCATCCTCATGATGCATTGATACAAGAATGCAGGTGATTGCTCCTAGTGCAAGATGCAAAGTATGTAAAAAGTGTCGAAGGATCATGACACCATTACGGGCTGGATAAATCGACAGTACCAGCTACAGAATAAGGCTGCACATCTGTGACTGGACGTGATTAGATGAGTAATTTTTTTTTTTTTCTTTCCTTTTTGTGATAGCGGTGGCAGTTTTCCATCAAAATTGGCAACTTCATTGCAACGTAAATACTTAAAAATCATATCGAAATGTCAAAAAAGCGCAAAACATGAACTGACTTTTCGAATTTTGCTTTGTTTCGACGCTGCGCTTTAACGCGGAGTCGAGAAACGCACGGGAACGAGCGTCAAAATCGGTTGTCGGGCGTGTTGCCGAATTTTCAAATCGCTATAACTCGTGTTCCCTAAGTCTCTCAGAAAAGTATATATATCGATGGATGCGGAATCGAACGAACAATAATTCTGACAGGTTTTTATTCAATCCCCACCGACCGCAAACACTTTTTTAGGCGGTAACGTGATTTTAAATAATTACGAAAATTAAAAAAATGGATAAACGTGGCAACAGTGGAGTCAAATTAAAATTTCTTTTGCATAAGTCAATAGAGCGTAATTTTCTGCGTCTTTTGGTATAAATACGAGCTCTGTAACTGCACTTTTACGAAAGTTATGGATGTTTGAAGGTTACGACTTTAAAAAATGGCAACGCTGTTTCCCTGGGGTTCCTGCAAAAACGGAGCTAGGGATAAGCCTCTCTCAACTAGTACTATCAGCCCACAAAGTTTCGTACATTCCGGGCTGGGTACATTTTTCGCCTATATGAATAACCCTCTTTTCTGTACCTTCGGACTCCCCCTAAAAACTCAGTACTATTTCCGGACTTGTAGCCACCCTGGACGTGCCCTACTCTAGAGTACCTATATAGCGAGAGTATGGACAGATCGCTTGCTTCATGGAGGGCTCAGGGTCCGAAAGTGCAGCCACCCTTCTAACCAACTTCTAACGCACACAATTCCACTGCCAGTCTGCAGATTCCAATTCTAACCAAGATGGCCAAGAACGTACATAAATGAGTGTTCTTCCGCAAAAAAGAGTACATTTATGCAAAAACTAAGTCAAATGCGTGCTTTATAAACGATGGTTCGTAACAATATTAGTAAAGTGTTCTGGATAATTGAAATTCATAGGTTGGCTGCATTTCTGGGCCCTAATTTCATTCGCGGAGGCATCGGTGAAGGTCTGATAGATTTTTGGAGTTTCACATCTGTCTATACTCTCGCTGTACAGGTACTCTACCCTACTCTCCCCGTAAAGAAGCTCAATGCGTGGCTACTGGAGTTTGGCGACCATTGCGAGGACAGCGCACGACGAGTGTCGTCTCAACAGTGAGCGAGTGGATAAAAAGCGGAGGTCCCATGACGAGCGGAGACGCGCGACAGGTGGAAGGGGGAAAGCTGCGCTATAGGAGAGGTCGGAGGATCGAAACTTGGCCGAAAGTGCGAGCACTTGGGGGTCACGACTCGGCTGCACTCGGCGGGCGCTGCGTCTCGACGTCGCACAGTGAACCGCGTCAATCGGAGAAACCGCACAAAATCTAGAAACTTTCAAAGCTCATACAGGGTGATCAGTGTTCGAAACTCACAGGCGCCAAACTGAAAAAAAATTCTCGGCGTTTTTACCAAGGTCCGTTGGTACCTTTACTATCTCAATTTTTTTTACCAATTATTGGTAATTTTACCAAGACAGACTGGAAAGCTTACCTAAAAACCGGTATTTTTACTGTTTTTTTCAGGTAAGAATACCACTTTTATGGGTAATCAATTCCCGGTAACTTTACCATTTTATCTCGGTAATTCTACCACAGTCGATAAAAAATATTGGCGTTTTTACCAAGGTCCAGTAAAATTACCAATTCCATAAATGGTAATTTTACCAAGAAAAAACTGGGATCAAATAGAACCCTGAATTCTTGGTAATTTTACCCTTTTCTTAGTAAACACACCGATATTTTTTTTTTCAGTGAAACGCGCCAAATGCGCCTAAAAAATCGGCCATGGCGCCTAAAAAATGAAGACTCTGCGCCGGCGTGGCCCTTAAAAAATGTCCCCTAAAAATCTGGATTTTCACAGGAAGTCACATTAAGAAAGAAAAACAAATCTATTTGAATTGAAAAAACTCAGAATTTTCAGCACTACAAGTGAATGCTTGCTTTTTCTATTATTCAAGATTTCATTCTTAGTGATTTTGTCTTCCCCAAGTTACAGCTACTTACTAGTTCTGTTACGAAAACATCTTGCGTCTAACTGTTCACCAAATGCGCCGTTATATAAAGGAAAAAGTCAATTTGGCTCCTAAAAAATCTACAATGGCGCCTAAAAATCGGGTTTGATGCGCCACATGGCTCCTGCTGAAACTCAAAGGTGAGTTTCGAACACTGAGGGTGATCTAGGGTTAAACGGCCAAACTACAGGAGCCAAAACACTCGAAAATATTGAGCACGTTCAAAAGATATTCAAATTTGATACTTTCTTTTGGTGCACCCAGCAATCAAGGCTATCATCTCTGGCCCATCGATAAAAATATATACATCTCCATGGAAAACTGATTGCGCGTATGCTGTTTCTAAAATAAGCCAGAAATAATGGCTCCTAACCAAAAAATGTTGTATACTCGAGACCCGTTCGGATTTAGGCGGAAATCCGACTTGCGAGTTGTTTTTTCTGTAGACAAACATTTCGATTTTTTTTAAAAATAATACTCCATGATCCAGGGCTAAATGGCCAGACTGCAGGAGCCAAAACAACCCCCAAACCCCCTCTTTAAATTGTGATTTTCTTTTTTTTTTTTTTTTTTTTTTTTTTTTTTTTAGATCATTTATGAATTCAGGGCATACAAGTACAGGCGAGTAGAAATTTTCATGAGATTAGGTTCACAACCGTTCCCAAAATTTAGAAAAGAACGATTTACTTTCCGAAATTTGGGGGGCCCGCACCTCCAACTGGGGGCACTCTCGGAGCCCTATTAACATTACTAGCAAAATTCCACGGAGCTTTGCGCGAAAGTTAGGTTCCGTAAACCTATTTCTGTGTAGCCAAGGCCTTCCATTCATAAGAAATGAACGAAAAAATTATGAAAGACTAAACATAAATGTGGTTTAATAATTTTAACTTCCGCCGCCGCGCCACGCTGACCGCACTGTGTTTGGTGCAATGCGTGAAGTATTCCTACAGTCTTGTGGGCGCTATACGTTTCGCGTCGACCGCTGCTGAACGCACTATGTTTAACGCAATGCGTGAAGTATTCATGCAGTCTTGTAGGCGCTAATATATGTTTCATGCCGACCGCCGCGCCAAGGGCTTCTCCTTTTCATCTCAAGTCCTCGTCATCATTCCTCTCTGCGCCGCACCATTACAGACCAAAGTGCGCGTTTGGTTTCTGTCCTGACTCGACTAATTGAAGGCGCTATCTCTTGTATCACCGGAAGAAAACAAAATTAGAAATTATTATACTCTCAGGAAATGAGAGATTTTGTCGCCTCGTCGCGTTTGTAATTTTTCTTCTGAATCCGACTTTTTATAGGTACCTACATCTAAACAAAATTCAAAATTTGCCCCCATGGGCCGCGGCCCATGTGGCCTCCTCCTAAGTCCGGCCCTGTAGAACACGCTCCTGCAGTCTGGTCGTTTAACCGTGGATCCCCCTGTATTTTCGAAAATATGAAACAAACAAGTTTGACAGTGGCTCCACTAGTTTTTTCGTGAAATTTACTCTCAGAACCACCCCTTAAAATTGAATTTGTGACGAAATTAACATCAAAATTTGACATTTACCCAAAAATTTCACGTCCGAGCCCTCTAATTGACTGGATGCACTGTGCGCCGGACGCCGGGCGTCCGGATCTCCGGCCTGCCCGATCCCAGAGACGCGTGCGCACGCCTTCGCTCCGGCTCCACGAGGTCCACGCTTCGCGTTTTTTCGGGCTTTCTTTCCTACCCGCTTCCGACGCGGCGCGATCTCCTCAAAAATCGCGAGCATCATGTCGCTCTTCGAGTATCCATATGGGGTGAGTACGGACATGTGAATGTGGATGTATCGAGCACGTAAGGCTTCATTGAAAGCGTAACCAACCAACCTTCTACATAGGCGGATCCGGGGGGGGGGGGGGGGTTCGCCCCCCGCGTTCGCCCGGAAAAAAGGAAAAAGAAAAAGGGGAGAAGGATAGAGTACCTTTATACACAGAGTATGGCCATTCGTATCTTTTTACTTCAGGAAAACTGTGCCGCTTTTTGATTGGTCAACGAGTTTTTAGGCTTCATGATGCTCTTACGGCCGTGAATGAACGAACAAGATGGCGGCTCACCGTAACATCCATAGGAAGCTAAAATTTGACAAAAATTTCAATTATATGTCAGTAACAATTTAAACTAGCATGTCTACGAATAACACTTGAAAAAACACATGAAAACACTGTTAAATCGCCTTTCGCCTTTACCACAGGTGGATGTAAGATGTGCATAACCTCGAACTTGCTCGCTGATAACAGCCATTTTGTTTGTTTATTTACGGCCCCAAGAACATCGTGTCAGCTTATTTTCACGCGACCAATGAGAAACCGGCACAGAAATGGCCATACTCTGCCTATAAAGGTACTCTAGTACGGATATGTGGATGTGAATGTATTGAGCTCGTAAGGCTTTATTGAAAGGGTAACCAACCTTCTACGTAGGCGGATCCAAGGAGGGGGGGGTGCGCCCCCCAAGTTCGCCCGGAAAAAAGAAAAAAGAAAAAGGGGAGAAGGAAAGGAGGAAGGAGCGGAGGAGAGGAGAAGAAAGGACTCTTAAACGAACGCTCATTTAATTGATTGACCAATGACCATTGGTCAGGGTGCGAATTTGAGCATTGTCATATTTAACGATGGCCAGAGTGCGGAACTATGTATCTCCGTTTCCGATGTCGCAAACTTCCTGTCATGCTTCATTTTTTCAATGAAGAAGTCATCGTAATTTCTTGAAATCATCCTGGATGTTTCTCCTCTAGTATAGCATAATATTCTGTGTAACTTTCAAACTAAAAAACTCGGCTAGTTTCTCTTTGATAAAATAAAATAGAGGAGGAAATTTTGAAACGTCGCAACGGAGATACGTACTTTCACACTTCGGCCTTCGATACTCTCTTGACAAAATGTCACAATGATCACGATTCGCACGACAAAAATTATGGAGAGCAACTCCTAGCAAACATTTTGACTTTGCTCGTTAAAGAAGAAGAAGAAGAAAAAAAAAAAAAAAAAAAAAAAAAAAAAAAAAAAAAAAAAAAAAAAAAGCCTAAAGAGGACAGTGTCACAATCACAAATACAGAATCGCAGCATCACAAGTTTAGATACTCACGTTTTGAATGTTACCATCAATTCGTGAATACCTCCCAATAGACGTTTTCTAAGTTAGCGAGGTGCATTGAGTTAGGGCTGAGGCCAACGCCTTCCTACAATCAGGGATACAACTATTGATGTTCGGTTGATGTGCTTGTTGCATCAAAAAAATTGAAGGAGAACTGGCTATCTGTACTTGTTACTTGTACTAGCTCTGTTAGCTTAAAAAGTTTTCCCTGAAGAGTATCGAAAGTTACAAAAATTAAATCGCGTACTTTTAAAAAAATAAACTATAAAATTTCCTCTTAATCAAATTTTTATTCGGATGGATTTACGCTAGAGAGAACTATGGTGCATAGAAATCCCATGTTCGTACTTAAGTTTATCATAAATACTTACGTTAATTTGTAAGGAAACCATGCGTTTCAATTGCTAATGGTCCGTAATGCAAAGTGACCGAGAATCCTCTCCAGTGTTCGAAACTCACCTTTGAGTTTTGAGTCATGTGACGCATCAAGCCCGATTTTTAGGCGCCATCGAAGATTTTTGAGGGTCCAAATTGACTTTTTGCCTATATATTACGGTGCACTTAGTGAAAAGTTAGACGCAAGACGTTTTCGTAACAGAACTAGTAAGTAGCTGTAACTTGGCGAAGACAAAAGCACTAAGAATGAAATCGTGAAGAATAGAAAAAGCAAGTTTTCACTTGTAGTGCTGAAAATTCTGAGTTTTTTCAATTCAAATAGATTTGTTTTTCTTTCTTTATGTGACCTCCTGTGAAAATCCAGATTTTTGGGGGGCAATTTTTAGGGGCCACATCGGCGCAGAGCCTTTATTTTTTAGGCGTCATGACCGATTTTTTAGGCGCATTTGGCGCGTTGGCGGCTGCGAGTTTCGAACACTGATCCTCTCTATAATTCTATCATCGGAAGTTATATATTTGACAAAGGAATGACTGCCCGAGTCCATTGTGGCACAAATGGTATTATAGCATAACTCAAGTTAGATTTTCGACCAAATATGACAACACTGAGAGGACTAGGCTCTATCGAAAATCCGTTACGCAACGCACCTGACCTAGTCCTGTCGACCGAAATAGACTAGACAAAAATGATTCAGCGACTCAACCGGTTTCAGCCGCTTCAAAAATGCTAAAAATGCGTGAAGCTTGAAAAAAAAGCGAGTCAGTTACTTTACTTCGTAAAAAAAAGCAAACTGACTATCCAAGAAAAGCTGTCTCAGCTTTTGAACCCGATAGAGGAACCTCCTCAGAGCAAGGCTCTTAATTGGGTCTGGAAATTTTTGAAGTTTCAAAAATCGAATCCATTTATTTTAAACAAGTAATTCGGTGGATTTCTGAGGTGTTTGGCTGCTCACAGCATTGGAAAAAACCCCTCATCTACATATCCTCGTTTTTTACACTTTTTTTTTTATGGGTCGGGGTCTTGGAATGTTTCGAAATTTTTCCACTGCACAGCGCAGCACACCGAGTAGCTCTTCCCGCTTGGACCCCCCCCCCTCCTTCTATTTCTCTCTCCCCCCTCCCCCGGTCCCCTCACATTCCTTCGCCATTCATTCTCTGACTGTCGAATCACGTATGTCAAGGTTCGCTTCGTCTTTCATTACTCGCAGATAGAAGGTATCGCATCGTTTCTCAGACGAAGAAACGTAACTCAATCGCAAGATTGCATAATTGACTGAAAAATCAATTTTTTTTCAAGGAATATGACTGCAAATTTCAAGTCTAAAATTCTACTGATTATTACATCTAATCAGGAGAAAAATCGATAAGATTTTCGATCGGTAATGTCTAAGAAGTCTCAAGTAAAATCATGATGTAGGAGCAGGGTGGCAAACATGATACATAAAATCTTGAAATTTCACGTGAGATATTTCATGAAATTTCGGAAATCTATATAAAAGATGTTGAAAAATACTGGTTCCTTTTCATGTTCCGCAAAACGTAAAAATCGTGACTTCCTTCTATTTTTGTGTGTTTGAGTGCGGGTAGCGTACTCTAGCCCCTGAAAAATATGAAATATTTCATAGCCTCGTGAAATTTCATGAAATATTACACTGAAATGTCCAATTTTTTATTTCTTCCTTATACGTTTCATGCCACCCTGTGTAGGCGTGGGAATTTTCATCTTCTTTTGTCCGGGAAACGAAGCCCATGTAGCCCTTATCCCATTTTTTTGCTTAAATTAACTCATGATATAATTTCAAGCACCATTTATAGGATGACTTTTTTACATAAATTACACCATTTCCAAGAAAATCGATGATAAAGGTCGCTGTACCGACCTACGTCGTCAAAAAAATTCCAAGATGCCCGATAATGCAAACACCTCCTTTTTTTCTCTATAGTCTCTGTTGAGAGGAGACTTTGCATTGTTGAGATGTGAAGTTACGTTCTTTTGTCTGGACTAGAGTCCCGTTATACTGAGAGTCAAGACAACACCCCTCATGGAGTCACAAACGGGAATAAAGATTACAGAAATTGAACGTTTTTCGTAATCTTTGATCGGCCCATTCTCAAACTCCTTTCTCCGTTCCTTCTCTCATTCCGTTTGTTCCTAGCCGAACCCGTAATTCCCTGGTCCATTCCGGATTATAATCTTTGCAATCGGTGAAAATGTAATCTTTATTCCCGTTTGTGACACTGCGAAGGCCTAAAATACGGGAACCAATCAGAAATGGATTCACATTGTCTTGACTCTCAGTATAAAGGGACTATAGTCTGGACGACAAAATAGACAAAAAACGACAGAACACACAAAAAAGCAGCAAATCAGAGGGAGAGAAAATCACATGCGAGCGTGATGAAAAGGAGAGCTTTTTTGAAAATTTCTCACTCACCGCAGAGCATAGTTTTCGAACAAAGTGACTCATAACTCAAGCTTATGCTGCGTTTCGCGACTGTTGCCGTGTGCGAGCGGTGCAAGCTCGGCGAAGTTTTCCCATCCCCTCCGAGTTGAGACCTGTTCCGTAAGCGTGATGAAATTCCGCGAAAAAAGTTTCCCCATGCATTATTCGCACGTAATCTGACTCGGTTAATGCGTAGCAACCTAATCACTTGTTGGGGGTAAATTACGAGCTGCGATAATGTCAGCTGCAGCGAGGGAGATGTTTTTCTACGATTCCGCGCGTCGCACACGAGTCAACTTTCGCGAAAAAGTGAACACTGAAAAAAATTCTCGGCGTTTTTACCGAGGTCCGTTGGTACCTTTACCATCTCACTTTTTTACCAATTATTGGTAATTTTACAAAGACAGACTGGTAAGCTTACCCGCAAACCGGTATTTTCACTGTTATTTTCAGGTAAGAATACCACTTTTATTGATAATCAATTCCCGGTAACTTTACCATTTTATCTCGGTAATTCTACCACAGTCGATAAAAAAAATTGGCGTTTTTACCAAGGTCCAGTAAAATGATCGAGAAAGTTCAATAATTTTATCGAGATTTCTCGGTAAAATTAACAATACCATAAATGGTAATTTTACCAAGAAAAAACTGAGATCAAATAGAACCCCGAATTCTTGGTAATTTTACCCTTTTCTTAGTAAATACACCGAGATTTTTTTTTCAGTGAACGACGTGATTCTCCCGCAAAGACAAACTATTTTGAAGACACATTTCAGCTGTTTTCCTCCTACGGGGCCCGTTTAGGTATTACGTAACGCACTTTTTCCGATTTTTTGACCCGCCCGTGTAACGCACGGTAACGCTGGCTCAACCCCCCCCCCCCCCCCCCCCCAATGACTAGCAGTTATAAGCTTTTTGCCCTCGAGGCCCTACTGCCTACTTGTTTCACATTGTAATCACAATAAAGAGGCACTCAGAATAGCACTATAAAAATGACAATTTACACTAAAAAAATAGCTTGGAGCGAGCATGATGATTCTTGAATTTGCCGCCAAGAATTTTTTTCATCTTGCTTTAAGCTGACTTTTTCTCGATACAAGAAAAATAATGTTCGGGTTAAGCAAAAGAGTAGCTTATATTAACCAGAAAAATTCTTGATTTAAGAAGGAATACTTCTTGGCGGCAAATTTAAGATTCTTTTTTTTCAGTGTATGCCGACCTAGGCTCGAGTGAAATAGAGCTGTATTTTGGAAATGAATCCCTCCGAGGGATTACAATGATTTGCCACTGCGAAAAGTTAAAAACATATACGGAAGAATGGATTCAATTTTTTTGACGAACTTTGATGTAGGTGCAAAGTGAGTAGTGCGAACCTTCCTTAAAATTACCAAAACTCTAAATATTTTTTCTTTCGTAAATGTATTCTGCAGTTTTTGCAGTGGCAAATCATTGTAATCTCCTTGAGGAACACATTTCCTGTTTGTTATACAGCTTCCTGGTAAAAGCGGAGCATAATGACCTCGTCATTGAGACATCACAATATTTTATGGAACAAATCTCCATAATTTCACTTTGATCTCAATCTAACTTCACTATGACATCGCTCTGACCGTTCAGACATCACTATGATGACACTGCGATGGCAGAGTGTTCATCGGCCACACTGCTTTATGAAACACGAAATGGATGTCTTATGACATCAGAGTGATGTCCCACCTTACCTAGGCAGGGCCGGATTTACCTATTTGCCGCCCATGGGCCGCCTGTATTTTGCCGCCCCCTTCTCATTCGTTTTGAAACATCAATAAAAACCATCGAGTGAACGTACTGGAGGGGGGGGGTGCCTAAGACGCGTTTACCTGCTCGTGTTGGATTCATTTCAAAAGTTGCAAAATTTCACGGAACTTGACGCGAAAGTTAAGTCCCGTAAACCTATGTCTGTGTGGACAAGGCCTTCCATTCATAAGAAATGAACGAAAAAATTATGAAAGAACAAACATAAATGTGGTTTAATAATTTTAACTTCCGCCGCTGCGCCGCGCCGCGCTGATCGCACTGTGTTTGGCGCAATGCGTGAAGTATTCCTGCAGTCTTGTAGGCGCTATGCGTTTCACGCCAACCGCTCCTGACCGCACTGTGTTTGACGCGATGCGTGAAGTATTCATGCAGTCTTGTAGGTTCTAATATGTGTTACATGTCGATAGTGCGGTCGCTGCGGTCAGCAGCGGGCAGCGTGAAACACATAGCGCCTACAAGACTGCATGAATACTTCACGCATTGCGTCCAACGCAGTGCGTGCAGCAGCGGTCGGCCCGAAACGCATCGCGTACGTAAAACTGTAGGAATACTTCACGCATTGCGCCAAACACAGCGCGATCAGCGCGGCGGCAGAAGTTAAAATTACTAAACCACATTTATGTTTGTTCTTTCATAATTTTTTGGTTCATTTTTTATAAATGGAGGGCCTTGTCCATACAGAGATAGGTTTACGGAACTTAACTTTCGCGCCAAGTTCCGTGAACTTTTGCTAGTAGTGTTGACAGGGCTTTCGCAAAAAATGTGACCAACACGAGTAAACGCGTCTTTTACGCCTCTCCCCCTCCGGCTCGTTCTTTTGATGGTTTTTATTGATGTTTCAAAACGAATGAGAAGGGGGCGGCAAAATATACAGGCGGCCCATGGGCGGCAAGTAAGTAAATCCGGCCCTGTTTGGAGTCCCCAAATGAAATGGCAGCCCTGTCAATGTATTTGCTCCCTATCTTTGCATGGTGAGTTTGTTTTGATATACAGCTGGACTCTCAGGGTAGGGCGGGATATCTCCTCCATTTTGGCCTCACTTTAAGAGCTTTTCTTGAGCTTGGGGGATGATTTCAGAGAAAACCAGTGGCACCATCGTGTTTCTCGCGAACTTTTACATAAGAAACAACAGTCAAATCGCAAATCCCTCATACATGCAACATCTCCATTGGTTCCCATTTCCGATGACGGTCATTTCCGCATTGGCTCCCACTTCCGAAGATCGTATTGGTTCCCGTGTCCGAATTAGTTCCCATCTGTAAATTCGTAATTCAAAATTTTTTATTCAAAATTGCAACACGGTTCGCTCAAGTGCTAGTATTTCCCTTCCCATTCTGACAGGCTTAGGACTGTCTACCAGCAAGGTAGGCATGGTTAAAAATGTTGGGAAAAAAAGTTTCCGCCGCGAGGACTGTGCGCCGGACGGCCTTCCCTGGAGACGGATTCATTCTTATACCGATGCGGAAGGGGTTTTAGGAACTCCCGCGCAAAATCCCTTTTCGCAGGCAGATTACACCGGTGAAGAGGAAGATTTGAATAATACCTCTTCTTGGCACCTTGGCTCCTCGTTTTCGGGAATCAGATTTAGGTATTTCTCCGGACGAAAACAGTTATCACCGACTCGACTTGAGCCTTGAATTCGCTTGATCGTAGTGAAAATAAAGGCTCATGCCGAGGTATTAACTGTGTTTTCAAGTCACTTTTCGTATCCTCTCGCTGGTGCCGTGAAGTAATGCGTGATACCTATGCGCATCGCTATGCAACTGAGTTATAAGTTGCAGCGAGAAATTGATACTGACTGTTGCCGGCTTGACGGTAAGTATAAGTGGAGTCCCTTTATGTACTGGTTACACGCTCAAATTTCTGCCAAATTCCGATCAAAATGATGAACAAGATGGCGGTCGAGAGTTATCTAGATTAATGAGTAAAATGAATTAAAACAGCGTGTTGATTAAAGGATGAAATAAGCACGGTTGTGTGGAAATCAGATGACGGATGAGCCCCACAGTTACATCATCTACCATAAATTTTTTGCAGGCCGCAGAAATTTGATGGTAGATGGTGCGCACCAGTCACCAATTGATCGGAAATTGATGGGAATTTGAGCGTGTAACCAGCACATTATAGAGAGGGTTGAAACAACGCGGCTCATGGATGTCACAAACGGGAATGAAGATTACACAAATCGGACGTTTTTTGTAATCTTTGATCAACCCATTCCCGAATTCCTACCTCCGTCCCCTCTCTCATTCCACTTGTTCCTTGCCGCACTCCCAACTCCCCGGTCCATTCCGGTTTATAATCTTTGCAATTGAGAGTTTGCATGCAAATTTTTTATTGCTTCATCTGAAAGTGCTTAAAGAGCTGATTTCACAGTTTTTTACAAAACAATTTCTGATATGGGAAATAGTATGAAAATAGATTTATTAGTGAGAAAATGCACCGTCTAGTGACGTCATCTGGCGGCATTTCCCATAAACACATGTATTTTAGCAGGTTAGATCATTTTGGCATATATCTTCTCCAATAATTGTTCAATTCATGAACCAAAGGTATCCTCGTGCTCAGGGCCGGATTAAGGGGGTGGCCACATGGGCCGCGGCCCATGGTGGCAAATCTAGGGGGCGGCAAATTTTGCAATTTTTTTAAATGTAGGTATAAAAAAAAATCGAATTTAGAAAAAAAAATTACAAACGAGAAAAGGCTAAAAAATCTCTCATTTCCTGAGAGTAAAGTAATTTCTAATTTTTGTCGTCTTTCAGTGATACAAGAGACAGCACCTTTAATTAGTCGAGTTAAGAGAGAAACCAAACATACAATTTGGCCTGGAACGGCGCGAATTAGGGAGAAATGATGACGAGGACTTGAGATGAAAAGGAGAAGCTCTCGGCGCGGCAATCGGCATGTAACACATATTAGCGCCTACAAGACTGCACGAATACTTCACCAAACACACACAACACAGTGCAGTTATTGTGGTCAGCGTGAAACGCATAGCGCCTACGAGACTGCGTGAATACTTCACGCATTGCGCCAAACACGGTGCGGTCGGCGCGGCGGCGGAAGTTAAAATCATTAAACCAAATGTTGTGTTTGTTCTTTCATAAGTTTTTCTTTAGATAGGTTTACGAAACTTGACTTTCGTGCAAAGTTCCGTGACCTTTTGCTAGTAATGTTGACAGGGCTTTCCCAAAAAATGTGTTCAACACGAGTAAACGCGTCTTATGCACCCCTCCCCCACTGGCACGTTCACTTGATGGTTTTTATTGATGTTTCAAAACGAATGAGAAGGGCGCGGCAAAATACAGGTGGCCCATGGGCGGCAAGTAGGAATATCCGGCCCTACTCGTGCTAAGTTGACTTGGTAGTTTCCACTTAAGCACGAAATTTATCAAATTTCAGACATCTGCAAATTCTCTTTTGCTGAAAGTGTAATCTTTATTCCCGTTTGTGACACTGTGACGGCCTAAACTATACGGGAACCAAATAAGAAATGGATTCGCATAGTCTTTACTTTCAGCATAAAGGAACTCTAAGTATAAGAGCTTCGACGACAGACGTAATTTTTTCCTCCCCTTCCCCACTTCCCCCTTCGGAGGGGGTCAAAGGAGGAAGAACGAGATATCGATTAACAAAGTGCGAGACCACGTATCTCCATTGCGGTGTTTCAAAATTAAGGAGCAACAGGCCAAATTCATAGCTTGAAATGTATGCAGAAAATTCTGCTAACAGAGAAGAAAAATCAAGGAAGATTTTAAGACATTACGTTGACTACTTTTCTGTTTGTGAGTACAATAAGCTAAACTGGGCCCTGAAAAAAGTTACGACCCTGGAACTTTTCTTACCATCTCCAGATGGGTTTCAGACATCGATTGCATTTTGCAAAAAGGAGCCAGCAGAATTGCAATGATGCTAAGATTGTGCATTTTCATCCTTTGCGATGAAATTACCGAACCCATGAAAAAATATGAAATTTACAGGGCAATTTTTGCCTTAAATTTACAGTTTTTAGCAAGTAAAATAGAGACTGTTTATAGATAATCAAGTTTTTCTTCCACGACAAAAGAAGTTGCTCAATCTTAGCAACATTGCAATGCTCCTGGTTCCTTTTTGCAAAATGCAATCCACATTATTTTCACACTTCCGTGCTAAGGAAAAACGCCGTATGAAGCTTCAGGCGTTGCCAAATTTCCTTTGATAAAACACAAATTTCCCGGTAACCTTTTGATTATTTTCCTTCCATTTTTTCAGATGATTTTGTTCGCAATTTCACCTAAAGTCCCTGAAAATTTCAAGGAAAAATATTCATATCTTTCCTCAAAAATAAACATTTTATTTAAGGAAATTTGGCAACTCTCGAATGTTCATACGGCGTTCTTCCTTAGCACAGCAGCACAGCTCCAGAGCGACTTACTGCCCTTACACGCTTTATTTTTTGAATAAGCACGAGGTTATAGGTTCCACCGTATTTTTTTGCTTTGAGAAAGGGTCGACCTTTTTATTTCTTCGCGCAAATGCAGAGTAAATATGCTCAAACGTGAAGTACCGCGGTGAGTTTGCTCTTCAAGTGTTTTTTTAACCGCTGTTTGTGCAGCAGTTCTTTTGCACGGATCGATTTTGAGACTTTAAAAGACTGAAAGAATTTGTAGACGATGTATGCTTATTTTTCGCAATATGAATCGAAACTCTATAACTAACATATATCTCTTCACTTTTTTTAGACTTTTTGTCCTTATACCGTAAAAAAATAAACAATTAATTTAGACCATATAAACTCAAGGATACTCAGCTCTCTCTACTTCTCCTCAATTTTTGACGGCAATGTTCTTGAAATTTATGAATGTTTCGACAAAAAAAAGAATGTTCATGAAAATTTTAAACTTTATTTTCCTTGAGGTTAAGTTCTCATTCAGAGTCGACGATAAGGATAAGAAGTCTTAAAGAGTGAAAAGTCATTCGAACCAACACCAACCACGTGTTTTTGCGGAAGAAATGATTTACATAAACAAAGCGAAGGTGAAACTACCAAACCACGCACATAGTTTTGAAACGTTGCAGCTTTCCTCTAGTGTATTTTATTTTTTTGTAGTATACTGCTGGCCGTGCTAAGGATAAACGTCGTATGAACATTCGGACGTTGCCACGTCTCTCTGTCTGGAATATTCGTTCAGAAAGAAAGATATTCGTATTTTTGTTTGAGATTTTCTCATAGTGTATTGGGAGAAAAATATCGACAAATTTTCGTGAAAAATCTTATTTTATCGAGGAAATTTGGCAATGTCTACAGGCGCATACTGCGTTTTTCCTAAGCACGGCAGTAGGTACAGCTGATCATCGTTTTTCAACAAAATTTTGCGAGATTTTTCTTCTCAGAACAGAACGAAAATCTCTGTTTACCTTTCTTTCTTTTGCATCAGAGATTTCAGATCAAATTGCGTACAAAATTCTCTGAAAAACTGGAGGAGAAACATTCACAAATTTGTCCGAATTCGTGATTTGTCAGAGGAAATTTGGCAACTTCTGAAGGCTCATATGACGTACTTCCTTAGTGCGGCAGAATTGGAGTCTGCGCATTCTATGTCACTCGATAAGTTACGGAAACATTTTCTATATTCAAACGTGAACACAATACGAGGTGAACTTATTCGCTAACGACCTGAACAGAGGGTTTACTCAGGTAACTCGACTCTAATTAAATTCGCGTCAAGTCCTCCGAAACAGATGCATTGAAAAGCTGGCTAGAGACGTTGCGATTTAATGGATCGTACCTCGCCTCTGTATAAACAATTTCCGGGATAAAAGCGAATTGACCACCAGATGAGGTGCATAAAACGAGCATAAACTGCATGTTCTAACATCGAGATTTCAAGTAGAACACGCTGAACACATTCGAACAAATTTAAACTAACAGGAGGTAAACTTATGTTTTTTTTCCCGAGGGAGTATTTGGATCGCAGTTAGTAAAAAGGATCCGGCGCGATTACAGGGTTGTAAAAATGTTGCATCTTTATAATTATCTAAAAAATCTCCCATTATACAGCGGTGCTAAGAAAAAACGCCGTATGAACATTCGAGAGTTGCCAAATTTCCTTCGGTAAAATGTGTATTTTTGAGGAAAGTTATGAATATTTTCCCTTTGAAATGTTTGGAAACTTCGGTTGATATTGTGAAAAAAAAATATGTGAAAAATTGGAAGAAAAATATCGATAAATTTTCCAGAGAATTCGTGATTTACCAAAGGAAATTTGGCAACGCCTGAAGAGTCATACGGCGTTCTTCCTTAGCACGGCAGTATAGCAAACAACTTTGGCTTTCCACCAAAAAATTGGTAATTTGTAAGGAAAATAATTGTGTGAATGTTTATACTGTGCACACATTGACTTACAATGACGGCTCCCAGCCGTCATCGCAGCGCTGGGCCAGCTCTGAAATGACGGCTCAGAGCCGTCCGCTGATTGTTTGCGTTATTTCGGCAATTCTCCGGTAGATTGCGTTCTCATCAATGTTTATATGAGTAGTGTGGCCACCCTATGACTTATTGTGTACGGTAATTTCTTGTTTTGTTACGGTATTTTCATATTACTGTGCGTTTGCACATGAAATAACCTCAAAATTTTCTGATTTTCGCTGATCATGCGATTTTTGCGATTTTGACAGCTATAAACCACATAAAAAAATCATTGTGTTCAAAGTTTTCACCATTTTTCTCAAACGTTGTATTGTGAATGCTTATATTGTCAATTTTCACCCTTTGAGAAATAATTTCTGGATTATTTTGAAGTGTTCAAAGTTGCTGATTTTCGCCAAATTAAATCGTAATTCCTGGCCCGGCAGGGTCAAATTAAATCATAAGTCAATGGGTTAAGTATTTATAAAAGAGAGGTAGAAATTGCACGAATTTGAAAACACTGTAACCGCGCCGGTTCCTTTTTGTTAAATGCGGTCAATTTGTATAACAACACCATTATCTACTTTTATAAGCGAGTTATACCCAAGAAAACACATCACCTTCTGAAAATTATGTATACGGAAAACAAAAGAGGTAGGGGTTGTTGGATTATATGGACAAATAATTACGGTAGTAACTCAATAAATCAGGTCACTAACCCAAATGTTGCAGTATTAAAGTAATTAATTGGAAATGCCCTTATCATCCAATGGCCAACGAATCGGGCTAGTGCTACAATTTTAGGGGACAAACACTTTTTCATGTGTATCTAAAAAAATGTCGATTTTTACTGTTTTTCCAATTTCAAAATTTCTGCGATAGCTTAAGAACCAAAGGCTTCTTGGATAAAACTACCCTGGTAAAAATTGGCAGTAGAATCTTTGTTCCGAAATACCATAAACCTACAGCAGACTGTAAGATTTCCAATAGCTTCTATAGCCGGCAACACAATTTCTTATAGCCTTTTATAGCTGATGGCGATTAAGCAACAGCCTGACGATAAAGTGTATGCTATCCGTTACTAATTACGGATGCTAGGACTTAGTGAGTTTTTGGACCAACGCTCTCTTTTTAGGCCGCAGTATCTTGATTTATTTTGCGAGGGAAGCTCCGTACTTTTGAAGGATGCCTGCCATTCCTAATATGTTGGAGCGCCTTCAATTTCGTACGATATTGTGCAATACCTCTGGTGTGAAATAATTGCTTCAAGCGCCGTGGTACGCTGCGGCGCAGCGCGGCGGGCGGGCAGCCAGCGCGAAGCGCGCATTGGCGCCTACAAACCTAACAGGGATACTTCACGCATTGCGCAAAGCGTGAAGTATCCCTGTTAGGTTTGTAGGCGCCAGTGCGCCGCCGCTCCGCTTTGTGTTAGGCTCTAATATTTAATCTCGTGGAGTCAGCGTTGTTCAACTCATGACTTTGAAATGTTTGCACACTCTGTATGGATTAATGTCATTTTCATTGATGAAAACAAATATGTAGTAAAGGAAAATATAATGTGCGTTTTGTAAATATTGTGGTGATTCCTTACAAACTTGCGGATTTACAAAGCACACGAATTTCTACACAATTTCTTATAGCCTTTTATAGCCGATGGCGAAAAAGCAACAGCCAGGCGATAAAGTGTAAAGCCCGGCGACAGGAACTATAGCCCGGCTGTTTAATTTTTTATCGCTTTGTGTAGCCCGGCCGTATGATTTTCTCCACTTTCTACAGCCAGCTATATAATTTTCTATCGCCTTCTTCAGTCGGCTATAAGAACTCCTATGGTATTTTGAAACGCAGCTCCTATCGCCAATTTTTACCAGGGTAGGCACTGCGACCTAATTTTAATCTAGTTTACTATTAATTATTTGTCTTGATGTGCCGGAACATTCCTGAAAACTGTATGAGTGTTGCAAACAGGAAGCAAAAGAAAATTTGAGTGACCCCTTCCCTTTTATTTTAACTCTCACTTTAGAATTTGGGGATTTTTATTACGACCCACGCCTAACGCAATCACAGCAAGAGATTTTGCGCTTTGAACAATTTCTTTAATGACGTCATCCACCGTGGTAGCTGTGACATCTTTGGTTCTTCCACCTAGCTTATATTTTGTCAGGGAGACACTCATTTTAACTGGTTACTCGATGTGAAACTGGAGGCTAGGAAGAAACGAAGAGTGTCACTAACGCTGTGGATGACGTCATAAGTCGAATTTTTCAAAGCGCGATATCTCGGTTAATATTCAACGTAGAAAGTTGCACTTGCACTGGAAAAAAATACACATTGGATCTAGAGTCCAGACTCTTGAAAACATTGACAAGAAAAAGGAATCTTGATTCAATCAGATTTAAGCTTAAATCAAAAGGAAATCCGCTCAAATTAAGAGGCTTGGTTCTTAATTTAAGCTAGATTCTGATGGAACCAAGAGTAATTTTTCTTGTCGATGTTTTCAAGAGTCTGGACTCTAGCTTCAAAGTTTTTTTTTCCAGTGGACCCATTTTCGAACTGTACATCCTCCTGTACTTTTCCTTAACATCCCTCTCCTCTCCGCACCACGAACTCATCACAAGCGCCGATAAAAGACGAAGAGAATACACAAATGTAATTTCATTGCTCCAGGTCCTCTAATAGCTCGCCACATCAAACATCATAACTCCCGCCGTTTAAAACGACACATCTACATCGTAATCCCATCGTTGCGTACGAGGTTTGGTTCAACCCGCCACGCTTGGCAAACAAACTCACGGCGGCGCCCCGGAGAGCACTCCCTACACGCGTACACGCGTGTACAAGAAGATGCCTATCCGCGGGTTCGCAGGCGCCCGGCGTGGCCCGGTCTAAAAATAGCCCAAGATTTTATCATCGCGGGATCTATTTTAAATAGCTCGCAAAGAGTAGTGTTCGGCCTTATTGTCAAAGTGCAGAGCCGACAGATAAGAGCTCGTGAATTCGCGGAGAGTGGAGTTCGCACTGATGTTCTGTTTGTGGTGTCGCAATCGACCGAGTTGGAGCAGTTCCCACGCGGATGGAGGTGTTGGGCTTGGCCGACAGGCAAGGTGAATCCTCTTTGTTTTAAGCACGGTTTTGTGTCGATCACGCTGTCGTTGGAGATAAAATGTGTCTAGAGGTACCGCAGTTACTTCCTATATTAGAATCGTTATTTCCACGATCAATAGGCACATTTTCGCGAGTGGATTTGGTCCAAGTTCTTAACTTACTGCCAACCTTCGTTACAACAAAACTGAATTCCCTCCTGGCAACGGTGCGGTTACAACACTTGGGTTTTCATCAGAGTCCCTTTATACTGAGAGTCAAGACAATGTGAATCCATTTCTGATTGGTTCCCGTATTTTAGGCCTCCACAGTGTCACAAACGGGAATAAAGATTACATTTTCACCGATTGCAAAGCTTATAATCTGGAATAGACCAGGGAATTACGGCTTCGGCAAGGAACAAACGGAATGAGAGAAGGAACGGAGAAAGGAATTTAAGAATGGGCCGATCAAAGATTACGAAAAACGTTCAATTTCTGTAATCTTTATTCCCGTTTGTGACTCAATGAGGGGGTGTTGTCTTGGCTCTCTGTATAAAGGGACTCTAGTTTTCATGACCACCACATTCAAAATTCTCGACCCACCTCCCGAGGAGGTTGAAAAGTGGATGGGTATAAACGTTGGCTAAAATCCATCAAGCTCCTGGGAGTAGTTCTTGACAGCATCAGAATGTTTTTCTCCTTTGGTTTGCAACCCTGCCGATCCGGTTGAAAAAGTTGACCAAAGCCACTCGCGAAAATTTGCCTAATGCTTTTTTCTGTTCGGTAAATGTTGATCGATGAATGAGGTTTAAGGTGATCCGATGGACACCATAATTTGTGTCAGAACGGTATGCGATACATCGCATCAATTGGTTCCATTTTTTCAGCTACTCGTCATTTTTCTCCAATTTTGAGATCGCAATTCTGTTGTCAGGAGACTAAAGCACTCACTTACCAATTTTAAAAAAGAAATTCAACGTAAAAAAGGCGTGGTTTTTTTAGAGAGAAAATATCGCATTCGAGTGCAGTTCCGATATCAGTATCGAATGCGATCTTTTTCTCTCCGAAAAAAACCATGCCTTTATTACGTTGAATTTCTTTGCTAAAATTGGTAAGTGAGTGCTTTAGTCTCCTGACAACAGAATTGCGATCTCAAAATTGGAGAAAAATGACTAGTAGCTGAAAAAATGGAACCAATTGTTGCGATATATCGCATGCCGTTCTGACACAAAATATGGCGTCCATCGAATCACCTTAAAGACATTTTTTGTTGACAGAGGTTTAATTTTCGCGGGTGGATTTGGTTAAGTTTCGACCTACTGCCAACCTCTGTTACACTGAACGAAATGTCCTCCCGGCAACGGTGCGCCCAGAACATTATTTTAATTTTCATGCTGGCAGCAATGATGACCATATCGAAAATTCGAACGAAAAATGGATGGATGTAAACGCTGACCGACTTCATCGAACGACTGATCTTAGCTCTTGACTTCAGTAGAGCATTTTCGCCTTTGAGTTGTAGCTATGCCGATCTGGTCAACAAAGATTGAATCCACTCATGAAATCTCGCCTAAACTGGGGCTCCGATACTTAATGGCACGGTGTTGCTTTCTCGTAAAAACGCATTTTTTTTTTTTTTTTTTTTTTTTTTTAAAGTGAATATTTTCTTTGAGGCTCGATGTGGCAAATTCATATCAATTTTTTCTTTCTTGATAGAATGATCACCAAAATTTTGGAATTTTTAGGAAAACAAAAGGGGATCAACGTAATTATGAACTCTATGACATAAAGTTTATTCACACCGTGGAGGATTAATCATGCTTAATTAGGACGAGTTACAACCGCACCTCAATTCGTTCCAGCGCCTCTGATTGGTCAGCGGTGCGATTTGAATTCATCGATGGATGTTGCATTTCCGTGTGAAAAGGCTACATAAAATTCGATCTCTGGACCCGGTCTCGTGGAACGGTTTCATTAACTATCCGATTCATTATTCATCAACCATTAGAAGGCCGTTTGTCATTCTTCTTTCAGTTGTACGGTTTATTGCTAATCGATGAGCAACGTTAAAACATATTGGCGAAACCTTCTACCTTTATGTACGCGTAGTTTGGTTTTGGTCGTTGGAACCAAACGTATGGTGGGTAGGAACACCATCATCGGGGTATCATGATCATTCGTTGAAAACAAAATATTGTGAAAGGCGCTAAAGTATATTATGCTGGAAGAAAATAGAAACTCAAGTTCTCAAGAATAATGGAAGAACTAAGATCCTTCTTCCTCTCTGTACTATGCTAATTTTATCGAGGTAACACTGGCAACGCGGTAAGCAACTTGTTCTTAAATGATCTATTACCGAGCACTAGTCAGTTTGAATTTTGTAATTAGGATGAAAAGACTTTCGAACTTGATTCGCGTTTGAACTCATTCACTAAGGTTTTCCTTAATTTGTCTCATAATTTCCCATGAGTCGCGGATGTTACGCCCCATAAAACTTCACGGCACTGAAAGAGTACAACTTCAAAAAACCATTAAAATTATAAAATATCGTTCCTACCTCCATTCCAAAGCTACAAAATTAACTTACACATTTTTTTTTCAAATGAAAATAACAGCATAGGTACTATTTTTATCCGAACTTTCGCTGATGTAAGACGATAATCTGGAAAAAACCTTTAACAGTTTTAATGAAAAACGCCCAGTAGGTACCGAGAAAAAAATTAAAATCGTGAAAAGATATTTTGCAACGTTGTAATGCGGTTACGTTTCTTTGTCTAGGATACGACGATTTATGTATAATTATTTTACTTACCATGGTTAAAAAATTGCCTTTTACCAGTGAGCAAGGAGAGTGAATTTCTGGGACTGGTCCCATAAACTTTCATTGTACATAATTATTTGATATAAAATACAATACATCAAGAATCGACGGTGAAATTACCAGACCACGTATCTCGGTTTGTGCCGTTGCATACTTTCTCTCATACTTCATTTTTTAAATGGGAAACATGGCAACGATGATTCTTGAAAACCTCCGTGATTTTTCCTCTCAGTGCAAACAAAATTCAGTGAAAATTTCAAGGAATGATATTGATTTGTCTTCCTTCAAAAAAATAAAGTAAGAGCGGTGAAAAACCGCAAACGAGATAGTGGTTTGGTATAGTTTCACCGTCGAAATACAATACAAATATTATTTCAATTATCTTCAGTAGTCATACTTTTGAAGATTGCTGATGTTGAGGCCCTGAAAATGTTTTTATTATTTGGTTTCTGCTAGTTTGCTTTTACCAAAATGTTCCAGTTCCGTAACCTCTCCGTTAGGGTCAGGAGTAAAGGTGCTTCATTGTATACCTCTTTACTAAACTTCGAATCAAGTTCGCCTTACGAGGGCAATAGAGCGAAATCGCTAAAGTTTTGCACACTTTCCCGCTCACGGGAAGAACTTTCTTGCAAAGCTGCCAATCTTTAGAGCAAAATTTCCCTTTTTTCATTGCTGGAGAGTGAAAAAGTGGGCCTATTTTTCACATTCAAACCTTAGATTTTGGATGGATTAAATTTTGAAAGAGGTCGACCTAACTTCTTTCATACGTGGTAGAAAAAAAATTTGTGAAATAACCGTAATTAGTAAAATTTAATGAAAGGTCGAGACGGTCCTTAAAAATCTCTCCACTCCACTAAATTTTGTATTTTCCTAAGGTTTTTTACTCTTTTTTGGATTCGATTATGATATATATTCAAATTTTCTTTTATGAATTGATCGTTTTAATCTAAAATTCACTCCTTCCTCACTAAAAATCTTGCTCTTTCCACAACTTTTCATGAACATAAAATCTGAGATAGATCCTGCAGACTTGTTGAAACAAACTTTGTGCAATACTTCCGCATTTCATCAAAATTAAAGGTCGGCATGAATCTTAGACAATTCAATATTTGAGCGAGTTTTACCTTATTTCATGTTTTCCCGCCATTTTATGGATTTACTTTGGTAATATCCATTCGTGAATTTTTTCGTAAATAGATGGTTAATAATCCAAAATGGATTCTTTCCCAAAGTGAGTCACCCTTCACCCGCTCTCTCGGTAAAATTATCAATTTTCAGGAAACCACTAAAACAACACTGCGACTTTACGACAAATTGGGAGTACGGATCTGCGACTCATTTTTAAATTGATTCTTCATTCTATCAGTATTTTTCCCCTCCCCACTTAGATCTTTTACAAGGATCCGAGCTCATGGAATAAATTTCTTCTCGCCCTTCAGTTCGGCAACCTGGAGCGGGGGTAGCCCTAAAGTTTGCACAGTGCCCATTTTCTGTGATTCAAATTATTCCAAGCTCAGTTGCCAAAAAGCTTTGAGAACTAGGCTCTCAGTTATTTCACAAAAAAATCGACAAAATACACTCTATCTATCGATGTCTTTTGAGAGACTTGATTAAAGTAATCAAATTGTACAAGGCTCTGGAAAAAAACAACCTTATGAATTTACGGATGTCTCTACGATAAAGGCAACAGCAGCGTTGCCAGCCAAATTTTCAAATCAGATCCTGCGTTTCCGCGGAAAAACGCTCTGGGGCAAAAAGTTGCAGTATCTGGAAATCTGGTGTCCGGAATATGGCAGCTTGGAATTTTCATAAAACTACGTCCGTTGATGTAGAAAATCCCTACTACCATAATACCGCCCTTCGGTTTGTAAGTTCTGGTACAGCACGCATTTCTGTTGCAGTATCAATAAATTAACGTTAAGTTATGCACTATTTAAGGTACCTTTCGATGGCTAAAGAACATATCGACGGTGTAAGTCGGCAATCACATATCTCGTTTGCGGTGTCTTAAAATCTCCGCCTCCATGTTATTTTTTTAAAGGAGAACAAATTGACATCATTCTTTGAAGTTTCTGCAGAATTTTCTTCGCACCGAGAAGAAAATTCACGGCAGTTTTAAAGAATTACCGTTGCGTTGTTTTCCGCTTAAAAAATAAAGTATGACAGGAAGTCTGCGACGTCGCAAACCGAGTTATGTGATAGCCGACTTACACCGTTGATATCGCCTATCTGCAAACTGACGATTTTGCGAGACATAAAAGAAACTTCGCAATTTTTTTGATTTTGTGGTTAGATTTGCAATTTTTTTCATACATTACAGCGTCTCTAAAAAGCTCCCATGCGGAATTGGAATAAACTAAGAATATCAGCTTGCGTATTTAATACTGAAGTATGCGGCAAAGTCGCTAACTCATTTTTACCAAAATTGTCAGTTAGGCGCACCGAAAAAAAAGGTGCTGATTTAACACTCCGGATGTAAAAAAGTGTGCGACAACTAACGAAACCCTGAATTAACCTCTACAGCGGTTATTTCAGCAATTTCAAGATGTAAAACTAACTGCTGTGGCAGTTAATTCAGTGTTTTGCGAGTTGTCGCACACTTTTTTACATCCAGAATGTTAAATCAGCATCCTTCTTTTTTCGGTGCGGTTTTGTCCCCCGGACCTCGTTTCAGGATAGAAAGAGACCTCGAAAAATGTCCCAAAATGGCCAATTTGGTAAATTCGGTCGACGATTGTCCCCGAGGAATGTGAAAATAAGGATGCTGAGAAAAGGAGCGACCCCCTCCTCCCTTTTTAACCTTTAGTCCCTTTCAATTTAATCCTTCAATGGACCACTAGACAAGGTACGAATTTAAGCAATCTGATACATGTTTCCTAACCAGAATTTTACGTAGAACACGATTTGCACAACGAAAATTACTGAAACCAACTCCTAACTACGATATTAACGTTTTTATTTCACATTAGTTACGAGGAATTTGAACTGCCCGCTCATAAGAAACTCAAAGCTCTACGTGAGTCAAATTGCGCACTACAAAGGTTTCAGCAAGCTCCTCAATCGAGCAATGTTCATTTCCCACCATGTGTTGTTCAAACTATCAGCAATTTTCTTGCTATAGCTGAGCCAAAGCGTCAAGATTGAGGTTGCCAGATTTTTATATCGCAGAGACTGTCATGATAACGTTTAGAGCGCGATGTGAATCACGCAGACCATTGAGTTTTCATGAGCGGGTGGTTTGAATTCACCCATCAGGAATCATTAAATATCTTTGTAAGGAGTTGAATTCGGTAATTTTTGTTGTGCGCATCGGGGAATTTTAGTTTAAAACATGTATCAGAATGCTGAAATTCGTACCTTGCCTTGTGGTCCATTCACATCTTCAACGTGGGTGCACGGTTGCACAACCCTGGAGCCGCGGGGTGTTGGGTACCGGACGAGAGGGTGGTTTTTGTTCAGGGGGTTGGATTTTAATAGCCAGCCCGACTCGGGCAGGTAATTACTCCTCGCAATTAGTCGACCTGTTCACAAGCAGGGTTGTCTCAGAACAGAAATCTCTCCGGATTTCGTAGCTGGTATCGATGAATTCGATGAGGCTAGTTCAACAAACTGTTCCGCTCTGCAGTGCCACCGTTCATGCCCGCCAAAAGTTCCGGGACTCGGAACTTTTTTGTTCCAATTTCTCCCATTCCATGACCGTCAAAAGTTCCGGGATTCTCTTCAGATTTTTTCAAAAGTTCCGGAAAATGCAAAAGATCCGGGAAAAAGTCAGGAAAATCTCAACAATGCTGAAATGTGGAACGAATTCCGGAAAATGGGAGCACTACCGCTCTGAGCCTCACAAAAGAATGGCATAAAAACACGAAACTTATGAATGATATACAAGGGTTCAAATTGAAAAATACATTAGAAATTCACAAGCCGTCGCTGCGTCCCAGTCGTCGCCACTGACGTCACTGGCGCTTTACAATTCCCATTCATTCCTACGGCTCTCAACTAACGAGCACAGTCCTTCTTTCTCACTCGTTTCTCCTTCCTTTTGGCATAAATCCGCCCATCTAATATTGCGGATTTGCAGGGGTGCAGAAAGTTCCTCGGCCTACACAATTTTGAGCAACCAGGGATGTAGCCTACGCACTATTACATTACGCGGTCACAGTAATTTTTTTAAAATATAATGCGGTCGCAATATTTTTCTTCAAATTCGATGTCTCCGCAATCATTTTCTCAAAAATTCAATACTTCTACAATACCTTTCTCCAGAATTCAACAAATTACTAACCAAAAAAAAAAAAAAAAAAAAAAAACCTACACAATTTTTCCATTTTTCCGCAGCCTACACATTGGTCGAGCGACCGATCGGTCGCTGATTCGGGAACATTCTGCACCCCTGCCGATATGTATATTTTTGTGCGACGAGGGTATGCAATAGTATTGCCATTGGTGTGTTGCGTGTTGCGGGTGATGGCTGCGCAGGGGTGATGGGGCTCTCACTGAAAGCGCAGGGTTATCACTTGTGTGGCGAATGAAGCAGTAAAAAGAAATTGCAAAAATTTTGATACAACATTACTGATTTGTATATTTTTGTCTAATGAGCGTATGGAATAGTATTGACATTGGTGTGTTGCGTGTTGCAGGTGATGACTGCGCTCGGGGTGGGGGCCAGTGCCGCGTGTACCGGCGCCGGTGGCTCATGCTGGTGCTGTTCTCGCTCTGCTCGGCCTGCAACGCCGCCCACTGGATCCAGTACTCCATCATCACCAACGTCGTCATCCAGTACTACGGAGTCTCCGCCATGGCCGTCAACTGGACCTCCATGATTTTCATGGCCGTCTACGTCCCCCTCGTCTTTCCCGCCTCCTGGCTCCTCGAGAAAAGGGTGAGTCAACAGAGATTCTCCACACTGGGGAAAAAAAACACATCGGATCTAAAGTCCAGACTCTCAGAAACATCGAAAAGAAAAAGTACTCTTGATTCAATCATAATCTAGCTTAAATCAAAAACCAAGCATCTGAATTTAAAGCTACGGAACCTTAGGCGCGTCTGGACGCCGGCGGAAAATGCTGCTACCGAGTCGAGGGCGAGAAGACGCTCACATTTTGGAGCACGGCACCTTAGGAGCGGAATCCGTGGATTTTTTCCGCTCTGTCCGCCGTCAATTTCTCGAATTTTCGTTGATCGGACAGTATGCTCTGGGCCGCGAAAATGGCTGTACGCGCTTTTTTTTAGGAGGGTGTGGATTCGATCGACAAAAATCGACCGAAAAATAAAAACGTGAATCGATCGACACCAATCGATGGACAAATTACTAAAAAACGGGTGTCGATTCGATCGACAAAAAATGTGGATCGATAGACGAGAAATGATTGACAATTAAAAGGAAAACCGGTATCTAGTCAATCGACATGAATCGATCGAAAAACCAAAACGTGAACCAATCGACGTAATTCGATCGATTCACAACTTGGTCGATCGATTCACGGGTTTGTCGATCAACTCACAGGTTTGTCGATCGACTCATAGGTTTGTCGATCGATTCACAGGTTTGTCGATAGACTCACAGGTTTGTCGATCTATCCACGGGTTTTGTCGATTGATTCACGGGTGGGTCGGTCGATCCACGGCTCTTGTCGATCGATTCACGGAATTTTCGATCGATTCGCGGCTTTTGTCGATCAATTCACGGCCTTTGTGATCGATTCGTGGGTTTGTCGAACAAAACACATTCAAAAATCGGTAGGAAAGGCAGCGGACTGAGCGGAATTTCTCGGCGTCTTCGCTCCGATCTGTTCGCGACAGATCGGAGCGTCCTCGATCGGCGTTTTCCGCAGCGTCTCTTCGCCGCTAAGGTGCCGTCCCCCGCGCAACCCTAGTAGCATGATTCACTTTCCCCTTCCTAACAAACGTATAAGGAATTAATACCGGTTATATAAGCACCATTTTAACTAAAGTTTATGTATCGTGTATATAAGTTTTATATAAAATGCCCATGAAAATAATTATTCATATTTTCAGAAGATAACGTTTATATAAAATTCATATAATTGAGGAAGGGTTTTTATAAATTTTCTTTATACGCATAGTATCCTTTTGCTTAATTTGCTTAATATAACTGTTATATAAATGACCTGAATGACTTTAACGTAAACCTATCTCATTTTCATGAATGATGATGATGATCTCATTTCAATGAACACCCTCGACTCTCAGACTGCGTGGGATAGGTATTATTAGAGGTATTAGTGGCTCCGAGACGAGTTAAAAGGGGATATTTCGGCACACAATCCGAGGAGCCCTGTTACCTCAGTTGGTAGCGTGTCTGGCTCATAACCCTGCCCAGTTAGACAGCAATATTTTAAAAATATTTTAAAAATATTGAAATTTAATATATTTTTAAAATGTTTTTCATGTATTTTTAAAATATTTTCAAAAATACTTTTGAAATACAATCAATGAATATTTTTAAAACATTTTAAAAATATATTAAAAATATAAAAAATTAAAATTTTTAAAATAATATTTTATAATATTTTTAAAGTATATCATAATTATTTTTGTTAATATTTTAAACATATTATTAAATATTATTTTAAAAATTTTAATTTTTTTTAAAATGTTTAAATTAATATTATAAAAATTTAAAAGAAAAAAGGAAATGAAAATAATAATAAATAAATAACATAAATACATCGACATAAATTCAAACTAGAAAAAGGCCCAAATAATTAAAACTGGAAAAAGACGCAATTATAAAGTTAAAAAAAATAGAGAGAGAGAGAGTTAAAAAAATGAGAGTTAAAAAAAAATAGAGAGAGTTAGAAAAAATGATAGTTAAAAAACATGATAGTTAAAAAAAAGAGAGAGCTAAAAAAATGACAGAGAGTTAAAAAAAATGAAAATGAAAAAATTACATCATTAAATAAAAAACAATAGATAAATAAATAATAAATAATAAAGTCTGGTAAAATATCATAAGAATCCGTCAATAAACAAACATATTACGGACTCAGAGGCCTGCGATAGTTAAGAGATTGAATTTAGGGGCCCATCCATATCAAGCCTGGCTGGTCTGGTGGTAAAGTACTGGACTTCGGATTGCAACTCCATCCCGAGGTGTGGGTTCTAATCCCGACTAGGACGCCGCGGATTTAAGGTAAGTCACAACTCTACGATGATCCACCACCTGGTAGTATCGCATATGAAAACTTGCACACTTCATAACTAGAGTGCGCTACCAGCCAGGAAGAATAATGAAAATTCATTTTATACACTGTTTGAATTTGGTTATATAACTTTTATACTAAGGGTCACATAAAAAGCGTATTGATAATGTAAACTTTTAACTAAAAAACTTTACATCCATTACATAAACAATGAATATTCTTTAGCTTGTGGTTATTTACGGTTTATACTTTTAAAAACAAATTTTTTATATAACTCTGCTACTAGGGAAAAATCATTAGACAGATTTATCGGCGTCTGGACGCCGCGTCCAGACGCGCCTAAGGTTCCGTACCTTAAGCGGAATCCGTTTTGATTCAATCGAAAATCCGACTGAATCAAGAGTATTTTTCCTTGTCAATGTTTTCAAGAGTCTGGACTCTAGATCTAATGTGTTTTTATTTCTAGTGCAAAAGGATGTATTTATGCTAAAAGGAACTATGTGCAAGTGGAAAGACTGGGTGTACTTGTGGTGAGCTGGATAAAAAAACAATGTAAAAGTGCATATCGACGGTGTTAGTCGGCAATCACATAATCCGTTTGCGGTGTCTGAAAATCTCTGACTCTATCTTATTTTTTTGAAGCAGAACAAATTGACATCAACCCTTGAAGTTTTTGCAGAATTTTTTTCGCACATAGAAGGAAAATCACGGCAGTTTTAAAGAATTGTCGTTGAGTAGTTTTCCGTTTAAAAAATAAAGTATGACAGGAAGTCTGCGACGTCGCAAAGCGAGTTATGTGATTGCCGACTTACACCGTCGATATAGTTCCTTTTGAGAAAATGTGACAAATTCGCTCCCAATTTCCAAATTTTTAAGCGTTAAAAAGTCAGTATGAACTTTCTGTTCACCATAAGGATCCATGTGTATATTCGAAACTTGAAACATGCATTTCTCAACAGCAAAAACTGCACTTATGCGCCTTGTCCTCCAAGCCCCTCAAATCATAGCTCCTCTGACGTAAGGGCGTATCTCTATTTCCGAATGAGCCCTAGAAAGCATTAATTTATATGCAAGACAGGGATAACTAGGAAATTGAGATACGCCCATACGTCAGAGAGGCGACAAAATATACAATTTTAGAAAATTTTGTCATAAATAATTACCAAATTGCTGGGCGATAAAATCGCGATTGTACCGCGATGAAATCGAGGATAATCGCTCAGATGTTGACGATCCTAGCGATTTTATCGCCGATAAAATAGCTAAATATATCGAGATTTTTCCGCTGAAAAACGCTACTCGGGATGCTCTTCCTTTCATTCTCTCTATAGACCGTATTCGATAGTGGTTCGATGTACTGTTTGGTTCAAAACAGTAGAAAATAACCTCAAACTAATCTATTAGGATTTAAGTTGGAAAAGCTAAAAAATGAGAAAATTCCTAACAATTTCACTTTGCATTGGCATTTGGTACTCAAAAGGATAAAACATCTGTTACAAAAGACCCGTTCACACTCCGATTTCTAAATTGACTTCTGAGGCTTTGCTTATGTTTTTAACCAATCGATATCGATACAATCTCACCTGTATGATATATCGAATACAATCTATTGATCTCAGGACCCTCCGGCTGCTATGACCCCCTCGCGATCGAATTTCAGTCTCAATTTCACCTTCAATTACAATATCGCGGACTAATTTCACTTTGTTCGGTTAAGTACTTCTAAGCCTCGATAGTCGTGCCGTTAAATCTGGCCGCATCCTTTCATGGCTGCAAAGTCGTCTGAGGTTTAAAGCCCTTTCCTCTGCTCTAGACGACCGAGATAGGGGCTGCGAGGAGGGGTGTTTCGAGTTTACGTTTAAGGATAGTTGAGTAACTTCCAGCTTACAAGTTTAAGCCGCCCCGCTATGGGAAAATGTAGGGAGGTAAAAGTTTTATGGGCCTATTCCACGCTTCTTATAGATATAGCGGGGTTGGCCGGGTGGGATGGATATCGGGTGGCTAGCGTGGAATTTAAGGATTAAGGGGTTGCCACCCTAAATCACCATTATTTCTTTTCTTGCCGCTCCACCTACTTCTCATCCTTCACTGAATTTTTTTTTTCTTGAGATATTATTTTGACTTGGAGCGTTGTTCTTGTCGACAAAATGTAGTTCTTCCTTAAAAAAACAAAACCTAAAGTCAGTTTTTTAGTTAATGAAACGTTGTTTTGTTAAAGTTTTTTTTAACTTAAATTTAACGATAGCAAAACAACGTTTCTCTAACTCCTAAAAATTGACTTTAAGTTGTCTCCGCAAGGATTTTACTAAAAATAAAAACCAAAGTTGGACGTATTTCTATCAAACGGTCCTAAGCGCCATAGGGTGAGGAAGGTAGAGGGGGGCTTGGATTCCGCCGCCAATCCAAGCCCCTATTCCGTCCTATAGTCGCAATGCTTTTCCACGGCGCTTAGGTCCGTTTGACAGAACGCGCTGTCCGGGATTCTAAATTCTTCAAAAGGAACTCAAATTGGCGCTTAGTTCCGTTGGATAGAAATACGTCCATTTTATCAACAAGAAACGACGCTCTAAGTCAAAATAATATCTCAAGAAATTTTTTTTCAGTGTTCTTCATATTCTTTATCTTTTCCTTCTTCTTTTTTATCTTATCCTTCGTGAAAAAAAATTCTGTTGTCTCCCTAAAAATTGTAATTATTAATTTCCGGAGGCGAACTGCGGGGCTAGGAGGACAAGGCGCATACTTGCAGTTTTTGAAAAATTGAGACATTAATGACTCAAGGAAAATTAGTCTTGATGCGTACTCTGTGAGAAATTCACTCTCAAATTCTAATTTCTAAGCATCAAAAAGTCAGTTTAAACTTTCTCTCCGCCTTAAGGATCCATGTAATTTCGAAGTACGAAGTATTACCGAGTACGTACATCCCTGAGTACCCGCGTAATTTTACTCCAGTCAAGTCAAGCCACTGGATAAAAAAAAAAACAAAAAAACAAAAAAAAAACAAAAAAAAACAAAAAATCCACCCATGGACATTTTCTGCCGTGCTAAGGAAAAACGTCGTATGAACATTCGAAAGTTGCGAAATTTCTCTTGATAAACCATGTATTTTTGACGATATTCATGCACATTTTTCTTTGAAATTTTCAGATATTCCAGATAAAATTGCGTACAAAATTGTCTGAAAATTTTGGGAAAACATTTCACAATTTTCCCAGTAAATTCAGGTTTTATCGAAGGAAACTCGGCAACGTCTGAAGGTTCATACGGCGTTTTTCCTTAGCACAACAGATTACGTATAAAATTTCTTCAGGATTTGAACGGGATCGAAAAAAAATTGGCAAGCACGCGGTTAACTCATCCATCCCGGCCGATTTTCACGAGCATTCCTGGAACATAAGTTACTCCACTAACTTCTGGTGGTTTATGGCGGAATAAGCGAGCTCGGGCGGGGGGTGGGGGGGGCTGAAAAAAATTGCCCGGGGACTTTTATTCTCGTTACGACGCTTTAAAAGAGTGAGAAGTTCGTCTACAAGTCGTTTGGACGTCATTTTAACACCCGCGGATCGTTTTTAAAATGTTCGACTTAATGGGCGAATTACGGACTCGGAAAATCGTCATTTTTCCAGTGATTCAACCTCACGCGGTCTATTCTACCGTGACGGAAGAATCGCCGTATGAACCTTAACGCGTTGCCGCACCTTCTTCCATAAAAAAACAAAATTCGCTGGGAAAATTGCGCGTAGTTTTCTTCTTTCTTGACGATTTTGTTCAAAGCCAGTGTTCGAAACTCACCTTTGAGTTTTAGGAGCCAGTGGCGCATCAAGCCCGATTTTTAGGCGCCATTGAAGATTAATTAGGGGCCAAATTGACTTTTTGCCTATATATTACGGCGCATTTAGTGAAAAGTTAGACGCAAGATGTTTTCGTAACAGAACTAGTAGGTAGCTGTAACTTGGAGAAGACAAAAGCACTAAGAATGAAATCGTGAAGAATAGAAAAAGCAAGCTTTCACTGACAGTGCTGAAAATTCTGAGTTTTTTCAATTCAAAAAGTTTTGTTTTTCTTTCTTTGCGTGACCTCCTGTGAAAATCCAGATTTTTAGGGGCCACGTTGCCGGAGAGCCTTCATTTTTTAGGCGCCATGGCCGATTTTTTAGGCGCATTTGGCGCGTTGGCGCCTGTGAGTTTCGAATACTGGTACCGGGGCAAGGAAATCATGCATCTTTGAACTATATTTTGCAATACGGAACTGCAATTTTTAGGTCACCCGTGAAAGCACTTAAGTGCATAGGAAAACTAATGGTGAATACGTTGTTTCTAAATTCTGTCAAAAAAAGCCAGTAAAAGCTAGACATTGTAGGTCCTAACTGCAAAATAAAATCAATTTAAGGACTTGAAAATGGGTGATTTTCCTCGCATAAAGTATAAAATAAGACAAATTTGCAACGCAAAATTCAGGGTTTCTTGTACTGTTGCGTCAAACCGTATCGCTCTTTTCAGGGTTTCTAGTTTCATCGTCAACATCCTGTTCATCAGATGGACTGCATTTTGCAATTTGGAGCTATGAATTCTGGCTCATCTGAAAAAACACTTATGTGCATAGGGAAACTAATGGCACATACGTTGTTTTTAAACCGGGCGAGAATAAATTTATAGTTCCAACTTGCAAAATGCAGTCCAAATGAAGGCTCAAAGAATATGGGTTGAAGAAGTGTGACGCTCTCACCTCAGATTCATTCTCCATATAAACGCTCCGATTTTCCAATTTTTCGAAAATTTTTCGCAGTCGGTAGGATTCGAACCTACGCTCCCAGAGGGAATCTGATTTCTAGTCAGACGCCTTAACCACTCGGCCACGACTGCTGAGTGAAAGTGTTGCAGGCTTCGTTTTATTATAACACCGAATGCACGGACACAGCACACTCACTCTCGGTCCGACTATAAGCAAAAAACGTGACCTACTAACAACCTCGCCGCGACACACCGCAAACCGCACGACAAACCGCAGCGTTGCAGGTTGCAGCAATGTCAGGGGCACAAGCTCCGCAATGCCCATGTCTGAATACTGAAACCGAGATTCTCGCTATACCACGTTGCGGACCAGTGGCGTGGCGTGCTTTGCGATATATCGATTGATACGCCACTCAAACCTATGAAAAAACATCGATTATCAGGGTGTTCGCAGCGAACACCTTAGTAATCGATTCTTTACCATAGCTTCAAATGGCGAGACATAATCGATCATTTACGGCACGCCACTGTAGCGGACATCCCGATAAGGTGATTTGATATGGACGTCATATTTTGTGTCAAAATGACATGCGATATATCGCATCGATTGGTTACATTTTTTCAGCTACTCGTCATTTTTCTCGAATTTTGAGCTCGCAATTTTGTCGTCAGGAGATTAAAGAATCCACTCACCAATTTTGACAAGCAAATTTGACGTAATATAGGCCTGGCTTTTTAAAGAGGAAGAATCGAGTGCAGTTCCGATATCGGTATCGAATGTGATATTTTTCCTTTAAAAAAACCACGCTTCTATTACGGTGAATTTGTTTGTCAGAATTGGTGAGTGAATTCTCTGGTATCCTGACAACGGAATTGCGATTTCAAAATTCGAGGAAAAGGACGAGTGGGTGAAACAAAGAACCAATCGATGCGATATATTACATGTTGCTCTGACACAAAATATGACGTCCATCGAATCACCTTAAAAGTCTCACAATAACAACGGTGAGGCTCATAGTGTCTTTCTTTTAATTTTCTTGTTTTGCCGGTTGAAAATGCGGGTGTGATTCCTGCGAAACGTCCGGGTTTCTTATTTTATTTTATATATTTCTTTTTATTATTTGCGGCCTAAGTCCCGTTTTAAGTTGTTTCTGTATTAGTGTTCAGATGAAATCAATGAAATGCTAAAACAGCAAGATTCATCTTAATTGTATAAAAACGAGACTTATGAGGAAGCCGTATGCGCAAAAAATGACGCAGTTTCAGGTAAGACAGCAGTAAGTGACAATATTCCTCCCGAGAGCCAATGAAAATAGTGCTTTCAAGTAAAGTTCCGCCCTTTTCTGCCAATTTCTAACATGAAAATGTGCTCGTTCTGTGTCCACAACGCAATCGCGAAAGCATGCAGAGGATATCACTTATGGCTGTCTTAGTGAAGTAACCAAAAACCTACCATGAAAATGAAAAAATACCGTTTTTACGTAATTGAAATAATATCAGTCGATTTTTAATCATCCAAACTACGTCTAGGAGTCTTTCGGACGATTAGTGGAAAGTTGACAAAGAACGGAGACTTCTTTCAATAAAATGATTTGCTTAGACGCTATAGTTAGCCTATTTTCTCAAAACTTCATATTTGCATTTACGGCTGTCTTCGACATTACGGCAGTTCTGACCCCAACAAAAAGTCCCCAGGTAAAGGCGGATCCAGCAATTTGGCAACATCAAATTTCCTCCATTTAAACCTATGCTAAATAATCGATTCTTGTCAGAGCAACTGGCCCCTCCAAGAATCGGTAGATTTCCACAGGTTTAAATTAAGAAAATCCAGTGTTGCCGTATGGAGAATTTGCAAGGGTCTGAAATTTGATGATTTTCGTGTTCAAGTTGAATCTACTGAGTGAACTGAACACGGAGATACCCTTGATTCATAAATTGAGCAATTATTAGAGGAGATATGACAATATCACCGATTCTGCTTTAATACATGTGTTTAAATGGAAACGCCGCCAGATGAGGTCATAAGGCGGCACATTTTCTCACTTTTAAATCAATTTTTCGCCAATTGCCCATGTCAGAAAAAAATTATGAAAAATACTGCGAACTCAGCCCATTAGGCACTTTCAGATGAAGTAATACAATCTTGTGTGTGCAAATTCTCAATTGCTGGATCCGCCAATGCCCTCGCCCTCAGTTCCTCCAAGGCTTCCATGGTCTCGGATTGTTACTTTCCATGTGTTTCTTCTTACAGGGTCTTCGGGTGTGCGTGACCCTGGGGACGTGCCTCCCCAGTTCCTGTTGTCGGCCTCCTATGGTGTAGTGATTGTAGCGATAGCTCTATAATCGGGAGGTCCCGGGTTCGATTCCCGGCCAGGCGACCCGAGTTTGATGGTCTTAAATAATGGTTGCCTGGGACTGGTTGTTAGGGGACGGAGGGTGGACGGGGCTGAAGCGCAGGATTAGCCCTTGTGGGCTATTTGAAGTGGGGGAAAAAAAAAGTTCCGGCAAGGTTTCCATGGTCTCGGATTGTAACTATCCATGTGTTTCTTTTTGAGGGGTCTTTGGGTGTGCGTGACCCTGGGGACGTTCCTCCCCAGTTCCGGCAAGGCTTCCATGGTCTCGGATTGTAACTTTCCATGTGTTTCTTCTTGCAGGGTTTTCGGGTGTGCGTGACCCTGGGGACGTTCCTCCCAAGATCCGCCACCTAGAGTACATAGAGTCGTAATGCAAATGGGAGAGCTGGCGCCATGTTCTGCTCGACGAATTCCGAGCCCGGTGTGCGCCGAGTTGGGGTCGCTTTTTCGATACATTTTCGGTCCAAAATGGCGGTGTGGAATACGTGGTAATTCCTATCTCCTTTGTTGTTGTTGTCATCGGATGGCCGGGTACCCGTGTATCGCAAACAATCGATTATGTATCGAAAAAGTGACCCGGCGTCACACAGGAGTCTCGGAATTCGGGACATGGAAAATGCTTAAAAGTGGCGCCAGATCTCCCACTGACATTACGAATCTATGTACTCTATGATCCGGCAAGGCTTCCATGGTCTCGGATTGTAACTTTCCATGTGTTTCTTCTTGCAGGGTCTTCGGGTGTGCGTGACCCTTGGGACGTTCCTGGTGGTGGTGGGCGCGTGGCTGAAGCTCCTGGCCGTCGGACGGGACGGGTTCCCGATCGCCTTCGCGGCGCAGACCGTCATCGGGGTCGCCCAGATGTTCACCCTCGGCGTCCCGGCCAAACTCGCCGCCGTCTGGTTCCCCCACCGCCAGGTCTCGACCGCCACCGCCATCGGCGTCTTCGGCAACCAAGTGAGTACCTCTTCAAGCCGCTATCTACAGGCTCGCACAAAACTCTCGCATCACCCCTCTACCAAAGTGCTTAGAGTACCTATATTGAGAGAGTATGGCCACTGGGCCCCGTGGAGAGGCTTAGGACCCAAAAATGGCGGTGCTTTGTTTTGGTTTTTGAGGATGGGAGGGGGGCGGTCATTGCCAATTTTTGACGGTTATCACCAACCGCACTTGCTGCCAACCTTACTACATCCAAGATAATTTTTCTCGAAAATTGCACACGATTAGCTGTAAAAATATGTAAAGAAGTCGCAATAGTGCATTTGGGTAAATTTCTCGTTACGATAAGCAAAGAAACCTACATTTTGAGTCATTTTGCATTACATTAACTTATGGCGTCCAACATTTTTGGGTCCTAAGGGCTCCATTCAGCCTAAGATGGCTGAGCCAATTAGAGGTGGTAACATCAGTGGTCATACTCTCTTAATATAGGTACTCTACACCCCTCTACCAAAGTGCCTATTCTTAAATGGACCGCTTTAAACAGGAAGGAACCAAGCCACATCAGCTAATGCCAAATTTAATTGGACGAATTAAGTTTTTACATGAAAACGGTTGGGCGGATTTTCGTGCAAATTTCAGTGAATTTTCCTCATAGTACGACGCAAATTCCCTAAAATTTTAAAGGAATAAAGATTTTCTCGTAAGAAATTGACTTGCCCAGTTGAATTTGGCAATGGCTGATGTGACTTGGTTCCTTTCTGTTAAACGCGGTCCAAATACTGTATGAACATTCGAGAGTTGCCAAATTTCCCTTTATGAAACGTTTATTTTCATGGGGAGTTATGCATATTATTCCTCGAAATTTTCAGATGTTTCAGATCAAAGTGTGAAACAAAAAAAAAGAAAAAAAAATCAACAAAAACAAATTAACAAAATTGCCTGAAAAATTGGAGTGAAAATATTGGCCAAAGCCCATAAGCGCAAATGTCCGAAATCAAGCGCCCAAAAGCGCAAAATTTTATAGCCCAAAAGTGCAGACGGAAGAATTTCTTAAGCCAAGAAATAATTTCAACCAACCGCAGATTACACCAGGCTGTTCATAAATTTTTTTCAAACCTAACTGGCAGATTTTCCCGTACCAACATTATCGTATGTGCATTCCTGTGTGAGTCCTACGCCAAACTTCGAGCATAACCCCTCTTGAATCGATTAAACGATGGATCGATTGATGTGCAATCGAAAGAACAGCTGAAAAGCGCAAATGATACGGTTTGCACTTTTGGGTTCTCAACTTCGGGGACCTGCGCTCATGAGCTTGATCGAAAATTTTCAGAATTTTCACACTATATTAATTTTTCATCGAAGGAAATATGACAAAGCTTGAAAGTGCATACGACGCTTTTTCCGAGCACGGCAGTATTGATACCGCAAATGTAGCAGTATAGGAAATGAATGAGGATCAGTTTTTTTCATAAAATGACTTTCAAACCAGTGGCGTGGCGTGCTTTGTGATATATCGATTGTTATGCCATTTAAACCTATGGAAAAGGATCGATAAAGAGGGTGTTCGCAACGAACACCTTAATAATCGATTCTTTACCATAGGTTTAAATGGCATAACAATCGATACATCGCAATTCACGCCATGCCACTGTTTCAAACCTGAACGGGTCAGCGTGTTTTGCAAACGAGCCACGAGATGAAAACATGGTAAACCCGCCGCTGCGCCGCACAGTGGATCGAGTCAATAGGAGAGGTCAGACAAACCTTTAAACGGTCACAACTCCGTTTATACAAAACTATTAGGTTCTAAAAGTGGTTCTATGGTTTCCTCGTGAAATTCCTGACCGGAGGCACCCCTTAAAATTTAAAATGTGACGAAATAAATACCAAAATTTGCAGTTTTAGTAAGAAATTTCACATTTATTTCCTCCTCTACCTCCGCATCCCACCAGTACGGTTTTCTGTTATCATTTTTTTGATCAGAAACCCCCAGGGCCTCCGCTGCCGCCGAGTGAACGCAATTCTTAATAAATTCATACCGCTCTTCCGTACTGCCATCGCACGCATCTCCTAACTTTTCATCCAGGCGCTTTGCGTACAGAGCCTTGACACTCGGGTGCTTTAGGCTATCGATGTTATACTGAACTTGATGTACGCGTTGTCGCTCCGGTTGTTGATTGTCGCTTTGATCGTTCTGCGACACACGAGCGGGAAAGGCTACATCCGCTCTGAGGAAATAGTGGTCACTACCGCAGGAGAGTCCTCTACATACCCTCACCTGCTGGATCTTCAGGTTTGTTACCTGTTTAACGAGCACGTAGTCAATGATGGATCTTAAGCCGCGGGTAGGTTGGACCCAAGTATATTTGTGAATATCCTTGTGTTGGTAGAACCCGTTCAATACTTTTAATTCCCTCTGCTCGCAAACGTCGATAATGCGGCTTCCGCGAAATAAATGTGAAAAGGAATAGGTATCATCAGTTTCTCTCTTCCCAAAAGTTGGATGATAAAATCATGTACAGACAGGCTCAAGCAAGAGTCCGTCGGGTAATCACTCGGAAGAAGAATGAGGCTTGGGAAGAAAGCTGTATGAAGATAAATACCTACCTTGGAGGCCGGAAAAGTACGGAAGGCTGGAAAGTGATCAAAGGGTTGCGACGGAATAAAATGCGCGACATCATATCTCCGATACCAATTGACAAGATGGAGGACTATTTTAAAGATTTATTAACGGAGAGGCGACCCGAGTTTCAAGGCGGAGTCATAAGCACTAAAGAAGATTCCAACGTGGAGATCCAGCTCCAAGATGTAGTGAAGGCTGTGAGGGAGTTGAAAACTCGCAGAGCTCCTGGACCTGGGGGTATACCGGCGGAGTTGATAAAATGTGGCACCGGTAAACTATTTGAACATCTGAGGAAACTCATGCAAGACTGTTTGCATGGTTCCGAAATACCAAAGGATTGGAAGGAATCTTGGATTACTCCCAGTCATAAGAAAGGTAGTAAGCAAGATTGCGACAACTACAGAGGTATATCGGTCACAGGAACCTTGAGCAAGGTCTACGGTAAAATTCTCAAGGCAAAGGTCGAAGAGGTTTGGAGCGGCCAGGAAGCCGAAGAACAGGCTGGTTTTAGAGCCGGTAGGTCTACCGTCGACCATTTGTTCACCATTACCCAGGTCATCGAGAAGAAAAGGGCGGTCAGCCAGGAGCTGCACTTGGTGTTTGTGGATCTTCAGAAAGCTTATGACAGCGTGCCGTTAGTGAAGCTTTGGGAAGCCTTGGAAAAAAGGGGTTTTAGCAAAGGACTTGTGGGGGCAATTAAATCATTTTATAACGGGACGATAGCAAAAATTAAATGTCGTGGAGAGTTGTCCGGAGGTTTTTTCGTCACAAAAGGGCTAAAACAAGGCTGTTGTTTGTCACCAACACTATTTAAGGTATACCTAGAGCACGTGTTAAAGGAATGGAAAAATAAGGTTGCGGGAATGGGCGTTCCACTCGTTGATGGGCAGACCCTTTATACTCTATGCTTTGCCGATGACCAGATCGTTGTAGCTCAAGATGAGGAAGATGCAGATTACATGACGCGGAAGTTGGTCGAAGAATATCGGAAATGGGGCATGGACGTTAGTGTGTCCAAGACAGAGAAGCTGGTCGTGGGAGCAGCGCATCAACGGCAAAGCATAGAGCTTGAGGATGGACGGCGCATCGAAGAGTGTGACGAGTATAAGTATCTCGGTGTTTGGCTCGATCAGGATGGAAGGATGGATAGAGCAATTAAGGACAGGATCATCCAGGGCAGGAGAGCCATCGCGATGCTGAACGGGGTGCTCTGGGATCAGAGCATCTCAAAGGCAAACAAGCACCGGATATATGACGCCATCGTTAAAAGTATCGTGCTCTATGGTAGTGAAGTGTGGCCTATGACGAAAAGAACGCAAGAAATGTTGAGGGCAACTGAAATGGATTTTTGGCGGCGATCTGCCGGCATTTCGAGACGGGACCGTGTCCGTAATGAGAGAATTCGCCAGGTGATGAAGGTTGAGAAAGATATCGTGCACGACGTCATGTCCAGGCAGTTATGCTGGTATGGACATGTGCAAAGAATGTCGGAGGAGAGGTTGCCCAAACAAGTTTTGGATTGGGTACCACCTGGGAAGAGGCGACGGGGACGTCCCGTAAAGGGTTGGCGGCAGGGCGTTGACGAAGAGATGTTGCGGTGTCAGTTGCCCGATAACCTCTGGGAAGACAGGCATATGTGGCGTTTGGGTGTCGTAGAACGCCAGAGTGCGTTATAAAGCGAATATATATATATATATATATATATATATATATATATATATATATATATATATATATATATATATATAAAGCTGCTGTTCCCACTCACTCTGCCCCCCCTAGATAAAAATTGGCCGAAGCGATTTCCTTTAAAATTGGTACACGCTTAGCTATTGTAATGAGGAGTTGATTAAAATTATTCCCATTCAAATCCGCTGCTTAGGACACCCGCAAGAGCGAAAAGTTGTTTCTCCATATAGTATTACATTGGAGATACGCGGTTGTTTACGCGCATCGTGCCGAACAGGTTCAATCCTGTTGCGTGACGTCACTGCCTTATAGACGAAATATAAGGTTTTAGGCGGTATTTTTCAACGGATTTTTGAGGAAATTGGTATGCGGGGGTATTTTTCAACGGGGATCTCGAATTTTTGGTCGGATTTTCAAAATCTCAAAATCCAAGATGGCGGCCGTAGCCTAAAATGCTAAGTCGGCTCCTGTTCGATCGATTTTCGTGAAACTCGGCATCCGGGGGTACTTTTCGACGGGAAACTCGAATTTTTGGTCAGATTTTCAAAATTTCAAAATCCAAGATGGCGGCGGTGGCCTAAAATGCTAAGTTGGCTCCTGTTCGATCGATTTTCGTGAAACTCGGTATCCGGGGGTACTTTTCGACGGGGATCTCGAATTTTTGGTCGGATTTTCAACATCTCAAAATCCAAGATGGCGGCCGTGGCCTAAAATGCTAAGTCGGCTCCTGTTCGATCGATTTTGTGAAACTCGGAGATCCAGGGTACTTTTCGACGGGGAACTCGAATTTTTGGTCAGATTTTCAAAATTTCAAAATCCAAGATGGCGGCCGTGGCCTAAAATGCTATATCGCTCCTGATATCGATCGATTTTCGTGAAACTCGGTATTAGGAGGTACTTTTCGACGGGGATCTCGAATTTTCGGTCGGATTTTCAAAATCTCAAAATCCAAGATGGCGGCCGTGGCCTAAAATGCTAAGTCAGCTCCTGTTTGATCGATTTTTGTGAAACTCGGAGATCTAGGGTACTTTTCGACGGGAAACTAGAATGTTTGGTCAGATTTTCAAAATTCAAAAATTCAAGATGGCGGCTGTGGTCTAAAATGCTACATCGCTTCCTGATATCGATCGATTTTTGTGAAACTCGGTATCAAGAGGTGTATTTCGACGGGAAATTAGAATTTTAGGTCCGATTTTCAAAATTCAAAAATCAAAAATGGCGATCGTGGTCTAAGTTGTTATCTCGGCTTCCGATCCATCGATTTTTGTGAAATTCGGTATTAGGAGGTGTATTTCGACGGAAAACTCGCATTTTTGGTCAGATTTTCAACATTTCCAAATCCAAGATGGCGGCCCCGCACGAAAACGCGGTCCGGACTCCTAGAACATCAATTTCTGTAAAACTTGGTGAAAAAGAAGATTAAGACATAGATGTTGTCTCCTCATCAATGTTAAAAAACTGTGCGGGGCGGTGGCGGCTCGCGGAGCGAGTCGCAAGTTCGTCGCGAAGCGCAGAACTGGGGTCCAGGGGCACTCCCCGGCTAGACGTGTCAGCTCGCAAAGCGAGCTAATCACGACTAGTATATATATAAATTTCACGTCCGACTATTTGACTCGATCCACTGTGCGCCTAAGGATTAGTCCTCTACTGCCGCGCTAAGGAAAAACGCCGTATGAGCCTTCAGGCGTTGACAAATTTGTCCGGGCAAATCACTAATTTTCAGGAAATGTTTCGAATATTGGTCTACCAATTTCTCAGACAATTTCGTTTGTCATTTGATCTAAAACTTCTGAAAATTTTAAGGATAAATATTCGTGATTTTCCTGAAAAATAAACATTTCATCGAAGGAAATTTGGCAACTCTCGAATGTTCATACGGCGTTCTTCCTTAACACGGCAGTCTACCTCACGAGACTCGAAGCAATAAATAAATACCGCGGGTTTTGCTCCGCGACACAGTCCGCGGTGTGGAAAACACCTCGTTTTTATGAATTGGATGTCACCGAGGGCGAGTGTAAGGTTCCGTCTGGTGCGCCGGATTGCCCGGCCTTTTGTAGCTTTGGATCCCGGGCGCGGCGGAAGATTAACGCAAAACGACCCCGGCAAATTAAATATCAGCCGACGATGCGAGAGGGTTCAGCAAATGGGTTGCCGGACGTCTGTGGGGTACCCCTTTTTAATCCTTGTGCGAGGTGTGCGGGAAAAAAATCGAGTTTCTTATAAAATTCGGCTAACCTATTTTAGACGAAATCACTGAAATAGCTAAAACAGCAAAATTCGTTTAAGTTTATGAGAACGGGACACATGAGAAAACCGCAACTGCGCAAAAAATGACGCAGTTTCAGACAAAACTGGCGTGAGTAGCGTTATTCCTTCAAATAGTCAATGATTACAGTGCTTTTAAGTAAAATGCCTCCTTTGTCTGCCAATTTTAACCTGGAAATGTGTTCGTGGTGTGTAACGCGACAACGAAAGCATGCAGAGGATAGAACTAACGGCTATCTTGTCTTACACTAGCCTAAAATGAAAAGGAAAACTACCCTTTTTACATATTACTGAAATAAAATTGGTCGATTTTTAATAATCTAACGATTTCTGAGAGTCTCGATATAATTGTGGCTATTAGACAAAAACGGAAGCTTCTTTTAATAGTATTTTCGGCTCAAACGCTGGTGAGCCAATTTTCTCAAAACTTCATTTCCGTACGTACGGTTCTCTTCCCTAAAATGACAGAATATTCCACTACCGCCGATTCGTACCGTGAAACACGAGTGGACGGAGTGCATCTCAAAAAAAGGTGTACACTCCAGCAGGCGCAGTGTAGGCAATTTGACGTACGTCTAACGGTGTAGTGTTTGAAGTATTTCGAGGATGTCGAAGGCGCTATATAAGGTGCGCGCGGACGAGCCTTTGATTTCCTGCGACAATTATTATCCGATAGTGCCGATTCACGGCAGATTTCATGGTATCCTCTTTCTGATACGATTTTTGCTACTTATCATCAACAGATTCCACTGTCCGACGCACAGCAACTTAAATAGCGGCAGTCTTCTTCGCGATTCAGGCTGTGCACTTGAGCCGAAGTTCAACCCTCCAAATTAACCAAAATGCACCACTCTGCCGTGCTAAGGAAAAACGACGTATGAACATTCGAGAGTTGCCAAATTTCCTTTCATAAAACATGTATTTTTGCCAACATTCATGCTTTTTCCCCCTTGAAATTTTCAGATATTTCAGATTAAATTGCGTACAAAATTGTCTGACATTTTTGGAAATTAATACACTGAAAAAAAAATCTCGGTGTATTTACTAAGAAAAGGGTAAAATTACCAAGAATTCAAGGTTCTATTTGATCCCAGTTTTTTCTTGGTAAAATTACCAGTTTTGGAATTGGTAATTTTACCGAGAAATCTCGGTCAAATTATTGAACTTTCTCGGTAATGTTACTGGACCTTGCTAAAAACGCCAATATTTTTTATCGACTGTGGTAGAATTACCGAGATAAAATGGAAAAGTTACCGGGGATTGATTACAAATAAAAGTGTTATTCTTACCTGAAAAAACAGTAAATATACCGGTTTTTAGGTAAGCTTACCAGTCTGTCTTGGTAAAATTACCAATAATGGGTAAAAAGTGAGATGGTAAAGGTACAAACGGACCTTGGTAAAAACACCGAGACTTTTTTTCAGTGTATTCACAATGTTCCCGGCAATTTCGGTTTTTATCGGAGGAAACTTGGCAATGTCTGAATGCTCCTACGGCGTTTTTCCTTACCACATTGGTACTGTAGTTTGCGTTTCGACCGAGGTTGTACTGAATTCCCATGTGCGAGAATTTCCGGCAACACCGCCCGCCCGCGGGAGGGTATGCAATTATGCAGAAAGGGATGAAAATATACGGGGCGTAAATGGCTCAATTGAACATAACTGGATATAAGGCGACTATCTCTATCGAGAGTACTCCAAAACCACCCAACTCCCTGAAGAACCATCTCGGGATACGTGCTTTCCTCTTGTCGATTGTGTAGATACATTGCTGTGGCGCAAAAGCGTCTGAATCGGGAGATTTCTTTCACTTTTCTCTTTTACACCCAGCACTTCGCTAATTGGATTATAGAGCGGCAATACCATTATCCCATGCGACTCTGTGTTCCTATCCCGTTCGCGGACACGGGAGTCTCGCGTGTTTTATTCGGACGTATTTTTGCTACAAGGAACTATGTGCTATAGGTTTACTAGAGTCCCTTTATACTGAAAGTCGAGACAATGTGAATTCGTTTCTGATTGGTTCCCGTATTTAAGGCCTTCACAGCGTCACAAACGGGAATAAAGATTACATTTTCACCGATTGCAAAGATTATAATCTGGAATGTACCAGGGAATGGAGATGTTGCATGTGTGAGGGATTTGCGATTTGACCATTGATTCTTATGTAAATGTTCGCGAGAAACACGATGGTGCCACTATTTCTCTGAAATCATCTCCCAAGCTCAAAAAAGTTCTCAAAGTGAGCCCAAAATGGAGGAGATATCCCGCCCTACCCTGAGAGTCCACATCTACATCAAAACAAACTCTTCATGCAAAGATAGGGAGCAAATACATTAGCAGGGTTGCCGTGTTTTCAGTTTTGGAGTCCCCAAATGAAGTGGCAGCCCTGTCAATGTATTTGCTCCCTATCTTTGCATGGAGAATTTGTTTTGATTTAGAGGTGGACTCTCAGGGTAGGGCGGGATATCCCCTCCATTTTGGCCTTGACTTGAGGGCTTTTTTTGAGTTTGGGAGATGATTTCAGAGAAAACCAGTTGCACCATTGTGTTTTTCGCGAACTTTCACATAAGAATTAATGGTCAAATCGCAAATCCTCCACACATGCAACATCTCCAAACGGGAAAGGAAAGGAATTGGAGAAAGGAATTTTAGAATGGGCGGATCAAAGATTACGAAAAACGTTCAATTTCTGTAATCTTTATTCCCGTTTGTGACTCCATGAGGGGGTGTTGTCTAGACTCTCAGTATAAAGGGACTCTAGGGTTTACATGCGACATCGTTCCTTTTAGCATAAACATGTCCATTCGAGAGGAAGCTCTACCGCCGTGCTAAGAAACCACGTATGAGCTTCCAAACGTTGCCGAAGTTCCTTCGATTAAATATGAATTTTCAAAACAAGGATCGCATTTTGCGCGTTATTTATACATAATTAAAATGAAAGGGAAAAAAATACTTCCTCTCTACCCTAGGGGAGCTCGAGAAAGTAAAAATCTAATGGTAAATTCGATGATCAAATTGAAATAAAAAATCAGATGATAAAATACCAAGATTACCAAGGAAGAGTAGAAATTTAAAGGAAACAGTTAAGTGAAAAATAGCGTAAGTACTGCGATTAAGTTAATGACCGTTATGGGTAAACGGTAAGTGCGATTGAACTCAAATTCTAACTGGATCTTTATTTAACCGAAATGGACGTTATTGCAAAATTCGAATGAGTTCTAGCGATTCTGACGAAAATTATCGTGAACGAAACGAGTGTGTAGATGGAAAGCAGGTAACTATTAAAGTGGGGATAATTAAAATGAAAAGTCTTGCCTTATACATGCTTGTTAATCGTTCATGTGTTTGCAGTATACATTGTGACAATGGGTCAGTTGCGCCAGTCACAGATTCGTCTTTTAATGCTGGATTCTTGTAAATTACCTAAAAATAATAAGATCTGTCCGAACTGCAACTCATTATTAACCGAGATATCACCCTTTAGTCGAGTTTTTGGCGTCATCCACCGCAGTAGTAACACCCTTGGTTTCTTCCACCTTGCTTTCATCCGAGTTTCACGTTGAGTAACCAGTGCTGACGTGTGCCTTTCTCACTGATAAAACCAAGGTGGAAGAAACTAAGGGTGTCACTACCGCGGTGAATAAAGTAAAAAACCCGACTTTCTAATGGGCGGAATCTCGGTTAAGAGACAGTTTGTAGTTACAAAAATCGCATCTCATGCAAAATAAATAATTATATTCGTAGAGGATTTGCGCGAAAAACGGGACCTCTTGCACTATGGGCCTGTTGCAAACTTTTGCTAGAGCAAAACTAAGAGTTGTTTCTTATAGATAATGCCTCAAAAATCACGATGAGCGCATCGGCAAACTCTGAAATGCACTCATAACTTCACAGTCTGCGTAAGAAATTTGCGGTTTTTTGAGCTTCCCGCTTCAAAAACGATACTACGGCACAGGTGAACATTTTGTAAGAGGAGTCGTTCCATCGTCGGCAATAATCATCATAGCCGACGCCAATCCGCCAAAACACGTTTGATGGGACGAGATAACACCTGAACTGGATTAGACCAGATAACAATCGGTGTGTTAACGTTCATATTTTCCACGCCCGAATTGATTGACCTTGAACTCTCCTTGAATTACGCGCGGAACTGCGTGCAAGCGTCGGCCATGATGAATATCGCCGACGATGGAGCGACTCCTCTAACAAAATGTTCACCTATGCCGTAGTATCGTTTTTGAAGCGGGAAGCTTAAAAAAACGCAAATTTCTTACGCAGATTGTGAAGTTATGAGTGCATTTCAGACTTTGCCGATGCGCTCATCGTGATTTTTGAGGCATTATCTATAAGAAACAACTCTCATTTTTGCTCTAGCAAAAGTTTGCAACAGGCCCATTGCCATGTAATAAAGGGACATGAATCAGCTCGAATAATCTTTCACCCAACTCGCACCACCATTTGCATCCACTGATTCAACAGATGAAATCACCCTTTTAAAACCGCAATTTCTCCGCTACTTTTGCACCTGTAGGGGAATGAAGTTTCTCAGCTGCCGTTTAAAAGCTCCAATACTGCCCTGCTAAGGAAAAACGCCGTATGAGCCATCAGACATTGCCAAGTTTCCTCCGATAAAAACCGAAATTACCGGAAAAATTGTGAATATTATAACTTCCAAAAATGTCCGACAACTTTGTGCGCAATTTAATCTGAAATATCTGCAAATTTCAAGGGAAAATAACCATGAATGTTGTCAAAAATACATGTTTTAAGAAGGGAAATTTGGCAACTCTCGAATGTTCATACGTCGTTTTTCGTAGCCTGGCAGAGTGGTGTATTTTGGTTAATTTGGAGGGTTGAACCTCGGCTCAAGTGCACAGCCTGAATCGCGAAGAAGACTGCCGCTATTTATCTCGCTGTGCGTCGGGCGGTGACATCTGTTGATAATAAGTAGCAAAAATCGCATCAGAAAGAGGATACCATGAAATCTGCCGTGAATCGGCATGATCAGATAATAATTTTCGCAAGAAATCAGAGGCTCGTCCGCGCGCACCTTATATAGCGCCTTCGACATCCTCGAAATACTTCAAACACTACACCGTTAGACGTACGTCAAATTGCCTACACTGCGCCTGCTGGAGTGTACACCTTGTTTTGAGATGCGCTCCGTCCACTCGCGTTTCACGGTACGAATCGGCGGTAGTGGAATATTCTGTCATTTTAGGGAAGAGAACCATACGTATAAAAATGAAGTTTTGAGAAAATTGGCTCACTAGCGTTTGAGCCGGAAACATTATTAAAAGAAGCCTCCGTTTTTTGTCTAATAGCCACAATTATCGAGACTCTTAGAAATCGTTAGATTATTAAAAATCGACCAATTTTATTTCTGTTATATGTAAAAAGGGTAGTTTCCCTTACAAAAATTTGGCAACTCTCGAATGCGCATACGGCGTTTTTCCTTAGCACGGCAGAATAGGGCGCAAAAATTCAAACCTCGACGATCGGCTGTTTCCGAGACACGGTGATCATCAGCTTGTACGTGATCAGCCAACTTAAATCGCGTTTATAAGTTTAGCTTACCGTAAAATTACGTTAAGAACTGGCAACAATGGTGAGAGTCTAATGAGAAGCAATAGCCGGGGAGCCACAAAGGCTCCAGTGGTGGTTATCGATTCTGTACATACATTGTGCATTGAAACATTTCAAAGGAGCTGGTGGCAGCATATGGAGAGCATGTTGCCAAGTTGCGCCCGTAACGTGGACTGCTTCGCGATAAATCGATTAATCTGTCGTTTAAACCTTTGAAAAAAGAAAATAAAAAAATTTAAAGAGACATAACTTCGCAAATAATACTTAAATAATTAACAAAAACTTACATTACAGCTCCATACATTTTAGCTGTAATATATGTTTTTGTTAATTAATGAAATATTATTTGCAAGGTTAAGGCTCCTTAAATGTATCTTACTTTATTTATATTTCGCCTTGCTCATCACAAACATAACAAAAGGAAAGAGGAGCCAAGACGCTGCGTTCATGATTATTTTACTTTCATAATTGTTTAGCCGAGGCCTTTCGGTCACACACAACCATCATCCAGGGCACAAATTAGAATAAGCCAAAACTACAATGGATGATGGTTGTGTGTGACCGAAAGGCCTCGGTTAAGCAATTTAATCAGTTAGTTCGAAGACACACCAACTCGGAAAAAAAAATTGTTCAGGAAACACCTGAAACTACGCCGCGGGCGAAGAAGTTAGTTTAAGAAAAACCTTTTTGGTGCCAAAGGACAAGTACTCAGAGACTTTGTAAAGCACCAAATTGAAATCGATACACCATGTTTGGTGACAGAGAATTAAGCGTTTAGAAATTTCCGAGTTGGTGCATATTCGTTCTCACCGCCGACTTTCAGAGACTGATTTTTCATAGTCTGCCCTGAAAAATGTATATTTTTCGACCTGAATAACGCTTGAATATTTATATAACTTGTTGGTACAAGATATACTGAACCGAAAACAGAAAACCGCAAAATCGGATGGTCACCCGTCTCTCTTGAAATGGCCAAAAATGGTATTTCCTATGAAATACTTCGATTTTTCCCTTTTCCCGTGGCTGTTTCGAGCACTTCCGATTGCAATTTCGAAATTTCCTTTTGCGTGCAGATGCTTCTATCCATAAGTGTTACTAAACCGTAGAAAAGTGAAAATCGAAAAAAACCCGAGTTGGTGTGTTTTCGAACTCACTGATTCAATTAATTGTCGCGGGCAATAAAAGGCTCACCCGCGCGGACCACGTATAGCGCCTACGACATCCTAGAGATACTTCAAACGCTACACCGTTACGCATAAATCCCGATGCGCAAATTGCCTACACTGCGCCTGCTGGAGTGTACACCATGTTATGAGGTCCACCCCGTCCACCCGCGTTCAACAGCACGAATCGCCAGTAGTGGAATACTCTGCGATTTTAGCGAAGAGAACCGTAGGTACAAAATTGAAGTTTTGAGAAATTGCCTCACTAGCGTCTATGAGGAAAATATTATCGAAAGAAGCCTCCGTTCTTCGTCAAATTACCACTAATCATCCGAAAGACTCCTAAAATTCGTTTGGATGATTGAAAATCGACTGATTTTATCTCAATTACATAAAAAGGGTTTTTTTTTTCATTTTCATGCTAGGTTACTGTTTAGCAATTTTTTAGATTACTGCAAGATTACTAGGTCAAGCCTTGATGATCGATTATTTACCATACTTTTAAATGGCAAAATATCGATGGCCAATGATCAAGCCTCGCCACTGCGTGTCGTGCTTAGAAATGAATCGATTAATCTGCCATCAACACTCATGAAAAAGGATTGATCGTTAGGATATTGTTGAAAATCGAATCGATGATAAAAGGGCGTGAGTCCGAAAATTTGTTAGTCATTCGTATTTGTACCGCGTTAAGCAGATAGGAACCAAGCCACATCAGCTAGTGCCAAATTTAATCGGCTAATCGGCTAATTAAATTATTTACATGAAAACAGTTGTGCGGATTTTCGTGCAAATTTCAGTGAAATTTTTCCATGGTACGAAGCAAATTCCTTAACATTTTCAAAGGGATCCGCACAAACGTTTTCTCGTAAAAAATTAAATTGCCCAGTTAAAATTGGCAATAGCTGATGTGGCTTGGTTCCTTTCTGTTAAACGCGGTCCATTTTATGATCCATTCGAGGAGGTGATCCTGTTCTGTGTCAGCATTTATTTTTATTTTTCGGACATCCGGAAGTTTATGTATTAATTTTACCAGGCTCTGGTATTGCTCTCATACGTCGAATACGCAGGACGGTAGGGCAAAAGGCTCATGAGTTTTTGGACTCAAGCCCTTTCAGTAGGCACCGATTCAATGATTTGCGATAAAACTAGCGCGGAAACATGGAGCGCCTTCAATGATTACGGAGATCTCCTCAGAGCAACTATTCGTACTTCGTGGCACGTACTTTGGCCTATTCGGTAAAATGAAGGGGCTCGCGTTATTTTCCATTTCTAGCACATTATCTTCCACTTTATTGTTGAATATCATTACTAATATAGAGTTTGGTGTCTCTGATAAAAGCAAAAGTTAAGATCAGGATCTTAATCGGGAGGGGGGGGGGGGGAAATTTTAGTTAAGAATTAGAATGTAGGTATATAGTAAAAAATTATGGGATTGCTTTATTCGTCCACAATTCACAAAACTCGGAGTGTGAAATCTATCATGGTAGAGTGGTAGATTCTTCAGTGTTTTAGCTGATCAGAGGGAATATTTGGATGTATTTTTGCTAAAAAGAATTATGTTACATGCAAATCCTTTGCACATATTTCTTTTTAGCATAAATACTTATATTTCTCCGTGCGTCTCTTAGCGCCACTGAGGTAACATGGAATCATGATTCTTCCTCGGAGAAAAGGAGGAGAGAGAGGTAAAAAAGAGGAGCAATAATTGCAAGAACACTACTTCCAAGCAGGCATTAAAATGGAATTATTTGCTTTTTCAAACATTGACATTTTCACTTTTGTGAGTACGATACAAGTGGCGATTGGCCATATCGGGTTCGCGTGAATTACCTCCCATTTCGAAGTTCATTGCATTCAAGATTCGATCACAATACTGCCGTGCTAAGGAAGAACGCCGTATGAACCTTTAGGCGTTGCCAAATTTCTTTTGGTTAATCACGGATTTTCTGGAGAATTTGTTAATATTTTTCCTCCAATTTTTCAGATAAATTTGTTCGCAATTTCACCTAAAGATCCTGAAAATTTCAAGGAAAAATATTCATAACTTCTTTCAAAAATAACTATTTTCTGAGAGGAAATTTGGCAACTCTCGATTGTTCATACGGCGTTTTTCCTTAGCACGGCAGAATACGGCCGTCAGTGACGAGGCGTAAATGATCGATTATCGAGATTTCCCCTTTTGAAGCTATGCTTAAGAATCGATTATAATCGATTCTAATAATTATTAAGGTGTTCGTTGCGAACACCCTTTTTATCGATCTTTTTCTATAGGTTATTTAAATGGCAGATGAATCAATTTATTGCAAAGCACGGCCAGTCCCCTGAATTTCTGCAGATTTTGACATTTTTGTAAGAGAACGAACTAACAGTTCCTCGTGAAATTTTATGTGCAGTTTTTCGATTGTTCAAATATAGTGACAGAAGCTTTCGAGCAGATATTTTGGTTAGTATTCAAGAAAATAAATCATGCCAGGAGATTTTGATACTTCTGCTATTGGAATAACAAAATGATGAATTTCATAAATGACGGTTAATGACTTCCATGCTAATTCGATGACGGTTTTAAAAATGAAAGAATAACGCTATTTTTTTAAAAAAAAAAATCCATCGAATTGTATCAAATTAACGATCAAGTTTATCACAGTGCGATGAGAAATCAAACTTTCATCGATTGTTAAACAATTTGGAAGAGTCACATAAAAAGGTGGTGTCGAACAGAGTGGCGTGGCATTTTTTGCGATGAATCGATTGATCTGCATTGGCGGATCCAGCAAATTGGCAACATTGTCTTTTCTTTATTTAAACCTATGGTAATGTATCGATCCTTTGAGGGGCCAGGTGCTCCAACAAGAATCGATTATTTAGCATAGGTTTAAATGGAGGAACTCCGATGTTGCCAAATTGCTGGATCCGCCTTTGTTGATCTGCCATTTAAACCTTTGAAAAAGGATCCATTATCAGGGTAAACCTCAACAGTCTATACTTTACCATAGCTTCAAATTGGGGAAATATCTATAATCGATCCTTCACGCTTCGTTATTGGTCAAACGAATACGGGATGGCAGGACCAATGAACAAGTAGATCAGGCATATTCTGAGGCAAAAAACAGCTCAAAAGAGGCTTTCAGCTTAACAAGCCTTACAATTTCTTTACCTATCGAAAATATATTCAGAATCAGTGGCGTGGCGTGTATTGCGATGTATCGATTGTTATGCCATTCAAACCTATGGAAAAGAATCGATTATTAAGGTGTTCGCTGCAAACACCCTGTTTATAGATCCTTTTTCATAGTTTTAAATGGCATAACAGTCGATTTATCGCAATTCACGCCACGCCACTATTCAGAATGTGAAAAATGGGCGAAAAACTCGTCTCCAACATTGAGTTCGACAAAAATTCAAGCCTCTTTTTCTCGGTGCAATCTTGACATGACCAGTGACGAGGCATGCTTTGCGATATATCGATTGATCTGCCGTTCAAACCTATGGAAAAGGATCGATATACAGGGTGTTCGTATCTAACACCTTAATCATCGATTCTTTTCCATAGCATTAAATGAGGAGATATCGATAATGGGTCACTCACGCGCCTCGCAGTTGGACGTGACTTGGTTATTTTCCGGTAAAAGCTGTTCACTTATTAGTCTGCCGTGCTAAGGAAGAACGTCGTATGAAAATTCGAGAGTTGCCAAATTTTCTTCAATAAAATGTTTATTTTTGAGGGAAAATATGAATATTTTTCCTTGAAATTTTCAGGGACTTCAGGTGAAATTGCGAATAAAATTATCTGAAAAATTGGAAGGAAAATATTCATAAGTTTACCAGGAAATCCGTGTATTTTATCGAAGGAAGTTTGGCAACGCCTGAGGGTTCATACGGCGTTCTTCCTTAGCACGGCAGCAGTGGACGCTGGCCATTAACGGCCAAAAAAAGCCATTGAGACTAATTGAGGGGCCTGGACGTCAAGACGCATAGGTACAGTTCTGCCTATTTCAAGAAATACGTGTTTAAAGTTTCAAAATTATGTAGAGCCTTTTGGCAGAAAAAAAGTTAAAACTCACCTTTGGTGCTTGAATATACGATTTTAGCGGTGAATTTTTCACAAAATATCTTTCAAGACTTTTAAATTTGAAATCATTAATGCCTTTTCAAAAAATTGCACCTGTGCGCTTAGTCTTCCAAGCCCCTCATTTGAGGTGATTTCAATTCTGCGCGCACCTTCGATTCCCCCCGTTACCTCATCCTTTCGGATGAACCAAGAACCTCGCGTGATATTGAGCTCTCCCAATTGTTTCCTGGGGGATAATCAAACTCATAAAAGCTGGAAACAACCCCAAAATCGATGTCCGCGACTCCGCACCCCTATTACCACGTGTGAAGGAGGAAAATCGCATGAGCCTCTGAGCGTTAACTTTCCTTGGAAATAATACAAATTTCCTACGAAACGTGAATATTGTTCCTTCGATATTTTAGAGGATGGATCATTAAGCTATGAACAAATTTTGACTTGCGAATACACTTTTCTGGAGGTAAATGATGCATAAAACTCAATGCACACATTCATGGTATACTTTCAGTGTATTACAAACACAAGGTTTAGTGACCTTTAGTGAGGGGCGGCAAATGGACTGCATGTTGCAATTTGGAACTATGAATTCTGGCCCGGTTTAACAACAACGTATGTGCCATTAGTTTCCCTATGCACATAAGTGTTTTTCCAGATGAGCCAAAATTTATGGTCAAACTGAAGCAGTTTCAAAATGAGCCAGTTTAAGGTTTAATCCGTCGTGTTTATAGCAAACAATTGAGATTATATGATTATCCCCCCCCCCCAAAAAAAAAAAAAAAAAAAAAAAAACTGCTAGCAATTTAGAGACATGCTTGCCTCGCGTAAAACCAAAGGATTGCAGTCAAACTGAAGCAGTTTTAAAATGAGCCAATTTTAGGATTTAACCCGTCGTGTTTACAGCGAACAATTGAGATTATATGATTATTCTCAGACAAATTAAAAAAAAAACTGCTAGCAATTTAGAGATATGCCTGCCTCGCGTAAAACCAAAGGATTGCAGTCAAACTGAAGCAGTTTTAAAATGAGCCATTTTACGATTTAACCCGTTGTGTTTCCAGCAAACAATTGAGATTATATGATTATTCTCAGACAAATTTAAAAAAAAATAAAAAAAAAAAAAACTTTTCGCCATTTAGAGATATGCCTGACTCACACAGATGCGACCGACTCATAAAATCCTCGCCAGGGGACGAGGGGACGACAAATCTGGGGCCTATCATTAAGAGCCAAACGAGCGTAAAAAGCATTTATTTTGATTAAAAGTGCTGGAGCTGGAACAGATGAAACGTCCAAACGAACCTGCTTAAATCCTCGTTTACACCTTTTCAAGCCTGACGGAGGGGCTCCAATTAACAGACTATTGCTTCGATGGGCGTCAACCCTTAATCCGTCCCTTCCCTCACTCCCTCCCTCTCGTCTATTGTTCCTTTTTATCGTCGGATGGCGTACAACTCTGCGTGATAAGGAAAAACGCGTATGACCTTCAGCGTTGCCAATTTCTCGTAAATCACAACTATGGGAAAATTGTGATATTTTCTGCCATTTTTACAGTGATTTGTTTGCAATTCAACTAAAGTTCCTGAAATTTCAAGGAAAATATCATAGCTTCCTAAAAAGAAACATTTATCGAGGAAATTGGCAATTCTCGAATGTCCATCGGCGTTTTCCTAGCACGGCAGTACAACTCTGCCGTGCGAAGGAAAAACGCCGTATGAGCCTTTAGACGTTGCGAGATTCCCTTCACGAGAAACCGACTTTGCTCGGAAAATTTTGAATATTTTCCCTTAAATTTTTTGGACAATTTTGTCAGCGATTTCATCCCAAATATCTGAAAATTTCAAGGAAAAATATGAATAACTTTCCTCAAAAATATATTCTTTATCTGGGGAAATTTGGCAACTCTCGAATGCTAATACGCTGTTTCTCCCTCGCACGGCTGAACTCTCCTTGGTCGATGAATTGGACAGTGTTTAGAGAAAGGGATCAGTGGCGTCGATATTTCCCCATTAGAAGCAGTGGTAAATAGTCGATTATTAAGGGGTTCGCTGCGAACACCCTGTTTATCGATACTTTTCCATGAGGTTTAAATGGCCGATCAATCGATATATCGCAAAGCACGCCACACCACTGAAAGGGAACCGACTCTCTCGGGCAAGAAGAGGTTTTCTTCTTAAAAGGTTGACGAATTTTATATTGAATCTCATAGAGATTTAGAGAGCCTTCTGAAAACGAACATTTTGAATTAGGCAGTGTTCTATGCATTCTATGTCAACCAAAATTCCGGGATTCGGAACTGGTTTTTTTTCAAATTCTCCCACTTCATGACCGTCAAGAGAGCCGGAATTCTTTTCAGATTTTTTCAAAAGTTCCGAGATAGTTCCGGAATACGCAAAAGATCCGAAATATTTTGGGAATTTCAAGAGTTCCGGGAAAAATTCAGGAAAATCTCAAACGTTCCGAAATTCGGTGGTAGGTCGGCTGTTTTTTTCATGTGATTGAGCCTAAATAAAAGACGATGGGTAGTACCCTTTTTCTAAACACTCCGAACATCTCGACTTGGATTTATTTTTTTTCCAACTTGAAATATGATGGACAAGTAAGTGAATTAGGAATGCGATCTCAAAATTCGAGCAAAATCACAAGTAGCTGAAAACATGAAACTAATCAATTCGATACATCGTACGTCGTTCTGGCATAAAATATGGCGTTCGTCGAATCACCTCAATCGCGAAGTAATCTATACGCAAGGAGCTGTTAAAGTTGCAACTGTGAATACAACTGTATGTATTTCTTCCTTTAAAGGGATGAAAATTTTGCTTTTAGGGATGTAAATTATACGGTCGGGCAGCCCCGCGCTTGAAGCAGACAAAGAGGCTGGTTGAGAAACGAAAGATTCCGGGAATCCCGCATCTCTTCCAAGATAAACGGGGGTAATTAATTTAATTGCAACATTTCCATGATTTGACGTACCTTCTGAGACGTCCCGAGGAGGTTGCCAATTTTCCTCGAAAAATATGTCATCAAACGGCCGCTGGAATGGACATAGGCGATTTTTCGTGCGATTTTGCAAACTTGTTAGAGGAGGTACCGAGTGGCATCTCAAGACTATTTCCATGAGCGAGGATTTTGGAGTCTTTCATTTTTCATTCATGCTAAGTTATCGCAAGAAATGTTGTGTGTTAAGGTGAACGTTCTCAAAGACATATTTCGGGTTGCGATACCGCAGATTACACAGAATAAATATTTCTTTAGAGGAATTATTATCATTTACTAATTTTTTTTACTTCCATTAATTTTGTAAGGGCGGGAGGGTACATAAAAAATGTGAGAGAGGAGTGAATTTTAGACATTGCAAACGTGCTCTTCTATGTTTTTCGAGCAATAGACCACTAGACAAGGTAAGACTTTAAGCAATCAAATACATGTTTCTTAACCAGAATTTCACATCGAACACGATTCGCACAACGAAAATTACTGAAACCAACTCCTAACGGAGATATCAACGTTTTTATTTCTCACTGGTTACGAGGAATTTGAACTGCACGCTCACAAGAAACTCAAAGCTCTACGTGAGTCAAATTGCGCACTACAACGGTTTCAGCAAGCTCCTCAATCGGGCAATGTTCATTTTCCACCACGTGTTGTTCAAACTATTAGCAATTTGCTACAGCTGAGCCAAAGCGTCAAGATTGAAGTTGCCAGATTTTTATGTCGCTGAGACTGTCATGGTATAACTTTTAACGCCCGATGTGAATCACGTAGAGCATTGAGTTTTCATGAGCGGGTGGTTTGAATTCACACATCAGGAAGCATTAAATATCTTCGTAAGGACTTAAGGAGTTAATTTTGGCAATTTTGATCGTGCGCATCGTGTTTTACGTGAAATTTCAGTTGCGAAACATGTATCAGAATGCTGAAATCCGTACCTTGTCTAGTGGTTCATTTCTCGTAAAACGAGAAATTATTTTAAAATCATGGTTTGAAAGCCAAACAAGTTTTCAAATGCCTCGCTCTAACATTACGACACGCTGTTCATGCTCACAGAGGGCCTTTGAAGTATGCTTCTGTTCAGATTGAAGAAAACTGTGGTAGGGGTTGCATCGCGTTGTATTAAAGGCAATTTTTGCGTACGAGCTGAAACCGCACATTCTGCACTGATTTTACTGATTAGGACACATAAAAGACTTGTGAAACTTTTGAAAAAAATCAGAAAAAGAACTATTAGCTATGAAAAACTAATACTGTCTGATTTCGTGAAAATATTTCTTGAAATAAAATTGTCCGGAAACAACGTTTCTTTTTTCAAGTCCCGGCTAGTCGTCACTTGATATAGTGTTCCTTGAAGTAAGGTGTCTCCGGAAACAATCCTCTACTTTTAAATCCCCTTTTGAAAATGCTATAAAAAGAAAGGCACGACTGTAATACTATAAAGAAACGATCCTCGTACTGCTTTTGGACGTGTTTGCTAAATTTTCAAGGAAACTCCAAGTAAACCTGTAAAAATATTATTTCATTGAAGCAACTTTTATAAGACGAGTTTTTTTACACATGAATTACATTTTGCAAGAAGGAACCACTATTTCTGACCCATTTTAGAAACAACATACATGCCATTGGTTTCCCTATGCAGATACGTGCTTTTATGAGAGAGCCAGAGAAAGTGGTCCCTTATTGCAAAATGTAATCCACATGATCTACCGGCATTTTTAACTCTCTTAAGGTTCTCTTTATCTATATGAAGTCACAAAGTGTACTGGAAGCCATCAAATGACTTTTGTTTATCACATGTTTTTGAACCGGATTTCCATCCTCTTCCATAATTTTTAGAAACTTCTCATTTAGTTTTAAAGACAGTGACTGCCAATATCTTTTTAAAGAGGAAAAAAAAGAGGAATGCTGAGAGGGAGCAACACACTTGAGCTAACAGCACCGTGCGTGTTCGCAATAGGAAATGATAAATAAGCCACGAATAATAAGTGGAAATGGAGATTGAATTACTTACGAAGCGAGGAGTAATTTGAAACGTTTTAAGCTTGGGGCTCGAATTTGGGGGTAGAAGAGGTAAATAAGTAAGCAACCCTGTTGGAGGATCTCCGAGAAACGATCGCGTATCACTTTCACTTACACGGTGCGTGAGGGGGTGCCATCCAATTCCCTCCCCCGATTCCCTCCCGAAACCGATTCCCTCCCCCGATTCCCTCCCAAGACCGATTCCCTCATGCGGCCGGAACCGATTTCCGATTCCCTCCCGGCTTTGAAGTAAATTGAAAATATGTTGCAACGTCGCAACAATTGATCAAGTAGTAAGACGAAATAATCAAGATCCAAAATAAACTCACCATTCCCAGATACACCTGATACCGCACATTTTCGGCCTCCCGTTATTACACCCCGACAAAGTGGGTGACTCATTCGTGAAGTTTTTCTTGTTCGCACATCCTGAATGTCCTCAAGTGACCAAATTCGTCAATTACCTACTTCAAACGTACATCGGTGAAGGAGCCCAGTTCCCCCCGAAAATGTGGGCTGAACGATCAGCTGATCCAGCGCGAACCACCAACTCGTGTGAGAGTTTTCACGCGCGGTACAACTCCTTTTATTACAAACCTCATCCCGATTTTCCGAGTTTCGTTGCCGTGCTGAAGAGAATTTTCCGCGACAGCAAAATTTCAATAAATTCCGCAAATCAGTCAGTAGCAAAACCCAGATCAAAAACTGCCAAAAAAATTGCTGCTCTCGAAAAAAACATATCCGAACTTCTCGAAAACTACAACAATGAAGCTTTGTTCCACTTCATTCGCACGGTGTCTCGTAGAAATTCGCCAAATGTTTTCTTGTGATATTATTTTTTTTTTTTTGGTCTTATTTTTTTTGACGCGACGAACTCTGTACACCCGTTTAAGGTACTTCATAGAAATTCGCCAAATGTTTTCTTGTGATAATTTTTTTTTTCTTTCGGTCTTATTTTTTTTGACGCGACGGACTCTGTACACCCGTTTAAGGTACTTCAAACTTCTACAACTTCTACCACCTACTCTTGTACTCTTACGAGAAATGGCGCTGTATCAGGTGTATCTGGGAATGGTGAGTTTATTTTGGATCTTGATTATTTCGTCTTACTACTTGAGCAATTGTTGCGACGTTGCCACATATTTTCAGTTTACTTCAAAGCCGGGAGGGAATCGGAAATCGGTTCCGGCCGCATGAGGGAATCGGTCTTGGGAGGGAATCGGGGGAGGGAATCGGTTTCGGGAGGGAATCGGGGGAGGGAATTGGATGGCGCCCGCGTGAGGACGAAAATTTCCGAAAATGTAGACGCTATTTGAGCTACATCAAAGTAGAGAATCCCCTCAAAGAAAGAGTTGAGACAACGCGACTTATGGATGTCACAAACGGGAATAAAGATTACACAAATTGAACGTTTCTCGTCATCTTTGATCAACTCATTACAGAATTTCTGTCTCCCTTCCTTCTCTCATTCCGTTTGTTCCTTGCCGTGCCCCCAATGGACTACTAGACAAGGTACGAATTTAAGCGCTCTGATACATGTTTCTTAACCAGAATTTCACGTAAAACACGACTCGCGCAATGAAAATTACTGAAACCAACTCCTAACGAAGATATTAATGATTTTATTTCACATTGGTTACAAGAAATTTGAACTACCCGCCCACAAGAAACTCAAAGCTCCAAGTGGGTCAAATCGCGCACAACAACGGTTTCGGCAATCTTCTCTATCGAGCAGTGTTCATTTCCCACCATGTGTTGTTCAAACTATAAGCAATTTGCTATAGCTGAGCCAAAGCGTCAAGATCGCGGTTGCCAGATTTTTATATCGCAGAGACTGTCATGAAGGCGTGTAGCGCGCGATGTGAATCACGTAGAGTACCTATTGAGTTTTCATAAACGGGTGGTTTAAATTCACGCATCAAGAATCATTAAATATCTTCGTAAGGAGTTGATTTCGGAAATTTTCGTTGTGCGCATCGTATTTTACGTGAAATTTTGGCGAAGAAACACGTATCAGAATGCTGAAATTCGTACCTTGTCTAGTGGCCCATTCCCCGGTCCATTCCAGTTTATAATCTTTGCAATTGGTGAACATGTAATCTTCATTCCCGTTTGTGACACTGTGGATGGCCGAAATACGAGAAACCAATCGGAAATCGATTCTTATTGTCTTTATTCGGTACAGAAGGACAGTATAACTTCGACCGGAGAGTGACGACATCTGCTAAAATCAATTCATTTTTTATCCTGAGCATTTCATTTCTGGATAGAATATTTCGTCTCGGAACGCCGTTCGAAGCGGGTCCCGTAAAAAGAAAGAAGAGCTCTTAAATAAAGGAGACTTTATACTACTTGACGAGACTTGCAACTATTGGAGCGTGCTCCAATAGTTGCATTACCCGGTCGGAGTAATCGTGGACAGGGGAGGGGGTCAAGGGGAAGCGGGGGGAGGGGGAGGTTGAGGGGGTCAGGGGGAGGGGGAGCGGGTCGAGGGGGAGGATGACAGCGGGTGCATCTTGCAGTCGTCATCCAAGGGCTTTCCGCAGCACTTCAGAACCGTCGGTTTGTCAAACAAAGGACGCGCTTAGATAACTGACACTTTAAAGCCCCCCCCCCCCCCCCAGGACCACCCTCTTTTGCTGCTTGGAGAAAACCCCGCCCCGCTGCATCTAATCATGCCGAAAGCTGCGTCTTTCTCCGCGATCCACTGTTGACGGTTCTTGACGTTGACTGAGGCGAGGCATTCATTGCCTCCCTCCTCCAGTCATCAACCGCCGTGTTGGAAACTTGTGCTGACCTGCTCTACCATCATAGCGAAGAGAGCAGTAAATGTCAATCCGGAATCGAGTTTCCTTCAAAATTCGTCTCAACTCTTTTAGATGAAATTCATCTTAATTGTATCAAAACGAGACACGTGAGAAGGCCGCAAAGTGCGCAAAAAATGACGTGGTTTCAGGCGAGACAGCAGTAAGTGATAATATTCCTCCAGATAGCTAATAAAAACAATACTTCGACTACATTTTGCAATTTGGAACTATAAATTCTGGCTCTTCTGGAAAAACGCTCATGTGCATAGGGAAACTAATGGCACGTACGTCGTTTTTAAACCGGGGTAGAATTTATAGTTCCAAAGTGCAAAATGCAGTGCACTTCAAGTTAAGTGCCGCCCTCTTCTGCTAATCTCTAACCTGAAAATGTGTTTGATTAGTGTCCAAAACGCGACTACGAAAGCATGCAGAAGATAGCACCTACGGCTGTCTTGCCTATCAATAACCTAGCATGGGAATGAAAAATACCTTTTTCATGTAATTGAAATGAAATCAGTCAATTTTTAATCATTCAAACGAATTTTAGGAGTCTTTCGGATGATTAGCGGCAATTTGACAAAGAATGGAGGCTTCTTTCGATAAAATTTTCCTCTCAAACGCTAGCGAGACAATTTCTCAAAACTTCAATTTTGTACCAATGGTTCTCTTCCCTAAAATGGCAGAGTATTCCACTACCGGCGATTCGTGCCGTGGAACGCGAGTGGGCGGGGTGCACCTCAAAACAAGGTGTAAACTCCAGCAGGCGCAGTGTAGGCAATTTGCGCATCGGGATTTATGCGTAACGGTGTAGCGTTTGAAGTATCTCTAGGATGTCGAAGGCGCTATATGTGGTCCGCGCCGGTGAGCCTTTCATTGCCCGCGACAATTATTATTTGATTACGCCGATGCGAGGCAGATTTGCAGCTCGATTGTTGAATGGATATCAAATGACCTTAATCGATATAAAGGATTGCTAAGATATTGATTTATCGATCAGGGTCATTCGATAAAGATTCAACAATCGACCCGCAGATGTGATGTGGACATCGGCGGATCCAGCAAATTGGCAACATTGTTTTTCTCCATTTAAACCTATGGAAATGTATAGATTCTTGGAGGGACCAGTTGTTCCGACAGGAATCGATTTTTTAACATAGGTTTAAATGTAGAAAATCCGGTGTTGTCAAATTGCTGGATCCGCCACTGGATGTGGAGGATTCTGAAAACTAAAGTGATGAAGTTCTCAGGTTATGAGTGAGAGGAGGAGCAAACCCGAGCGGAAACGGAAGTCGAGTCTTGAGCGTCGTCAGCTGTGCCTCGATCGCAAGGCTGCCACGTCAGACGATTAAATTGGGATTTACGTGGGTGTAGACGGGGAATAGTGCTGGACAGTCATGACTACCCGGCAACAATGCTCGGTCGAGAATCTGTCGCGAATAGTGTTGTCATTCAGCGCGGAGTCCCGCAGGAACAAAGGGCATTTCCGGGGCCCCCGTCTCTGCCGTGTTAAGGAAGGGCGCTGTTTGAGCCTTATGACGTTGCCGTATTTCCTTCAATAAAAAACCGAATTTACCTGGAACATTTTTAGTATTTTTATTCCAAATCTTCAAAAAATGAGTCACTAAATTGTTTGTTTTCAATTTAATTCTCTGAAAGTACCGGGTGAGTAGACGATATTTTATTATTTTTGGGGCAAAAATCCTGGAAAACCCCGCTTCTAAAAAGTCCAAATACTCGAAGAAATTTGAAACGCGGCGGAATGGCGGAAAAATGATGGAAGTGATGCACAGCGGCTGTCAAATCGCTATCTTCTCTCATTTTCCGCTTCGCAGTTTCGTATCCCGATTGTTTTCATGTACGCGGAGTAGAAAGACGTCTGGCTGAAGTCTGAAGCCCTTGCTTGCTTCTGATTGGTGCCCGATGACATCATTCGATTCTGCGCGAAATCAGGGTGTTTTAAATTTGCGGAGCATTGCGGGTTTTTAACTGCGTATTTCTCGGTTTCTGAGCTACTTTCTGTAAAACTTTTTGAATTTTTGCGCTCCACTAAACTCCAAATTTAACCTTCCCCCTCAACCCTTTTAGTGTATTTTCCGAAGGAAATACACTATTGCATTCTCCCATGATGTCGGACCCAGACCTGAGACATTGTGAAGAGCACCGATCACGGGTCGTAGATCACGAAAATATATGCTATTCAAATTCATGTGTATATATATATATGTATGTATGTATGTATGTATTTCCGCCTTTTGAAGATTTTTCGATTTTTGAGTGGTTATATCTTTCTTACGTTGAAAGATATTTTGACCAATTTTTTTGCATTTTGTAGAGACTCATTAGGACTACTATTCTGCGAAAAAAAATTGAAATTTGAGGCAATAGATTTTGAGGGGTGGGGCTCGAAAGTGGGGGGAGGTCAAATCTTGTCCACTCGATAACTCGAGCGAAAATGAATATTTTGAGCTGAAATTTTTACGGGCGGTAGTTCTCCCCTAGGACTGGTTTGGTATTGAATTTGAGCTAAATCGGCCGAGCCGTTTAAAAATGGCGAGCTTTGAAAGTTTTAGGCGAGGGGTGCGCGGCATGAGGGGAGCCGGCCGGAGCAGGGCCGCACAGTGGGTCGGGGGAGAAAGTTTTTGGACAAGCTGATCGTCGCACAGTGGGTCAGGGGAGAGAAGTTTTTGGACAAACTTTTCGTCGCACAGTGGGTCAGGGGAAGGAAGATTCTGGACAAATTGTTCGTCGCACAGTGGGTCAGGTTAAATGATCTGTTCTTGAACAAAATCTCACCATTTAACCGTCACAACCTTTCGCAGCGCGTTCGCTGGCAACGTACGCAACTACTATCTTGTGCTCAAGAAATTAATTCATTCCCTTACAGATTGATCCCCCCCCCCCCTTCGGAAAATACACTCTTCCCGCGGTGGACGCGCGGGTCGCTTAAGAAGACAGAACAACTGGAATGGACACTCAAACTAAAAAGCGCGCGCGAAGCGCGCGTCCTGGGGGGCTTGGGGGGGCTTGGGGGGGCGAAGCCCCCCAAAAAAACCGGCGCGGAGCGCCGGATTTTTTGTATTTTCACTGATGTAACCTTGATTTCCATGTGAATACACAGAGGTGTAAATGGCCTTAGATACTAAAGCACCGCTTTAAAAGAAACTTATCTTACTACTACTATTCGCGTTTTTAAAGTGCGCATCGTGTTTGACCCGTCACTTGCCCTTAGGCAAATGTTTTTGCAAATCCAAATTCGTCTATGGTATAGTGACCCATTTTGTTTCCGATTTACTCTAAACGATCTGAAAAATTCAAGGAAAACTATGCATATTTAATCTCGAAAATGCATATTTTATCCGGGGAAGTTTGGCAATTCTCGAAGAATCATACGGCGTTTTTATGCCGGAGGAGAAGTTCCGGGGAGGTGAGAAGACATCGCGCATAGTGACAGGTTCTGCACTTACAGTGGATTTGACAGATCTCATGATGAATCGGACTTCATTTTGCAGATAGGAACTACAATTTCTGGCTTAGATTGGAAACAACATACGTACCATTAGTTTCCTTATACGCACACGGAGAAAAAAACTTCGTGCGTGGGACCCGAAGTTTAGGTCATATAGATCTCTGAAGTTTTCGGATTGAGCATTCGAACGTTTAAAGTCCAGCTGCTGAGGTTTGGATCACACATCTGAAACTTCATTTCTTAAATCTGAAGGTCTTCAGATGTGAGAACCGAAGTTTTTCGGATGTGAAAACCGAAGTACTTCAGATGTAAGAACTGAAGTTTCAGCTATGTGATCCAAACCTCGACAGCTAGACCTAAAGTGTTCAGATGCTTAATCTGAAAACTTCAGAGATCCATATGACTGAAACTTCGGGTCCCACGCAAGAGGTTTTTTTCTCCGTGCACGTAAGTGTTTTTACAGATAAGCCAGAAATTATCATAGAAATGTTAACTATCACAGTTATAGGAGTTATTTTCAGCAATTTTCGTTGTCCAAATTGTCTTTGGCGTAAAATTTCAAGTAGAAAACATGCATCAGAATGCTTTAATTCGCATCTTGTCGTACAGTGTGTCTTGTTGTTCATTGCAATTCCTCAGAATTTTTTTTTAACCCGCACCTCTTTCTACCCTGTTCTCACCCCCGCCCAGCACTGAAAAAAAAATCTCGGTGTATTTACTAAGAAAAGGGTAAAATTACCAAGAATTCAGGGTTCTATTTGATCCCAGTTTTTTCTTGGTAAAATTACCATTTATGGAATTGGTACTTTTACCAAGACTTGGTAATTTTACCGGACCTTGGTAAAAACGCCAATATTTTTTATCGACTGTGGTAGAATAACCGAGATAAAATGGCAAAGTTACCGGGAATTGATTACCAATAAAAGTGGTATTCTTACCTGAAAAAAACAGTAAAAATACCGGTTTTTAGGTAAGCTTACCAGTGTGTCTTAGTAAAATTACCAATAATTGGTAGAAGAAAGTGAGATGGTAAAGGTACCAACGGACCTTGGTAAAAACGCCGAGAATTTTTTTTCAGTGAGCAAAGAGTTCAGATCTAAATGCCAGACTTGTTTGGTCTCTGTTCCAGATAGGTATTGCCATTGGGTTCGTGGTGCCACCGGAGATCGTGAACGAAGCAGCCAACCCAGCAGTCATCGCTGAGCAACTCACAATGCTGTACCTGGGCATGGCCATAGCTCCGACCATAGTCTTTCTACTCATCATCGTCTGTAAGTAATATTTTGCGAGAATGTGCTCATGATTTTTTGCAGATAAATAAGTAAAATTTTTAAAATTTAAAAAGATCTTATCAATAAAAATTTAAATTTCTGTTAAAAACTAGGATTAGATACCCTATTATTTAGAATAATTGTAATTAAAGCAGTAAAAGAAAATCTTCAAACTCAAAAAATTTGGTGGTAGTTTAACCTAACCAGAGGAATCTGCACTGTGAATGAGATTAAAATCAAGAAAACGCTGAGAAAACAGCTTGAACAAAATTCGGGTTTTTTTTTTGGGGGGGGGGGGAGAGATATTTCGCAGAAATATGACAGGAAAAAATCAACAAGGTGTGAAAATACGAGATTAGATTTGTCTTATATTCATATTCTAATCGGAAAAGTGATCCGACAATTTTTAATAAGTTCACCGGCTGGGTCACGCGCCGAAAAGATTCTTCCGAATGGGCGGGATTTTAGATTTTTTGCACTTTTTTTTCAAAGCCCCCCTCCCTTCCTTTGGCTCAGAATTGTTTCGTAACGCTAGGATTGACTTCCTCTCCCTCGTAACGCACCGTAATGCTGGCTCAAACCATCCCTTCATTCCCTTCCCCCCTAAATGCGTTACGTTATACTTGAACGGCCCCTTTTCACAGATCTAGTCACATTTTCGTTTTTCCTCATTTTCAGACAGTGCTCCCATTACATGTCCGTCACAAGTTCCGGGACTCGGAACTTTTTTGTTCAATTTTTTTAAATTTTTTTTTCTGCTGGTTTAATGGCTTCGTATCTATTGCACCTTCAGCCAACTTCAGACAATGTTTAGTGTCCGTAGACATCGTGGGATCTCCATGCTCCAGGCTTTTCAAATTTTTAGGGGTTGGGGCCGAGGAGAATCTGTTTCAGCAGATCTACTCGCCAATTCCGTGAAAATTAGACGCCACCACCGAGATTCAAACCCGGGACCTATTGACCTAGAGTCAGTCACGCTGACCATTAGGCCAACCTGGCCGGCATGTTCAAATTTCTCCCATTCCATAACCATCAAAAGTTCCGAGAAAGCTCCGAAAAATGCAAGAGATCCGGAAGATTTCGGGAATTTCAAATATTCCGGAAAAACTTTAACAAAATTTCGAAAGTTCCGGAATTTGGTACGATAGTTCCGGGAAATAGAAGCAATGTTCTCAGAAGGAATGAAAAACCCGCGAAGTGTAGCCAGTCACCGCGGCGCCAACTCCTCCGGTTTTGAATGCAGCTGCACGTCAGCGAAACATCCCCCTTTCTTCAACCCCCTCCTTTCATCCTGCCCCCACCCCCGGCCATAACCATCAAAAGTTCCACTCTATAACCATCAAAAGTTCCAAGGAAGCTCCGAAAAATTTCGGGAATTTCAAATGTTCCGGAAAAAATTTAACAAAATGTCGAAAGTTCCGGAAAATGGAAGCACCGTTTTCAGAAGGGATGAAAAACCCGCGAAGTCGCCCGCGGCGCCAATCTCCCGGTTTTGAATGCAGCTGCACGTCAGCGAGACCATCCCCCTTTCTTCAACCCCGTCCTTTCATCCTGCCCCCACCCCCGGCCCTCGACTCAAGGGCCCATAGAAAGATGATTTATTTTACCTATGAATAATGCAAGCATGGCGGGAGGCGGCGCGGCGGAGGCCAGGCGCCAACGGCCCGAGGGATGCGCCGGCCTACATGCGTGATCATGCGTGACGCGTGATTCGGATCCGTTTTTATGGCTACTAACTACCCCTTCCCCTTCACTCACCCCCTCCTTTCTGTGCCGTTTTTCCTGTGTGTAGAAGCCACGATGTTGCCATTTTTGCCCGGAATCTGTGGGGGCCATTCAAATATTACAACGATAACAATTTTAACAGTTGGTAACAAGGCTAATAGAGAATTTTCAGATGTCTGAAATTTTATGAATTTCGAAGTTTAAGTGGAAACTACTGAGTGAACTGATGACGAGGATACCCTTGGTTCATGAATTGAACAATTATTGGAGAAGATATGACAAAATGTTCTAATCTGCTAAAAGACATGTTTTTAAATGGGAAATGCCGCCAGATGACATCACTAGGCGGTGCATTCTCTCTCTTTTAAATCTATTTTTATACTATTTCCCATAGCAGAAAAAATTATAAAAAATACCGTGAAATCAGCTCTTTTCGCACTTTCAGATGAATCAATAAAAATATTGCATGCAAATTCTCCCTTATCACATATAAATACCACCGAACGTTTCGGCTGAAGACTCAGCCTTCCTCAATTGGATAAAAACAGTTACAATTTTTAAAAATCTAAAAACTTAGTACTTGGCTGTACCTTTCAAAGCGAGAAAAATGTTGTTTTCTAATGTTGTATCAATGTGATAACAACATTTTTCTCGCTTTGAAAGATACAGCCAAGTAATAAAGTTTTAGACTTTTAAAATGTTTTGCTGTTTTATCCATAATTGAGGAAAGCTCAGTAGTCTACATTATTTTTTTTCGTATTTTGTATTTTTTGTGAAGGTAAATCATTGTGATCTCCAGCAAGAATCTATTTCCAAAGTTATTCTGCTGAATGTTACTCGAGGTCTGGGAAAGTTGTGTTTTGTATGATACCATGTTGAGGACCTCCTTAAACTCTCCTTAATCACAATGTTTACCATATAGAGCCTCGTAAGGAATGGAACCGTTTGAGGAACGACTATGCAAACACTGGAAAAAAAACTCATTGGATCTAGAGTCCAGACTCTTGAAAACATTGACAAGAAAAAATACTCTTGATTCAATCGGATTTTTGCTAGAATCAAAACGAAATCCGCTTAAATTAAGAGGCTCGGTTCTTGATTTAAGCTAGATTCTGATTGAATCGAGAGTACTTTATCTTTTCGATGTTTTTAAGAGTCTGGACTCTAGATCCAATGTGTTTTTTTTCCAGTGAAAGTTATTCTGCTGAATGTTACTCGAGGTTTGGGAAAGTTGTCCATTGTATGATGCAATGTTGAGGACCTCCTTAAACTCTCCTGAATCACAATGTTTACCATATAGAGCCTCGTAAGGAAAGGAACCTTTTGAGCAACGACTACGCATACGACTCTCTCACTGGAAAAAAAACACATTGGATCTAGAGTACCCAGACTCTTGAAAACATTGACAAGAAAAAATACTCTTGATTCAATCGGATTTTTGCTTGAATCAAAACGAAATCCGCTTAAATTAAGAGGCTCGGTTCTTGATTTAAGCTAGATTCTGATTGAATCAAGAGTACTTTTTCTTGTCGACGTTTTTAAGAGTCTGGACTCTAGATCCAATGTGTTTTTTTTTCAGTGAACGTTATTCTGCTGAATGTTACTCGAGGTTTGGGAAAGTTGTCCTTTGCATGATACCATGTTGAGGACCTCCTTAAACTCTCCTTAATCACGATGTTTACCATATAGAGCCTCGTAAGGGAAGCAGGAACCGTTTGAGGAACGACCATGCATACGACTCTCTCTTATGGTGTAAAAATTTGAATGTGAACTAGATATCAATTTAACACCAGAGACCATAATAGCTAAAATGATTAGTTGTAAAATAAATAGGAAACGTATAAGTGAGTTTATAAAGACTATTTTAATTGAGGACACCGCACCAAGAACAACCTATAGGCGTATAGGTCGTTATTACGCCAATCTGCTTTTCGGATTCTACGTACCCTGGACTATGCTGTGGTAGCGATAGAATATAGATAGGTAACGTCTCGAGGTCGAAAAACCTTTTTTTTCCGAGGCAAGTCAGGCCTCTGGATCGATGGGTGCAAGAACGACCTATACGCGCGGCCTTATCATTCTCGGTTAGCGGGCATCGGCGCGGCGCGGCGATAGTGATGGCTCGATTTTTTGATCTCATTTTATAAAGATTTGTTTTTATTTCAGAAAAACGAGCTATTGAAATAATTTATTCTCCTCTCAAACTATCCTTTCCTCCAAAAATGTATACTTCGCATTTTGCCACCAAAATGACTGTTGGGCGTAATACGGGCCTATAAATTTAAGGGCCTATAATGTGCTAGTTACCCCTCTCTATACTCACCATCGATATTCTTTTATTTTGCGTTAATCATGCGTGATTAAAATGATTTATACTGCATATTGCCACCAAAATGACTGTTGGACGTAATAACGACCTATAAACCGCTTTTTTAAATTAACTATATTAGAGTGTAAACCCAAAATGTATCGCAAAATCTACCCGGCATCCTTCAGTAGAAGGGTTAGGTCACCCAAAAACACCAAAACAGGGTACCTGCATAGAAAAGTCTGCGCAGTACATCAAAAACAAAACTTTAAATGCGTTTTTCTCAAAACGCGGTTTCCAGTTATAGGTTGTTCTTGGTGCAATGTCCTCAATTGTAAAAATAAACGTATATGATATTAAGGACTGTAACAATAACCCCGGCCGATGATATATCTGTTGGTAATTCCGGCGTGTCTCGGGACGCGAATACTTAATTGAAGTGAATCTTGAATGAATGACTTTAATATGATATGAATGATATTTAAATGATTGAAAAAACTTGTAAATTATTTGTAAAATTATGTATTTCTGAGATAAAAAAAGGAAAAAAAGGAAGAAAAAAATGGTGTAAAAATGGCGAATTACGCCTAAAGGAAGGCATCAGGGAGCCTTCTCATAGCAGAACACGAACGTTCTCATGCACCGATTTGCGTTCGCGTGGGTTATCCCAATTTCGCCCCGAGGAATTGAAATGTTATCCCAGGCGGGAGAGCTCATGCATTTTTCGGGGGAAAAAGGTTATTAAGAGCCATTTTAAAACGCCCTTTCCACCATACAATATGGAAACGGATAGGGGAGTGAACCGTGGACGACTTTTTGGAGCACGCTTTGTATAGCAGAATTTTTTGGATGCAAATCAATTCTGAGTTACCAAAAAATCACGTATCGCGGTTTGTGGCGTTGCTAATTCTCTATTGTAATATGGACAGCAGTAGACCTATCCACATGGAGTCTTTTATGAGAAGCGTCTATCTTTAGCGGAATATTTGGTTTCAGGACGATGGAGATGTTGCATGTGTGAGGAATTTGCGATTTGACTGTTGATTCTTATGTCAAAGTTCGCGAGAAACACGATGGTGCCACTGGTTTTCTCTGAAAACAACTCCCAAGCTCAAAAAAAGCTCTCAAGTTGAGGCCAAAATGGAGGGGATATCCCACGATATCCTGAGAGTCCACCTCTACATCAAGACAAACTCTCTATGCAAAGATAGGGAGCAAATACATTGACAGGGCTGCCACTTTATTTGGGAGCTCTAAAGACTGACAACACGGCATCACTGCTAATGTATTTGCTCCCTATCTTTGCATAAAGAGTTTGTCTTGATGTAGAGGTGGACTCTCAGGATAGCGTGGGATATCCCCTCCATTTTGGGCTCAACTTGAGAGCTTTTTTTGAGCTTGGGAGTTGATTTCTGAGAAAACCAGTGGCACCATCGTGTTTCTCGCGAACTTTTACACACGAATCAATTGTCAAATCGCAAATCCCTCACACATGCAACATCTCCATTCTGCCGTGCTAAGGAAAAACGCCGTATGAACCTCCAGGTGTTGCCAAATTTCCATTCATGAAACACGAATTTTCTGGTAAAATTATGAATATTTATCTTCCAATTTTTCAGATAGTGTTGTTTATGCTAACTCACCTGAAAGTTGTTGAAACCGATGAGTTTAAAAAGCACACAAAGTTGTAGGGGGGCAAGGTTCGTGGTGATATTGTCTCCAATGTGGGTACGTCTTATTTTTTTGGATTCTGAATAATTTCGAGTGTTATTTTCAGATTTCGAGGGTGAGCCACCGATCCCCCCAAGTCTGGCGCAGGCGACGGCGATCCAAGCGAACACGGCCTCCAAGTCCTATTCGCAGTCGGTGAAGGAGCTTCTCACCAATAAGAACTTCGTCCTGCTCTTGGCCAGTTTCGGCCTCAACATCGGCGCCTTCTATGCTTACTCAACGCTCCTCAATCAGCTCTTCCTCGAACACTTCAAGGTACCCAACCTCACAGAGACAAAATATTTCAACAAATTCAACCTAAGGACATAACGTAAAAATTAGAGTACCTATATAGCGAGAGTATAGACAGATGTGAAACTCCGAAAATCCATCAGGCCTTCACCGATGCCTCGGCGAATAAAGTTAGGGCCCAGAAGTGCAGCCAACCTATGAATTTCAATTATCCAGAGCGATTTATTAATACAATTGTTTCGAACCATCGTTTGTAAAGCACGTATTTGACTTCGTTTTTGCATAAATTTACTAATTTTTGTGGAAGAACGCTCATTTAGGTACTTTCTTAGCCATCTTCGTTAGAATTGGAATCTACAGACTGGCAGTGAAATTTCGTGCGTTAAAAGCTGGTTAGATGGGTGGCTGCACTTTTGGGCCCTAAGCCCTCCATGAAGGTGATCTGTCCATACTCTCGCTATACAGGTACTCTACCCAACACTAGGGGGAAAAAAAAACACATTGGATCTAGAGTCCAGACTCTTGAAAACATTGACAAGAAAAAATACTCTTGATTCAATCAGATTTAAGCTTCAATCGAAAGGAAATCCGCTCAGATTGAGATTAAAATTCTAAATTTAGAATTTTATCGACATGGGGGGCCTAAAAAAATTTTGCAGGGGGGGGGGGGCAGCGGAAGTCCGTTACGCAACTGCTGCCGTCAATGTGGGACACCATTAATGGGCCTGTTGCAAACTTTTGCTAGAGCAAAAATAAGAGTTGTTTCTAGTAGATAATGCCTCAAAAATCACGATGAGCGCATCGGCAAAGTCTGAAATGCACCCATAACTTCACAATCTGCGTAAGAAATTTGCGTTTTTTTAAGCTTCCCGCTTCAAAAACGATACTACGGCATAGGTGAACATTTTGTTAGAGGAGTCGCTCCATCGTCGGCGATATTCATCATGGCCGACGCTTGCACCAGTTCCGCGCGTAATTCAAGGAGAGTTCAAGGTCAATCAATTCGGGCGTGGAAAATATGAACGTTAACACACCGATTGTTATCTGGTCTAATCCAGTTCAGGTGTTATCTCGTCCCATCAAACGTGTTTTGGCGGATTGGCGTCGGCTATGATGATTATTGCCGACAATGGAACGACTCCTCTTACAAAATGTTCACCTGTGCCGTAGTATCGTTTTTGAAGCGGGAAGCTCAAAAAACCGCAAATTTCTTACGCAGATTGTGAAGTTATGAGTGCATTTCAGAGTTTGCCGATGCGCTCATCGTGATTTTTGAGGCATTATCTATATGAAACAACTCTTAGTTTTGCTCTAGCAAAAGTTTGCAACAGGCCCATTGTGGTAAATAATGACTTCCAGTTTTTGGACGGTACAAAAGTATATGGTATTTATACCTTTGCATGGTTCAGAGATCGAAAATCTTTAGCTCATCTACCAATATTAATGGTGTTCTTCGCGAACGGCCATGATTTATGAGCAAAATATTTTTCTCAGTGCGCTTTCCAAATTAAAATTTACGCTCGACAGAGCAAGGTCTCTATAACATAAGCAGGTCTCGGAACTTCATAACGTCGAGATAGCACAAAAGACAAAAATGGAAACCGGCAATACTATTGAATTCAGAAGGAGCCATGACGAACTATCGATAGCGCATGGATCAACTGGATACAATTATTCGTGCTCCGTGGTTCTCCGCGTTGCATATTCAAAGGTTTGAAGGAACTCTGCCTTCAGCCTTCATTAGTCTTCACAAATATGCATGTGCTCATTATTTTAACAGCTTTTTGGCGCCCCTTGACCTTAATGGAATAGTAGTTCGGACGGCACGGAAGTGGAGTATGATGTATCTTTCAGGGATTTGTGAAGAATGTTATACAATCGAAAAATCACCAATGATCGATAAATTGACCGTCTAATCGTTTCTAAAAGCATCGTGATATCTTTTTAATCAGAAAACTGAACATTATGAGCCAGAGTCAGTTCAAACTTCACTTCCTTTCACATTGTCTGGTTTCTTCTCTCGTTTTATACCGAAAATCCCTCTTCAAAATTCTCCGTTTGACAGCACACAGTGACGTCCAAGGGGAATTCGCCTGCATATTTGAGAAATGTGACTGTGTGAACCCGACACCGGAGGTTAAGCAGAGCAGTGTTGCGACGTCGTTTTAAACTCGCTCATTTCGCGTCACGTATACGAAAATAAGCGAATTTGACGCAAGGTGTACCCATGCAGTTGGCGGGTGTCACATCGAGTGATTAGCGATGGGAGTGTGCAAATCCATATCCACCTACCCCAGCGCAATGACATTTGCGTATCGAATTTTAATATTCATGAACTGTCCCCTGAGCTATGTTGACGAATCGCTTTTATCGGAAACTCATACCACCTCCACGTCCTGTCATTTTCGGAAGGATTTTTTCTTCTTTTTTTGAAGAGAGGCTCAGCTGAAAGAAAAATTTGACTTAAGTTGCATAATTTTTGCTCATAATTCCTTTTTCCCACACTCAAAAAACAAGTATGGGAAGAGCGACTTACCGGCCGAGTTATGGATCATGGAGCCATAGAATATAGTTCGTGGAGCCATGCTTATAGGTTCACGACCAATTAAGTATGGCTCAGAAAGCCATACTGTAGACGGTAAATAACTTTGGTTAGAAATTATGGATCTCCGAGCCATTTTTTATGGGTCTCAGAGTCATACCTTTTTTTGAGTGCACATGCACTTGAGCAACAAACTGCATCCATTCTGCTGCTGGGCAATATGCACGAATAGCTATCTACTGGCACTTGATCGACTAAAAAAGTATAGGATATGCATTTACGAGCCACAAAAATAGCCTAACTTGACTTTTTCAGCGCCTTGACCCGAAATTCCCGCCAAAAAAGCGAAAAATCGTATTTTCTCAAAAACGGCCAAACCACAGATTCCGCGGTTTTTTGATCCTCATTCAGTCGGCCTTCTAGTTGACATTTCCGTAAAAAAATTGCGGGTGGTATGTTGACGGCATTAAAAGTGTTTAAAACGTACCGTGTGTGGTGATGTTTTCAGGACGGGATGGAGGACGCCGGTCAAGTGGGTCTCACGCTGGTCCTAGCTGGAGTCGTTGGTTCCGTCGTCTGGGGCGTTGTACTCGACAAAACCCACAAGTACAAGTAAGCATCTCTGTCTGTTTTGATCTTTTATCATGGTGCAAGTGTGATGCTACTACGGAAACAAGAGACCTTCCACTGGCCTCCTAGCAACGGGTGGAAGCTTTTACTTCCGGGGTTTTAACAATTCCTTATGGACAGTTATTAGGGAGCAACAGTCATCACCCTAATTTCGGCTGTTGACCTATACCTACATTGTGTATGATGAGATTCGGGTGACGTCATGAGCCAAACAAGTTTCCCAAACGTTGGCCATTTTCGGCTTGTTTGCAAAACAAAACTGCCAACACGTTGTTGAACATCCACCACGTAGGTAAGTCAACAGTAGAATGCTTAAGTCTCGAAATTAAAAGCTTTCACAATGGCCAAGATACTAGTAGAGGTTCTCTTGTCTCTGTGTCACTATGAAACAAGTTCTTCACCACGAGATTAGTATTAAATGGACCAGCTACGCTTTTCATAGAAACCTCAGTAGACGGTCTCAGCCCGTAGCTCGTAGATTATAAAATAATACTAGGAGGTAAGCCCCCTGACCGCTGCGTGGCTCGACTCCTAGAGGGTGCTTAGCGGGCTCCCGTGGGTTAATGTACATCGAATGGGTTCAGCTAGGGACTATTTCCTATTGGAAACCACAGAAACCATAAGAATTGGTCCAGTAGATGTTCAAAACGCGATAAAACGTGAAAATATACATTGTTTAAATGTGAGAATTCACAACGTTACGACGCAATATACAAATATCTGGGCTATATTTCCAAAATTTGAATAGAGGGGGCAGGGGGCTTCTTTGAACACTATCGCCTGTTGATAGCAGCAAAAATCATGGAATTCAACCCAATGGGACAGTTGCGCTGGTCACAGAATTGTGTTTTAATGCTCGATTCTTGTAGATTAGTTAAAAATATTAAAATCCGCCCAAACTGCAACTTTCTGCAGTCAACATTAAGCGAGGTCCCCTTGAAAAGTCGAGTTTTTGATGTCATCCACCGCGGTAATGATACCCATTGTTTCTTTCATCTTGGTTTCTTCCACCTTGGTTTTATCAGTGAGGGAGATATACATTAGCACTGGTTACTCTACGTGAAATGTGGATAAAAGCAAGGTGGAAGAAACCAAGGGTGTCATTACCGCGGTGGATGACGTCATAAACCCGACATTTCAAAGGGCGATATATCTCGGTTAATTTTGAACTTAGAAAGTTGTAGTTTCGACGGATCTTAATATTTTTAGCGAATCTACAAGAATCAGGCATCAAAACACAATTCTGTGACTAGCGCATCTGACCCATTGAAGGGTAGAGCGAACCTTGACGAATTGACTAAAAATTAGGGTTTCATAGAGGCAATGGTAATAATAGAGTGAAATAATGTCGGTAAAAATTCAATTAAAAGTTCAGTAGTTTTCTCTGAACTGTAAAATGAGACATAGTCTCTGCAACGTCACAACTTGAGATACTAGTTTCCCTAATTTCAGCATCGAAATACAGAAAATTATTTGCACAATGAGAGGAGCCTCTGAGCGAGTGGCAACACTGCTAATTGAATCGAAAGTCCATCAATCATAGGAATCCCTTTATGTGTCATCGATGAATTCAGGCAGAGTTCGGGGAGGCAAGAAGTTTTGACATTGACTTTAGCTTCTGAAGTGGAGGAAATAGACCCCCATACAAATTCAAATTTAACGCCGTTCGTATAGTTGTACCAGGATCAAATTCTAAAGAAATTGACCACAAGATGAGATTGGAAATAAAGTAGTTATTTTTTCTTATAATGAATATATTACTTCATTTTAAAAATATTTACAATCTTAAAACGAGGCAAATATTTGTAAAACCTTTCTTAAGCGATGGCATCGATTATAATCTCAATGAGCCGTAGCTGTGTTGAAAGAAACAATACAATAATGATTGAAAGAGGAAACAAATCAAGAAGCACGCAATCTTTAGTTTTATTTCATTTTTACATCGATCTTTTAAAGTCAAATACGTCTAATTTTCAGCGTTTGATTACGCGTACATGACGCTGCAGCAGGGTAAATGCACAAAATATAAAAGAAAACATTGAATTGCTTAGAAATCATTTAATTTGACACGAAACCACCTTTATATTTACAAAATACACATTATATTAACCTCATAATACATATTTTTTTATCATTAATTTAAATGATAATAATCCAAGCAGAGCGTGCAAATATTTCAAAATCATGAGTTAAAAAACGCTGACTTCGCTAGTTTAAATGTTAGAGCATAACCCACAGCGGAGCAGCAGCGCGCGGCGTTCTGCCAGCGCAAGACGCGCACTGGCGCCTACAAACCTAAGGGAATACTTCACGCATTGCGCAATGCTTGAAGTATCCACTTAGGTTTGTAGGCGGCAATGCGCGTTCCGCGCTGGCCGCCCACCCGCCGGTGCCGTGCCGCGGCGCCTGAAGCAACTATTTCACAACAGAGTAGTTGAACAGTATCATACGAATTTGAAGACGCTCCAACATATTAAGAATGACAGGCATCCTTTAAGAGTACGGAGCTTTCCTCGCAAAATGAATCAAGATACAACGGCACAAAAAGAGAGCTGTAGTCGAACCCTAGGTCCTAGCATCCGTATTTCATAACATTTAGCATAATTTTTGAAATTTATTAGAAAGAAAATTGACTCAATTTAATCAGAAAAATCCTTGAATATGCCGTCAAGAAGATTTTATTTGGAATCAAGAATAAAATAGCTGAGTGGAACCAGGTTTCTGCTTGACGCAAGTGACTTTTCTTTTTATGTGAACATCTCTTCTTCTTTGAACAAGCATTATTTTCTTTATCGATTCATTAGAAAATCTTCTCGCCGGTAAATGAGCATGTTTTCCCTTGAATCAAGCCACTTTTTCCTCAAATGGAGTTTAAAAATCATGATAACCTTTATTGAATGCAGATACTCGTAGTTTTTTAATATTACGCAAAGGAGTTGCACATTCACCCATTTAAACAATGTAAATTATTATCTTCTGTTACACTTCCTTCTAGCCTTCTACTGGGCCAATTGCCATGATTTTTGCGCCTATCGACAGGTATAATAGTCCGGAGATGAGCCCGCTTTATTTAGATCTTAGAAATATGACCCAGTTTTTTCATATAAGGGTTGACTGGGAAGCTAAGCAATGTAAGGGGCAACAAGCGACATTTGAAGTTTTCGCCAATACAAAATGGCGGGAATTTCGAATTTGTCAGAAAATTGGACTAAACGAGAGATGTTGGAGGACGCAAAGCATCCTCTGGGGATTGGGTCGCATAGCGGCCAAGGGGCATAGAACCCCAGTATCTCTATATTGTCTATCAACGCTGCTGTATGTCTCGCTTGCAATGAGCCCATTTGGTTGAAGCATGGACGAATAAATGATAAAAGAAAGTTTTCCAGCCTCCTCGATTATTTTTGTCAGGTTTTCTACCGTCTCCAAGAAAGTAATTTCTAGAAGGTGAAATGAGTCGAACACAGGTTGACGTTTTACTATTCCATTTTACAGAGAAACCACACTAGGAGTGTACCTCATGTCTGGACTGGGTATGTTGGCTTTCACCTTTATGCTCCGGGCTGAAAGATTGATTCCGGTTTACGTCACCTCGGGATTTTTAGGGTGAGTGAATTATTTATCACTTTTGCCTTGCTTCCTTCTCTCGTAAAATTCACGTTACACGCCGCAGCGGTGTGCATGAAAAATTTCTCGCAAGTCCATGTCAACTTTCCTGCTGTTTGAAGCAAGAAACTATACGCAGACCGCGTTTAACAGAATGAACCAAGCCACATTAGCTATTGACAAATTTAACGAAGCAATTTTATGTTTCAAAGGAGAACGTTTGCGCTGATAATTTTGAAAATTTTAAGTAACTTGCTTCGTGCTGTGCAGAAGAGTCACTGAAATTTGCACACAAATTCGCCCAACCGTTTTTATGTGAAAATCAAATTGCCCAGATAAATTTGGCAATAGCTGATGTGGCTTGGTTCTTTTCCACGTTAACGCGGTCCAATTTACTTCAAATTTTCTGATCTTTTGAGCGTTCACCACGCTACGCGTAGTGGACCCGTCATCTGGCGATTTTTTCGAAGCTGCCCGGTAGCAATGCAGCATAATATCACTTAAGCATCCCCGCTTTGCTTTATGGGGATTTCCACCATTTTTTGCGGCGGCAAAATATTTTATGTTTTTATTATTTGTTTGCTAATATTGCTCACTCTCATCTTCGGTACGTAGCACTTTGTGCAATGATGGTACGCATTTATTTGACATTATTTATTCTTTCTTCGAGGAAACGTTCAATTTAATAACGCCCTTATGTCAAATTCCAGTTCTCTTTATATTTGTGTATCTTTCAGTGATTCGTTTTTTGGTGCTAATTTCACTGCACATTCGTATCATTCGCGGTTTTTGGGTGCTAAGTGGACTCCGGCACCGAATTTCACTTTTGATTTTTTATTGTAATGTTTGAACTGTCCGATTGAAAATTATTGTACACAATACTGTCGCGTTTATACCTTTAATGTGCTTTTTGTTCAGGTTCTTCATGAACGGCTATTTGACGGTCGGGTACGAATTTGGAGCCGAGCTGACGTATCCACACTCTGAGAGCACGTCATCCGGGCTGTTGAACGCTGCTGGTGAAGTTTGCGGTGTAACAAGTGTGCTCGTAGCAGGAGCCGTCTTCCAGAATTACGGTAAGAAAGACTCCTAAACTGGATGTTTTAAGACTAAAAGAAGTAACTAAAATAACATTAATTAAACGAGAAGAAAGTATGTGCGTAGGGTTCACGTACCGCATAGTTTCTTCCGAATAAATACTCGCTCCTATTTTATTTTTATAAGAAGACCAAACCAACATCATGACTTGAAGTTGTTACAGAATATTCATGGCAAAGAGCAGAAAAATCACTGAAATTTTCAAAAAAAGACATTCATTCGTTTTCTATGTAGAAAATTAAGTATGATAGGAAGCAGTGGGCGTGGCGTGCTTTGCGATATATCGATTGATCGGCGATTTAAACCTATGGAAAAGGATCGATAAACAGGGTGTTCGCAGCGAACACCTTAATAATTGATTCTTTACCATAGGGTTAAATGGCATAACAATCGATATGTCGCAGTTCACGCCACGCCACTGACAGGAAGTCTCCAACGCCGCAAACCGACGGGACTTTGGCAACCCTTGAAGGCTTATACGGCAATCTTCTTCAGCACAACGAGATGGTTCTTGCCGGTATAAGTACGTTCAACTGCAATAACTTTTTATACTTTCGGACGTGGTTTGAGCTCTGAGCACAGTATTTACCTGCTCGCTCCACGGGAACAATTGGACCGAGTTTAATAGAAAGGAACCAAGCCACATCAGCTACTAGTTTAACTGGGCAATTAAATTTTTTACGAGAGAACTTTTGTTCGGATTTCTTTGAAAATTTTAAAGAATTTGCTTCATACCATGGAAAATTTTCACTGAAATTCGCACGAAAATCCGCACAACCGTTTTCATGTAAAAAATGAAATTGCCCAATTTTTGGCAATAGCTGGTGTGGCTTGGTTCCTTTCTGTTTAACGCGGTCCGATTAGAACCCTTACAGAATCACAAAAAAGAGAAAAAAAGAGAGAAGAATAAGAAAAATAAAATACGACACGAAGTCTGCAAACGTGATAAGCGTATTTACGCGGTTTCGCATGCAGGTTTACGATGCGCTAGGCTAGCAAACAAATTAATAGATGTAATTCATTGTTCAACTACGTCATCAATTCTCTTTTCTCAGGAGACTTCGCGACGGATCTGGGCCTGAGTGCAATGCTCCTGCTGGGCCTTCTCCTTTCAATTTTCATCGACGGCAGTCATCTTCGAAGGCAGGAGGCAAGTAGAAGACCTGTCTACGTCACTCCGGTTATTGCCAACATGTCGTCAGACTCCATCGACTCCAAACCTAGGAAGTATTCAAAATAACAACCGCAGAAACTAGCCCGACATAAACAATCTTTCTCATTATTTCATCGTCTCACGGCTTATCAGTGGTGATCCTTGCAAGTTGGTAACATTGGGTTTCCTCTATACTTAAATGCATTGGAAACACTTGATTCTCGGTAAGTAAACTTGCGTCGCCTGGAATTGATATTTACAATGGATTTGAACGGAGCATGCAGTTTTGATAAGGCACGAATTTAAGTATTTTGATTGGTTTTCTTTTTAAAAGTTTGCGTGCACCACGATTCGCGCAACGAAAATACCTATTAATAACTTCAAACCAAGATAATGACGTTTATAGTTAGCGCTGATTACGAAAATTTCAAATTTCCCGCTCGCATGAAAAACAAGAGTCTACTTGAATCAAATGGCGCATTGCGAAGGTTTTGGCAGGCTCCTCAACGAGCGATGTTCCTTATTCCTTAATCAGTGTTGTTTAAAGTGTAAAGAACGCGCAATAAGCTGGGGATATCGAGGTTGTCATTTTGTCATGCCGCAGAGATGCTTACGGTCAGTGGCGAGGCGTGAATGATCGATTATCGATAGTCCTCTGTTTGAGGCTATGGTAAAGAATCGATTCTCAAGGTGTTCGTTGCGAACACCCTGTTTATCGATCCTTTTTCATAGTTTTGAATCGCATATCGATCGATAAATCGCATAGCACGCCACGCCACTGCTTACGGTAGCGTTCAGTATGCGATGTAACTGAAGTAGATTGTTGTTTGTCTATGAGCGGGATGTTTGAATTTACGCATAAAAAACGGTAATATCGTCGCTCCTCTGACGTAAGGGCGTACCTCAATTTCCGCATGAGCCCTAGGAAACATGGATTTAAATTTCTTTTGATAAAACACGAATTTCTCGGTAACGTTATGGAAAATTCCCCTCTGATTTTTTAAACAATTTTGCTCGCAATTTTGTATATAGTTTTTGGATATTTCTAGGAAAAATATCCATAACTTTCCTCAAAAATGAACATTTTATCGAAGAAATTTTGCAATTCCCGAATGTTCATACGGCGATCTTTCTTAGGACGGTTGCATTGTACCTAAGAGTTGCGCCACTTTTATTTTGTATCTTGTGACGATAATATCACCTTAACTTTGCGCTGTTGCAGAGGATTCATTTTCTGATTCAAATCTTTCATTCTTTGGATAGTGTCTGGTAAATTGTGGTCTTTTAATGTAATTGTATCTCAAATATTGGTTATTTTACACGTTGTGTATAGGATAAGTTATCATTACTCATACTTTGTACAGTGTGTACATACTCAATGTTCTGTTAATTAGAGACTTTTATTTTTACACGTCGTGGACCTTTTTATTTTCTGAAAAAAGGGATTGTGTTTGAAAATCTCATTTTCGATTTTAATTTTTTAGTAGAAGACCAATCGAAATTTTCGCTCAAAATTTTTTGGAAATGACCTTCGGATGTGCACAGTAAACTACAAGGATTTTCGAGTGGGGATGTTCCGTTCTCTACCCAGCTGACGAGTTAACAGTTGGTTTCGCCCAAAGAAATTAAAAGAGGAGATGAGATTTTGAAACATATAGATGTGACTATTTTGGCACACTCAATCAAATGTCAATAGAGAGGGAGAAGAGGGTACGTTGTGACATTTTTACGACAAGGCAACTTTGCACTGGATTTCACACGCATAAAAGGAGAGGATAAAGGAGAGAATAAAACACTCAAACTATTTCAAGAGAAGTTTTAAAAATGTATTTCCTCGTAACAATATTATAATTACAAAGAGAAAAAAGCGGTCGGTAGATTCTTTTGTCCTCTCATGGAGGTAAGAAATGACTTAAAGAGAGATGAAATCATCAAGTAGAAAAAAATAGAAATCATGATTTAGTAAAGTAAATTGGTTCAAAATATTTGGACCATTGTGCTAAAAGTTGAATACACCAGATCAATCACTCAAACCAGTGGCGTGGCGTGCTTTGCGATATATCGATTGTTATGTCATTTAAACCTATGGAAAAGGATCGATAATCAGGGTGTTCGCAGCGAACACCTTGGTAATCGATTCTTTATCATAGGTTTAAATGGCAGAACAGTGATATATCGCAAAGCACGCCACGCCACTGACTCAAACCAACAACATGTTTTATAAAACTCAGCTATAGAACTAGCTAAAACAACTATATACTCGTATTAGTTCAAACAGGCGAGAGTTTTGAACAATAAAGCCACATGGCTTTCATGGAACTCCAGAACGAACATTCAAAAAACACGTTTTCCCTCATCAAATTCTGCGCTTCAAATTAAAAATGCATGTGCGTGGTTTCATAGTGTTGATGTTCGTGTACTTGAAATTGCATAGCAAACAAAATGAAGGTCTTGAAAGTGAACGGACAAGAAAGAAGATAAATGTACAATACAGGATCACAAAATAGAGCTATTATACAGTTGTTATTTTTGTGTAAAAAAATTGCTGTACCGTAAATAGTAAAGGTCAAGAGGTACTTTACCAATCAGAGAAAAAAAATTAATAAGTAACTTGCACGTAAATCACATGCTTTCACTGGCGAATGTCGTGCAAAACTTTGCGGCAAAGCTCTTTAAAATTTGCAAAATTATCTGCTAATGCCGATATTCCTTTAAGAAAATTGCGACGTCATGTAACACGATTTGCAAAACAATTTTTTCAAATATGCCACACAAGAAATCCTTCATGTGTACGAATTGAAATTTTCTACGTCATCTGTAAATGCCAACATTTTTCTAAAAAAAATTGTGAAAAAATGCTCCAAATTTTGCCGCAAAATTTCTTCAAATATGAAAAAAAACCCCTTCAGGTTTAAGCGACAAAAAAGCAAGTGATAAGAACTGAGTTAAAAAGCTGGGAAAGGTACTGGAGACACACTACCTTGGTCCCAAAGATTCAGGTAGGAAAGATTTAGGAAATACTCGACAACTGATGGATTGGAAGAAGGATACTTACAATAATAGCATTATGAAACGCTCAACAGCTGCGTTGCGACTAACTCGCAGCCAATACTAAGATAAGGAGGCTTAACAGAAAAAGAAGAAAATTGTATCTAGAGACCATAACGCAGTTAATAATTTTCATTTATGATTGAAAAATATATAAAATACGCTCAAAATTCACTCTCATACATCAAAATTTATCCAAATCTCTTTTCATGTTGTACTTCCTCGATTCTTCATCAGAAGTGTCGGCAACGTGTTGACTTGAAATTTTGTAAAAAGCGCTCTCTTTAATTCAGGATAAATGCGCATAAGGATTGAATGCGTTATGTTCTACGACTATGACAGTAAATGTGAGAAGTCAGGAGGACAAGGCGCATAAGTGCAGTTTTTGCTACTTCGAGAAATACGTGTTGGAAGATTCGAAATTACAATAAGGATCCTTATGGCGGAAAGAAAGTTCAAACTGAGTTTTTGATGCTTAAAAATCGGAATTTGAGAGCGAATTTTTCGCAGAATGTCCATTGTGACTAGTTTTATTTGAAATCATTTATGTCTCAATTTTTTCAAAAACTGCAATTACGCGCATTGTCCTCCAAGCCCCTCATGTGGCATCAGTATACGCAGCATGATTCTCCCAGTGGCGCGCGTGGCGTGCTTTGCGATACATGGATCGATCTGTCATTTAAACCTACGGAAAAGCGTCGATAAGCAGGGTGTTCGCAATTGCAACGAACACCTTAATAATCGATTCTTTACCACAGCTTCAAATGGGGAAATATCGATAATCGATCATTAACGCCGCGCCCCTGATTTCTTTGTCTGAGCGACGGAATAAAACTCGGATAATGAAACAAGAAAGGTAAAATGAACTGAAAGGTTTGCAACATGAACTTAGTAAGGCAAGTGAAATACGTAAAACGCTGTACAAATAACAAAGATAAATACATATGATCAGAACCAACGCGGTAATTCTCAAAGTTAATAAAAATTCGATAAAAATACAATCCTAACCAACATAGTTTGTTAAAATTTCATCGAAAATAAAGGTTTAATAAATGCGAATAGTAAATACATGTTTGCGAGAGAAAATAGTTTGAGAATTAAAAAAATAGTTTTCAGTTTGAACATAATATTTACACGGATGAACAAATCTTACAAGTTTATCTTTTTTACAAGACTAAGCGAACATCTACTTCTTTGTGTTTTGTGCCAACTAAGGTCTCACGGGTTTTTATAATCAGTCAGAAATAGGTTTGAAAAGTGATTTGAGGAAGGAGGAATGGAGGATACTTGACTAAGAATGAAGGAGGATACTCAATTCAGATAAGCAAGAGGTAAAAAAAATGTTCTCTTAATCCTAAATAAGCATGCAATTTTACATTTTCTTTAACCAAACAGAGATATGTTTCGTTAAACAGAGATGAAAGAATGAACCGAGGTTGCAAAACTAAACAAGCGGGAAAGCTAATACGTTCGTATTTGAGAAGCGCTCAGCTGTTTTCTATGTGGGCAAGTTTTTATTAAGTTCCCCGAAGAAGATGAGTAATATTGAGTGAAACAACTCGCTTCACTATTTTAACTATCAATTTTGAGAAAAGTGCACCACCGTTAATAAAATAAAATATAGCAAAATGATTATCGTCCTTCGCTGTGCGAGGCTGCCTTATCCGCCCTTTTTTAATTTAGCCGGTGCACTATTTGAACGCAATTCCACTAGTATATCGACGGTGTAAGTCGGCAATCACATTACACGGCATCCCCGGAAAATTAAGAGGGAGTCGAAATCCGAATAGAAATAGAATAAACAGTATTTTTTCTTATCAACAATTTCAAGAGTCAGGACTCTGAGTCCAAGACACATAATTAATATAAATTACTTTTTCGAATACAATCGAAAAAGTAATCAGTAAGCCAGCAGAATTTGCTCAGTATTTGAATGTTTGTTTACTTCCGGAATTGATTTACTTCCATTAATGATCCCGATCCGATTCAAATCTGTCACGAACGCTGCTGCCACTGAAGACTTGAGTTGGGTTAGGTTAGGTCACGCAACTAAATCAACTCCGCGGTAATGCGGGAGGTGTCACACGAAAATGAAGGCGCGCAGCGCGCCACTGCTGGGTTGCGCAGATATCTTCTGAGCTACAAGCTGCAATTCGACGGCGTAAGTCCGCAATCACTTGTCTCGTTTGCGGTGTCTGAAAATCTCCGCCTCCATTTTATTTTTTTAAAGGAGAACAAATCGACATCATTTCTTGAAGTTTTTGCAGAATTATCTTCGCACAGAGAAGAAAAATCACGGCAGTTTTAAAGAATTGTCGTTGAGTAGTTTTCCGTCCAAAAAATAAAGTATGACGGGAAGTCTGCGACGTCGCGAACCTAGTTATGTGATTGCCAACTCACACCGTCGATGTACTAGAATGCTATAGGTAGGTCGAAATCAAAAAGCGTCCCTTATCAGCTGAGCGCTTAACATAATGGTGTGCTAAAAAAAAATAAAAAAAAAAAATAAAAATAAACGATAAGTGATTATTCACTGTCAGATAAAAACTAATTCTTACATGAAAGTAGGCCGAAAACCTGCAGGTATGCTCTCTTATTGTTAGGTCTCATAATTACAATCATGCTCGCATCCGTTTTTTATCATCAATTAGTGGAAAATTGAAAAAATTAAATCAAGATCTTATCTTTATACAAGTAATTTCATCAACCAAAAGGAGATAGCTTTTAAAATGACCAGAAAAATTTCTTAAAACTCGTGTCAGAAGAGTCACTATACACAATATCTCAATCATATCTCACTCTTGAAATTAAATTACTCACAATTTTATAATATGTTTAATAATAAGTACTAAATCATATTGCCACGGGGATGTGTATCACATAAATCATAAAAGCATCTTCGATGAAAATATTGATTTGAATTAGTCTGACGTCACGCAGCAAATGTTACAATTCAAATCTACTTTAAAGGTAAAGTCGCATATAATAAAGCGAGAACATATTTGGTTCCATCAGGATGCAGCTTTCTCCTGTCGACTTAAGTAAACCAAACTGCCAACATGAGATTTTTTTAGTCCGACGTGATATAGAGTTAAAGTGACAATTTTTTTCTCAGTATTTTCGCAAATTTTGCAAATTTATCCCCGCCCCCTCTTCGTCGTGCACCTTGTACCCTCTCTTTAAAATTTGGCTGAAATCATGCCTCTGTCGAAAATAAAATATACATATTGTGTTATGAGAGTATTAGCTCTTCCTTTTTTAAGAATCGACACGAATTATGTTGTTTTTTGAGTATCATAATGCAAGATTACACACAATACATTACAAGAATAGATGACTTTTGCAGTCAGCACCCTTTTTCTGAGAGAGAAATGTCACGCAGCGTATAAAAGTGGCACTTTTGAAAACTCCCGTTTTACTCGCTACGATCGCAATTTATCTGCGCTCGTAAAAGGTTTGTTTTATCAATTTGGATGTCAGGATGAATAAAATAATAGCAAAATGTGGTTCGTTCTGCGAGGGAAAACTCAGCTTTTAGTGCTGTTATGATAAGACGAAGGGCATGTGCAAATAAAAACGCAAACTGCTGGAGCATACGTTGTAGCTAGGTAGAAGCTAAGATCAAATATTCCGTCCAATGCGTTGGCAGATGGTGCAAGTACTGAAATTTTATATAGAAAATTGCCAAAGGTCGTCCTTTCCAGATTGCGCATACAATGCAAGAAAACGACTAGATCGCCCAGTCCACTTTATGAATTAGTGGCGATCTTTCTTTTTTGTGGCTCGAGATTTGAATTTCAACAACTTTGCAGTTTTGGCCGAAAACAGGTTTGACGTCTGCTGTTGATTAAAATAAACAAACAGCCATCTCACTAAAAGCAAATGAATTTTCATCGTTACAGAATTTGTTTGCATTGAATTTGTTGGTTTTTATCAATAGCAGACGTTCATATTTGCCTTCGACCAAGACTGCAAAGTTGTTGAAATTCAAATTTCGCGCCACAGATCCAGCGGCGGGAGTCGAAAGCTGAGGTCTGCGGTCGAATAGAGCACCTTCATAGGGAGAGTATGGCCACTGGGCCCCATAGAGGGGCTTAGGGCCCAAAAATGGCGGCAATTTGTTTTGTTATTTAATGATGGGTCTTGAAGGGTCATTGCCGACCCTTGACGGTTATCACCAACCGCACTTGCTGTCAACCTTCATTACATCTAAAATGATTTTTCTTGAAAAAAGTATACGATAAGCCGCGCGTACACCTTTGAAAATACGTCGTGATAATGCATTTGAGTACAATTCCCATTGCGATATACAAATAAAACTACATTTTGAGTAATTTTGTATTTGCGTGTACTTCGTCAGCGTCCGCCAAAGATGACTGAGCGAATCTGAGGTGGTAACCAAAGTGGCTATACTCTTCTTATAAAGGTACTCCAGGGTCGAATTTTGTCGGTCCTTTCCACCGTGCTTAGATATCCTTGGAGCGAGTCTCGACCGCACTTAAGGTGAATCTTCAGCTGTAGTTCCGAAAGAATCCACCACGTCGCGCTGCTAAAATCTCCGATGTGCTATAATCTACAACCTAACCGATAACCTATAATCATTTCTTTTTAAAATCTTTGGTACTTTTCACGTAACCTATGTCACAGATTAAATAAACTATATCAGGTTATGGGCCCAGCACGCCTCCCCTGCTCTAAATCACATCAGATAGGTACTCCATTGTGGGCTTGAGAGAGGAGGGTCCTACTTGCTCTGGCTCTTCCTGAAGATGAACAACTTCCTGTTCCTGTTTGAAGAGGGGTAATTTGAAAATCGATAATCATTAGTTTTTAAAATCTTTGATACTTTTCACGTAACCTATGTCAGAGCTTAAATAAACTATATCAGGTTATGGGCACAACATGCTTCCACTGCTCTAAATCACATCAGATAGGTACTCCATTGTGGGCTTGAGAGAGGAGGTTCCTACCTGCTCTGGCTCTTCCTGAAGAGGGGTAATTTGACAACCTATAATCATTTGTTTTTAAAATCTTTGGTACTTTTCATGTAACCTATGTCAGGGCTTAAATAAACTATATCAGGTTATGGGCCCAGCTCGCTTCCACTGCTCTAAATGACATCAGATAGGTACTCCATTGTGGGCTTGAGAGAGGAGGGTCTTACTTGCTCTGGCTCTTCCTGAAGAGGGGTAATTTGACAACCTATAATCATTTGTTTTTAAAATCTTTGGTACTTTTCATGTAACCTGTGTCAGAGCTTACATAAACTATATCAGGTTATGGGCCCAGCACGCTTCCACTGCTTTAACACACATCAGATAGGTAGGGCTTGAGAGAGGAGGGTCCTACTTGCTCTGGCTCTTCCTGAAGATGAACAACTTCCTGTTGCCGGTGGGCTTGACGGTGTCGAGGGCGTAGGCGCTCATGCTGCGGACGGTGTCGGAGAAGGTGGACCAGACGCTGGCGGCGTCCTGGCTGCGGCGGGGGCCGTTGGCGACGAGGCCGCTCGGGGTGTGGAGGAGGAAGGGCGGCGGGGAGGGGTGGTAGCGGGGGAGGCGCGGCTTCTCTCTGTCTCATGCGTACTCGGTGTCCGTCGAGAGGGAGCGGTCCAGGAGGTGCCGGTCCTCGAAGAAGGAGCCGTCGTCGCGGGGGTCGCCGTCCGGGGTCCCGTCGTCCCCGTAGCCCGGGCCCCGGGCCGAGTGGGCGTACGCGATCGACTTCTGGTACGAGAACAGCTGCCGCTCCAGGGAGTAGTTCTCCGCCTGCAGGGCCGTGATCTCCCGCCTGGGAACAGTCGAGAATATCCGGCATGTTAGACAGAAAAATATGTAATAAGGACTAATAAAGGAACCTTGATGCTCATAATTGTTTTATTTTACTTGCATATACCACCGTTAAGAAAAAACGAAAAAAAGTACGACCATGAGCGGTAAAAAAAAGTTAATCCACTGAAAAAAAGTCAAGGCAAGAAGTTTCTAGTCTGTATCTCGGTCAAAGAGTGAAGAAGACACTTTGATGCAACTATTCGAGCTTGAGGGATGGCCAGGATGCATACTCAATTCGATGAAGGCGTTTGGAAGATTGTCGCACAAGAGTCTCCAGGACGCGCCCATGTGTGTCGCACAAGACACCTACATAGACTAATTTACGTCAAAGACGAAAAATGGGCTATCTTCTCTTACGATCGTTAGTGAACAAATAAAATGGAGACTTCACATTGTGAAAGTATAAGTAAGCTTGAAGAGAGAGTGAGAGACGTGTTTTTTGCGAGGATCTTTTTTGTTCAGAACTTGTCACCAAGTCTGGAAAGTTGGCAACACTGTTTTTTCTTCATTTTAATGCATGTAAAACAATCGATTCTTGGTGAGGCAGCCGGCCTACCTAAAATCGATATTTTCGATGGATTTAAACGGAGGATAAACAATGTTGCCAACTTGCTAAATCGCCACCGCTAGTCACAGTTGTGGTTTATTATCGTCTCTACCGGGGAAGAGGGCGGAGCACTCAACTTTCGCGAGAGTGACTTGGAACAAAATTGATCCGAAACAAACCGACCCACTTTAAATTCTTTCAGCTTTAGTTCCTATCTTGTGATTCCGCGGTACTCTCTTCTGGAAGTACCTCTACTTTTTATGTTCTTTCCGAAAGTTCAAGAGAAACCCTTCACGCAAAAGCTTTTACGTTGCCAAATGAATTAGAAGAGGAGAAGAATGCTATTCTCATTTTCAGAAAAGAAAACAAAAAGAAACCAAGAGTAAGATTAATTGGACGCACTTCTGCCCATAAAGTTCAGCTACAACGTAAGATTTGAGAAATATCCATATCTGTCAAATCTTCATCACTTTGGAGAACAATTGGACTTCATTTTGCAATTGGGAAGTACATTAATGGTTCATCCGTAAAAATACATTTAAAACATACATTACATTTAATACATACATTTAATACATACACTCGCACCCTATACCTATACTACTTAGCCCATTTATTTATTTTACTATTTATTTATTTTTTTATTGTAATAGTACATACGTTGTTTCTAAACCGAGCCAAATATTCTAGTTCCTAATTGCAATTGCTAAGAAGATCAAGAGGACTACATTTTGCAATAAGGAACTACAATTTCTAGCTCGGTTAAGGAACAACGTATTTACCATTATTTTCCCTATGCTTAAAAGTGTTTTTAATGATGAGCTAGATATTGTGGCTCTCAATTATTGCAAAATGTTGTCCAACTGATAACTTCTAGATTTCAGGGCATTTCTTCAGAATTTGCGAGCACATCACACTGCAGGGCATCAGGTACTCGTACGCAGCATTTAAAGTAACTCCGAAAGTAAAATCGGGAAAAATAAAGAGCATGAAAAATTACAATATTCAATTGGAACGTACTTGAAAGCGAATATGGCACGTTTTTCGTCAAACTTGGAGTAAAATATCTGACGTGTTACAGCGTAATATGATTCTCGGAAATTCTAAAGGAATTATGTAAAACCCAGAAATTATCAATTGATCGATCGACAATGGAATTGTTCTCCAAAGTGCTAAAGAGCCACCTTGATAAATTCGAATTTATTATTAATTCAAAGCGCTAAAGAACCATCTATGACATCATACTAAAATCTGTCAAAACGCGTAAGAATGGCAACAAGGTGACAAATTCATTTCCATCCATAATAGCTCTGTGTTGCTGGTGGGGGGGGGGGGGGGTAGAGGAGCTATGTCGCCCCTTTCTTCTACTCAAGTTGTAGAGGGCGGGGACAGCACGCAATCACAAAAGCTCCGACCAATCTTTTCATCTACAAGCTTCTAATTTCGTCTTTTGTCAAATTCTCGTGCGTTCCTTCGGGGTTTATCGCAAACTCCTGTTTGCGATCATGTGCCTTGAATTTTGTTCTCCAGGTAGTATTTTGTACTTGGGCGCCGCAATTATTCTATTCCATCGTTTTAAAGAGAAAGAGAGATAGTGTAAGGGGAAAAATGAGTGAAGGAGAGAGAGGAGAAAGTAGAGGAAACAGGGACAGAAAGTAAAATTGAAGAAAAAAATAGTGTATTTTCTTCGGAAAATACACTAAAAAACGGAGCCGTCCGTATTTTGTCACCTCCCGGTCAAAGTATTACGAACGCCATGGGACGTGTCAAAATTTCCGCTGCTATTTGATTTTTTTTTTTTTTTGCAGAGAAATTGATGGTTGAATCCGTTTGAAAATTTCACTGAATTTTGTCGGCGGCACAAAGAAAATTTGGTAAAATTTTCGGACAGCTTTGTTGAACAATTTCTTTGTAAAAAAAAAAAAAATGTCGGCGGAAATTTTGAAACGTCGCATGGTGCTTGTGATACTTTGGCCGGAGGGTGACGATATTCGTCGCAAAGAGCGCTGAAAGTTAGCACATCAACTCTTCGTAGGTCATGGTTGGACCATCATAAAACGCCTTCAAATGCGTGTGATACTGTGCAACACACTAGAGTTGATATAATTGTATTCTTAGGTTGGAACCTAACTCAGGTAAATTGCTCTACCAAACAAGGCCTGTTAACCTTTTAACTGCTGTATCTCAAGTTATCTCGCATGATTTTTGCCCTAATGAGTCAGTTAAGCTCGGGAGGGATTTGCCTGCAAATAGTCGAATCTCACAGTGACGATTTGTTCTTTGAGCGGAGGAGAGGGGGACTAAAATTTGCAAATAATATACAGGAAACAAATTTTAAATCCGAAATGGACTTCTAGTGGTACCTCTGTATAACCTCGTTAAGGTCGATTTTTCAGATAAACGGATGCAGAAAATCATAAGGTTTTTTCACTAAAAGTCAGAAATTTTACTAATCTCAAAAGCGTGAAGCGTGCACTTCACCATCAATGAAATGAAAGCGCCTTCAAGTATTAGAATATGCAATAAGGGTATCCATCGAGCACGAATAGTTACGTCTACAGGCGCTGTGGGTGAAAGTTGATCGGTACCTACGACGCGACCTCGTGAACGTCTTTCAACAACTTATGACCAATGTCTTTCAACCCACAGGAGCGCCCCATACTATCTATGTCTTCTTTGAATATAACTTTGCCTGTCCATTTCAATAATCAGTCCCCAGTTAACATTGCTCGCACAATAAAAAAATACACCCTGAAAGAACCATGGTTCTTCAAACATCCTAAATGGCGAGATAAATATTTTATTACCGTACACTGGATAAAAAACACATTGGATCTAGAGTCCATACTCTTAAAAACATTGACAAGAAAAAATACTCTTGATTCAATCGGATTTTTGCTCGAATCAAAACGAAATCCGCTTAAATTAAGAGGCTTGGTTCTCGATTTAAGCTAGATTCTGATTGAATCAAGAGTACTTTTTCTTGTCGATGTTTTTAAGAGTCTGGACTCTAGATCCCTTTTCCAGTGTACATCATCAAATAATACGTTCAGAGAGTGTGTTTCTCTCTGGTCATCCGTTAAAAACTCTGGCTCACAATACAAATCTGTCGCTCCTGATATAACTTGAAGTAGAAAGGGAGTCCTTTGAATCTCCGGTATGCTGCTCTGATATCTCATCTATTGTGTTGCATTTCAATGGAGATCCGGATGACGGCGGCAAGGTGGCTTCGTGTGTAATTGTGTATTCAAAGGGTAAACATCCTTGTTTGCCTGCCGCACTCATCCGCTACGAAACTTGTTGAACGAGTGTTGTTGTAAACTTGTTCGTTTCACGGACTCTCTCATCTACAAAGGCTGCTCGTTTAAGGTGGATCTTTATATTTTGCGCGATGCATTTTGGGGACTATCGATTTATTGATAGCGAAACTACCAAACCACGGATTTCTGTTTGCGACGATGCAAACTTCCTGTCATACGTGCTTTCTTCAATAGAGAACTACTTAACGTTGATATGAAAAAAACAAGGGGGAAGAACGGGAAACAAAACTAAAAATATGACACTAAAATCCGGAGACGTTTCAACTCAAAACTGAGTCATTTTCAGTCGGAAAGTAAATTAAAAATTAAAAATGTTTCCCTCGGACCTCGGCCGCACCAACATATGAATCAGTGAAAACGAAAACACACCAACTCGGAAAAATGAAAAGAATCAAGACGCACACGAAACCGAACAGTAAATGAAGAAATTAGTCTAAGAAAGAGATTTTTGGTGCCAAAATACAAGCACTGAAGGTCCTTTTAAAGGTCCAAGTTGGAACAGGTGCGCTAACATCGATGACTTTTATAAAAATTTGCCCTTTTTTATGAAAATTGAGCAATTCCGAGTTACCGAGTTGGTGTGTTTTCGAACTCACTGATTCATATAAGTCTCAGGTTTTTTCTTCGATATTCTTTAATTTTTAATTTATTTTCCGACAGGAAATGACTCAGCTTAGAGTCGGAACGTCTCGGTTTTTTGGTGTTGTATTTTTAGCATTGTTTTCCGGTTTCCCCCCTTGCTTTTTTTAAGTTACCATTCCTTCGGGCTTCTACGTAAAAAATTGTTTCTTAACGTTAAGTCTTAACATCCTCTGTGATTTTTCCTCTCTATGCGAAACAAATTCTGAGACAACTTCAAGAGGGTTGATATGTTCTGCTTTAACAAATAAAACAGGAGTGGAGATTTTTGAACATCGCAAAAGAGATAAGTGGTTTGGGAGATTCACCATCGATATTTCAAGTTTTAACCATTTGGGTAGATTATTTTGAGAAAACCCAAATTTTAGAGAAAATTTCGAGGAGCGATGTCAATTTGTTAAGAAAATAAAGAAATAATTTTTTTTAAAAAAATATGAAAAATTTAAAAAATATTAAAAAAATAAAAAAATTAAAAAAATCATTTTTTTAAATAAAATTTAAAAAATTAAATAAGGGATAAAATAAAAAAATAAGAGAAAACATAAAATACGACTTACCGCATCTGTTGACAGTGTAGTCTTGTGACGTCATCGTACTTGTGATACGTGGCTTGGAAGAGGAGGTAACTGTCAGCCCACTCCACTTGAACGCGCAGCTGTCCTTTCGCCGTCAGGTATGGACACCCCGGTTCTCGCAGCTGAAACAAACCACCAATCAATGAAATTTTCCGTAGTATAATTACCACAAGCTTGATGCGCAGGAATGTTCCTTTCCATATTCAGTAGAGTGAGGGCGAATCGACAACAAACCCAAATTTCAATCGATAATACTCTCATACGGCGAGCTTGCTATGCAGGAATGCTTTTTGCATAGTCAGCAGATTGAAGGCAAATATCCGGAAAATACAAATTTCAATCACAAGAATTTGTATACGGCAAGTACGCAAGCTTCCTCTGCGGAAATGCTTTTTGCATATCAATAGAATGAAGGCGAATCGACGACAAATCCTGTCAATCAAAAGATAATATTTTTATATGGCAAGCTTGCTCTGCAGAAATGCTTTTTGCATATTCAATAGAATGAAGGCGAATCGACGAAAAATCGAAATTCCAATGACAAGATGACGTTGGACACTTGTTTCGTTTTGACTATAAAATTGTTAAATCAGCAATTTCATCTTTTCCATGAGTGATAAGCGAGGGGGAAGTGGGTAAAAAATGATAAAAAGAAGGGGAAAAAGGGACAAAAAAGGGGGAATCTTGAAACAAAATAAAATAAAACAAAGAGGCTCCACCCGACACAATGGCCAAGTGCCATTAGTGGGTGTTTTATTTTCGTTTTTTGTTTTTGTTTTTTGGTTTATTACCTATTTGTCTGTTGTTACCTATTGTACACTAAGACGAGAATAAATTCATTCATTCATTCATAACTGATAAGTAGTTTTCTTGCGCTACGATCATGAGACGGATGTTTTTAAGGTGGATAGTAGCGAGCGCCGCTTTGCGCAGAGGCGTAAATTCGTCGTCTGCGTTTGGAAACCGAAATTCAACAAATGCCAACTTATCGGACGACACCTCCATCAGTCCTCATTTTCTGCCCCAGTTTTTGGCAACTCCGCTGGTGACTCTGAAATGACTGATGGAATCCTGAATGAATAGCCACGTTCCCGGTTTAGTCTGCCATATCAGCGCGCGAAAATCCCTCTCTCGTCGGAGGACTCGAGGTTCTCCACGCGCGGACCCCGAATTTGGCAGCCCTGATTGCGGCCTCGTGTCTTATTCATATTCCGCGCTGCAACTTTTTAGGGTTAGGGCTCCCGACTTCATCCAACTTTAAAATTTTTCGTCCGTGCCTCGCAGGGTTGTTCCGCTCACGTGGAAGATCGACTCCGACACGAAGGAACAAACTTGCATCGAGCCGATTCTGAATGGCCTCTAGACAAAGACGCGAACGCCCGGTTTATCGATCCTTCTCTAAAGGTTGAAATGACAGAGCAATCGATCCATCGCAAAGCAAGCCCCGCCACTGCCCCTCGCCACCTCTCGATAGGTTGAAAAGTTTAACTCAATTGGAAGTATTCAACTTCGAAGTCAATACGGTGATTTATGGAATGCAGTTGGATTATAGGTTTGTCCATTTACGACTTGACAAGGAAACACACAAAGCAAAGTTTTCTGCAAATCAAAAGTTAATACACACGTTAAATTTTAAAATTTACCTCCACTTTAGTCGTGAGGTTTACGTAGGTTTTTGCAAAACAATCGAAGTGTGTGTTAACAACTACAACAACAACCATCACCAATGTTTACTTAATATGAAGGGGCTACGCCTCCTGACCGATTTACGGTCCAACCTTCAGCGCCGCGGGCCTCGTTTCTCTTATGATACTACATTTACATTCAGTGGCGTGGCGTGCTTTGATATATATCGATTGTTATGCCATTTAAACCTATGGAAAAAGATCGATGAACAGGGTGTTCGCAGCGAACAGATTAATTATCGATTCTTTACCATAGGTTTAAATGGTATAACAATCGATACATCGCAATTCATGCCACGCCACTGATTACATCATAGAGTATGCTTTTGTTTAAGGGCAGTATTTAGAGGAATATCTAAGAAATTTCGAAAGGCTGATTATAACTCGTACCTTCTCTATTTGCTACACATTCACTGGAAAAGAAAGTTTCTTTGATCTAGAGATCACACTCTTGAAAAAATTGACAAGAAAATTATCTTCATTCAATCGGATTTTTGCTTGAATTAAGACCCGATGGAAGTTTCTTAATTTAAGCGGATTTCCTTTCGATTAAAGCAAATATCCAATCGCGTCGAGAGCATTTTTTTCTTGTCAAATTTCTTAAGAGTCTGGACTCTAGATCCTAGAGACTTTTTTCCCCAGTTTTTAGTTTGTTTGACAGCCTTCATTGGGCAATATTTGTCCTGGAATGAATTTGCAACCTTCTTTCTCCTGATGATATTCAAAAAGGATTGCGGGGAATTTTTCAATAAGGCGCTTATATTTTCAGGCGCCCCCAGAAATAAGTTTTAAGTAAGTATAAAATGACAAAATATCTGCGTCCATACTTTCAACGATAGTTGTTAGTGAATCACACCCCTCAAAAGAAAAAAAGCCGAGTGTCCCCGGATTTGTGACGGCTGAGAATTTTAATTTTATTCATTCAGGAACATAGGATAGTGTGATGTCATTAATCTCCAAAGAGGCCTCCAAGTTTCTTTTCGAGCCGCCCTTTTAAATGGTCAGGTGCTTCAGGGCACTGTTGCCGAGTTTTTTTTAAAAAGACTTCCATTTTACGGGTAATAGGTTCCTGTTGCGCAACAAAGAGGGGCGAGCCTATTCGCACAGCACAGGTACAAGACTGCCGTGATAGCGGAGACAGCAGTAAGTGTAAAATTTTCGAAATTAAGTATCCCTCAAAATTCGTCTCAACTCTTTTAGACGAAATCACTAAAATGGCTAAAACAGCAAAATTCATCTTAATTGTATCAAAACGAAACAGACGTGAAAGCCGTATAAGTGCGCAAAAAATTACACAGTTTCGGGCAAGACAGCAGTAAGTAACAATATTCCTCCTCAGAACCAATGAAAACAGTGCTTTCGAGTAAAGTTCCGCCCTCTTCTGCCAATTTCTAACCTGAAAATGCGTTTGTTGTGTGTCCAAAACGCAACCACGGGAGTATGCAGAAGATAGCACTTATGGCTATTTTGCTTAACAATAGCCTAACATGAACATGGAAAATACCCTTTTTATGCAATGGAAATAAAATCAGTCGATTTTTAATAATCCAAACGAATTTTAGGAGTCTTTCGGATAATTCGTTGCCTACCTGACATAAGGGCGTAACTACAATCTGCGATGAACCCTGGGCTCCATACAATTCAATGCTTATCCAGGATCATCTCAATGTGTAGTTACGCCCTTATGTAAGCCAAGCGACGAATTAGTGGCAATTTGACAAAGAATGGAGGCTTCTTTCGATAAAATTTTCCTCTCAGACGCTGGTGAGACAATTTCTCAAAACTTCAATTTTGCACTTACGGTTCTCTTCATTAAAATGGCAGAGCATTCCACTACCGGCGATTCGTGCCGTGGACCGCGAGTGGACGGGGTGGACCTCATAACATGGTGTACACTCCAGCAGGCGCAGTGTAGGCAATTTGCGCATCGGGATTTATGCAAAACGGTGTAGCGTTTCAAGTATCTCTAGGATGTGGAAGGCGCTATATGCGGTCCGCGCGGGTGAGCCTTTTATTGCCAGCGAAAATCATTATTTGATTACGCCGATTCGAAGCAGAGTTCATGGTATCCTCTTTCTGATGTGATTTTTGCTGTATGCCATCAAACGGATTTCACTGCCTGATGCACCTCGAGTGACTTTTTCGCGGTTTTAATGTGCGCATTGTATTCTACGCGTCATTTACCTGACCATGAAAACGAAAAATACCCTTTTTATGTAATGGATATAAAATCAGTCGATTTTTAATCATCCAAACGATTCCTTTGAGTCTCTTGGACGACTAGTGGCAATTTGACAAAGAACGGAGACTTCTCTCTGAAAATTTTTCGGTCACATGCTTCTGATCCCGTTTTCTCAAAACTTCATTTTTGCACTTACTGCTCTCTTCGCTATCACGGCAGCGCACACTGGAAAAAGAACACATAGGATCTAGAGTCCAGACTCTTAAAAACATCGACAAGAAAAAATACTCTTGATTCGATCAGATTTAAGCTTAAATCAAGAACCAAGCCTCTTAATTTGAGCGGATTTCCTTTTGATCTAGGCTTAAATCTGATTGAATCAAGAGTCCTTTTTCTTGTCAATGTTTTCAAGAGTCTGGACTCTAGATACAATGTGCTTTTTTCCCAGTGTAGACCCTATTTTTTTAAAAATAATCTAATCTGAGAGGATGATTGGCGGCAACGATGGAGGGTGGAATGTCGGTGACCCAGTTGTGCGTTGGGGTCGGAGTCGGAGGCGGGTGGTCAACAATATTTCCTTCCCGATGACAGGGTGCCACCACTCCACCACTCGGCGCAGCGGCGGAAAATAGTCACCCACCTCCGAGCCCGCTCCCGCTTTGTCTCCTCCAAAGAGATCCGCGCCTATGGAAAAAGTTCCCCGGTCGAGCCGCGGCGCGAGAAATTGAATCCTGGGCCGGGTTGCAAAATTCACACTCGGATCTGTTAGCATAGTAAAAGTATCCGGGTGAAATGAATCAGTGAGTTCGAAAACACACCAACTCGGAAAAAAAAATTGTTCAGGAAACACCTAAAACTGCGCAGCGGGCGAAGAAGTTAGTTTAAGAGAAACCTTTTTGGTGCCCAAGGACAAGTACTTACACTCGTATTTACAAGTATTTACACTCGCATCTGTTGGCATAGTAAAAGTATCCGGGTGAAATGAATCAGTGAGTTCGAAAACACACCAACTCGGAAAAAAAATGTTCAGGAAACACCTAAAACTGCGCAGCGGGCGAAGAAGTTAGTTTAAGAAAAACCTTTTTGGTGCCAAAGGACAAGTACTTACACTCGTATTTACAAGTATTTACACTCGCATCTGTTGGCATAGTAAAAGTATCCGAGTGAAATGAATCAGTGAGTTCGAAAACACACCAACTCGGAAAAAAAAATTGTTCAGGAAACACCTAAAACTGCGCAGCGGGCGAAGAAGTTAGTTTAAGAAAAACCTTTTTGGTGCCAAAGGACAAGTACTTACACTCGTATTTACAAGTATTTACACTCGCATCTGTTGGCATAGTAAAAGTATCCGGGAGAAATGAATCAGTGAGTTCGAAAACACACCAACTCGGAAAAAAAAAAAAAATTGTTCAGGAAACACCTAAAACTGCGCAGCGGGCGAAGAAGTTAGTTTAAGAGAAACCTTTTTGGTGCCAAAGGACAGGTACTCCGAGACTTTGTGAAGCACCAAGTTGAAATCGATACACCACGTTAGATGACAGAGAATTAAGCGTTTAAAAATTCCCAAGTTGGTGTGTTCTCGTTCTCACTGACTTTCTTCTTCTTCTACCTTCTGAATAGGGCCGTGACCCTGTTTGTCTAGCCTCTAAATTAGTAAATAAATATGATAAATATGATAATAAATAGATAAATAAATATGAATAAATGAAAATAAATATGACAAATACTGATTCAGATACTGATTTTTCATAGTCTGCCCAGAAAAACGTATAATTTTTGACCTGAATAACGCTTGAATATTTATATTTAACTTGTTGCTACAGGGTATACAGAACCGAAAAAAGAAAGTCGCAAAATCTGATGGTCACCCGATTCCCTTGAAATGCCCAAAAATTGGTATTTCCAATGAAATACTTCGATTTTTCCCTTTCCCCGCCGCTGTTTCGAGCACTTCCGGTTGCAATTTCGAAATTTCCTTTTGCGCGCAGATGCCTCTATCCATAAGCGTTACTAAACCGTAAAAAGTGAAAATCGAAGAAAACCCGAGTTGGTGTGTTCTCGAACTTACTGATTCTTTTTACCGTGTAATTTTCCTTATTGGGAGACCCATCTCATCCCTTCGATTGCAATTTGTCGACAGCGCTACCCGTAAGCAAGGGCGAGAGGTGGGGAAGGGGCAGTCGTAAATCATATAGGCCGCTAATGTGAGAAATACCTACTTTGCTCAGCATGCGATAAGCTTTGTTGTGTCGTTAAGCGCGGTCGGCCGCGGCTTCCGGGAAAATGAAAACTTATTGGAATAACTTCATCCATACATCTTGTCCTCGCTTTATCCGCTTGAGCCGCGCTGAAAGTTCACCACCCGAGCCCGAGTCATTTTTTAAGTCTGCAGGGCAAAGGCTTAGGATCGTATCTCCCCGGTTAAGCCTTCGGGACCAATTTGAACAAGCCTGGTAAAAAGTTATTTGTGTTATCGAGGGAGAAATAAACGATTCTCATTGAATAAAAAAAGGTTCTCGGGCAACACTTCTATCCAAGTTTCTTCAGAATTTATTCAAGATGTGGGAAATTATTATTATTATGAAGCAGCAACAGCTGATACAGATGATGCGAGAAATAGACGCACGGTATATCAATGAAAGTTCGGAGCACCCTGTAGGCTTAAGGCTCTTCAGATAGAACTCAAATGAAAAGCTGGAGGACGGATCATTTGGCACCACTTCTGTGGAAAGCGACCGTCGACCTGGCTCATGATTCAAAGTGAAGGTTTTCATAATCAAGAATCTGCCATCTCTAGAGCATAATTAATGTCCATTGCCGATTTTTACGAATTTCCAGTGGCCAAAAAATCAGGGCAGTTTCAAAAAAGGTGCGAATATGGTGATAACCGCTTGTAAATAAACAAAGGAAAAATAGTTGAATATAATGTATTCTTCTTAAAAAAGTATTTTAAATGACAGTAATCCAAACAAGCAGTGAACTCCAACACAATGTGTTGATAAGGCGCGTCATTAACTCGCACATATCAACCCCTTTAGTTTTCATTTACAAAGATTTCAAAATAGGCAAGTAGCACAACAAGAGAATTCATACGATCCAACACTGAGAGGTCAACGACGCACTTTGACGAGACCGTGTATTGTGAATGTAAAAAGCCATTCGAACGAGTTTAAGTTTTTTGATCTGCCCCAAGCAAAACTTTATCAGATTCTTAAAGAAAAGTGCTACGTAATAATTTAAGCGAAGAAAGAAAAAATTTTGTCGAACTCCTGAAAGATAAAGTCGATTTAAAGGTATTTTGGGGCTAAAATACCCAAATCACCGGCATTATAAATCCCGTTATACATATTGAAAAGAAATTGACTCGATATAAATGCAATTGCATTAGATATGTCTTGATTTTGTTATTTTAAACGTATTTCCATGCATGTAAAGAAGTTCAACCATGTTCATGCTTTATTCATTCATGAATTGAAAGTAAGCAATCTACATCCCGAAAATCTACCGATTTGCCGTAAAAAATTGCAGAAACTTGATATACCAAGTCGATGCACCCACTCGTTGAATTTATCAACCAATTTCGTGAGTGCAAATATGTAAAAATCAATATGCTATAGTCATTTTGGGTGCATTTACTTTTCATGAAACAATAATAATTTCAATCCCGAAAAACCATCAATTTTCCGTATATAATCGAAAAAATCGAAATGTGTCGACTCCCTGACGTGAACATTGGATTCTACGAGTTAAAATACTCACGTATCGATATGCATATCAGAAAACCAGAACCAGAACAGAAACCATGTGTGTACACAGTTAGCAGTCCGCGGCAACATCCATTCAACAGAATAATGGTAAAAATTAGATAGGATTTTAGCCGCTTTGCCCGCCTCTCCTCGTTATTTACAAACCGTTCCTATACTCATCTCAAAATTTTTCTCAGAGCTTTGTGTTATTATCAGTCTATTTAAATCCCGGTTCGATGACCGAATCGGCTGCCCAAAAAGCAAGCCAATTTTGAAAGGTTCTATGAGAAATTCGTGATATTATCGGCTCTCAGGAAATCACCCCATGGCTGTAATTGGTGGTATAAATGTTTGAGTGCTTAAAATAATCGTATTCAAGAAACTAAGGAATTAAACTATGGAGTCAGTTTCTTTTTAATAATATAACGGGATTTACTCCCGGTGATGTAGCTATTATAGCCCCAGAATACTTTTAAAGCGCCTTTACTTTCCAGAATCTTGACGGAATTTTTTTTTAGCTTAAACGACTTAAGAGACAATGTAGTCAAAAAATATAAAGAATTTTCGATTTTGACAAAAAAATATGTTCGTTCAGGCACACCGTGTATTGTATGGAGTACTGCTGCTATTCAAACCTTATCTTCAGGTCAAAATTCTTACAAGGAAGCCCCTTGCAAGAGGCGAATTTTTTGTAATTTCTCCCAATTTTTTCTCCGTTATATAATTGAATTGCTTGTCAAATTCTAAGGTCAATTATATTTAATTGTAATTTATACATTTATTTTTTGTCTGGAGAAGTTTCGTTGATTTCTTCGGATTTCGAATACTGTAACTTCTCTTCTATTCGGCCGATTTTTATGAATGAGACCTCTTTTAATTCGTCTTTTAACGGAGAGTGAGGAAAAAATTGCTAAGTACACGGGAAACAATTTTTTTTGAAAATTGGACGAATCCTAGCGTGACGGTGAAATGGTTAATCAAGCGTGAAATCAAGGGTGAGGGTCCGGATCGGGTCGCTCGGGAGGACAAAAGACACTGCCTCGGTGTCGGGACAGAGGTCCGGTGTGCGGGGAGGAGAAGGGTAAGTGGTTTTCTGTAAAAGCAAACTGATTTCTGTATGGGTTATGGTTAGCACATGGTCTAATGAGTTTTGAGGCTCATCACAGATTGCACTTACGTCTATGATGGGTGGCCTTCGCTATCAGAGGAAAGGTACCAACTTTTGAAAAGCCTAACAGTGGTGTGGAGATCTGTCAAAGCAACGTTATGAACGAAACGGAGGAGTAAAATTCTCATTCCTAGAGTGCCGGCCTGGTCAGCCATCCTCGAATCAGTTCGCTTGTTTCTGCTTATATATGCATATTTTAAATCAGCGCGTCGCATTCTTAGGCTTTTTTTAAAAAAAACCAAGTAACGTAGACTCTTGGTATTCACTGCACATAAACTAAAAAGCCCCAGAATGAGAAACAACTTTAAATCATAATTATTGACGGATAAATAAACTTTTTACACGCTTTGGAAAATCTCAGAAGTTCGCGGTAGTCACTTTTCGGTAAGGAACTAAGGGACTCGGTTATTGTATCGAGTGGGGGGTCGAAACGATCGCAAAGGCGGTATACTACGTATACGCGCCAACACAGCGTGCAAAAAACATAATGGTAGTAACAAGTTGAAAACCGTTGACTCCGGGAGTTCAGCCAATCGCGCCGAACACGGCGCGGTCGGCGCGGAACGCGTATTAGCGCCTACAAGACTGACGGAATACTTCACGCATTGCGCCACATAGTGCGGTCGGCCCAAACGCATATTAACGCCTACAAGACTGCAGAAATACTTCACGCATTGCGCCAAATAGTGCGGTCGGCCCAAACGCGTATTAACGCCTACAAGACTGCAGAAATACTTCACGCATTGCGCCAAATAGTGCGGTCGGCCCAAACGCGTATTAACGCCTACAAGACTGCAGAAATACTTCACGCATTGCGCGTTTGCGTTTTAATCGTTGAAAATTCGGTGCCGGACTGCCACGCCGAACCTATCGTGGTGTACACCATTTTCAACTAAAGCATACCACGAGCCTGCAATCCTAAGATCGCAGGATCGTAGAGATTTTGCACCCCTGGATGGTACCTTGGTCTATTGAATCATCGATGACTGAGTTTGTCCGTCGTTTTCTGATCGATTATTGTCATACGATTAACGAGAACATCTCTACTCTATAGCGCGGAAATGGGTCGGTCCCTTGAATTCTCGTTATAGAGATAGATTACCGTACAACGACTTTTAGACTTAATTAGCGGCCTGTAGGCTGATCGTTTAAATTGATAGACAAAGCTATAGACGAAGAAGACAGAGGGTAAATGGAGCGATCCTATTGGTGGAAGCGGGTGGTTGCAATGGACAACGGATCCAAGTAACAGACTAAGTAACGGAAACCCACGAAAGACCTCATTGTCAATCCATTATTTTCTCCCTTAATCTCTACTGCCGTGCGAAGAAAGAACGCCGTATGAACCTTCAGACGTTGCTCAATTTCCTTCGATATAATCTTTTTTTTCTTTCTTTCTTGAATCTTTTTTGAATATTTGGGGGCATTTGTAAATATTTTTTCTCCAAATGCTCAGAGAATTCTATTCGCTATCATATCTACATCCTGAAAATAGTTATAACTCTTCTCGAGAATAAACATTTATCGAAGGAATGTTGGCAACTGTCGAATGTCCTAGGAGTCTTTTGGACGATTATTGATAATTTGAGAAAGAACGGAGGTTTCTTTCAATAAAATTTTCCGGTCAGATGCTTCTGAGCCCGTTTTTTCAGAACTTCATTCTCGCACTTACTGCTCTCTTTGCTATCACGGCAGCGCTGCCCGACTCAATCATACGTTTCAGTGTGCGATTTGGCAACAAAGGACGAAGCACGTCAACTCAACAAGGACGGGAACTCGTTGGAGTAGGTTCCCGAGCTTGGCAATCCGGAACAAATGTTATGTTTGAAGTTAACTATCGAGCTCTCGAGCCGTTCACATGATACCGTTTCCTAATTAAATTTGACTCGTCTCACTCGAGTGGGGAGAACTTCCCGATCCAGGAGGGATTTGATATCTACGCTACCCGGTGAAAGCGGCACGGCAAGGACTGTTTGAAGTTATTTGCTACTCACGTCGATTCGTCAAAGCTCTACAAAGAAAAACTGAAACAGTCTGTGTTCAGATCCAACAAGGGGGAAAACGCTAAGAAACGTGGCCCGCACTATATGTGGACGTATTTCTGCCAAACGCAACTACAGACAGGTGGGAAAAAGGGGTGTGCTTGTTAGTCGAGGGCCGTAAGAATGAATGGGAATGGAAATTTTGCATGTGTGAGGAATTTGCGATTTGACTGTTGATTCTTATGTAACAGTTGGCGAGAAACACGATGGTGCCATTGGTTTTCTCTGAAATCAACTCCCAAGCTCAAAAAAAAGCTCTCAAGTTGAGGCCAAAATGGAGGGGATATCCCACGTTATCCTAAGAGTCCACCTTTACATCAAGACAAACTCTCCATGCAAAGATAGGGAGCAAATACACTGACAGGGCTGTCACTTTACCAGTGGCGTGGCGTGAAGTGCGATGTATCGATTGTTTTAAAATTTAAACGTATGGTAAAGAATCGATTACTAAGGTGTTCGTAGCGAACACCCTGTTCATCGATCATTTTCCATAGGTTTAAACGGCATAACAATCGATAAATCGCAAAGCACGCCACGCCACTGCACTTTACCTGGGGACTCCAAAACTGAAAACACGGCAACCCTGCTAATGTATTTGCTCCCCATCTTTGGAGAGTTTGTCTTGATGTAGAGGTGGACTCTCAGGATAGCGTGCGGGATATCCCCTCCTTTTTGGCCTCAGCTTGAGAGCTTTTTTTGAGCTTGGGAGTTAATTTCAGAGAAAACCAGTGACATCATCGTGTTTCTTGCGAACTTTTGCATAATAATCAACAGTCAAATCGCAAATTCCTCACACATACAACATCTCCATTTTAAAGCGCCAGTGACGTCAACCCCTACTTCTACCGACTTGCCCTCCTACAAACTGGAACCTTCCATCTGGTACTCATACTTTAATTTCTCAGCCACTTTTGCGCGAAATTCATTGGACATTTCAAAATCTGATCTTTGATATGTCCCGAACGCATAGGTTACCTCCAAAGATCTTCGGGCCGAAGATCTTTGAAAGGCAACAGTCAACAAGTCCATTGATGACCCTCCTTGAAGCCCCTAGTTTGTAGGATGTAGGTGCAGTGTTCGAAACTAGCTCACCTTTGAGTTTTAGGAGCCATGTGGCGCATCAAGCCCGAATTTTAGGCGCCATTGAAGATTTTTTAGGGGCCAAATTGACTTTTTGCCTTTATATTACGGCGCATTTAGTGAAAAGTTAGATGCCAGATGTTTTCGTAACAGAACTAGTAAGTAGCCGTATCTTGGGGAAGACAAAAGCACAAAGAATGAAATCGTGAAGAATAGAAAAAGCAAGCTTTCACTCGTAGTGCTGAACATTCTGAGTTTTTTCAATTCAGATAGATTTGTTTTTCTTTCTTTATATGACTTCCTGTGAAAATCAAGATTTTTAGGGGCCACGTTGGTGCAGATCCTTCATTTTTTCGGCGCCATGGCCGATTTTTTAGGCGCATTTGGCGCGTTGGCGCCTGCGAGTTTCAAACTCTGTGTAGGTGGATAGGACGCTTTATCGACTGAGCGCTTGAAATGAATTTCGCATCGTTCATCGTTGACAACCTGCGGCGCTGAACGAGGGGGCGAATGAGAGTCGACTCACTGAATTATCACCGACTTCCCGGGAATGCACTTTCCCGCCAGTCGCGTAGACAATGGCTCCTCAAACAGCCCCGTCACCCACTTCGCTATGCAAGCCCTCCAACGAACGAGAACCGACCGGACGTATTTCTGCCAAACGGAACTATGTGCATCATGACGTGATCCCTGATAAGCATGTGTTCTTATGAGTCTTGGGGCTCATGTCTAAACGCACATAGTTCCGTTTGGCAGAAATACGTCCAACTAGAATCCGAGGTTCGGAGGCGAAACCCGAGTTGCAAGTTCCGCCGTAGCCCGATTGTCGAGTCAAGTTGAGGAACGAGCATTTTTGCCTCATCGCTCGAGGTAAAAAGTATGTTTTATTATACGATCTGGCAACTATTCGCTTTAGTTTTAGCTGAAACCGCAGCGCTTGGGAGTGAAGACTCGGGCGATTTCCACTTTCCGCAACGCGAGGAAGTTCGGAGATAATTCAACAGGTAACGCGGCCGCGCGGGAAATCGGTGGAACAGGATAGACACTTTGTAATTGCATTTATTTTTGAGCGGATCCAGTGCTCCTATTTCCCGGAACTAGTTCGGAATTCCGGAACTTTTCAGATTTGCCGGAATTTTTTCCGGAACTTTTGAAAATCCCGGAGTGTTCGCAGGGTGTCTAGTTTTTTTTTTTTCATTTTGGGAAATCCTGATTTTTGGCTGCCAAATCCTGATTTTCTGCGGATAAAAATTAGAATTTCTGCATAAGCGTAAAATATCTTACCAAACAGCTTGTCTGGTACGGTCATGTCAATAGGATGACGGAAGAGAGGCTGCCAAAAAAGATGCTTGATTGGGTTCCTCCTGGGAGGAGACGAAGGGGACGCCCGGTGAAAGGTTGGTGACAGGGGGTTATGGATGAGATGCGGGAGTGCCAACTTCCTGATGATCTGTGGGAGGCTTAGGCGTCGCAGAGCGCCGGAGAGTGCTGTGAGAGCGACTCTTATGTATGTAAAAAAATCCGGAGTTGTTTCAAGCTGTTTTCGCAGCATTTTCTTGATTTTTTTTTTAAAATTGGGGGGGAGGGGGGTCAAGTCAGGGTTACATAATAGAGCATTTGCAGGTGTCTAAAATGTGATGAATTTCGTGTTTAGGTGGAAGCCACTGAGTGAATTAAACACGAGGATACCCTATTGGTTCATGAATTGAACAATTATTGGAGAAGGTATGACAAAATTATTTAATCTGCTAAAATACGTGTGTTTATAAGGGAAATGCCGCCAGATGACGTCACTAGGCGGTGCATTTTCTCACTTTTGAATATATTTTCATACTATTTCCTATATCAGAAAAAAATTATAAAAAATACTGTGAAATCAGCTCTTTAAGCACTTTCAGATGAAGCAATAAAAAAGTTGCATGCAAAGTCTCCATTCAACAAATGGGTTTGGAGTTATGTTGCGGGTGCGTTACAAGTGAGTGAAGGGGGTCAAAAATCGGAATAAGTGCGTTAAGTAATACTTGAATGGCCCCCATGTAGTATGGTGTCCTTGATGCTGAGAACGAAATGTAAATGATACATTTAACTCAAGTTTCGATTTTATAACACTTATTGTTAGCTCGACGTTGATAATACGTCTTCATGTGTTGATTTCAAGAGTCTGTCACGGTTAATTTACATGAAATTATGCTAAGTCAAAGCTCTTCAACGGAAGTATAAATCGTAGATTAGAATGTTATCGACATATTAGACAGTTTCGCATTCCTAAAATCTACGAAACTTTAGTGTGACAAGAGGCTTCGATGGCAACGCTCATGATGTGTGCAAATTTCAAAGTTACAGCCTGAAACAATGACCCCTTAGGCTGCTGAAAATTGTTTCGACCGTAGCGTCTCAGGGAAATTTCGGCTGAGGTTGGCCTCAGCTGCTAAACTTCTGTGTTGGTTCGTGTTTTTGTTGATATTTACTCGAGGCATACGCGTGTGTTTATTTTAATATTTGAAGAGAAAGAGCGGAATGTTTGTGGCCCTGTGTGTGGTGTTGTGCGGGTGGTTTCTTGCCTCCGTAGAAGGCGCTATCGAAGTAAGCATAATCCACTTTAACGATTTCCACGCTCGCTTTGAGCCGGTAAATCCTGTGACGGGCGGCATCTGCGAGAAAGGAGCCGCGAATACTTGCATGGGTAAGTTGAAGAAAAACTACGATTTTTACACGGAAAATACTGAACGTTGATTAAGCATTTGTACTATTAAAAAATGTGCGTGAAGCATCAAATGTTGATTTTACATAAAAAAAAAAAAAAAAAAAAAAAAAAAAAAAATGTGAACTCGACATTCAATGGAGGGAGAAAGTAAAAATCAGGAAATAATAAAAAAAATTAAAAATTCCGGGTTGGCTGGCCATTAAAAATGTTTTATCCTACAGGTGGATTTGCACGCATGCACGCAAAAATACTTGAGCTGAAAAATCAAGAACCAAACTCGTTGGTCATAAACGCTGGTGATGTATCTACTGGAACTCTCTGGTACAACCTCTTTAAGTGGAATGTGACAGCAGAATTTATGAATCTCTTACCAGTGGATGCACAGGTTGGTTACTTCTTGTGAAAATCAAAACGGATCTTCACGAAAAAATTGATGGTTAATCGACTGGTTGATACATCCAATATAGAAGATTTCTTAAAATAAAATGAACGGTTTTAAGTGCACTTCAATGAAGTCACAACACGCTGTGGTGCGTCAGATATTGATGTTAGACGTTTGATGAGGTTTTACTTGGAAATAATTTCGAGGGTATAAACCGAGTAATAGTGTTACAGATTATTTTGTCGATTTGATGTGTCGAAATTTTCGGCAAGCACTTCTTCTGTAATGATGTTATAGTCCAAATGTGAATTTTTCGGAAATAAGAACTCTTTCTCCGCGGAGGGCAATTATGCAGGAGTGGGTAACTAAACCATGAACGAATTTTGACCTGTGAATACATTATGCTAAAGACCAGTGGCGTGGCGTGCTTTGCGATATATCGATTGATTTGCCATTTAAACCTATAAAAAAGGATCGATGGATAGGGTGTTCGCAGTGAACACCTTATCGATTCTTTACCATAGCTTCAAATTGAGAAATATCGATAGTCGATCATTCACGTCACGCCACTGATGACGCGTAGAACACGATACGAACATTTAAAACGCGAAAAAGTAACTCAGAAATCGACAAATACGCAGTTCAAAAAGCGTAACTTTTCCGCAAATTTAGTGTTACAAAGTTTTAAACACAACGGTCATAACTTAATTTATAGAACCGTCTGATACAAATGATACCTACTCATTGTTTTATAAATTAAGTTGAGGCCCTCGTGTTTAATACTTAGTAACGACCCCGACGATGAGGCCTAGACTTCGGCTTGTTATTCTTACTCATGCAATAAAATGTAAGTTTTTCCCACCAAAACGGTCACATTAATTCTAGCACCTGCATTTAAATATAACCGCTGTCTATTTAAGCCAAGTGTCGGAGGGTATGGTTTTTCTAAAGAGAAATTTTCTAGAAGAAAAATTCAAGATATTTCAGGAACATTTTTCGTGTTTCAGATAATTGGAAATCACGAATTTGACATCGACGGGCCGAAAGGTGTCTTAAATTATTTAAGCCTACTTCAGAGCACACCGACGGTACTTTCTAACGTCGACTGCACGAAGGTTCCAGATTTGCTGAAATACCTGAGCAAATGGATAATCGTGAATAAAAATGGTTTGCGTATTGGCATCGTTGGATATGTTGCAAAGATGTTCCCGGTTTGTACATTCTTTACGTAATAGTTAGTTATTTTTATTAAATACACGGAAAAAACAAGATTAGTGTTGATCACTACTGACCGTTTAGTGGTGAGCAGTTGAGGGCTGGCGTCTAAGCGCTGTACAGCTCAACACAGGAAGGCAAGTAGAGGTCGGCACTGTACACCAGTTATTTAAGTATTTAAGCTTAACCAGTATTTAAGCTTAAATCAAGAACCAAGCCTCTTAATTTAAGCGGATTTCCTTTTGATTTAAGCTTAAATCCGATTGAATTAAGAGTATTTTTTCTTGTCAATGTTTTCAAGAGTCTGGACTCTAGATCCAATGTGTTTTTTTCCCCCAAAATATTATTTATACCCACTGAAATTGATCTTCATTGAAAAATCACCGATTGAGCGAAGGTTACCACCACGCAGACTTTTCCCTCTTACTAACTCTTTCATTTTTATTGCCGGTTTTCAGACCCTAGAGAACACAGGCGATCTGATATTCGAAGACGAAGTGGAAGCAACGAATAAAGCCATCAAAGAACTAAGAGATCATTATGTTGATGTGGTCGTGGCGATCTCCCATACTGGATACCTTGAGGATGTGAGAGTTGCACGGCAGGGCCTAGACGCTGACATCATAGTGGGTGGTCACTCTCATACTTTTTTGTATACCGGTGAGTGTGTTGATATTCAAAATGCATTGTAATATCAACCAGAAGTCATTAGGTCTCGCCCGAAAAAAAAGTGATTACGGAAACATTGTGACAACGTTACTGTCAGAGGGGTAGGAAGGGGGGCAGGGGGGTTTGCCCCCCCCCCAAAAAAAAATTGGAAATAGTATCAACTGGCCCCCCCAGAAATTCTGGATGGTGCAAAAAAACCTTCTTCAACGATAAGTCTCTGTCGCCGTAGCCCGTGAGAGGATGCCTATAAATAGAATAACCTGTTGAATGCAACAATATCAATGCATAAGACTGGGTGATTTTTAGGCAGAAATTGAAGGAAGAATAGCGCCACAAGTGCCTAGAGATGCGCTCAAATAGAGTTAAAATTTCAAAATATTTCGGGGGGAGGCCCCCCCCCCGGATCCCCCACTGTGCTGGAGGGTATTCCATACCCCCCAGACTCCCCCCCCCCCAGCAAAATGACCTAGCTACGCCTATGGTTACTGTCAAAAATAATGTTGCAGCAACACGTTCATAATCTTATTTTGGGTAGCCCCCGGTTATAGGCATGCTATAGAAGGTATTCATACATAGTCGCTTTATCAAGAGTGGCGGTAGCCACCCCCGGTCGAGAAAAATGACGTCCTACGATAGCAAGTCCCGATAGCAAGTGGTGGCCGACACTCATAGACACACGTACCTCCCTTAATCTGAAAATTGATTTGGTTTCCACTCGACTGCAGCCCAAACGACGGCACGGATTCCGACGATCTTGCTGTCTACGGACGCATCTCAATTAGGACTACAAAGTGGAAGGGTTTTATTGAGATCCGTTGAGTTTTAAAAAAGTTATGAGCACTTAAGGACCCAAAACGACGAAAATTTTACTTTACGAGGGGCCGTTTGACGGGCAATTTGAATTTACCCTAACCCGTAAAAAGGGTACCTACCGAATCGTCATATTACCGTGTGTGCCGATTTTGACTTTAATTTATTATTCCAAAAGTTTTAAAAGAGAAATTACGTAAAGTAAAATACGGATAAAGCGACTGCTGACTTCCCCGTCATGACCACCTTTCACAACAGATTCCTCCCTTACACGGTGACCGATTCCAATAGAATCTACAAACAAAAGATCAAGGTTGAGGAAATGAGGATTTCATTTCTACCACATTTTAAGAGATTTAAAAATGACATAAGGTATCAAACCTTTTGATACTTAATTTTCGTCCTTTCATTTTTCCCACCAGGCACACCTCCGCTGCCCAGCGACAAACCTGCAGGACCTTACCCAAAAGTCATTACTCAACAAAGCGGTCGGAAAGTTATCATTGTTCAAGCCTCAGCTTTCTCAAAGTACGTGGGTTTTTTAAAAGTAAAGTTTGAAAAAGTTGCTGGACAGTTTCAGGTATCATCGTGGGAAGGCAACCCTATTTTGCTGGACAAAACCGTGCGCACACGTAAGGAAAAATTTCTTCCTCTGCCTATTTTTACCATTCACGTAACTATCACGTAAGCGTTGAACTTTGCATTGGAGAATCGATTTATTCCTTTTTTTGTGTACAAATTGCCTCTGTAAAAATTTTCAAGACGATTTTACAAGACGAAGGAAAATCTTCGCCATTTTTGTAATTTAGGGTGGATTTTGCAACATTTTACACATTACATTGCTTTCATGCGGAACTTGAAAAAACTAAAAACATCAGTTTGCGTATTTTATTCTGTAAAATGCGGAAAACTCACAAACTCATTTTCACCGAGATTGCTAGTTAGGCGGCTTTCTTCCTTCGCTACCGATTGCAATCTGGATATTGATCCTCACAGATGCTGATTTTTGCCGTTTTTATCAGATCCTTTCATTGAAGAAAAACTCCAACCCTGGCGTAGTGACGTCGAAATAATCGGATCTAGAGTGGTGGGCAAAACGCTGGTAGACTTGGACGCCACCAACGCAGTCTGCCACTCAGGGGCATGCACCATCGGAAAATTGATCACAGATGCGATGGTCCACGAGGTAACCCATGACTAATGTTTGGGATTTGTGTTAATTTGCAAGAGTAGCACAGCAAGTCATTGCTAAATGGACGAATTTCTGCCAAACGGAACTATGTGCATCATGACGTGAGCCCTGTTATGCATATATTCTTTTGGGTAATAGGGCAGGGCTCAGGTCTCAATGCACATAGTTCCGTCTGGCAGAAATATGTCCAAATGATTTTATAATTTTGTCGTATAAAAGAAAATCACTGGTCAACACGGGTAAATTTGCCTACAATATGTTCACTGATTCTGGGTAGATTTTCAGCGCTGATTCTGGAAATGATCTGCGTTTTCCAAGTCAGGCCGATTTCCCCCGGAAAAATAAGTATTTTCCTTAAAAATTGAGCTTTTCTAGGGAAAAATCAATTTTCCGAAAAAGACCTCAGTTTTTCTCTATCGTCCACAGATTTTCCAGTAAACTGATTACTCACTGGGCTGGAAAAGCCTGATTTTTAGGGAAAGTCGACCTGACCCACAGAAGAACGGAAGTTATGTTGGAATCATCGCTAAAAATCTACACGGAATCAGTTGACACGTTTTAGGCAAATCTATAAAAGTAAAAATGGGTCGGCCAGTGAGATGAAAATTTCATATCTGCTGAAGCGTATATATGAAGAGAACAATTTCATAGCGTTCCACGATGCCTAACAGTAATTTGGAAAGTGGCAAATTGGAAAGTTACGGCAAAATTCCTAAAATATCCGAGAGTATAAAAAGACAATGGGAAAATGGAGCGATTCTATTAGTGGAAGTGGGTATGGCTGGAATGGTCACACGAGGAAAAAAGTGTTTGAGGTTCTCCCTTAAAATTGTGGTACTACCCCAACTTGTTGCGTGATACGGACAAAGGACATTTTCAATCGATTGTAGTAGTACCGCAACTCAAGTCAGGGTAGGGGGTACTGTCGCAACAAGTGGGTTAGTATTACAATAAATTAGAAATGTTCAGATCAGCCGACAACCCGTGGATCATCCGTGCCATAGGCGTAGCTAGGTAATTTTGCTGGGGGGGTCTGGCCCCCCACTACCGGGGGGTCTGGTGGGGGGTATTCCACACCCCCCAGCTCAGTGGGGGGTCCGGGAAATTTTTGAAATTTTAACTCAATTTGAGCGCATCTCGAGGCACTTGTGGCGCTAATCTTCCTTCAATTTCTGCCTAAAAATCACCCAGTTTTATGCATTTTAAGTTTAAAATACTTTGAAATTGTTGCATTCAACAGTCATTCTATTTATAGGCATCCTCTCACGGGCCACGGCGACAGTGACTTACCGTTAAAGAAGGTGTCTTTGCATCATCCAGAATTTCTGGGGGGGCAGATAATACTACTTCCAATTCTGGAGGGGGGGGGGGGGTCCAGGCCCCCATGGCCCCCCTTCCTACGCCTCTGACCCGTGCTCTCTTTCTCCGTGCAAAGTAGGGACGGTAAGTAATGGACTGACTGACGGCAACCCATGAGAGACCCCACGATTAATCTACCATTATCCACCTCAGTCTTTAAGAATCACTCGTTTCAACCGATAGGATCGCTCCGTTTTCTCTTTGTCTTCTTTGTCTATTGCTTTGTCTATCAGTTTCAATGATTGGCCCGCTGATTAATTCATTTTCCAGTACACGAAACAGAGAGAGGGTCGCAGTTGGACGAGAGCAAGTGTGGCGGTCCTTCATGCAGGGGGGATACGAACTTCGATCCCCCATGGAAGTAAGTGCAAAAGTTTCGTCCAAGAATCCTTCGATCCAGATAAACTTGCACCGGCAAAAAAAATTTATTTCAAACAATAACGGTGAACAAAACTGTGTTAAAGGTGAAACTTAGAAAAGCATCTATTCCGATCGTAGATCATCTGCATGTTGCTCTATTTTCCATATCATGGAGGAAAATCTAACAAAATCTCTCTCTGTAACGTAAAGTCATGAAAGTAAGACGTGGTGCATAACGCCCGATGAGACGTGAAGCACTGGGGGGGGGGGGGGGAGGGAAGGTTAGTTTTATGTAATCGTGATGATAGGGCATTATTTTAAAAAAGTGTGAGTGACCGACATTTTCCTGACTCAGATTCTTTCAGTTGCATATCATTACAAAAGCACTCAGCGATCGTTTTTCGAATGGGCGCTCTTTTAGCAGAGACGCTTTCTTCAAATCAACGATAACCAACGTTAGTCCTACACAGACCAATGGAGATGTTGCATGTGTGAGGAATTTGTGATTTGACTGTTGATTCTGGTGTAAAAGTTCGCGAGAAACACGATGTGGCCACTGGTTTCCTCTGAAATCAACTCACAAGCTCAAAATAAGCTCTCAAGTTGAGGCCAAAATGGAGGGGATATCCCACTCTATCCTGAGAGTCCACCTCTACATCCAGACAAACTCTCCATGCACAGATAGGGAGCAAATACATTAGCAGGGTTGCCGTGTTTTCAGTTTTAGAGTCCCCAAATAAAGTGGCAGCCCTGTCAATGTATTTCCTCCCTATCTTTGCATGGAGAGTTTGTCTTGATGTAGAGGGTGGACTCTCAGGGTAGCGTGAGGGATATCCCTCCATTTTGGCCTCAACTTGAGAGCTTTTTTTGAGCTTGGGAGTTGATTTCAGAGAAAATCAGTGGCACCATCGTGTTTCTCGCAAACTTTTACGTAAGAATCAACAGTCAAATTGCAAATTCCTCACACATGTAACATCTCTATTATTTGACCTTTAAATGGATTTCTGCTTGTAGGTATACCGCTTTTGATTCTGGTCGCATAAATTTACTATTTGATTTGGACCGCGTTTAACAGAAAGGAACCAAGCTACATCAGCTATTGCCAAATTTAATGGACAATTTAGCGTTTTACGAGAGAACATCTTCGCGGATTTCTTTGAAACCTTTAAGGACTTTGCTTCGTACTATGGAGAAACTTCGCTGAAATTTGCACGAATATTTGCACAACCGTTTTCATGTGAAAAGTTAAATTACCCAATTAAATTCGGCAATGGCTGATGTGGCTTTAGTTCCTTTCTATTTAACGCGGTCCATTTGAGACTCGAGTTTTTGGAGCGACAGAAACATCCGAATCTGCATCAATCTATTATTAATATATTTTTGTACGAGTTTAATGATCGAATAATGAGATAACACGAAATATAAGCTTGTATTTTGTTCTTTTCACTGAATCTGTTGATCACTCAAAGTTGTGTCCAAATTTTAGATATCACATTCGGGAACATATTGACCCTCTTGCCGTTTGAGGACAGATTTGGTATCGCGGAGCTCAGCGGACGGCACTTCAAAGAAATATTGGAGTTTTCAGTGGAACTTCATCACTCACCATTCTTGCAGATGTCAGGTAATCGGTTCTACTACTAGTGAGTCACAAACCATGAACGAATTTTGACTTGCAAATTCAGCACCCCGAAGACAAATGAGGCGTGGAACACGATTCGCACATTTAAAACGTGAAAAAGTAACTCAGAAATCGGGAAATACGCAGTTCAAAAAGCGTAACTTTTCCAAAAATTTAAAACGGCTCCGTTTCGCGCCGAGCCGAATGATGTCACCCGGCACCGATAGGCAGCGAGCACGGATTTCCACGACTTCCTCCAAATGTCTTTCTACTCCTCGCATATGAAAACAACTTAAAAGTCGAAATTTTGCCCTCAAAATCAAAGAATGGAATCCGACTGATGTAGTCTGCAGTTAAATCTACGGTCAGGAGACTAAAGCACTCACTTACCAATTTTAACAAAGCAATGCAACGTAATAAAGGTGTGGTTTTTTTTTAGAGAGAAAATATCGCATTCGAGTGCAGTTTCGATATCAGTATCGAATGCTATGTTTTCGCTCTCTGAAAAAACCACGCCTTTATTACGTTGAATTCCTTTGTTAAAATTGGTAAGTGAGTGCTTTAGTCTCCTGACAACAGAATTGCGATCTCAAAATTCGAGAAAAATGACGAGTAGCCAAAGAAAATGGAACCAATTGATGCGATATATCGCATGCCGTTCTGACACAAAATATGGCGTCCATCGAATCACCTTAAGTACGAAATATTGAATGTATTCGTTTGAAGAAAAATACATGTATTTTTACTTTATCGCAGGTGTGAAAGCGACATTCGACATGACGAAGCCGACTGGTGAGCGAGTCTCAGATATCCTGGTGCGATGTTCAGATTGCTCTGTGCCCACATATGAGCCGCTTCTTCCGTACAGATACTATCGCATCATAATGTCCCAGTTTATGTACAGATATAGTGTCTATGATCAGATAAAAAAACGAGCCAGATATTGGGAATCAGGTATGTCTATCTATTGGCGGCTGTGGCAAGTTGGCAATAATTGTATTCTGCCCATTTAAACCTACACCTTTAAAAATAATTTTGGCTCTTGAATTTTGGAATGGTCTATACACGGTCTTAAACGGATAAAAATCGATTATTTAACAAAGGTTTAATTGGAGAGGAAATAATTTCTCCAACTTGCTGGATTTACCTCTGGCGTATCTTAAAATTATTTTCCATGAATAAGATCATCAGCTAAATAACAGTATAGTAGTATACAACTCAGTCCACTCTATTCGCCTAACTTTCAAGTCTCATCTCCACAAACCTCTAAATCTGGATTATTAATAAGAGGGGAATATCATTAGTAACACCTACAGCCACCAGGGCTGGATTTACCTACTTGCCGCCCATGGGCCGCCCGTATTTTTCTGCCCTTTCTCACTTGTTTTGAAACATCAATAGATCGTATTCGACAGAGGTTTGATGTATCGGTTGGTTCAATACAATAGAACTTAACCCCAAACAAAAATTTTAGGATTTGATTTGGAAAAGCTGAAAATGAGAAAATTCCTAACAATTCCACTTTTCATTGCCAGAGAGTAAAAGTTCAATCACATAAGACCCGTTACCTCAGATTTCTAAATTGACTTTGAGGCTGTGGTTACATATTGAACCAATCGATATCAATATAATCTCACCCGTGTGATCCGTCGATTACGATCTATAATAACCATCAAGTGAACGTGCCGGTGGGGGAGAGGTGTATGAGACGCGTTTACTCGTGTTGGGTACATTTTTTGTGAAAGCCCTGTCAACGCTAACAAAAGTTCAGTTCCATAAACCCATCCCTGTTTGGACAAGGCCCTCCGTTTATAAAAAACGAACGAGAAAATTATGAAAGAACAAACATAAATGTGGTTAAAAAGTTTAACTTCCACCGCCACGTCGACCGCACTGTGTTGGCGCAATGCGTGAGGTATTCATGCAGTCTTGTAGGCGCTATGCGTTTCCAGCCGACTGCTGCTGACCGCAGTGTGTTTGACGCAATGCGTGAAGTATTCATGCAGTCTTGTGGGCGATATGCGTTTCACGCTGACCGCCGCTCCCTTCCAGGTCGAATTGCGCGTTTGGTCTCTCTCTCTTAACTCGACTAATTGAAGGTGTTGTCTCATGTATCACCGAGAGACGACAAAATTAGAAATTACTATACTGCTTTCACTCTGAGGAAATGAGAGATTTTGTCGTCTTTTCTCGTTTGTAATTTATTTTCTGAATCCGATTTTTTTCTCTATTTTTTTGATACCTACATTCAAAAAGATTGCAAAATTTGCCGCCCCCTACAATTTGCCGCCATTGGCAGCTGCCCAAGTGGCCACCCCCTTAATCCGGCCCTGACAGCCACGATAAATTAATTTTACGCAAGTATTGGAAATTCTCGAATGCCACTGGAAAATTAATATTTTCGGGGAATTTTTCTCATTTTAAACGTTATGAATGTTCATTTTTTGTCACAGTTTGTGCTGCACGTCTATCGGGCAGATTTTTTCTGATTTTTTCAAGAATCGATAAGAAATGGTCCTTAGGTGAGCCAACTCGACATACATCGCCTCACGGGATCCCACTAAGCGCCCTTAGAGGGTTGAGCCGCGTAGCAGCCAGGGGGCGCACCCCTCAATTTTGATTAACTCACGGGGGGCCGCGAGGCGCCCGTCCGTTATTCCCAACAAGTAGGTAATTTGAAATAGTCTGATCATAAGTTTCAACCGTCATTCTTGAGTGTGAAGTCCGTAACATTTTTATTGTTTTTTCAGGGAAAAGGGATACTGAGATCGTTATGAACTACTTGGAAGCTTTCAGCCCTGTGATCGTGGAACTCGATGAAAATGTGTCCGTTAAGATGATATCGGAGCATGCCAAAAAAATCAAAGCAGCTACAAAAAATAAATATGGCCCTTGAAAACAATCAATCCTGGGTTCATTTTTTTTTTTTTTTTTGAGTGGTTTTCCTGTCACAAGTCTAGATTGCATTTGAATCAGTGAGAACGAAAACACGCGAACTCGAAAAAATGACAGTAGTCAAGACACACACAAAATTGCACGGTAGTTGAAAAAGTTAGTCTAAGAAAAAGATTTTTGGAGCCGGAAAAAAAAGTACTTAAGGACACTTTAAAGGTCCAATTTGGAACAGATTTGCTAACTTCAATAACCCTTAGGAAAATCGGCTGTCCTAAAGGAAAATTGGGCATTTTCGAGATATCGAGTTACTGTGTTTTCGTTCTCACTGATCATTTTTCCTCTAAACTGCACGACCTTAATTTATTGAAGAGTATATTGACACCTTCCGGCCGAAGTATCACAAGTGCCATGCGACCTTGAAAAATTCCCGCCGCCATTTTAATTTTTTTACAGAGAAATTGCTCAATAAAACTGTCTCAAAATATCATTGAATTTTATCGGCAGCATAGAAGAAATTCAGTGGAATTTTCAAACCGATTCAACCGAAAATTTCTCTGTAAAAAAATAAAATTGCGGCGGAAATTTTTCAACGTCGCATGGCGCTTTGTGATATTTTAGCTGGAAGGTGACGATATGAAACTTATGACCACGGCAACAGAGTTAAGGATGAGAACTCCTAACTTTCAGAGTACAAACTTTCGAAGCTTTCAGAAATTGATACTGCCACGCACATCCGAGTGGGCAAAATAAACCAATTTTCACGAAAATCCACACCACTCCGCTTCAAGTTGTTCGCAAACGAAGCGTAGGTAATTCCCGCGTTTCCTAAGGAGTCTCGTTATAACTTGCGCACCGTCCAAGAAAAACAAGGAGACGGCAAAAATGTGGGGAAACGGCGCACAGTAAGGCGAGTCAGCGTCGCGATATGGAAACATGTGGGGCTTCAGCGTCAATTCTTGAAATGGACCACTAGACTAGGTACGAATTTCAGCATTCTGATCCATGTTTCGTACCTAAAATTTCACGTAGAACACGATGCGCACACCAAAAATTACCGCAATTAACTCCTTACGGAGATATTTAATGATTCCTTATGCGTGAATTCAAACCACCCGCTCATGAAAACTCAATTCTCTACGTGATTCACATCGCGCGTTAAACGTTATCATGAACGACTCTGCGATATAAAAATCTGGCAACCTCAATCTTGACGCTTTGGCTCAGCTATAGTAAATTGCTCATAAGGTGAACAACACATGGTGGGAAATGAAAATTGTTCGATTGAGAAGCTTGCTGAAACTGTTATAGTGCGCGATTTGACTCACGTAGAGCTTTGAGTTTCTTGTGAGCGGGCAGTTCAAATTCCTCGTCACCAATGTGTAATACATGTAAAAACGTTAATATCTTCGTTAAAAGTTGGTTTCAGTAATTTTCGTTGCGCGAATCGCGTTTCACGTAAAATTCTGGTTAGTAAGAAACATGTATCAGATTGCTTCAATTTGTACCTTGTCTAGTAGTCCATACTGTGAACACTTGAAGGAATGATATTCAGTTGTTCTCCTTCAAAAAAATTATGTTCTGAGTAGATTCTTAAACTCCGTAAAAGAGATACGTGGACTGGTAGTTTCACCGTCGATATTGATGTGCGGCAGTTCAAACCAAGACACTAGAGCATAATCTCATGATAAAATTCCAGAGAAAAGTGCGGAAAGTTAACTTCACAAGCCGGAAAACAACGAATGACTCAATAAACATGAGAGATCTTTTTGTTTCAAAAGACACTTGGACGCATCTTACCTCAACGGTACGAATCGAAGACAAGATAAACGACCCGAGAGAAAATTCGAAACGCCTTCATTTTCGTGACATACAACACGCACATCCGAGGAGCGCGAATAGTCGCATCCACTATTCGACGCCGGCCTTTCTCGATAACTCGTCCACGGTGCGGCGTGTTTCTGGGACAACAAACTTGGATGAAACTACTTTGTTTCGCGAGTGTCATCGCCTTTTTCCGCGAGTTTTCCGCGGGATATTTCGCGAGCGGATAACTTTCCAATTTCCCTGTCGCGGGGCGAAACGCACGTTGCACGTTGCAAGTTGCACGATGCGCCGCCTGCTGCGCTGCACAGTGGATCGAGTCAATGAATCACTAGACCAGGTACGAATTTCAGTATTCTGATTTATGTTTCTTAACCAAAATTTCACGTAGAACACGATGCGCACAACAAAAATTACCAAAATCAACTTCTTACGAAGATATTAAATGATTCTTGATGCGTGAATTCAAACCACCCGCTCATGAAAACTCAATGCTCTACGTGACTCACATCGTGCGCTAAACGTTATCATGACAGTCTCTGCGATATAAAAATCTGGCAACCTCAATCTTGACTCTTTGGCTCAGCTATAGAAAATTGCTTATAGTGTGAACAACACATGGTGGGAAATGAACATTGTTCGATTGAGAAGCTTGCTGAAACTGTTGTAGTGCGCGATTTGACTCACGTAGAGCTTTGAGTTTCTTGTCAAGTTTCAAATTCCTTCCGCAATTCAAATTTCTCGCAACCAATGTGAAATAAAAACGTAATATCTTCGTTAGGAGTTGGTTTCAGTAATTTTCGTTGCGCAAATCGTGTTTTACGTGAAATTTTGGTCAAGAAACATGTATCAGATTGCTTACATTCGTACCTTGTCTAATGGTCCATTAGGGAGGTTGGACATGAAATTGTTTACTAAAATTGCAAATTTTGATGTTTATTTCGTCACATTATAAACTTATAGGGGTGCTTTCGCTGGAAAATTTCCAGAGGAAACCAATGGAACCACTTTTATAACCTCAAAGTTTTTTTTTTTTTTTTTTTGAGTTTAGTGGCTTCTATTCCTTTAGGAATCTACAGCCATCTATAGGCACTATTTATTTTCCGAAGACATCAGGGAGTTTGGTAGACATCCATGCTCCAGGCTTACAAATTTTCACGGATTAAGGCCGAGTGGAATCTGCTTCAGCAGATCCACTCGTCAGTTCCATGAAAATTTGTCACCACCACCGGGATTCGAACCCGGGACCTATTGACCTAGAGTCAGACGCGCTGACCACTAGGCCAACCTGGCCGGCTAACCTCAAAGTTTTAATAATAAACGTTTATATAAACGGAGTTATAAGCGTTTGAAGTTTCCAAATTTTGTCCGACCTCTCCTACTGACTCAACCCTATGTGCGCCGGGCCGTCTAAGATCCATGAAACTTTTCTCTTCGCAGTAAACGATCGTGTCATTGTTTAGCACACACTTTGGGCCCTCACATGCGGAATATCAGTGGCGAGGCGTGAGCGTCAATGATCGATTCAGTGATATTTTCCCATTTGAAGCTATGGAAAAGAATCGATTATTAAGGTATTCGTTGCGATTCCCGATAGGTTTAAATGGCAGATCAATCGCTTTGGTGGGTCCAACAAATTGATAACTTTTTTCCCTCCGTTTAAACCTATGGAAATGTATTAATGGAGATGTTACATGTGTAAGAGATTTGCGATTTGACCATTGATTCTTTATGTAAAAGTACGCGAGAAACACGATGGTGCCACTGGTTTTCTCTGGAATCAACTCCTAAGCTCAAAAAAAGCTCTCAAGTTGAGGCCAAAATGGAGGGGATATCCCACGCTATCCTAAGAGTCCACCTCTACATCAAGACGAACTCTCCATGCGAAGATAGGGAGCAAATACATTAGCAGTGATGCCGGGTTTTCAGTTTTAGAGTCTCCAAATAAAGTGGCAGCCCTGTCAGTGTATTTGCTCCCTATCTTCGCATGGAGAGTTCGTCTTGATGTAGAGGTGGACACTCAGGGTAGCGTGGGATATCCCCTCCATTTTGGCCTCAACTTGAGAGCTTCTTTTGAGCTTGGGGGTTGATTTCAGAGAAAAACAGTGGCACCATCGTGTTTCTCGCGAACTTTTACATAAGAACCAACAGTCAAATCGCAAATTCCTCACTCATGCAACATCTCCATTGTGAGGACTGAGGAGCTACACATGAAAGTTTGCAAGTTTCGGGAAAAAAAGTCATTTCAGACTCCGCCCATTGTCTCATCCCGCCGTGCGCCATTATAAATATAAAATATCCTGCAGTCGGCTCGTTCAGACGCGCAAAACGGTCACCATCCATCGATTGGCAAGGCTTCCCAGGTCTCCCGTGAAGGCGCGGTTACACAGACAGCACGCGGCGCAAACTTGCCTGCGCCTATTTTATCCTCCTAGTATTCTGCCGTGCTAAAGAAAAACGCCGTAGGTGCCACCAGGCATTGCCAAATTTTCCTCTACAAATCACGCATTTCCAAGGAAATTTGTGAATGTTTCTCCTCTGATTTCTCAGAGGATTTTGTTCGTAATCTGATCTTAAAAAGCTGACAATTTTGAGGAAAAATATTTATAACTTCCTTCAAAAATAAATATTTTCTGAGAGGAAATTTGGCAACGTCTTATGGCTTATACGGCGTTCTTCCTTAGCATGGTAATATTATGCACATGGAGAGTAAGGCTGGATGCATATAAGGGTAATGTGGGCTCTTTGTATATGGTAGGGGATCCCCTCTATTACACCTTCAACTTTTAATTGAGATCATTTCTTGAGCGTTGGAGTTTGTTTTATATAGAGAAAAAAAGGAACACTGCACCGTGTATGGATCTTATTCGATGGTGGCTCTATGTATACTTTGATTTAAAACAATAGAGCATAACCTCAAATAATAATTTTAGGACTTAAGTTGGAACAGCTGAAAATTAGAAAATTCCTAGGAATTTCAATTTTCATTGTCATTTTGTACTCACATATATAGGAATCCAAAACCTATTACCAAAAAACTCTTCCCTCAGTTTACTCAATTAACTTTTGAGGCTATGTTCACATTTTGAACCAATCGATATCGATACAATCCCTCACACTTGCATGAGGTCTAAAGTAGAGAACCTTTTTACACAGAGTATGGCCATATTCGTATCTTTTTACTGCAGAAAAACTGTGCCGCTCTTTGATTGGTCAACGAATTTTTAGGCTTCATGATGCTCTTACGGCCGTAAATAAACAAACAAGATGGCGGCTCACCGCGCGTAACATCGATAAGAAGCTAAATTTGAAAACAATTTAAATTATGTGGCAGTAACAATTTTAACTAGCATATCTACGAATAACACACGAAAAACACATGAAAACATTGTTAAAACGCCTTTCATCTTTATCACAAGAGGATGTAAAATGTGCATAACCTCAAATTTGCTTGCTGATAACAGACATCTTGTTTGTTTATTTACGGCCGTAAGAACATCGTGTCAGCCTGGTTTCACGAGACCAATGAAAAACCGGAACAGAAATGGCCATACTCTGTCTATAGAGGTACTCTAGTCTAAAGCATCTGATCATGCGGCTCTTCGCAAGTTTCTGTCGCGCATCGCTTGTGGAACCGCAGCTTTACGCCAGAAGGGGCGCTTCGGGACCCGGGAGAGCCGCCCGCCGTAAATTGTACCTCGAATGGAGGGCAGCGAAGCCTCCCCCCTCCCCTCCCTCCCCCGAGGGAGAGCGGGTGGATTGTAGTGAGCTTAAGTGATGCAGTTTTTCAAGCGATTTTTTTCCTCGCGTCTCTTTTTTTGGCGCCGCCGAATCGACTGCGTTGCTAATCCGGGCGATTATGCAGCCGCCCTGTCGCGCTGAGAAAACTCGTCGTATCGAAATTTGGATGTTGTCAAGATGAGCAGAAAATACACAAATTTTAGGGGAAACGAGGGGCCTGTTCGTAGTAAATTTCCTTTTTTCATTCTTCAAGCATTGGAAAAAGTGATTTGATTTCAGTTGAAATATCCTTTTCAAGGCTTGGTTCCTCATGTTCCTCGCTAGTAAAGGAACCAAATTTTTGAAAAATCGAATAGTCTATCGTAAGAAATTTGACAACATCCGAATGATCATCCGGTGATTTCGCTCGCTCGACCGACTGCAATGCTGTCGTGCTAATGAAGAACGCCGTATGAACCATCAGACGGTGCCACATTTCCTTTAATAAAAACCTAATTTACTGGGAATATTCTGAATGTTTTTCTTCAATTTTTTAGACAATTTTGTTCGCAATTTTGTCCAAAATGTCTAAAAATTTCAAGGATTAATACCGATAATCTTTTACAAAAATACATGTTTTATCCGGGGCGATTTGGCAACCTCTCGAATCTTCATAAGGCGTTTTTCCCTAGCACGGCAGAATGGTGCACAGATGCATCGATGCTGCCCCGAAAGGGTTTCCGGGTCTCGATGGCCTGTAATTATTTCGTAGTCTGTTGTAAATTCCGTGTCGCGATTGTATCAAATGGACGTATTTCTGCAAAACGGAACTGTATCCATTAAGACATGAGCCCTGAGACCCATAAGAATATATGCATAACACAGCTCATCTCATAATGCACATAGTTCCGTTTGGCAAAAATACGTCCAAATGGCGACGGGGCTAGAGGGAAGGAGTAAAGTGGACTTGGTTTAACGAAAATAATACTAAGGTGATCGCCAGGTGGATTCAACAAGACTTTTCCTAATTACGTTGGACGTTGCTCAGTTTCTTCTCGTGTTCCATTTTAATCGGTAAAACACGCAAAATTCTGACGAAAAGAAAATCCATAGAAACTTTCAAGATGCTATATTGTTTGATTTCTTTTGAATCAAAACATCAGGACCGAAATTTATAAGGAAATCACACTTTTACGGTGTATGGTTCTTCTTTACCTCTGCCGTGTTACTGTAGAGAACAGCACTCGAAAAAAAGAAATATTGAAAAAACGGACCAGCTGATTTTTGAAACTGACAGACAAAGCTATAGACGAAGAAAACATAGGGAGTATAGAGGGATCCAATTGGTTGAAATGAGCTGTTTCTATAGACTAAGGAAGAAAATGATGGACTAACTACATGGTCTCTCGTGGGTTGCCGTTAGTTAGTCTATTACCTACCTCCTCTGCCCATTTGCAACCACCTGCTTCCACCAATAGGATTCCTATAGATCCATTTTGTCTTGTTTGTCTATAGCTTAGTCTACTAATTTCAACAATCACCCTGCTGGAAACGGCCTGAGGAAAAATGTCATAAATGAATCCTCAGTTCTACGCAAATGTCACAATGATCGTATAAAATTTTCTCAGAGCTCTTTTGAATGATTGAAAATCGATGAGATAAATCTTAACAGAAAAAGGTTCCATCTTACTTAAGACATCAGTAAGCACAGCTCTTCTCTCTCTCTCTTACCCCCTTCCCCCATCGCCCTCTCAAGGAATGGAATAGACTCACGGATGTTTTGTCCGACACAGCTTCAGTAGTTACGCACTTACTGCGCTTAACTCGCTCATACAACTCGCATTTTACGACTAAAAAGGGTTTGCTGTTCTGACCGTGAATTAGCGATCTCATTTATGTTGGATTACACGAATTTTAAAAGAGACTCGATCCCTAAAATTCGGGCATTATCATCCACTGCGTACCATAGCAGAACAGATAAAGCATTTTTGATGGCGACTCAAAGAGCGCTGCGCGGCGCGCAACTCAGGAGTGCGGAGAAATTCAGAACGCCTTCAATTATTTGAATATGCAAAGAGGGCTACCCCAGAGCACGAATAGTTGTATCCAAACATCACCATAGAAAAAAGCAGGACGCCTTGATTTTATTGCACATCGGCTGTGTGTGACACTACAATTCACGTTCCTGGATTTGCAACGCTCCCGATTTACTCTCTCATTTCATTTAAATGTTCTATAAGTTAGATTGGTAGAATTTAAGGAGGAAAATTTGGGCAATAATGCTATCTTTGGTAACACAGCAGTCTCTTCCTCCAACCAGGGTTACAAATTTTCAAGAAAAACAAAATCTCGCGATTCCAGGTGAGATATTTTATTAAATTTCAGATATTTTTAAAAAAAATATCCAAATGCAAAATAATTAGTGGGTTTTCTTCTCGTTGTTTATTATTGCGCGTTGCTTACAAAAATCATGGAAATAATGATTCATATTTTTCACAGCCTTGCGATATTTAATGAAATATCGCACGGAAATTCTCAATCTTTTATGAATTTTATTTCACTTGTGCGATTCTGAATTGAAGGGACTGTAATTGAATCAGTGAGTTCGAAAACACACCAACTCGGGTTTTTTTCGATTTTCACTTTTTTACGGTTTAGTGACATTTATGGATAGAAACATCTGCACGCAAAAGGAAATTTCGAAATTGCAATCGGAAGTGCTCGAGACAGCGACGGGAAAAGGGAAAATTCGAAGTATTTCATTGGAAATACCAATTTTTGGTCATTTCAAAGGAAACGGGTGACTATCCGATTTTGCGGTTTTCTTTTTTCGGTTCAGTATACCTTGTACCAACAAGTTATATAAATATTCAAGCGTTATTCAGGTCGAAAAATACACATTTTTCAGGGCAGACTATGAAAAATCAGTATCTGAAAGTCGGTAAGAACGAAAACACACCAACTCGGAAATTTTTAAACGCTTAATTCTCTGTCATCAAGCATGGTGTATCGATTTCAACTTGGTGCTTTACAATGTCTTTAAGTATTTGTCCTTTGGCACCAAAAAGGTTTTTCTTAAACTAACTTCTTCGCCCTCTGCGCAGTTTTACGTGTTTCCTGAACAATTTTTTTTCCCGAGTTGGTGTGTTTTCGAACAGACTGATTCAATTGTGTAACTGTGCACATTTGTGTAATTGTAACTCTGTGATTGTGTGATATGTGTAATTGTTCGGTTTAAAGGGATCCGATGGACAAACTCTCTTCAGCTTGACAACGATGTCAAACTAACGAAACCGATTACCTTCGCGAGAAGGGGGGGGGGGGGGGTCGTGAGATGGCTCCCGATACCCGAAATAAATTCGCGACTGTTTTCTTTCTGTATTATCGCGAGCGTGGACTCGAAGCCGTACGCCTGCGTTCAATTAAAGGAGAAAATTGGTCTTGGCGGAGAATAAACATGGAAAAATACGACGGAGGAAACTCACAGAGATGGATAGTGGGGGTCGGGTGACGACACGCAGAGACGCATCGATCGTAGTGGCGAGGCGTGAACAATCGAGTATCGATATTTTCCCATTTGAATCTTTAGTACGGAATCGATTATTACGGTATGCCCCGATAATCGATCATTTCCCATGGGTGTAAATGACGAATCAATCGATTAATGGAGATGTTGCATGTGTGAGGAATTTGCAGTTTGACTCTCGATTCATATGTAAAAGTTCGCGAGAAACACGATGGTGCCTCTGGTTTTCTCTGAAATCAACTCCCAAGCTCAAAAAAGCTCTCAAAGTTGAGACAAAATGGAGGGGATATCCCACGCTATCCTGAGAGTCCACCTCTACATCAAGACAAACTCTCCATGCAAAGATAGGGGGCAAATACATTGACAGGGCTGCCACTTTATTTGGGGACTCTAAAACTGAAAACACGGCATCACTGCTAATGTATTTGCTCCATATCTTTGCATGGAGAGTTTGTCTTGGTGTAGAGGTGGACTCTCAGGATAGTGTGGGATATCCCCTCCATTTTACCTCAACTTTGAGAGCTTTTTTTGAGCTTGGAAGTTGATTTCAGAGGAAAGCAGTAGCACCATCGTGTTTCTCGCGAACTTTTACATAAGAATCAACAGTCAAATCGCAAATTCCTCACATATGTAACATCTCCATTAGAGACTTTTATAGTGGCCTATTGATAATTGAATAAGAGAGGACATTTTGGAGCACGGCAGTCGAGGGGTACAACCATCGCCATGCTTTTCTGGCGCCTCCCTCAATGACTGCGGATACGGAGTAGAACATCGTGAATAGGACGCGTTGCATTGGAAAATTGCTTGGAGTCGAGTTAATCCAAACCATGGCTGAGAGCATCCTACGTCCTTAGAATTTCACGTTTAATCAACAAGATAGCAGAGGAAGAGCTGCCGGATTTCCAACGTCACCAAGGTTGCATCGGGTGGGATCGGTGCATTTGAAAGTCGACAGTTGCTTGTTTCATTAGACTTTTCTTGATTTCGTTCGAACAGATCCAGACAGCGCCTAGGACTTTTAACTTAAAAGGCGGATGAAAATGCATTGGGGATCGGATAAAGGAGGAGATTAGAGGTGATGCCCCCAAGCCTAAAGTTTTTTCAACTAAATGAGAGGCAATACTTCATGAATGTCCGATAAGTGATTGAAAGATCCCACGTGTTAAGGTTTGTTAGGCCAACCATAAATAATTCGTGATAATTCATTCTTAAAAGTTGCCTTTTTTTACCATGCAAAGTAAATGTCTCTTCAAATCTCTCTTCAGTCACGATGTAATCCACTTTCGATCTCCTCGCGAAAATGGTCCGTTCAAGAGACGACTTCGAATACAACTTTGCAGCGATTGCAATCTCGATCAAACTGCTGAAAATTCTCGACCTCCGCCAGTGCGCACCGTGAGTCTTAACATCTTAACTGATGCATTTTTCTCTCCTCCTTTTCCCACCTTTCGGTGCAAGGGTTCGAGCGAGATCGTATTAATTACTTCCGAAACCATTAGCTTAATTCGAGTTCCTTCATTTCTGATCCTCCACACGCCCGTCTCGATCCAAAGCTTATACATATTCACCAATTTAATTGAAGTGGAGGTAAGGTCATTCCAGTGTTGCCAAGTTTCTCTGAGTATTCAGCCTCACAAAGCAGAGGTGGTCTGCAACACGCTTTTTCAATTTTTCCGCGTCTCCGGGCAGTTTTCCGCAGTCACCGCCGACCAGGTTTGCACATTCAGAAAAGTGAATAAGAACTGGCCTGAGTAAACAATTAAACAATTTCACCAACTTTTTCTATCGTATGATTTTAATCGTTGTCAAGCATTTGTTTCATTTTACTTTCTCTGCATATTTTGCTAAAACAAAAACTTTGAATCAACTAAAATCTCACAAAAGGAGAGTTTATTACAGTTCGCGAGATCGTTTGTTTATTTATAGGTCAAGTTTTTCCCCGAGAAAACCTAGAGTACCTGTATACAGGAGAGTATTGCCATCTCTTTGCCGCTCACTGATTTGTTCATCAGTTTTAGCTAGGCTATCATGGGGCTCCACAGTTGGCCCCATGTAAACAAACCCGACCCAGAGGAACACGTATTGTCGGCTGAGGAATGAATGATAATCATACTCACACCCAAAATCACGACTAGAACTTTTTCGTCATTTTGTTTGTTGACATTGGGCCAAACTAGGAGCAGAGGGGCTGGGGTTTGTTTACATTGGGCCAACTTTGGGGCTCCACGATAGCCGACCAATCAGAGAGCGGCACACTTTATCTGCAGTAAAAGGATTGAGATGGCAATACTCTCCAGTATTACAGGTGCTGTAGGCAAACTTGACGGCCAGCCACCGAGAAAAACTGCCCAAATACGCGGTCAATTTGGAAAAGCGTGTTACACCGAAAAAAAATTCTCGGCGTTTTTATCAAGGTCCCTTGGTACCTTTACCATCTCACTTTTTTTACCAATTATTGGTAATTTTACCAAGACAGACTGGTAAGCTTACCTAGAAACCGGTATTATTAATGCTTTTTTCAGGTAAGATAATACCACTTTTATTGGTAATCAATTCCCGGTAGCTTTGCCATTTTATCTCGGTAATTCTACCACAGTCGATAAAAAATATTGGCGTTTTTACCAAGGTCCAATAAAATTACCAAGGAAAGTTCAATAATTTTACCGAGATTTCTCGGTAGAATTACCAATTCCATAAATGGTGATTTTACCAAGAAAAAACCGGGATCAAATAGAACCATCTGAATTCTTGGTAATTTTACCCTTTTCTTAGTAAAGACACCGAGATTTTTTTTTCAGTGTACAAACTACGCAGATTGCGCGCTAAGGAGTATTTTAGACTTTTTTGATGTGTCACATGTGATTTTCGAGCTAATTTACAATTTAAAAACACGGAAAAATTAAATTACTGATTTAACAATTAAATTGTTAAAAAAAGTGACTGCAATGTTTTAACGTAGATTTCACAACCAAAAAATGCTACTTTAACCACTATTGTGAGCTGCTTTAACCACGGGGGTGGTTAAAGTAGCATTTTTGTGTTGTGAAATCTACATTGAAACATTGCAGTCACTATTTTTAGCAATTGGATTGTTAAATCAGCAATTAAATTTTTTCCGTGAATTTACTCAGTTATTGGCTGTATACGTTCCGTGCAACAGACCTATCCGAAGAAAACCCTTCACGAGAGGACTTTTCCCGAACAACAACCCATAATCAAAAATTCAGAGCTAGATGGGAGCATCCTCACAGGTTATTGCCCCGGATTGCCCGCAATATATGATTCTTTCATGACCTAATATCCACCCCCCTCCACCCCCCTTCCACCCCCCTCCAGCGCCGGAGCGGAGCGCTATGTGACTATTTATTGAGTTTCCGGTGACCGCTCTTCCGGTTCCCCACCCCCGCTCCTTCAGGAGCGCAAACAAGAAATCACAGGGGACGCCCGGGCGGGCGGTAGGGGGTGGGGGGCGAGCGAGCGTCCCCCCTCGGGAACGGAGCGGGGAACACGGCACACTCCGCGTAGTGTTGTTTTCAGCCGTGTTCATAGGAAAAACGCCGTATGAGCATTCCAGAGTTGCCGGATTTCCCTCGATGAAATGTTCATTTTAACCCAAGTAGCATTTTTCAACGGAAAAATCGCGATTTGTTGCGATTTTGTCGGCGATAAAATCGCTAAGATCGTCAACATCTGAGCGATTATCCTCGATCTTGTTGCAATAAAATCGCGATTTTATCGCCCGGCAATTTATCGCGATATTATCGAAACAATAATCGCGAAATATGGCGATTTAATCTCGATTTTATCGACGAGCGATTTTATAACGAACAAAAAATTGCGATGCATAGCGATTTAATCGCCATAAATTGCAATTTTTTATTCGATAATATTGCGATAAATTGCCACCGATATAATCGCGATAATCAACCGATAAAATCGCTATTTATCGCGATCGCTGCTGCTTGGGAAGGAGAGGTATGCAAATTTTCTATGGTAGTTTTAAGTTATAGTTTAGATCTGATCGCAAATAGGACTTTCTGGAAAGTTCGAGTAGAGATATTCATAGATTTTCCTGAAAATCTATATTTTATCAAACGAAAATTGACAACGTAAGTAGGCTCATCCTACCGTCGCGAGGAAAAACGCTATATGAACATTCGAGAGCTGCCGGATTTCCCTCGATGAAATGTTCATTTTTTAGGATAGGTATATGCATATTTTCTCGATAAATTTTGAGATAGTTTATGATCTCGAATAGAATTTTCTGAAAGGGTCGAGGAAAGTTATTTGGTTACAATGGTTGCAACCAAACCATTGTTGCATTGTTGCGAATCACCGCGCTTCGCGGGTCGTGGCGCGTAGCGCTCCGTTCGACCCGATCTCGAATGAATTCGTACACATTCATTATTTAATCATGAGGAAAGGGATACTTTATACATTCACTTGCTTTAATTTAGAGTCTGTCGTGCAGAACTAATTGCCAAATGTCAGCGATAAAATACGGTTTAACCGATGAGAGCGTGCATTCGGACTATACTGCCGTGCTGAGGAAAAACGCCGTATGAGCCTTCAGATGTTGCCATATTTCTTTCAATGCAAGATTTTACTGGGAAAATAAATTGAGAACATTTTTTTTCCAAATTTTTCAGACTATTTTGTTCGCGATTTAATTTGAAACATCTGAAAATTCCAGGGAAAGCTACGCGAAACTTTCCTCACAAGTACATGTTTTATTCGGAGAAATTTGGCAACTCTCGAATTTTTATACGTCGTTATTCCTTAGCACGGCAGTATACCACATTTCGCAGGAAGAAACTGTAGAACTGCGATTTTTTCGGGGTCATTGCCCGAGAGATCGATGCACGCAATATACGGGGTGATTTTCCAATTTAGTGAACACTTTTTTGTGAACAAATTGGAACGAATCAAATTTTCAGAATCCATGTTTCGGTTTTTTCCGAAAAATGAAATAACTTAATTATCCTTTTAACTAGCACGATGCACTACCCACATTGTTCTCTGTGTGGAAATATCATGTTCGAGTAAGCTTTTCCATGTGTAATAATAATTTCAGTTCTATATACTGAATTTAGCCCGCACGTCGGAAAAATGACCAACACATGTCTAAAAGAACTTTCTCCATCTAAGGAGCATATGAATGACGAAATTGTAATCACTACAAAATTTAGTTCATTTTATGTTCGACTGAGTCAGGTGCATCCAATGTGCTGATGAAATATATAAATGTTTCTTTACCGAATATTCTACACGTGTTTCAAATATGCAGGTTTCCTTTTTTTTTAAGATTTATTTTATTGTAAGCTTCCGATAAAGGGAATATATACAATTTGCTTAAATTATAACAACAGATTAATTGAAGTAACTATAGATTAATTTCTTAATATCATAAAAGCGACTTCGCAAGTTTAAAAAAAATAAAAATAAAAAAAAAATAAAAAAAAAATAATTGGCCGTTGCTTGATACGCTGATATATGTTTTTCTTATCGTACTAGATGTACTTCAATCTTGGCATAATTTTGACAACATCAAGAAAAATATTGAACGATACATCGAATGAAAAACCGAAAATTCATTTTTTCAAAATTTACAACCCGTGACTCCTAAACACCCATACTCCAATGGAATAAAATGCACATGAAAATATTGGGGTATGTTCCTTAAATGGAACGGATTTCCGCTTCAAACGTGTATGAGTTTGTACGTTTGTGGCACAGGGAGTCAAAAGGACACACATTATTGGAGGAGTTTCCAGTGCCATGTAATTTCGGCCCCATAATTGGATTTTTAAAAGGCGTGTGATGATTTAGACGCTCGAAAGTTGAAAGATTTTATTTGAATTTTCTAATCTCTGCAGCTGTGAGAGCTCTACGCCACCAAATTGATGTAGTGTTTGCTTCCTTTCATCTCAATGTTATTATATATTATGCATTTTCTTGAGGCTCCGTAAAACCTCTCGCGAAACATTCATCTGGAATTAACTTTTATTCGCAGGTTTTTCAGCGTTTTTATGTTGAATATTTTTTTTTATCTCCGTGAATTTACTGGGCGTTAGCCTGTCGAATCCCTCCCTCCAGTGTCTATAGGTAGATCACAGCCCCAAAATTTGAGCCACCTCTGAGGATAAGATTTTTCTCTGATGGCTGATTGACACTGCGCGTTGTTAAGTGACTCAAGGAAACCGACAAAAAGTGACATTAAAATCAATTTTTCTGTTATTTCATTTATTAGCAATCTACAGATATTCTCATTTTTTCGGCACTTTTCAAAAATAATTTGAGGGGATAAAACCTGTGCAACTGCCCTACTCTACTCTGCAATTCTCTTCTGTTTTTCGAATTTCAGTTTTTGACAGGAAAAATATACGGCTTGTGAAATTCAAAGACATTCCTAACTCAATTTTTCGAAAATTTGGGTTGGTTCTCCTCTGATAAACTCGGTTCAAATGTGTCACTGTAATAAAAGCGAACCATCCGCGTATGAGGATGCGAATTACTTATGAACGGTTTGTCGAATTTAAAGTCACTTGTTTCATTAACGTGCTCTACCGCAAGTAGTAACTTGCGATTTTAGAGTCTTTCTCACAACATTCTACTGTTCCCACAGACGAGAAGTTAGAAAGCGGAGAAAGACGGACTTTTCAAAAGTGCATGTACCGTACCTCCAAACTTCTTGATTCGCGCTTTGGATTCAGGTCGAGTTTAAACCGTGTCATTTCCTGAAGGGCATCATTTCCAGCTCCAAGTTGCCGCATGTAAGGGAGCTGGAAAATCGTCGTAAAACTTTAACCAGCTCCATTCGTATTCGTGTTCAATCTCTGCATTTGACTCATGAATTTTGTAACGCACGTCAGTCTTATTCAAGGAAATATCGTTCTTATTATCTTTCACCTGGAGGGAGGTGGAAGTATGCGGCAAGAGGGATGTAAGTTCTTACATATAATGTCTATTTCAGTGGCTTTGGTTTCTCTGTCTTTATTACTGTGCTTATTATCAACACTTGGAAAAGGAAACATATTGGATCTAGAGTCCAGACTCTTGAAAACATTGACAAGAAAAAGGACTCTTAATTCAATCAGATTTAAGCTTAAATCAAAATGAAATCCGCTCAAATTTAAGAGGCTTGGTTCTTGATTTAAGCTAGATTCTGATTGAATCAAGAGTACTTTTTCCTGTCGATGTTTTTAAGAGTCTGGACTCTAGATTCAATGTGTTTTTTTTTTCCTGTGAACTACATTTTTGTATAAGGGAGTGATTGCCATATTCTAAGGTTTTAAATAACGTTGAGGTGGCAGAGTTGTCATAATTTCTTCGTCTTCAGATTCCTCGACTTTTCTCTGCTTCCAATGTTTTCTAATTTCTTGACTTTCCCTGACCTTCGAACAAAATTTCCATTCATTTTTTTTTTTAAGTAATACACTGACTTTCGCTAAACTTTGGACGAAAAATCCTTATTTAGAGATGACACTCAGTAAATGTTTGAATGATGGCGAGACTTAAAATGACCAGACAAGATGAATGGTTGACAGATCACTGATATGTTTTGGTGATTAGTAGATGTGTCAGATATTCTCTGACCTTTCCCCGATTTGTGTAGAAACAATGGTTGCACTTAAAAACTATTGCCGTCAAAAGCTTCAAAGATGTGAATAAGGCGAGTTAAATTAAATCTGTTAATTCAAGGGTAAAATATAATATTAAAAAAGCGACGTTTTTTAAAACCTTCAAAATTGTTTAAATGTTACATTTTGAAAACGTTAATTTCAAAATAAAATAATCATTTGGTTAGCATTGAACGAGCTATTTTTAAAGAAGCGTTAATAGTTTCAACAATACGTGAGGTTTGATGTCAACTTGATCTCCTAAATATAATATACCATATGTGTGTCATAATGAATTAAACGTGTTGATGACATAAAAAATCGTTGTTTCACATGCTGCCTCTATCGAAAAAGCACCGTAACTCTATATGCAATGAACATAAAGGCTTCGTTTTTTTCATTTTGAGTCCCTAACGGTAAATGCCGGAGTTGACACAAAAAAATAAAGGATACATTTTTGTTTGTATTTTTGTTAAACTGCACTATCTAAAAAATAAATTGAATACAAATTGAATTAAGTTACGCGTTTTTACTATAGGCGAAAGCATTTCCAAAAGAAGAACTTAGGAAAAGAAACTAGCATCTGCATCGCGTGCTTACCGTAATTCGGCATTTCCGCGCGCAGGCGCCGGGATACAACTATTCGTACTCCACGGATGTCCCGGTTACATATGCAAAGGATTGAAGGCGCTCTGGCTTGACAACTACTCGCGAAGAGACATGCGGCACTGTAACAACCTGCCGATTCGACTGATGTTCGCTGTATTGCCTTCAGGAAATCAGATCTATCTACATTGGGGCTGTTTAAAAAATAGCACATCTGTTAAGCGGAAAACATTTGGATCAAAAGTATGGTTGGGGAAAATTGGGGAAATTCAACTAAAAAAAACCCCTGTTCACCGGTGGATGAAGATTTAAATAGCTTTGACGGTGGCATAGAACAAAATAAACGTTTCCAAAGTTTCTTCAGTAAAAAAATTAATATTAAGGAAAATTAGTGATAAGTCCCTTAATTTTTAAGGTACACTATAATAATTTAGGATTGAAATTCGCTAATAATTTGAAAGAGAAAAATACATGAGTTTTCTTAAATTTCATATTCAATGAAACTATATATGGTAACGTCGGATTGTTCATACAGCGCCTTCACTTACTATGACCCGTTGCATTTACTGAGAGATTGGAAAAAAAAAAAAAAAAATTCCGTGAGTTTTTCATGTTGACTGCCCGAGGAAAATTCAAGGACTTCGTCGTCATTTTTTTCGAATATATTCAAGGACATTTATCACAAAAAATAAAAAAAAAATTTTCCTCCACATGTTTACTCCTCCCGACCGCAATAAAGCAAAGTTGGAGCTTTCGTAATGAGAAGCTCAAACAAATGCGGAAAGTTTAAGTAAATGACAGGTTTTCATGGATTAAAATTATGGAAAATAAATGCGTAAAATAAATTAAATTAATAAATTAGTGATAAGGCTGCTTAAAGTAAAATTGTTTCCTCGTTTCAAGCATGATTATGTAATCATGTTTGTGGCGTATTTGCGATATATCGATTGATCTGCCGTTTAAACCTACGGAAAAGGATCGACAAACAGGGTGTTCGCAAGGAACACCTTAATAATCGATTCTTTACCATAGCTTCAAATGGGGGAAATTCGACAATAGATCATTCACGCCACGCCACCAATGATTAAATTCAAGCCTGAATCTCTCAAATCAAGTACTTTCAAGTCTTTCCCCAAACATAGAGGATTTTCAAGTACACGAACACGAGAAAAAAATTCACGGATATTCAAATAGTTTTCAAGGCTGCACGAATGTTGTCAAAATTAATATTCGATCATTCACACTTCGCTATTGGTGATTATTCACTAAGATTCAAGCCTGAATCTTTCAAATCGAGTTAAAAGTAATGGCCAACGAGTTAAACGTAATGTACAGGGTAAGTTCCGTCAAAATACTCCTTAACCAATTGAAAATAAAACTAAAAAATAAAGCTTATTATAATCTAAAAGAATTTTTTGAGGAACCTGTATAATTTCGTTTTGCTTAAATTGTTGTATAAATTGTAAATTTGACTTGTCCTAGAGCTGTTTACTATAGGCTGTATGCATCAATAAATTCTATATATCTATCTATCTATTGGCAAAAAATCGAGTACTTTAACGTCATTCCTCAGACATCAAGGATTTTCAAGTACATGAAAATGAGAAAAAAATTCAAGGATATTCAAGGACTTTTCAAGGCCGCGCGAACCCTGGTATCTACCGCCCATGAACACAACACAAGCGACGAAAATAAAAATAATCGTATCGTTGATAAATTTTGACGCATTGCAGGGGTTGCGTCGACGCGACGGGAAGGGTGTAGCCTGTAGCGCACATCTCCCGTCGACTTCAATTACGAGCGTTCATCACGCGGCTTCGACGTCTCGCGGACGTCATACGTCACACCAGACGTCGTCGGACCTCGAGGAACGAACAAGTAAACGTCAAAAAAGTTCATGGGTGAACCGCGGACCCCGCAACGCAGACCACAGCTGCCGTGTTAAGGAAAAACGCCGTATGAACATTCAATAGTAGCCAAATTCCCCGGATAAATCATGTATTTTTGAGGTAGGTTATGCTAGAGTCCCTTTCTACTGAGAGTCAAGACAACACCCCCTCATGGAGTCACAAACGGGAATAAAGATTACACAAATTGAACGTTTTTCGTAATCCTTGATCGGACCATTCTCAAATTCCTTTCTCCGTTCCTTCTCTCATTCCGTTTGCTCCTTGCCGAACCCGTAATTCCCTGGTTCATTCCAGATTATAATCTTTGCAATCGGTGAAAATGTAATCTTTATTCCCGTTTGTGACACTGTGAAGGCCTAAAATACGGGAGCCAATCAGAAAGGGATTCACATTGTCTTGACTCTCAGTGTAAAGGGACTCTAATGAAAACCAAGTGTTTTAACCGCACCCTTGCGCGGAGGGAATTCAGTTTTGTTGTAACGAAGGTTGGTAGTAAGTTAAAAACTTCCACCAAATCCACTCTCGAAAATGTGTCTATTGATCGCGGAAAATAACGTTTCTAATATAGGAAGTAACTGCGGTACCTCTAGACACATTTTATCTCCAACGACAGCGTGATCGAGCGTTGTCTCGACTCTCAGTGTAAAGGGACTCTAAGTCATGCATACTTTTCCTTGACATTTCCAGATATGTTGGATTAAATTGTGTACAAAAAAGACTGAAAAATTTGAAGGAAAATGTTGAACATTTTCCTCGAAAATTCGCATTTCATCAGAGGAAATGTGGCAACACCTAAAGGCACGTACGGCGATTTTCCTCAGCACGGCAGACTTAACCTTCGAAACTAATTTTTTGTCGAATTTTTTTTCACTAAATTATCATACCTTCGTCAACTTTTAACCAATGATTGAATTGATCTTGGTGTCAATCGGTAGCTTTTGAGTTGATATTTAAAATCAACCCATGCATCAAGTTTCTAGTTTTCTTTTTTAAATAGGTCAGTTTCTATGGTTACAGAATCGTGTTTTGATGCTAGATTCTTGTTGATCAGCTAAAAATGATGAGATTCATCCAAATAGCAACTTTCTACGTTTATCGTGCACTGAGAAATTCGTTGAATGACGTCACCCACCACGATAGTGGCACCCTTGGTTTCTTCCACCTTGCTCTCATTCGCGATTCACGTTGAGTAACCAGTGAGAATGTGTATCTCCCTTACAAATGAAAGCAATGCGGAAGAAACCAAGGGTATCACTTCCGCGGTGGATGACGTCATAAACCAAATCTTTCAAAGCGCGATATCTCAGCTGATATTCAACGTAGAAAGTTGCTGTTCAGACAGATTTGATTATTGTAAGCTAATCTACAAGAATCTATCATCAAAACACGATTCTGTGACTAGCGCAACTTACCCATTGACAGAACCAGTCCCGGCACTTTTTGAACAACCTGTGTATTTTTCCGCTGCAAGTATGAAAGATACTGCACAGAGAACGTCGCACACTGAAAAAAAAATCTCGGTGTATTTACTAAGAAAAGTGTAAAATTACCAAGAATTCAGGGTTCTGTTTGATCCCAGTTTTTTCTTGGTAAAATTACCATTTATGGAATTGGTAATTTTACCGAGAAACCTCGATAAAATTATTGAACTTTCTCGGTAATTTTACTGGACCTTGGTAAAAACGCCAATATTTTTTATCGACTGCGGTAGAATTACCGAGATAAAATGGCAAAGTTACTGGAAATTGATTACCAATAAAAGTGGCGTTCTTACCTGAAAAAAACAGTAAAAATACCGGTTTTTAGTTAAGCTTACCAGTCGATCTTTGTAAAATTACCAATAATTGGTAACAAAAGTGAGATGGTAAAGGTACCAACGAACCGCGGTAAAAACGCCGAAATTTTTTTTTCAGTGCAAACATTATTGAACAAAGGAACCGACAACGGTGCTGTTTTCCGAGTCGGCGAAAAATCCCTTGTTTGCCAATTTTACAACGCTTCCATCTTAATTTTACAACCCTTCTATTTTTATTTATGAGTCGAGCGAGTATCTATGAATTTTCACCGATCTCGCAGGTCCGCGCCTTCTGCTCTCCCACGCGAATTCCCTCTTACATCGTTCATTTTGCCGTTGCCCTTATCAACGATCTCGCAAGCATTTGCAACGGTCGATGTGAAACCGAATAAAGCTTCTTTCTGAGGAACCGTCAAGTCCATAAGAATGGTATTATTTTAAGGTTTATCATAACATAGAGATGCGTGGTTTTAACACCAATGGTTTCATTTATGAGTTTTGCAGCACCGGGAACATCTGGTATACAGCGGAGATAAGCGCATTCCTTCTTGTAAATTCAGATAATTCACCCTCATGCTCTCCCACCCCGAGACTGCTGTGCTGAAGAAAAGCATAGTAGAGTCCCTTTATGAGTCAAGACAACACCCCCTCATGGAGTCACTAACGGGAATAAAGATTACAGAAATCGAACGTTTTTTGTAATCTTTGATCGGCCTATTCTCAAATTCCTTTCTCCGTTCCTTCTCTCATTCCGTTTGTTCCTTGCCGAACCCGTAATTCCCCGGTCCATTCCAGATTATAATCTTTGCAATCGGTGAAGGTGTAATCTTCATACCCGTTTGTGACACTGCGAAGGCCTAAAATACGGGAACCAATCAGAAATGGATTCACATTGTCTTGACTCTCAGTATAAAGGGACTCTACCCGAGCCTGCCGTGCTGAAGAGGGGTACAGTACTGCCGCGGTGAGTAAAAACACCGATGAGCCTTCAACAGTTGCCGAGTTTCCTCAAATAAATTATTTATCTTTAAGGAGAGTTGTGGATATTTTTTCTTGAAATTTTCAGATAATTTAGATCTGATTGCGGATAAAGTAACCTGCAACATTGGAGTAAAAATATTCGCAGATTTTCTTGAAAATTCGTACTGTACCGAAGGAAACTTGGCAATGTATTATGGTTCATTACGGCGTTCTTCCTTAGCACGGCAGAGAAGTTTTCAATGCTAAGAATCGTCGAATAGACTTCTTCGGGGGAAAAATCGTTGTTATAACAGGTTGTATTGATGCTGGCCGGAAGGAACTATAAATGAATCAATTTAGAGCCAGCAGAGATTAATGCACTAAATATGAGATATATTATAATGAACCGCATTTTGCAATTTCGGGCTGTAAATTGGATTGCATTTTGCAAAAAGGAACAAGGAGCATTGCAATAATGCGAGATAATGATGATAATGATAATAATGAGATAATGATAATAATGATTGTGCAAGTTCATCATTTGCAATAAAATTGCGGAAATTATGAAAAACTATGAAAAGATGGTAATTTTTGTCTTAAATTTACAGTTTTTAGCGAGTAAAATAGAAACTATTAAGGGATAATCGGGTTTTTCCTCCAAGACAAAAGAAGTTGCACAATCTTAGCAACATTGCAATGCTGGTGGTTCCTTTTCGCAAAATGCAATCCAATTCTAACTCATCTGAAATACACGTATGTGCATAGGGAAATTAATTGCGCATACGTTATTTTTAACCCGGGCAGGAATTTGTAGTTCCTAATTGCAAAATGTAGTCCAAATATGAGATCTGCGTGCTTCAAGATCTCTCTCAATTTGATACATTCGGACAAAGCTCTTTAATAATTCTTTCCGAAATTATAAATCTGTTTTTTTTTTACAGAAAATGAGGGAAAATTTTCAGCATCCTATTTTTCATTTCTATACTTTTTTCACTCACTTCAAATTTAGACTGACTACGTTAAAGACGCTAAAACTTTGAATAATCACTTTCTTTTAATTAAATTTTATGTTCAGATATTCAGGGCCCTAGAGGGAAACTGCCTCTTTGCTGTCGCGCAGGACGACGAGACGTTCCGGACCGGGTCACTTCAAAGAGCTATTCAAACTGCTAAGCCCACGCTTTTGCGCTGGAGGGCTGGACGCTAGACCTCGCGTTTTGTAACTCCAAATTCAGAGGCATGGTTGTCAAATTCTTCTCATAAAAAGACAATTTTTTTGGGCAGATGTCCAGGGCCGGATTAGGGGGGTGGCTACATGGGCCGCGGCCCATGGCGGCAAATTTTAGCAATTTTTTTAAATGTATAGGTATAAAAAAAATCGGATTCAGAAAAAAGAATTATCAATGAGAAAAGGGGACAAAAATTCTCTTTCCTTAAAGTATAATGATTTCTAATTTTGTCGTTTTTCCGTGTTACAAGAGACAGCATCTTTAATTAGTCGAGTTAAGAGAGGAACTAAACACGCAATTTTTCCTGAAGCTCAGCGCAGAGAGGAATGATGACGAGGATTTGAGACGAAAAGGACAAGCGCTCGGCGCGGCGGTCGACATGTAACGCATATTAGCGCCTACAAGACTGCATGAATACTTCACGCATCGCGTCAAACACAGTGCGGTCAGGAGCGGTTGGCGTGAAACGCATGGCGCCTACAAGACTGTAGGAATACTTCACGCATTGCGCCAAATACAATGCGATCAGCGCGGCGCAGCGGCGGAAGTTAAAATTATTAAACCGCATTTTATGTTTGTTCTATCATAATTTTTTGGTTCATTTCCTATAAATGAAGGACCTTGTCCACACACAGATCGGTTTAGGGAACTTAACTTTCTCGTCAAGTTCCGTGAAATTTACTAGTAGTGTTGACAGGGCTTTCGAAAAAAATGTATCCAGCACGAGTAGGTAAACGCGTCTTATGCACCCCTCCCCCTCCGGCACGATCACTTGATGGTTTTTATTGATGTTTCAAAACGAATAAGAAGGGGGCGGAAAAATACAGGCGGCCCATGGGCGGCAAGCAGGTAAATCCGGCCCTGCAAATGTCGCTGTTCTGACTTTCAGCTAAATCAGTTATTTCATCTTAATCAGATTAGAAGGATCTTGGGGAAAGTTCGATTTGGAAAATTTGAGAGTATTGGCTCTCTTCTCTAGTACTCTGCTGCCGTGCTAAGGAAGAACGCCGTATGAATATTGGAGATTTGCTAAATTTTCCTGCATAAAATTTATATTTTTGTGGAAACTTATTCGTATTTTTCCTTGAAAGTTTCAGATATTTTAGAAAAAAACGCGAGCAAAATTTTCTGAAAAAGTTGAACCAAAATATTAAAAAATTTCAAAGTGGAATTCGGTATTTATTGAAGGAAATCCGGCAACGAATAAAAGCTCATACGGCGTTTTTCCTTAGCACGGCAGTGTAGTAGAGGAAGGATGATAAAGGCGGACGATGGATCGAGTTAATGTGAGAGGCTGGACGAAAGCAGGAAACTTGAAAAGCTTATACAGGGTGTCCACTAAAATATCATTTTGGATTTTCCTGATATTTGCACGATTTTCCTTGATTTTTGCACGAATGAACCTACATTCGTTTGATTTTACCAACCAACGAATCATTTTAACCTTTTTTTTCTCAATGAAATATATCAAATGTTTCATTTTTGCAAATGTTAAATTGTACGTAGTTAAAACATGCTTGACGCATGCAGAATTCCCCAATTCATGATTTTCCTGGCGATATACAATTTTCTTATATTTTCTAGGTTTTCCGGTTTTTACTGACAGAAGACACCCTATTATAACTCCGCACGTTTAAATGTCAAGGTTCTAAAAGTGGTTCCATTGGTTTCCTCGAAAAATTGTCTTCCAGAGCACCCCCTTAAAATTTAGAAATTGACTAAATAATCTTCAAAATTCGCAATTTTCGTCCAAAATTTCTTGAGCAAACTCTCCTATTGAATCAATCTACCAAGAGGCGATGGAATAAGAAATGAAGGAGTGCGCGCTCCGAGGCACTGTGGTGGTCGGGCTTCGAAGACCTTCAGAGAGCGCTGTAAAAGCGACTCTTGTGTATGTATTTATACATCCAATGCAGAGAGTCGATATAAAACAGAAATTTTCATTTTTAACGAATCCACTGACTGCAGTCATTAAAGAACGGTTCAGCGAAACGCGTATTTGATCCATAATGAAACACTTATTGCACTTGTCCACCAGTCCCTACTGCGGGGAAATTGGTTTATCTTTAACGACCGCTCCGTAAAAAGCACTGAATCATCGCGCCATTCGCGGGAGTAAGCCACAAAATACAAGGCGTAGTTGTCAAATGTAGGCGAATTCTTACAATTTCCCCGACAGATCAATACTAAATGGAGCAATTAACCCGGGAAATTTGGCAATCGTGTCGCGGAATATTCGCGATACACCGCGCACAAGAGCCTCATTCAACAGGTACTCGAAGCGCGGAACACAGCTGTGGAGCTGAGGGTGCGTTGTTGCCCAACTTGCGAGAAGTAATAATAAAGCCGAGGGTTTATCCGGATCGCAGAAAGAGTTTTCTACGTCAGTAATTCCTTTATTTTTTTACGAAGTACGGTTGGACTATTCGTTGTAATTTGGAACTATATACAAAATTTGGCTCAGATATGAAACGAAATACGTGTTATTAGTTTATGCACATGAGTGTTTTTACGGATGAGCCAGAACTTTTAGTTCCGATATGCAAAATTCAGTCCAATTTATGAAAAGATCTGAGGAAGAGGACTTTACCCTCAGGGAGTAAATTGTCAAGGTGAGGTAAGTTTGGGGGATGGTTAAAATTGGTAATTTTGAGTTCTCAATGGGAAACACCACCTCAAACCGAGGTTATGCCAGTTTGAATATTTCAGTAAAATAAGACTACGAAAAATCAGTATCTGAAACTCGGTGAGAACGAAAACACACCAACCCGGAAATTTTTAAACGCTTAATTCTCTGTCATCAAACATGGTGTATCGATTTCAACTTGGTGCTTTACAAAGTCTCTGAGTACTTGTCTTTTGAGACTAAAAAGGTTTTTCTTAAACTAACTTCTTTGCCCGCTGCGCAGTTTTAGGTGTTTCCTGAACAAACCCCGAGTTGGTGTGTTTTTGAACTCACTGATTCAGTTTTCAGTAAACTTCAAGTCCGCCACGCGACAACCTCGCGTGTATCGATGGCGAATCCCACGTGTGACGCGGAGGGGGAGGGGGGGGGGCTTTCGTTTTTGATGGGATCAGTAATTGTTTCTGACACGTTGCCCGCCCGCGATCGAGTCGGAACAGCATGCCACAGCGACAGCGCAGTTGGCCGATCAATCTGAGCTCAGATCTCACCGTGTGCACTTCAAATAGCGCCTCGAATCTATACTTTCTGTGCACGGTTATTTCATAGCTATGTAGAAAAGCCAAAGAAGGGATCATATGGATCAAAAGCTCTCATTTTCTGAGCGTAATAGTATGGTAATTTCTGATCATGTCGTCTTTCGGCGATACAAGAGACAGCACCTTTAATTAGCCGAGTTAAGAGAGAAACCGAACACGCACTTTGACCTGGGGCGGAGCGGCGCCGAGATCAACGATGACGAGGACTGAGATGAAAAGGAGAAGCCCTCGGCGCGGCGGTCGGCATGAAACGCATAGCGCCTACAAGACTGCATGAATACTTCACGCATTGCGTACAACACACTGCGGTCAGCAGCAGTCGGCTTGAAACGCATAGCGCCTACAAGACTGCATGAATACTTCACGCATTGCGTACAACACACTGCGGCCAGCAGCAGTAGGCTTGAAACGCATAGCGCCTACAAGACTGCATGAATACTTCACGCATTGCGTACAACACAGTGCGGTCGGCGTGGCGGGGGATGTTAAAATTATTAACCACATTTGGACCGAGTTAAACAGAAAGCAACCAAGCCACATCAGCTGTTGCCAAATTTAACCGAGCAAGTCAATTTTTTACGAGAGAACGTTTGTGCGGATTCCTTTGACAATTTTAAGGAATTTGCTTCGTACTATGGAGAACATTCACTGAAATTTGCACAAAAATCCACCCAACTGTTTTCATGTAAAAATTCAATTCGTCCAATTACATTTGGCGGTAGCTGATAAGGCTTGGTTCCTTTCTGTTTAACGCGGTCCATATGATTCTAGCCATGGTGATGTCTTAGTGGGAAAATTATCAGGGGCATCAAAATTATGGGTAATCAAGCTTTAATGAACAAGAAGCGACAATTTTCAATCGAATTAACTTCTAAAACAAATGACTTTATGGAATTACTTTTTGGCAGGAATTCCTGAAAAATCGCGAATTACTCGTGAGGTTGCCTCACTCCGGATCGTGTACCAACAAAGCTAGTATGAATTTACCAATTCTGTGAGTTTAGTGTGTTAGTATGCTATTAGCCCTCTGGAAAGACCAAGAAAAATTTATTCGGACGCGCGGTGGATAAGTTATCAACAATATCCGGTTTCTGCTTGAACAGACTTCGTAGATTCAATTTCCTCCGGTTCAAAGGGAGCACCTATGGCATGGAAATAATTTTTACCGCGGACCGTTACAGCTTTCACTGGAAAAAAAACACATTGGATCTAGAGTCCAGACTCTCGAAAACATTGACAATAAAAAGGACTCTTGATTCAATCAGATTTAAGCCTAAATCAAAAGGAAATCCGCTCAAATTAAGAGGCTTGGTTCTTGATTTAAGCTTAAATCTGATTGAATCAAGAGTATTTTTTCTTGTCGATGTTTTTAAGAGTCTGGACTCTAGATTCAATGTGTTTTTTTCCAGTGTTAAAAAACAAACAATTCGGTGCTTTGACGGTTAAATTATAAAAAAAGTTTAAATTAAAGCGGATAAAAATACATGAAAGGTGTGACTTACCTCTTTTATGCTAATATCCGTCTCGATGATGATACCCTCGTCGGAGACTTCTTGTGCGTAGTAATGGCTGAACGGGGCTCCAGGAAGCCGGACCGGTTCCACATGACCGTTTTTGCTGTGATACCGTAACAGGTAGGCCGTCCAACAAACGTACCTGAAACCAAAGTCTGGTCGTTACTCTTACAAATTCCATACAAATTGTCCAAACAATCATTCTCAGGAGATTGAAAAGCTCCTTAAAAGGTTAGAGGAGAATCGTTAATAGACAACTAGGGAGCTTTTGCTCCTTAACCGCTACGCGGTTCAACCCCCAGAAGGCGCTTCGCATTCTCCCTCCTGAGATGCCCAAACCGTGTCAAATGAAGAATTCGCATGTAAGAATTTGATTTATATCAAAATTAATATGCAGGGTGGCCCAAGGTTAAACTACCAGACTGCAGGAGCGTGTTCTACGGGTCAAAATAAGACTTTTTTTTTTATAAAATTTTTTCCAGAGGTGCCCCCAGCCGGAGCTATAAGGACCCTTCAAAATTTTGAAAATTCAATAATTTTTCCAGAGTTTTGGCAACAGTTGTGAACCGAATCTCACGAAAATTTGTACTTCCCTGTACTTGTTAGCCCTGAATTCATAAATTATCTAAAAATAATCGAAATCTCAATTTAGACAGGGGGTTTGGGGGTGTTTCGGCTCCTGCAGTCTGGCCGTTTAACCCTGGATCACTCTGTATTTAATTATGGGTCACTTGGGATCGACTTGATACTATGAGTAAAGTCTTGGGCAAGTCAAAGGTTAATGTGATTCGATGGACGCCATATTTTGTGTCAGAACGACGTGCGGTATATCGCATCAATTGGCTCTATTTTTTCAGCAACTTATCATTTTTCTCGAATTTTGAGATCGCAATTCTGTTGTCAGGGGACTAAAGCACTCACTCACCAATTTTTACAAACAAATTCAACGTAATAAAGACTTTTTTTTTTAGAGAGAGAAAACATCGCATTCGATATTGATATCGAAACTGCACTCGAATGCGATGTTTTCTCTCTAAAAAAAACCACGCCTTTATTACGTTGAATTTCCTCGTTAAAATTGGTAAGTGAGTGCTTTAGTCTCCTGACAACAGAATTGCGATCTCAAAATTGGAGAAAAATGACGAGTAGCTGAAAAAATGGAGCCAATTGATGCGATATACCGCACGTCGTTCTGACACAAAATATGGCGTCCATCGAATCAACTATAACAATTCCACTAATAATTTTGCGATTCAGAAATCCCCTCACTTGTCCGGACCTAACGTGTCTGTCGAAATGTCATCCAATGGTACAGATGTATTTTATACTTAACTGATAGAGTATAAGAACAATAATTACTTACAACCTACCTACCGTCCAAAGCAAATGGTAAGCTCCCTTAAAAAAATCCATGTTTCAGATGAATCATGTTTCGAAAAAGTCTAACATGTGGTTATGGAAAAATGGTTCGACTGGTGAACCTGCAACCGACTTGAAGCCGACATCAGGGATGATAAGAAGGCACCGATTCAATGAGAGCATCGAGCCGCAGCCGGTCGCGTCAGTAAATCCGAAAAATTTTGGACCTCTGTCCATGGACGGAAGGAGAGGAGAGAAGAAGAGATGAATTCGTGCGGCTCGTGTATGAAAAGGTACAAGCGAGTCACGCTTGTTGCGGAGCTCATAATTAAAGGGGGAAAGTTTCAATTGACATCCTCGACCGATTTTGTGATTTCAAGTTCATTCGAGGGATTTATCTCAAAATCGGTTTTTTATTTATTTTTGGCAAGGGATTTATTTTTCATTTTATTTTTTTCCTTTCGAGTAAGTTTTTGGAACTTTTTGATGATTATTAGTCTTAGTGAACCTCGGGAATTCATCAAAGGTTTTTGCCTATCTTATACTTGATTAAAAGGAAGTGACACGTCAATTTCCTCGACCGGATTTTTTGCCCGAAAAATGTTTTTGAGGGTTTTTGTAGTTTTTTAGAATAACTTACTTGATCAAAACACCGAGTAAAAAATCTTGATGAACTTAAAAACCCCCCGAAATTACCATTTACCTTGAAATTCTGACATCTTTGAAGCCGTGAATAAATTCAGCGCTGAAAGTTAAGGGCTGTAGCCATTTTGTATGAGTTTAGTAAATAATCAGTAGGACCCTTTTTTTAAAAAAAGAAAGAAGTATAAATGTCTTAATACGTCCTCGAAAAAATTGTTGGGCGGCTGTAGCTCAACCGGAAACACTTTCGGGGCGCACTCTAGCACATATTGATTGATCTACCAATATTGAACCGAAAAAAAAATAATCGATAAACAAGGTTTTCGCAACTAACACGTTAGTAATCGATTCTTTACCACCACTTCAAATGGGAAAATATCGATAATCGACCATTTACGCCACACCACTGGTTCTCGGGAAAGAGGGTCGGGTAAACACTCATGCGCAGAAAGAAAAAGGGTGTACAAAAATTGGAACATGTAATTTTGCACAGATTTTTTCGATGAGTCCGGGAAATTTCATCGATAATTGGGGAAAGGTTAGATTGGCTACCGCTTGAACTCCTGTAAAAATGATTTTTTATCCAATCAAACCGGTGCTTCAATTTTCGCTGCGCTCGACTCTGCAGTCTCGTTAACCGGACGCATTTACGACGAAAAACCTCCCGCGACTGTCAGATTTCAAGTTTTATTGATATATTACCCGCCACAGACAAATTTCATCGCCACATTTCGAGTTATATTAATATCTCGGCTTCCTGTAAAAGTTTATGGAGGAACTCGGCCTCACTTTTGAGAGCTTTAAGGTGATTCGATGGACGCCATATTTTGTGTCAGAACGGCATGCGATATATCGCATCAATTGGCTCCATTTTTTCAGCTACTCGTCATTTTTCTCCAATTTTGAGATCGCAATTCTGTTGTCAGGAGACTAAAGCACTCACTTACCAATTTTAACGAGGAAATTCAACGTAATAAAGGCGTGGTTTTTTTTAGAGAGAAAACATCGCATTCGAGTGCAGTTTCGATATCAATATCGAATGCGATGTTTTCTCTCTCTAAAAAAAAAAGTCTTTATTACGTTGAATTTGTTTGTAAAAATTGGTGAGTGAGTGCTTTAGTCCCCTGACAACAGAATTGCGATCTCAAAATTCGAGAAAAATGATAAGTTGCTGAAAAAATAGAGCCAATTGATGCGATATACCGCACGTCGTTCTGACACAAAATATGGCGTCCATCGAATCACATTAACCTTTGACTTGCCCAAGACTTTACTCATAGTATCAAGTCGATCCCAAGTGACCCATAATTAAATACAGAGTGATCCAGGGTTAAACGGCCAGACTGCAGGAGCCGAAACACCCCCAAATCGCCCCCCAAACCCCCATTCGCATGTGAAGACCGAGGCTCATATTCCAGTAATTTTTAGACTTTAGTAGTGAGAATACATTCTGTGATGTAAATGCTGCTTCCTTTGGAGAGTTTGGCACAATTTCGGTGTAATTTCTTTGACGTAACTTACCGGAATTACATCTATCGCTTCGGTCAGGTACTGACATAAACATGAGGACATAACCTCACTTAAAATTTTGTCACATATCGTTCAATAAAATAAAGATATCACTTGAACATTTTAAGAGAAACTAAGGTAATAGCATATCGGGCTCCAGTAGAACACGTGAGACGTAATAATATGAGTAATAGTAGTTAGCATCTACAAAGAATTAAACTCTTATCCAAATTAGGTAAATCTATTCACAACTAGTCAAAGAGGTTGGTAACGACCGACCAGAAATCACTTGAGATTTTTAAGAAACCAATGAAGTAGTTATCGGGATAAAAGTGGGCGTAATAATATAAGTGTGTAATATTAGTTAAGATCTAAAATGAATTGAACTTTTAAATTAAATCTGTTCATTATTCACAAATAAATACAGCAACTGGAGGTTGGTATAATCGACGACGTTTCGTTCCCGTAACTCGGACGGACCTGAACGGAATCAACCAATAGCATTGATTGAACCACTACCGGTTTTTTTTCTAAATTCAAAAGATTACAGCTAAAATTGTGAAAGATATTAGCTGATGCTGAATTATCCGTGCGATGAAGCCCTATTAAATGTGGTAGAAATGAAATCCTCATATCCTCAACCTTGATCCTTTGTAGGTTTCACTGGAATCGGCCAACGTGTAAGCGAGAAATCTGCTGTGAAAGGTAGTCTTGACGGGGAGGTCGGCAGTCAGTTTAGTCGTTTTTACGTAATTTCTCTTCTAAAACATTTGGAATGTTAAAATAAAGTCAAAAGCGGCACACACGGTAACATGGCGATTTTTTAGGTACCCACTTTTATGGGTCTAAGGTTTACCGTTATCGCGGAGTTTGAGTGACTTTCTCAGGACCCTGGATTCTTGAAATTCAAATTTCCCGGCAAAGTAAAAAGTAAAATTTTCCTTGTTTTGGGTCATTAAGTGCTTATAACTTTTTGAAAACTCAATGGATCTTATTGAAACTCTTCCACTTTGTAGTCCTAATTGAGATGCGTCCGTAGACACCAAGATCGTAGGAATCCGAGCCGTCGTTTGGGCTGCAGTCGAGTTCCAACCGAATCAATTTTCAAGTTAAGGGAGTTGCCTGTGACTAAGAGTGTCGGCCACCCGTTTGTTATCGGGACTTTAGTAGGACGTCATTTTCCTCGACCGGGGGTGGCTACCGCCACTCTTGATTTAGCGGGCTCATTAAGCGACTATCTCCCATCTTCAGCCGCAAAAATTATGTAAAGCAGGCAGATCTGTTCAACGAATAAACGTGACAAAAAATCAAAATTAAGGAGCCACACAGTTTACAGTGATAAAAAGTATTATTTATACTCATGGAACTAGCTCTTGCACTCAGGACGTTCAATTCTGAGACACCCTGTATTAACTCACAAAATAAGATTCAGCCTGAGGTTAGGTTTGGTTTTTCGATTACACAGCAACAATTGAACGTACTTCTACCAAACGAAACTATGTGCATTAAGACATGAGCCCCGAGACCCTTAAGAATACATGTATAACAAGTCTCACGTCATAATGCACATAGTTCCGTTCGATAGAAATACGTCCAATTGAACATCGGTGTATGTACCGAACACAACAAGAATGGCACCAACACCGAACGAGTCTATTCGTCACCCTCCTGATGTAAGGGCGTATCTTGGTTTTCTCATGAGCCCCAAAAATCATGCATTCAAACGTAAAACAGGGCTCACGTGGAAATTAAAATACGCCCACTAGCCAGAGGGGCAACGTATTGTCTTCTACACGAACACGTCACGATCGGTGGCCTGCGTTCGAACTCTGACTCTATCTTTACTTGCCGTGGCTTGATTTTATCACAACTCCATCTTTCAATTTCGCTTCACTAACATGCCCCCCCCCCCCGCCCTGCACCTCCGCCTCCCTCTCCTCCCCTCCTTCTCCCCCGATCCTGCTCCTCTCCCCCGCATCTGATCCTCCCTCCATCGGGGGCGGGAGAATCTGAGCGACGGCTAATTCGAACACCGACTGCGTTCTTCCGATTGCCCCGCACAGTGGATCGAGTCGATTAGAGAGGTCAGACATGGAATTTTTGATTGAAACCGCGAATTTTGATGTTTATTTCGTCACATTTTAAATTTCAAGAGGTGCTTCAGTGAACAGGGTGTCTACAAGTCCGGAATTTCTGGAAAGTCCGGAAATAGTACTGATTTTTTAAGGGTGGTCCCAAAGTACTGAAAAAATGCGAAAATTCCGCAAGGAGGTTCGGATTTTTTTCATTTCTGAGCGAGAAATTCAAATTTTGACATTTTTCGGATTTCGTCAAATGGAGGCAATGACAAAGTACTGAATTTTTCTATTGAGGAGGCAGGAGGGTCTAAATTTCTTGGGAAAGTACTTAATTTTGGCCAGCCTGTTTTAGTAGACGCACCCTAATCAGCATAAAAATTGTATGAAGAAACCAACAGAACCGCTTTTAGAACCTCAAAGTTTCGTATAGACGGAGTTATAAGCTAAGGGGTTTTTAAGCGTGCCAGTAGGGCTCGCTTTTTGAAATTACTCGGATGTACCATAGTACAGCACACAGATCAACCAATGCTATTCAAACGGTCGTCCAAATACTTTTTTCCTCGCACCCGTTTCTTTGTCTTTGAACCATTACACTGTCAAGCCCTGATGGTCTTTTACCAAAAAATCTAATGAACTGCTAATTGGAAACCCTTGAGAACATTTTTCTGTCAAAACCGTATTTTTCAATTTGACAGAAACCTCATAGGAGCTTTCTTACGCTCGGAGGACTCAACTCTAGAACCTTCTTTCCCGCCAAAACTCTATAGCCAATGAGCGTCTTGCACTGTAAGTGCAATCTGTGATGAGCCTCGTGACTCATTATACTATGTACTAACCATGGCCCCTGCCGAAATCCACTTAAACCACTACAGTTATCTCGCGATATAGCTTTGGGTGTCCGGTTTCGAGCAAGGCAATAAAAGACGGCGAGGCGATTAACCGATTAACCATTCACCGTGATGCCAGGATCCACCAAATTTTCTCAAAAATTGTTTTCCGTCTATTTAGCGAGTTTTTCTTTACTTTCCGTTGAAGTACAAATAAAAAGAGACCTCATTTGTACAAATCGGCCGAATAGGAGAGAAGTTACAGTTCGAAATCCAAAGAGATTAACTGAACGCGATTTCGATGCACGGCAGTTCGCCCAAATCACGGTCGTGCGCAAATGCCGCATATCAGCTTAAAATCAAGATAATTGGACGGAATCTTTAAAATCAATTTACATTCAACGTTCATGAATCAATATTTTCTCCCAAATTTAGCAAAAAGTACCAATTGATGCAAAAAGCAAAGACGTGAAAATAAGAGGTATTTGTCCAACATTTCAGTTATTCGGCACGCTTTTCCAACATACTCATGTTGGATTTTTTCTTCTTGTTTTTTCTTTCCGTCGGATGTCATGATTATTTTGACTTACTTTCTTTTGTTGTTTTGGTCCGATCCTTTGTTTATCTCCTTTGGTTACACTATGGCCATCTCGAGTTCGGCGACTCATCTTTAGGTGTAAAAAAACATTTCGAGATGTATCGCACGTCAAACTGAAAGCTGAAAACGAAGTTTTTGTACACCTGAAGATGAGTCGCTGAACTCGGAACGGCCACAGTGTAACCAAAGAGGGTAAACAAAGGATCGGACCAATACAACACGAGAAAGTAAGTGAATCAGTGAGTTCGAAAACACACCAACTCGAAAAAAAAAACTGTTCACGAAACACCTAAAACTGCGCATCGGGCGAAGAAGTTAGTTTAAGAAAAACCTTTTTGCTGCCAAAGGACAAGTACTCAGAGACTTTGTAAAGCACCAAGTTGAATTCGATACACCATGTTTGATGACAGAGATTTTAGCGTTTAAAAATTTCCGAGTTGATGTGTTTTCGTTCTCACCGACTTTCAGATACTGATTTTTCATAGTCTGCCCTGAAAAATTTATATTTTTCGACCTGAATAACGCTTGAATATTCATATAACTTGTTGGTACAAGGTATACTGAACCGAAAAAAGAAAACCGAAAAATCGGATGGTCAACCGTTTCCCTTGAAATGGCCAAAAATTGGTATTTCCAAGGAAATACTTCGATTTTTCCCTTTTCCCGTCGTTGTTTCAAGCACTTCCGATTGCAATTTCGAAATAACCTTTTGCGTGCAGATGTTTCTACCCATAAGTGTTACTAAACCGTAAAAAAGTGAAAATCGAAAAAAACCCGAGTTGGTGTGTTTTCGAACTCACTGATTCAAGTCAAAATAGGAGTTACACGCGTTTTAAGTTTCCAAATTTTGTCCGACCTCTCCTACTGCCTCGATTCACTGTGCCCCGCGCCAAATGTTACCGGGGGACCCGTAGAAAAGGGGGGGGGGGTTGCGAGTCGGAAGGGGGGGGGGGTAAGTAGGAGATAACCGGAAAAGGGATCTCGGGGTCGCGTTGGCGCAACTGTGCAACATCTACACGGATGAAAGCCTATTCTAACGGTGAGTTTCCGGAGCGGCGCGGCGCTGGGTCCGGATTTAAGATCTCCTGGGATATAGATTTGTGACTGAGTCCCTTGTTCCTTCGCGCTAGGAGATGAAGCACGGTAAGAAAGAGTAATCGACTTTTTGTGTTAAAATGGGTGGTAGAACACATAGTAACCAACACAGACAGTTAATAGGTTTTTATTAGACCTGCAGCCTGATTGTTGAAATTTTGTGTTTGTCGGGTAGACATAGATGACAGATGTTAAAAGGCGGAGCGTGATGGGTCGGCTATGTCTTATCACTGTTTTATCGTGCCGTCGTATTAAAAAAATTTAAAAAAAAACATAAAATAAAAATAATGTGCGGTCTGACTCCGAAAATGTGAGAGCGAAGAACTCTCTGCACCCCTGCCCAAATGTCACAGAGTAACCTAGGATTTTGGTAGATTTAACCAAAACTTTGGTCGATCAAGCAAGTCATTTTGATTGATTTGATCGAAAAAATGTAACTTGAAGTAACCATTAACAAGACAACTTTTAACTCTCCACAAGATACGCGTTTTCGCAGCTTCACCGTTGTCATACTGTACAAATTAAATGAATTTAAATGAGGAAAGTGCTAATTTTTAGTTTTTACTCACTGACAAGTATGTATGAGCTGCATATTGGATTTTTCTTACCAACTTATTCAAAAATGAGGCCCAAAATCGAGGGTGGCTGGACAGTCATCAAATCGTCTTCCTCCGGCAGAAGTATCACAAGCGCCATACGACGTTTGAACATTTCCATCGCCATTTTATTTTTTACAGAGAAACTCTTCAACGAAGCTGTCCGAAACGGACATGTTGCATGTGTGAGGAATTTACGATTTGACAGTTGATTCTTATGCAAAAGTTCGCGAGAAACACGATGGTGCCACTGGGTTTTTCTGAAATCAACTCCCAAGCTCAAAAAAAGCTCTCAAGTTGAGGCCAAGATGGAGGGGATATCCCACGCTATCCTGAGAGTCCACCTCTACATCAAGACAAACTCTCCATGCGAAGATAGGAAGCGAAGATAGGAAGCAAATACATTAGCAATGTTGCCGTGTTTTCAGTTTTGGAGTCCCCAAATAGAGTGTCAGCTCTGCCAATGTATTTGCTCCCTATCTTTGCATGGAGCGTTTGTCTTGATGTAGATGTGGACTCTCAGGATAGCGTGGGATATCCCCTCCATTTTGGCCTCAACTTGAGAGCTTTTTTTGAGCTTGGGAGTTGATTTCAGAGAAAACCAGTGGCACCATCGTGTTTCTCGCGAACTTTTCCTCAAAAATCAACAGTCAAATCGCAAATTCATCACACATGCAACATCTCCATTAAAAAAATGAAATGGCGGCTGAAATTTTTAAACGTCGCACGGCGCTTGTGCTACTTTGACCGGAAGGTGACGAAACGTCGGACCCACAAGATAAATCAACCTTTGATGGAGGTAAAAAATTAAGTCAGAAGTAAAAATTAACCGCGGCATAAAGTGATGCGTGCCAGAGGCATATTTTTAATTAAGCGCTCCCTGTGTGGGCGGTTGATGTGTTGGATCGAAACTTTTCGGTTGTTTCTACCTAATTCCGACTGTTTGCAGTATTCGAATCGCTGGATATTAAATCTAGCGAGTGCAATACTTGATGAGCCTCAGCTCCATACTCATGCATACATTCCGAGGCTTATTGGGTCACGGAACGAAACAGTTTTTACATTGCGTGATGCATCTGTCGAGAACAGCTCGTAACGAGTTACTCAAGTTTCACGGGATGTAATTACTCGTTCGGAGTTTGATCAACTGGACGTATTTCTATCAAACGGAACCATGTGCTTAAAGAAATGAGCCCTGAGACCCATAAGAATACATGCATAAGAGGGCTCAGGTCATAATGCACATAGTTCCGGATAGAAATACGTCCAACTAATAATTAATACATTTTTTGGGGGGCTATACACTGCCGTGCTAAGGAAGAACGCCGCATGAGCCATTGGACGTTGCCAAATTCTTTAAAAAAAGAACGAATTTTCTGAAGAAGATGTGAATGTTTCTCCTCCGATTTTTTCGGAGGATTTTGTTCGAAATTTAATCTGAACAGTCTGAAAATTTCAAGGAAAAATATTCATAACTTTTTTCAAAATTGGATAATTTCTCAGAAGAAATTTGGCAACATTCGAATGCTCATGCGGCGTTATTCCTCCACGATAGTATAGCAGAGGGCACCCAGGAGCCCTTAAAAAGGAAACACTCGGTTTTATTGAATCCGCGGGTCGTAGAATATTCATAGTTATTGGCCCATTTTCAGATATTAATATTTAGCGTTGAAACTCATAAAACAACGGCAGGAATTCTGCGCATACAACCAGGCCGGCAGATTAGGATTTTCCGCAGCGTTTTATACGTTTTTTTGAGCTGGTAATTCAGCCGTGTTTTAGTTTGGTTTGACATTTTTCAAAGTCCTCTATCCGAAAATACTGGGGTAAAAAAATGCGTTTTTAAACCTCCATTTCGATGAAAAGAGCGCACGATTTTTCAGATATTTTAGATGAAATTGCTCACAACATTGTCTGAAAAATGGTAAAGGATCGACTATTTAGGTGTTCGTTGCGAACACCCTGTTTACCGATCCTTTTCTCTAGGTTTAAATGCCAGATCAATCGATAAATCACAAAGCACGCCATGCTACTGTCGAAACAATCTAGTAGTAGTGGATCCGATGTAATTTCGGAACTTCAAACACGTATTTCTCTAAATAGCAAAAATTGCACGTATGCATAACAAACACATTATATACATAACATACACCAAGATTATTAAAATAGTTAAAAACGAAAAATCATAAAAAAATGTTATTTGTTCTATTGTAAAACTAGCACTATTTTGAAATCTTACATTTCTTCACATTCTTATTTCTAAAGAAGAATAAAGATCTTTTTTATAAATCTTAAATTTACTGCACTTTCTGCCACATTAGAAAAAAAAAGTTAAACACAACTCTTTGGGGCTTTTTGTATTCCAAGCCCCTCAATCATTGATACTAAAGAATCGAGGAATTTCCATAATGACAATTTGACACCATTTTGGACTAAAAAACCACTATTTCTATGGCGTATTTAACAGAGCAATATATACGCTATTGGTCTTCATATCAAGATATTTCCTTTCACCGATGAATCAAAAACGGCGTTTTTTAATTGCAAAACGTAGTCAAATTGGTACTGCACGGTTTTGATTGAATTAGGAAATTTTTCAAATTAGGAACTCAAAAATTCTGGCTCAGTTTAAAATAACGTATGGACCATTAGTTCCCCTACGCACACAAGTGCCTTTACGAGTGTACCAGAAATTTTAGTCACCTATTGCGAAATGAAGTCCAGTTATTGGTGCTGGATCACGGTGGTTTGATTAATTCCAACAAGTTTGCCGCTTCTTGCCACCAGGGTGCTCTGTTGCATTGAAAATCCTATTAGACGCTTAAATTGTCCTATCACGCATGATTAAGTTGCGTCAAATTAACGAAATTTGACGATGCACAGAAACCAAAAATACTTTCTTCACGAATAAGAATGTCCAGCGAGGATCCGCTGATCCACGAGTGAAAGGTGAAGGTCAAGTCCGAAACTCTTGGTTTTTATCCACCCAGCGCTAGACGCTAGCTACGATAGCGCGCCAGTATGGCGCGGGGATCCGATAGTATCTTGCGTAGATCCATCTTCTCACAATCGTGGAAACCGTATTGCATATTCACTTGAAATACAAGGCCAATAGAGTGTGGATTCCTACTGTTAATGTAGATACACTACTATTACACAGATAGAAACGCACAGATATGCTCCATGATCCCCCTCCAAAATCAAGAAAAATCGCCTTATTGCTGAAGACTACGACAGCGGGACAGTTTAAATTCATGTCGCTCTACAATAGAAGTATTTTCATCATTGTAATATTATTGCTTTATTCAGCCTAGGCTGTCATAAGCAATTAACTTGGGGAACGAAAGGAAAGGAGGTAATATCGAATGTTAAGGCTTTTTTTTTCTAAGTTACTAAACGGTTTTTCTTCAAAGTTGAAGTATTCCTGCAGTCTTGTATGCGCTATGCGTTTCATGCCGACCGCTGCTGCACGCACTGCGTTTACGTAATGCGTGAAGTATTCATGCAGTCTTTTAGGCGCTATACGTTTCACGCCGCCTGCTGCTGACCGCGGCGACCGCACTGTCTTTGACGCAATGCGTGAAGTATTCATGCAGTCTTGTAGGCGCTAATATGTGCTACATTCCGACCGCCGCGCCGCGCCGAGGGTCTCTCCTTTTCATCTCAAGTTCTCGTCATCATTGCTCTTTGCGCCGCGCCGTTCCAGGCCAAATTCCGTGTTCGGTCTCTCTCTTAGTCTTAACTCGACTAATTAAAGGTGCTGTCTATTGCATCAAAGAAAGACGACAAAATTAGAGATATACTCTCAGGAAATGAGAGATTTCGTCACCTATTCTCGTTTGTAATTTTCTTTTCTGAATCCGATTTTTCTTTAGGTACACCTACATTTAAATAATTGCAAAGCCGTCCCCTAAATTTGCCGCCATGGGCCGCGGCCCAGGTGGCCACCCCCTAGTTCCGGCCCTGGGCATAAGTATTTTTGAGAACACTGAAAAAAAATCTCGGTGTATTTACTAAGAAAAGGGTAAAAGTACCAAGAATTCAGGGTTCTATTTGATCCCAGTTTTTTCTTGGTAAAATTACCATTTATGGAATTGGTAATTTTACCGAGAAATCTCGGTAAAATTATTGAACCTTCTCGGTAATTTTGCTGGACCTTGGTAAAAACGCCAATATTTTTTATCGACTGTGGTAGAATTACCGAGATAAAATGGCAAAGTTACCGGGAATCGATTACCAATAAAAGTGGTATTCTTACCTGAAAAAAACAGTAAAGATACCGGTTTTTAGGTAAGCTTACCAGTCTACCTTTGTAAAACTACCAATAATCGGTAAAAAAAGTGAGATGGTAAAGGTACCAACGGACCGTGGTAAAAGCGCCGAGAATTTTTTTTTAGTGAATGAGCGATGAGGATTTGGTTGCTGTTGGCTCACCTTAAGTGGTTCCGGGGAACGTTGTGGATATCTTTGTAGACCATGTGGAGCCGGACCGAGTCGGAGTGGCAGTCGCTCTTGATGACCCAGGCCTGTTTGTCCCGGTCGTAGCACTGCGAGACGGACAGCGTCGTGGCCAGGGGGGCCGGCTGACTCCCCGCGTCGGGCGTGATGCTCGAGATGACGTCACTCAGCGTGTTCGCCAGCAGCATCTCCACGTGAACCCGTATCACACCCTGCAACAGGCACAGGTTCCATTAGAAGGATTAGAAGAAACAACTTAATCGGCCCGAAACACTGACAAAGAAACAACTTAAAACGGGACTAAGGCCGCAAATAATAAAAAGGAACATAAAATAAAATAAAAAACCCTGGACGTTTCGCAGGGATCACACCCGCATTTTCAACCGGCAAAACAAGAAAATCAAAATGGAAAAAAATCAAAGAAAATAAAAAATGTCCTTCTTTTGATTTTCTTCTTTTTCCGGTTGAAAATTCGGGTGTGGTCCCTGCGAAACGTCCCGGGTTTCTTATTTTATTTTATGTTTCTTTTTATTAATTGCGGTTTTAGTCCCGTTTTAAGTTGTTTCTTCATTAAGAGGATTCGTGTGGATAAACATGGATGGAACAAATACGAAAAAAAAAGAAAAAAAAAACAACAAAAAAAAAACGACAGAGTCTTGATTGTTGACGCACAACGATTATGCCCTACTAAGGAATAACGCCGAATGAGCTCCCTCAGGCGTTGCCCAACTTAAGTTTTGAACATTTTTCTTCCAATTTTTCGGAAAGTTTTGTTCTTCATTCCACCGAAAAATCCTGAAAATTTCAAGAGAAAATATGAATAACTTTCCTAAGAAATGAACATGCCATCGAAGGAAATTTGACAACTCTCACTGTAAAAAAAGCACATTGGATCTAGAGTCCAGACTCTTAAAAACATCGAAAAGAAAAAATACTCTTGATTCAATCAGACATAAGCTTAAATCAAAAGGAAATCCGCTCAAATTAAGAGGCTTGGTTCTTGATTTAAGCTTAAATCTGATTGAATCAAGATTATTTTTTCTTGTCCATGTTTTTAAGAGTCTGGACTCTCGATTCAATGTGTTTTTTTTCCAGTGAGCCTTGATGGACTTAATTCTCCCGTGCTGTATAATATTCTGGAAGGCAGCTTTTCATTTGCCAGTAGCCTTCATTCGCACGAAAATAAAAAAATTGACAACTGGCTGAACTCTGGAGGATTGATCGAAGGGTTGTCAAATTAAAGCTCATCGCGTGTCATCTACGCGCGGATTAATGTCAAGTCGATCGGTCAAGCCACCCCTCTTCCCTTCCAACGACCCCCATGCCCCCGACACCCTCTTCTGCCCCCTTTCGCACCCCTTCGCCCCATGACTCCCTCTTCGATTCACAGCGTGCCTCTGTTCAACGTCTTGACCTTTCTGCTGTGTCACCCGTCGACGAAAATAAAAGCAGGAAAAGAAGTCGTTAAAAAGAGGGACACTTCACCGACATTCCCAATTACGTTAAAACAGGGGACCAAGACTGCCATGCTAAGGAATAACACCGTATGAGCCTTCAGGCGTTGCCAAATTTCCCTCGGCAAATTACTAATTTTCAGGAAAATTTGCGAAAATCGTTCTTCCAATTCCTCAGGTTATTTTGTTTGTAATTTGATCTAAAGTGTCTGAAAATTTCAAGGAAAAATATTCCTAACTTTCCTCAGAAATAAAAATTTTATCAGAGGAAACTTGGCAACTCTCGAAGGTTCATACGACGTTCTTCCTTAGCCCGGCAGAAGACAGCTACGAAAATTCTCTCACAATTGGGTGGAAGCCTTCACTTTTGTGAGCATCGTTTGGTCCACTTTCACAATGAAACTTTCATTCATATGAGACGATTCCTGTGTCGTGCATTTTTTTGCGTGTTACTCTTACACGTTTGCTAGTAAATTTTCAATTTACCTCTCTATACTATTTTAATGCTTCTGATTTCTCAACGCAGAGAACGATCGTCGTTTTTCTTTAATTTAATTTTTTAGCGACATTGTAGTTGTCTCAAAATTGATAGTTGGAATTTTGGTGAGGCAAGTTCTTCCTCTCATCAGCGGTGCTCATCCTCCTCAGGGAATTTAAACACGTACCTACATAAAAAACCTCTGAAGGCTCCTCTAATACGAGCTTTACCGCTTGTTTTTTTCGGGAAAACATTGTTTGAGCCCTGAGACGGAGCCAAATTACTCTGATGAGATACAAATTTCCAGGAAATGCTGTGAATTTTCATCTTGCTATTTTTAGAGAACTTTATTCGTGATTCGGAGGTATCTAGAATTTGTAAGGAAAAATATTCATAACTTTTCGTAAAAATGACGATTTTTTTGGGGTTGCGGTCATTAGGTATCCCCATTGTCGTTAGAGCCTTCCAAGGACCGTCGTGACCCCCCCCCCCCCCCAACACAATCGAGGCGTTGGGTGTAGAAAGGGCATTTCTTGGTTGCGGTGTCTCAAAATCTTTCTGAAATTTTTCGTTCTCAGTATTGTAACCCTTTTTATTCCTTTTTTTCTTTTTTCCTTTTTCTTTTTTTTTCCTTTTTTCTTTTTTCCCTTTTTTCTTCTTTTCCTTTTTTCTTTTCCTTTCGTCTTCTTCATTTTTTCTTTTCTCTTTTTTCTCTTTTTTCTTCTTTTTGTTTTTTCCTTTTTTTTGTTTTTTCCTTTATTTCCTTTTCCCCCTTTTCTTTCTTTTTTCTTTTCTTTTTTTTTTTCCTTCAGCAAATACACCCTCATCATTATAACGCGTCACTTTGTGGCGTAACTAAATGCGTAGCTCCATTAAAAGGTGAACCCCGGCAAGTTCAAAATTTACACGCACCCCAGGACTCATCGCAGGGCGCAGTCACGCGACAAAACGACCTCCGCGAGATCATAAGCGCGGCAAAACTAATTTATCCGAGCCGGCAAGCGGAAAATCCACCCCTAAAATTTTCGAAAAGAAAAATTAACCCCGTACGACTTTCGTGAGAGAAACGGCAACCGTGGAAAACGCCGGGTCCGGAGCTGGATCCATTGTGATATTTACTTAATTCCGCCTTTTTTATTTACCCCGGCTCCATTTCCTCCGAGCCACCCCGTCCGGGCTTCCCGTGATGTTTACCTTTACTTAAATTTTACTTATTTACACCCCTCGAGATTTTTCCGCACTCGTGAGCTTTCGCCCCTTTTGATTCTTAATGAAAAAACAGCCCCCCCTCCCCTCCCGCCGTCGGCGGGTTTTCGCGACGCGCCAATTTTTAACGCTGATTCGCCAGACGCAAACTTTGTAATGTGAATCTGTTGCATGCGGAACATGCTCATTCAAAGGGGTGCGCCCCCTGGCTGCTACGCGGTGGAAGCTTTGGATGGTGCCCTATAGCTATAAGCAGGGTTGCCATAGAATTTGGAAAATTAAATTCCCTGATATTTTCCTGATTTTCCTGACGCGTTTTTGTGAAATTCCCTGACAATTGAACAAATACTAGATTTTTAAAAAGAAAATTAGAAATAGTTTTCAGGCAAAATTCTTGTTCGAAAGTCTAATTCACTCAAGAAAGCAAAAGAAGGTGATTTGATGATATTTCCCTGACTTTTTAGGTGATTCGATGGACGCCATATTTTGGGTCAGAACGGCATGCGATATATCGCATCAATTGGTTCCATTTTTCAGCTACTCGTCATTTTTCTCCAATTTTGAGATAGCAATTCTGTTTTCAGGAGACGTAAGCACTCACATACCAATTAAAACAAAGAAATTCAACGTAATAAAGACGTGGTTTTTTTAGAGAGAAAATATCGCATTCGAGTGCACTTTCGATATCAGTATCGAATGCGATGTTTTCTCTCGGAAAAAACCACGCCTTTATTACGTTAAATTTCTTTGTTAAAATTGGTAAGTGAGTGCTTTAGTCTCCTGACAACAGAACTGCGATCTCAAAATTGGAGAAAAATGACGAGTAGCTGAAAAAATGGAGCCAATTGATGCGATATATCGCATGCCGTTCCGACACAAAATATGGCGTCCATTGAATCACCTTAAACCAATAAATTATAGAAAAAAGATTATCATCCTCCGGGCTTTGACATTAAGAGGCACGAAATGAAGGTATTACAGATCAATCTATTGTAAAAATGTTAGGCCCCTTTCCACTACCTTGTATTGTTGAGCTGGTTCGTCATTTGAAAGCACTGACACCAGTATACTGGATTCTAGAGGCAGGTAGAAATGAAAGAGCGCTTCCTATCGCAGTGCTCCTTTTCCATGTCCATCAAATGTTTCGAGATTCTGAACTGTTTTGTTCCAATTTCTCCCACTCCACGAGCGTCAAAAGTTCCGGGATTCTTTATATATCTTTCCAAAAGTTCCGAGAAAGTTCCGGAAAACGCAAAAGATCCGGAGAATTTTGGGAATCTCAAAACTTCCGGAATTTGGTACTAATTCCGGGCAATGGGAGATTTGCCCTTTCGGCTGAGCGCTTGGAAATTCGGATCATTTTCCCGAAGTAGCACGGGGAATCACCTAAGTATTTAAAAATATTGTTATCAGGGTGTCTACAAAAACACATTGGCCAAAAATCACCACTCTTACAGTACTTTTTCAGCACATTCCCGAGAAATTCAGTACCTCCTGAAAAATTCCCTAACAGAAAAATTCAGTGCTTTGTTAATGCCTTCAACTGACGAAATTCGAAAAATTTCAAAAATTTGAATTTCCCGCTCAAATTACGACAAAAATGAAAAAAATTCCGGACTTTCTTTCAAGATTTCCGCACTTTTTCAATACTTCCGGACCGCCCTTGAAAAATCAGTACTATTTCCGGACTTGTAGACACCCTTGTTATCTTACTTTGATGCAAAAATAAGTTACTATTTCACCAATCTCACCCTTTGAACACCGAGAATACACCACATCATTGACTTGGTTCCTTATTAAGGGGGGACTAATTTGTCGCGCCGTGCAAGCATGCATTGCCACCTGATCTCGAACAGGGATCCGGGCTTATCTGCTGCCTTTGATTAACTCCCTGAATAATTTAATACCAATCAACCCCCCCCCCCCCCCCCCCCGTAATTCAACCTCGCCATCTTCCTCCTCTGCGTAGGCTTTGTGCTCCCTATAAATTTTGAGTCATCTTAAGATTCATTAATCTTAAGTGCGCAGTTCATACCGATGATACGGCGTGATTTTGGGAATTTAAATTAGTGTTCAAGTGCATAACGTGTATGCTTACCTGAAGACGTGGTAGGAGAAGAAAGCATACATAATTTTAATGGAAGATCGATATGATCGTTTTTCAAAAAGCATGACGCACCCATCGCAGATATGCATGACGTCATAAAATTATTTTCGATTTGCGATAGCTCCGTTAATAATATTAGATGCAGAAACGAGACATTTGGAAGGACATATTAATAGACTGCTAATTGGACTGCATTCTGCAATTCGGAACTATGATTTTTGGCTAATCTGTAAAGACACTTATGTGCATCGGGAAACTGATTGTACGTAGGTTGTTTCAAAACTGAGCTAGATATTATAGTTCTTAACTGCAAAATGTAGTCCAATTGGATTGCATTGAGTCTCCAGAATGTTTGCTCTATTTTCTACTAGAAATACGTCTTGTTCTTGCCTTAGTTGAAGTTCACCATAAGCCCATTCTGCCATGCTAATAAAGAAGAACGCCGTGTGAACATTCGAGAGTTGCCAAATTTCCTCCGATAAAATGTTTATTTTTTAGAAAAGTTCTGAATAATATTTAGTCGAAATTCTCAGGACTTTTAGGTAAGACTGCGAACAAAATTATTTTAAAAATAGGATGAAAAATATTCATAAGTTTACCACGGAATTCGTTATTTACAAAGGGAAATTTGGCACCGTCCAAAGGCTCATACGGCGTTTTCCCTCAGCACGGCAGCATTCTTCTTCAACAGCATTACTCTGGCCCCTAAAACCCACCCTCCAGAGTCAAGATCCATGGTTCTGCCGTGATAGCGAAGAGAGCCGTAAGTGCAAAACTGAAATTTTGAGAAAACGGGCTCAGAAGCTTCTGACACGAACATTTTATTGAAAGAAGCCTCCTTTCTTTGTGAAATTGCCACTAATCGTCTAAAAGACTCCTAGAAATCGTTTGGATGATTAAAAATCGACTGATTTTATTTCCATTACATAAAAAGGGTATTTTTCATTTTCATGCTAGGTTATTGTTAGGCAAGACAGTCGTAAGTGCTGTCTTCTGCATGCTTTCGTTGTTGCGTTTTGGACACACAACAAACACATTTTCAGGTTAGAAATCGGCAGATGAGGGCGGCATTCCTCTTGAAAGCACTGTTCCCATTGTTTCTCATGGACCTACGGCTGTCTTGAAAAAAACTATGTCATTTTTTGTGCACTTACGGCTTTTTCATACGTCTCGTTTTCATTAAATTAGGATGAATTTATGTTTAGCCGCCTCAGTAATTTCATCTAAAAGAGTTTAGACGAATTTTGAAGAAAATTAGATTTCGAAAATTTTGCACTTACGACTCTCTTCGCTATCATGGCAGGGTTGTGGAGGAAGTGCGAGAGTGTGCGTTGTGCGTACCTTGTATATGAGGTCGGAGAACTTGGCGGTGGGGTGCCAGCCGTAGCTCTTGCCGTCCGAATCGGAGACGTCGTCGACGATGCCCGAGTCGACTCGCCGATCCCCGTCGCCGAGGACGATGGAGTAGCGGACCCGGCACTGGTGGTCGAACCCCGTGTACCGGTTCAGGTACAGAGACACTCGGTCCCCTGGAACACACAGGAAAATCACGTCAAAATCACGTCGGAGACACAATCAACTACTGGACAAAATAAAGAATAAGCCTTGTCTCCGCAAGACGTTTTCACGGGATTTGTCCCAGGGAAAAATCCCGCTTGTAAATTCTGGGAAAATTTCCCCAGTACTAAATACACTGATAAAAATATTTGTTAACCCTCTATTGCATACATACACATATATGTAATTTAACGTATTTTCTTTTTTAAAAATTTCTGTACGAGTGCAACAATGTTTCTGAATGCATCTTTGCAAGCCTAAGGTTGAATTCTATTTGATAAAAATGACGGAACCCACTCCAATGTTGCCAAATTAGGTTAAAAAACGTGTTTTCTTTGGCAACCCCGAGCTGCGTAGGTTAGCTCTGGCAACGCAATTTCGGCGCATGATTTGGGTTGGTAAGAGTGGTCGTATGACATTGAAAAAAATATGTACATCTGCAGAACACGTCATACTTTTTTTAGGTGACAACAGGAAATATTAGATGCAAAATGGGTTTTTAATATCTTGGGTTAGTGCTGGATTTTTGCTGATTTGACTTCCCGCGCCACTTGTTGCTTGAACGTGAGAACCGCGTACCGTAACTGGGTAAAATCCCACAAGTTTCATTCCCGCGATTCGAACTTGGGACAAAACTCATGAAAACTTCCCGTGGAGACAAGGCCTCAGGCATTAAGCCCAACTCACACGGTTCAACTCGTGTCGAGCGAAAATTCGGATCGTGTGATTTTGACACAAGAACGCAGCAGTCGGATGAAAAGTTGAAAAGGAACTTGAATGCGGCGTCATCTCCAACTTACTGTTCGACGTTTCCTCATCACAAGTTTTCTTATTAATTATTTTATGCAAAACACGTCGGATAGAGTCGAGCTAAATAGTCATAACAAAATTGTAGTGTTTCAAAATCTCATCGCCTGTTTTATTTTTTCGAAGAAGACCAACCAAAGAACTGTCTGCTAAAACTGGCTGGCCGAACTACAGTACTTTTACGGTACCTCCATTTGATGAAATTCGAAACATTTTGAAAATTTTAAATTCTCGCTCGAATTGCGACAAGAGTGACGTAGCCAGAAAATTTAATTGGTGCTTTGAATATTAACTGACTGCACAATCGCAATCTTGCAGGCAAATACTACTCTAAGAATCAATGCGCAATCAATGGGATTGCATTCTCTCCATGGTTTATTAAAAAAACACACGTGGTATGATTCTAGATTCAAGACAATTTTTTCTAGTATTGCTCCTGTCTATCACAGACTCGATCTATATCTTCAAATAATTTAACTAAGCAATGGACCACTAGACAAGGTACGAATTTCAGCATTCTGATACATGATTCTTAACCAAAATTTCACGTAGAATACGACGCGGATAACGAAAATTACCGAAATCAACTCCTAACTAAGATTTTAAATGATTATTGATGCGTGAATTCAAACCACCCGCTCATGAAAACTCAATGCTCTACGTGATTCACATCACGCGCTAAACGTTATCATGAACGTCTCTGCGATATAAAAATCTGGCAACCTCAATCTTGACGCTTTGGTTCAGCTGTAGCAAATTGCTTATAGTTTGAACAACACATGGTGGGAAATGAACATTGCTCGATGAAGAGGCTTGCTAAAACCGTTGTAGCGCGCGATTTGACTCGAGTAGAGTTTTGAGTTTCTTGTGAGCGGGCAGTTCAAATTCCTCGTAACCAATGTGAAATAAAAACGTTGAAATCTTCGTTAGGAGTTGGTTTCCGTAATTTTCGTTGTGTGAATCGTTATCTACGTGAAATTCTGGTTAAGGAACATGTATCAGATCGCTTAAATTCGTACCTTGTCTAGTGGTCCATTGAGTTAGTTCTTGGTGTGTCTTGTTGTCCTTTTTTGTCTCGTTTGCAATAACTCAGACTTTCAAGATTGTGTCATTAATTCTCGAGCGAAAGGTCCCTGAAGTTTGCCAAAAGTCCCACTGATATATGTAAGGGGCACTGAATAAGATAAATCAGAATCGAAACTATTTTCTTTTCAAATTTTTAGAGTCTGAAGTCTGGATTTGTAGAAACCCCTTTTCCAGTGTACCTCCTGTCTATCATGGACTCAATCTGTATCTTTAAATCATTTAATTAAATGGAGATGTTGCATGTGTGAGGAATTTGCGATTTTACTGTAGATTCTTACGTAAAAGTTCGCGAGAAACACGATGATGCCACTGGTTTTCTCTGAAATCAACTCCCCGAGCTCAAAAAAAGCTCTCAAATTGAGGCCAAAATGGAGACGATATCCCACGCTATCCTGAGAGTCCACCTCTAAATAAATACAAACTCTCTATGCAAAGATAGGGAGCAAATACATTGACAGGGCTGCCACTTTATTTGGGGACTCCAAAACTGAAAACACGGCACCACTGCTAATGTATTTGCTCCTTATCTTTGCATGAAGAGTTTGTTTTGGTTTAGAGGTGGACTCTCAGGGTAGGGTGGGATATCCTCTCCATTTTGGCCTCAATTTGTGAGCTTTTTTGAGTTCGGGAGTTGATTTCAGAGAAAACCAGTGGCATCATCGTGTTTCTCGCGAACTTTTACGTAAGAATCAACAGTCAAATCGCAAATTCCTCACACATGCAACATCTCCATTCTTCTTGTGTCTTGTTGTCCTTTTTGTCTCGTTTGCATCAATTCAGACTTTCAAGATTGTGTCATTAATTCTCGAGCGAAAGGTCCCCGAAGTTTGCCAAAAGTTCCGCTTACACATGTCGTCGCTCCTCTGACGTAAGGGCGTGTCTCTACTTCCACATGAGCCCCGGAGAGCATGTCAGTATATGGACAACAGGGCTCACGTAGAGATTGGGATACTCCCTTACGTCACAGTTGCATAGATGCGAAGGACATCGAATAAAACAGAGCCATCCCGAGCACCGGTAACCACCAGTCCGTAAATCGTTTTCTCATCAGATTGCGTATCCAACAGATTGCTTCGGTGGACGAATGAATTTACCTCGGATGATAAGAACTTCAAACCGCTCTCGTGGCGTTCATTGAAACGCAACTTGTATTTCTTTCGACAAGAAGCAAAGTTTCGCTAAGATCTAGATGCAGCTGAGCAAACTTCTGAGAGAGAAGCAAGTAAAAACTTCTTAGCCACCAAGATCAGTTCCAATTCACGGAGCGTGGGTTCTTAATGACATTGAGGGTTTCTGGCAGAATTCGATACGATACTCCATTAGTGTCTATTCTTGTCGGATACGTCTGACTGAACTAATGGGTTTGTTTCTTGAATTTTTAAAGTCATTTTGGTATAAGACAAATAAGAATTTTGAGATGACGAGCCTTAAATTTTATCAAACCCTTCAATGTGTAATTATTTAATTATTTTTGTTCGTAGTTTAAAACTGTTCGCTCAATTATTGTAACATTTCGCTTTATTTTGGCACAAAAATGAACTTGACTATTACTATTGAAATTCCTCGGATGGCGCTCAGTGCGGAAGTAATTTCTGTCAGAATCTCAAATTTTGATTTTTCTAGCGCATGCAGTAAAATTCTCTTGCTTGAGAAAATTAGTGCCATGTTAATAAGGAGGACTGTCACAACGCCAAAGATAAATATCAAGATTTTTTTTTTTTTTTTTTTTTTTTTTTTTTTTTTTTTAAGAGTTTATTTATTGTAACCTTCCTTGGAGGAAATAAATACAATTATCTTAATGTATGTAAATAAAGGTATGTAAAAGTATTAACTGAATAATTACTTTCTATAAAGATTGTAGTCAATCTTAAGACTGGTAAACAGCTAAGGACTTGATTTTAAGGCGCTGTTGTATAATTAAATCGCTGTTGATATTACATTAATATCAAATCTTGAATCTGCAGTGCATGTTCGGCCAGTCATAAGATTTAATGACGAGAACACTACCTAATTACAAAGATTCCGTATTTTAACTACTGGCACTCAACTTCATTTGACTAGTTAACTCGGAGCTTATATTCCTTAATTAAAATAAGGAAAGCACTACAAAATACTGCAGTAGATGGTCTAATTAAATGATGTATACAGTGGACTAATTTGTAAGACGCGCGCAGCTTCAAGAAGGAAAATAATGGAGAGATGATGCTTCATTATCTTGCTTTGAGCAAGTTGCACGATTGACCGAAATTATTAAAAATATTTTTGATACAGAATAAGAAATGTAGAGAAAAAACTTCAACGCGCGGGCGATCTACCTGCAATGCTGCGGATACGACTGCAGTTTAGTTAACCCTCTGTGTAAGTACCCCACGATGCCATTTCTTCACTTACGAGTATTATGCGAAATTTAAGGGCAATCCTTGAGAAGATCTTTCTTATAAAGAAACTCCACATCGATGGTGTAAGTCGGGAATCATATAAAATGCGACGTCGTAGAATTCCTGTCATACTTTATTTTTCAAACGGAAAAGTACTAAATGGCAATTCTTTAAAACCGCAGTGAAATCCCCGCAATGAATATCCTCTCTGTGTGAAGAAAATTCTGTAAAACTTAAAGGAATGATGTCAATTTGTTCTCCCTTAAAAGAATAACATAGTGGCGGAGATTTTCAGACACCGTAAACGAGATATGCAACTGCGCACCTACACCGTCGATATGTTTTACATTGTTATCAAAAAATATTGAAAGAGGTTATTTACATAATGCCATAAAAAGTCCAAGTTTTACAAAGTTTCGGATAAAGTAATGAATTGGATTGCATTGTGCAGTAAAGAGCCACTATATCTCGCTCCATAAAAATACATTCCTGCATGCATAGAGAAACCAATGACATACATGTTGTTTCTAAATTGAGCTAGAAAAAGTGGTTCCTCATTGCAAAATGTAATTCAATTAATAAATATTGATAAATGATCTTTGCAAGGGTTTCAAACGCTTTTAAAGTACGAAACATGTACAATGAAAATAAACAACGAAAACAACGATAGAAAAATGTTTTGGGGTTTACAAATTTATAGGTAGGTCCGTGCCTTTGTTAAAATCATAAAATTTGTCCCTTATTTTTTGTGTATATTGGAATTTAAAGGTTTCCTTAAGGTACTTTTGAATAGGTGTAATTCAAACGGATCACCCTATGAATAACGTAGAAACAATCATGAATACACCGGCTCTTAGGATGGTTTTTTTATTTTCACGCCACGATTATTTCAAAACTGAAATTTTACATCTGCCTGCTCAATACTCTTTTCTTAAATAAAGGAACCGGAAAAGCAACCTCCGCCTGTACGAAATGGCTCGAACATGCAGCATGAGCGAATCACCAACTTAATCATGGGTACAGAATGATTGATGCGACGCCTTCAAATCAGCATCCAATTCCAATGCAAAATTGTGATACCACTATTCGTGCGTAATAGCAGTCATCTTGCATAACCGGTCACTTGAATGCAAATTATTGATTGCCGCTCCACGGTGTTTATTTAAATTAAGAGTGTTGATTCTATTCTATTTTTTTAAATTAATGGAGAAATAAGTTCCTTTCAGAGACAATTAGGGCAAAAATCATGCGAGATAACTTGAGATACAGCAGTTAAAAGGTTAACAGGCCTTGTATGGTAGAGCAATTTACTTGAGTTAGGTTCCAACCTAAGAATACAATTATATCAACTCTGGTGTGTTGCACAGTATCACGCGCATTTGAAGGCGTTTTATAATGGTCCGACCGCGACCTACGAAGAGTTGATGTGCTAACTTTGTTCAAAGACTATTATTTTGGAGCTATTTTTCACTTCTGCGCTTCAATTGTTTCACGTCACACATTCTGAATGACTAATGCGCGAGGGCGCAATAACCATTGGAGACAGGGAACTAAATAATATGCAACATTTCTTGGCAACTTTGGAGATGAAGTTTGAATTTTCGACTTAACCGGCTTGGCGGTGCACCATGCTGAGAGCATACGAATTGGTGAGCATCCCTTATTGAATCTCTAGAAAACGTTTGTAACAGTCTCGCGAAGAAAATGGTAATTTCTAGTAAACAATGTACGGGGAAAAATTCTATCCGAACGCAAAGGATCGTAAATGGATCAATTTTCTATGAGATAAGAACAAACAGATAACAAATAAAAAAACGGGGTTTTCTCATCTTTGTATAGAATTTATTGCTGAACTTTCCATCGTAGGAATCATTTTTTGGTAAAATTTAAGGGAGAAAAGAGAACAAAGTAAATCGTTTTAAATTTTGTGCAGAGTTTTGGGACGAATCCGAGAAAAAGGCTTCGAGGTCATTTTAATTTCAGTTCCGTTCCCTGACTTTTAATTGGATTGCATTTTGCAAAAAGGAACCAGGATCATTGCGATGATGCTAAGATTGTGCATTTCCATCCTTTGCAATAAAATTACAGAAATCTCGAAAAAATATGAAATTTCCATGGTAATTCTTGTCTTAAATTTACAGTTTTTAGCGAGTAAGATAGCAACTATCAATGGATAATCAGGTTTTTCTTCCAAGTCAAAAGAAGTTGCACAATCTTTGCTACACTGCAATGCTCCTGGTTCCTTTTTGCAAAATATAATCAGGTTTTTCTTCCAAGTCAAAAGAAGTTGCACAATCTTTGCTACACTGCAATGCTCCTGGTTCCTTTTTGCAAAATATAATCAGGTTTTTCTTCAAAGTCAAAAGAGGTTGCACAACCTTTGCTACACAGCAATGCTCCTGGTTCCTTTTTGCAACATGCAATCCAATTTCTGTGCAATCGTTTTGGCAACGGAGTTTATCTAATTCACCCGAGAACTTTTCGATTTCGTATGTTGCATTTGCATCGTCACAGAGACCCGAACGCTAACTATGCTATACGTCAGCCAGTTGCATAATCTCAGCGGAAAATTCAGCTGAGGAGCCGAATGCCGAATCAGGGGAAATGCTCCTCCCATCGGCAGCGTTTTCGTTGCATAAAGTTGTGTAATCTTTCGTGAAACTTGTCCTAATTACGAGGGCCCCTCATAAATTACAGGGTAGAAATGAAATTATCTTCGGCTAAGCGAGGCTTACTGCAAGCTATCTTTTCCAATAGGTTGCCGCTCCTATCAGAAATTGAGATATTTTCGCATCCCAAGTAGCATTGTCATCTACTTTCTAGGAGGCGCTCTTCAAGAAAACGGCTACCTTCTAGATAGAACAATTTTCTTGAAAGAAAATAGGTATAAAGTAGATCTAGAAAATAGACACAAGAAAATAGAAAGAAAATACATTTTTTTCTTGCATTTTCTTAAAGAAAACATTCAGAAATTGGCTTGAAAATAATTCTACTTTCAATAAATTTTCTATCTTTTTTCCAAATGGGAAGTTGACAGAAAGTAGACCTATGAATAGATCTATTTTCTTTGGTCAGAATTTTGACTCGCAATGTTTTTTCTTGCTATTTTCTGGATAACTCTCATTTTCTTTGTTTTTTCTAGAAATTTTCTTAATATTTTTTCTCTGGAAAAAATTCTATTTTGCTACTTGGGATTCAGCACACTGCTGCCGTGCTAAGGAAGAACGCCGTATGAGCCTCCAGACGCTGCCATATTTCCTTCATTAAAAACCTAATTTACTAGGAAAATCATTAATGTTTTTCTTCAATTTTTCAAGACAATTTTCTTCGCAATTTTATCTAAAACGTCTGAAAATTTCAAGGAAAAATAACGCATAATTTGCTTTAAAAATACATTTCTTATGCGGGGCATATCTTATTCGAATTTTCGTACGGCGATCTTCCGTAGCATGGGAGAATGGGCCACTGGACAAGGAAGAAATAATAAAAGCATTGCATCTGCATTGAAAGTAACACTTTTTTGGTGGGGAGCTAAAACTTTTTGCTATTTTAGGAGGATTTTCAGACAATTATGAAGAAGCAACGATTTTACAACGCTGTAATCGTGTCGGTTCATTTTTGCTAAATGCGATCCATATGACTTTTCCTAAGCGGTCCACCGAATCTTTAAAATTCGAAATATACGATCATCCACGGAAAAATAATTCAGTTATGGTCTCGATAATCTATTCTAAGGATAATTCAGAGGCTGTAGAAACATGCAGCTTTGTTAACAAGTTTCGGAATAGAATTCTCATCTCCAGTCACTTGGGTCCGGCTACAGTCCACCCTTTTTTCATCTAGAATTCTTCGTCCTCCAGTGGCAAAAACTAGCGCTTCCTTGCTGAGCATTTGTTGATTCTTATGACAGCCCAGATTACATTTATTCAAGCTGTGCTCCATGATTTAAAGTCATGAATTATGGATGAGAGATCTCATAATTTACTTAAGACTCCGCCGGATCTCTCTCAACTTGCAATTGGACGAATTTCTATCAAACGGAACTATGTACATTAGGGCATGAGCCCTGAGACCCATAAGAATACACGCATAACAGGGCTCACGTCATATTGCACATAGTTTCTGTTTGATAGAAATACGTCCAATTGCATCTCCTAGTGGGTCCAGAGAGTGCTTTCAAAGACGCAGTCGTGACCTTTACATTTTTCCAGATTTTCTGCAAACTAGCGCTAACATGATTACAGACTCCAGAATCGAGCAAAAAGCGGCATGGAAAAGAAAAATAAATCCTCGAATGATTCTAGTTTCTTCGTTTAATTACTCACTATATATTTCTGTTGTTTTTTTTTTTTTTTCCTGCAAGATTCTAATTAGTTGTTTGTATAATGGGTCAGTTGCGCTGGTCACAATTCAGACAATTTTGTTCGCAATTTTATCTAAAACGTCTGAAAATTTCAAGGAACAATGCGCATACACTGGAAGAAAAAGCACATTGGATCTAGAGTCCAGACTCTTAAAACATCGACCAGAAAAATTACTCTTGATTCAATAAGAATCTAGCTTAAATCAAGAATCAAGCCTCTTAATTTAAGCGAATTTCGTTTTGATTCAAGCAAAAATCCGATTGAATCAAGAGTATTTTTTCTTGTCAATGTTTTCAAGAGTCTGCTTGGACTCTAGATCCAATGTGTTTTTTTCCAGTGAGCAAATGAAATGTTCAAGGATTCGAGATGAAAATAAATACATTTTTGATGGCTAAAGTCAAAAATGCGTACTACCATTGTAACATCGCAAGATTGCCAATTGAACCGATTATTTTCCAAATCAAGTGATAATTATATAATCCAATAATAATAATCATTATCATCCAAAATACGTAGTAATTCCTATCTTCTTCGCTTACATCGGATGGCCAGGTTCCCGTATCGAACACAATACATTATGCATCGAAAAAGTGACCCTGCATGACACAGTAGGCGCGGTATTCTGGACCTGGAAAATGCTTAAAAGTGGTGCCAGCTCTCCCACTTACATTACGACTCTATGTACTCTATGAGGAAAAGACGAATTTTGGCCTATAAAACTGAGAACTTCGACAACACTGCACTAAGCATAAAAAATCAAGAAATGCCACTAAGAGCCGGGTCAACCGCAGCCAAGTCTCGATCAAAGCTGAAGGTGTCACGCGAAGGATAAATAAATGTCAAGAATTTGTGCGCGCTGCTCCGTGAGCACCACTGTGCTAACGTGGTTAGAAAAAACGCCGTATGAATATTTAAGAGTTGCCAAATTTCCCTAGATAAAAAATGATTTCTGAAGAAAGTTGTCCATAGCTTTCCTTGAAATTTTGAGACATTTTAGACTAAAGTTTGCATAAAATTGTCTGAAAAAATCGAAGAAAACACATCCAACAATTTCCGAGAAAATTCGTATTTTATCGAAGGAAATGTTGCAACGTCTGATGACTCATACGGCGTTCTTCTTCAGCACGGCAGTCTGCTACCGTGGTAAGAAAAAAACGCCGTATGAATATTTGAGAGTTGCCAAATTTCCCCAGATAAAAAATGCATGTCTGAAGAAAGTTGTCCATAGTTTTCCTTGAAATTTTGAGACATTTTAGACTTAAGTTTGCATAAAATTGTCTAAAAAATCGAGGGAAAAACATCCAAAAATTTCCGTGAAAATTCGTATTTTATCGAAGGAAATTTTGCAACGCCTGATGACTCATACGGCGTTCTTCCTTGGCACGGCAGTCTGCTACCGTGGTAAGAAAAAACGCCTCATAAAATTATGCATTTTGCCATACTTCTTCCCATAAAATACGATTTTTCGGATAACTGGTGTGAATTTATCCGCTAAATGTTTCTGAGAAGCTAAGCACTTTAATCCACAGTTGCTAAAAATCTCCAAGGAAAACAGGATCAACTTCACCAAAAAAAAATGGATTGCTAATACAATTAAATTGTAGATAAATATATCCGACAAATTTCAAATGTACATTTTACAATACTGCCGTGCTAAGGAAGAACGCCGTATGAACATTCGAGAGTTGTCAAATTTCCTTTGATAAAATATGTTTTCTTACGAAATTCATATCTATTTTTCCCTAATATTTTCAGATATTTTACATGCAATTGCGTACAAAATGGTCTGAAAATTTCGGGAAAAAATATCCACCATTTTCGCAGTAAATTCGGTTTTTATCGAAGGAAATTTGGCAACGTCTGAAGGCTCATACGACGTTCTTCCTTAGCACGACAGAATTGTGGAAAACTAATTTTACCACGGAGGTTGTTAAATTAACATGTTTTTATGGTAAAATCCACATTCAAACATGTCGGACGCTTTCCTTAACTGCACAATTGTTAAATCAGCAATATCAATTTTTTCCGTGTTCATAAAAGGATTTAGTGGATAATTTTCACAAAAATCCGCACAAACGTTTCAAGTAAAAAATTAAATTTCCCGATTAAATTTAGCACTAGCTGATGTGGCTTGGTTATTTTCTGCTTAACGCGGTCCATTTGTCATCACCGCTTAATTACTGCGTAGTACTTGGGTCACCGATCACCGGAGCGAGGATCAACGCATACCATTCACCGGTGACCCATCGACATGAACTCCCTTTACGACCTCACATAAAGTCGCCCCTCCTACATAAGGGCGTATCTCAATTTGCCTCGTGAACCCTAAAAAGAATGGATTTACACAATGGCGTGGCGTGAATTGCGATATATCGGTTGTTATACCATTTAAACCCATGGTAAAGAATCGATTATTAAGGTGTTCGCTGCGAACACCCTGCTCACCGATCCTTTTCCATAGGTTTAAATGGCATAACAATCGATATATCGCAAAGCACGCCACGCCACTGTTTACATGTGAACCAGGGCTCACGTAGAAATAGCGGTACGCGCTTACGTCAGAGAGGCGACGATAAACGATAACCGCTAGGCCGAGCAGGGCGCACAGATTAAACGACGATACCCTCAAAACCGCTGATTCCCATAAGCTTTACATTGCAGTTGAGTTCTTATTAATTTAATCGACAGCGCTGACTTATCGGAATATTGTAATTCGATTGTTTACGCGCGACGAGAGGGAAAGTATCGATAGATCGAGTTATTTCGCGTGCGGCCACCAACGTCGATCCGGTTATAATAACCTCACTCTCTCCGGCGGATTAAGGGTATTAATGGTTGATTAATTATTACGCTTTGGAGATTGGAGGCACGTTGCATCCGTTGATATTTCGCGTCTCGAGTAGGGCTAGTTTAACGAACCGAAAGGCACACTGCCTAACTGATAAAGAAGCCTTTGCGCGGGATATTCGTCACTTTCCAGCCAAAGTATCACAAGTGCAATGCGACGTTTCATAATTTCCGCCTCAATTTTATTTTTTTACGGAGAAATTGTTGGTTGAATCGGTTTAAAAAGCTTAATTGCAAGGATGGATACTTTGGAAGAGCACTTTAGGCTGCGTCCGCCATTTTGTATTTTGAAAATTTGACAAAAATCGAGTTTCCCGTCAAAAAATAACCCGGTATATTTCGGGCACGCTTAAAAACTATAAAAAGTTTTAAGAACAGGTTTTCCTTCCGGTGAACCTTCCTCTTTGGCCACTTTAAGAGTGTTAATTCTATTCTATTTCTTTAAATTAATTGAGAGATAAGTTCTTTTCAGAGACAATTAGGGCAAAAATCATGCCAAGATAACTTGAGATACAGCAGTTAAAAGGTTAACAGGCCTTGTTTGGTAGAGCAATTTACTCGAGTTAGGTTCCAACCTAAGAATACAATTATATCAACTCTGGTGTGTTGCACAGTATCACACGCATTTGAAGGCGTTTTAGGTTGGTCCGACCGCGACCTACGTAGAGTTGATGTGCTAACTTTCAATGCTCTTTGCGACGAATATCGTCACCCTCCGGCCAAAGTATCACAAGCGCCATGCGACGTTTCATAATTTCTGTCACCATTTTATTTTTTTACGGAGAAATTGTTCAACGAAGCTGTCCGAAAATTTCACTTAATATTCTCTGTGCTGCCGATAAAATTCAGCGAAATTTTCAAATAGATTCAACCAACAATTTCTCTGTAAAAAGTAAAAAGGTGGCGGAAATTTTTAAACGTCGCATGGCGTTTATGGTACTTTAACCGGAAGGTGACGATATGAGCTTCCCTGGAAAGGGTCTTTTGCATTTGAGAGCTACAGGGTCGTGCGTGTAGTTGTCCCTTAAACAGCAACTTCCTAAAGGCCCTTTGTATTTTAACTCGCGGCAAGGAAGCCCGAAACGCCTTCATTTTTGAGACATGCAACACGCACATCCGGAGAGCGCGAATAGTTGCATCCACAAGAGCGACTATCGTTGCGTCTGTCTGCTGAGTAGGTATCTCAGAGCAGTTTCATAGTTGGACTGCATTTTGCAATTTGGAACTATAAATTCTGGCTCTTCTGGAAAAACACTTATGTGCATAGGGCAACTAATGGCACATATGTTGTTTATAAACCGGGCTGGAATTTATAGCTCCAAATTAAAAAAATATAGTCCAGTTGATACTCGAACGGCTCCCTTGTTTCAGGGAGGTCCCTTGCTTTACACTACATACTTAAGGGAGGTTTGAAAAAGTCCTTAACATTGCACCATACGAGAATGGAGAATTTGCATGCAAATTTTTTATCGCGTCCTCTGAAAGTGCTTAAAGCGCTGATTTCACGGCATTTTTTGTAGTTTTTGCTGATATGGAAAATAGAATAAAAATAGATTCAAAAGTGAGAAAATGCACCGCCTAGTGACGTCATCTGGCGGCATTTCCCATTTAAACACACTTTTTTTTAGTAGATTAGATCATTTTGTGGGAAGAGACGACGGGGACGTCCCGGAAAGGGTTGGCGGCAGGGCGTTGACGAAGAGATGTTGCGGTGTCAGTTGCCCGATAACCTCTCGGAAGACAGGCATATGTGGCGTTTGGGTGTCGTAGAACGCCAGAGTGCGTTGTAAAGCGACTTTAATAATAATAATAGATCATTTTGTCATATCTTCTTCAATAACTGTTCAATTCATAAACCATTGGTATCATCGTGTTCAGTTCACTCAGTAGTCTCCACTTAAACACGAAATTCATCAAATTTCAGACACCTGCAAACTCTCTATTATAACGATCTACAAAATTGTTAGATCAGCAATTTAATTTGTTTCCGCGAGGCCCACTCGGCGCATCCCAATTCTCCGGACCTCAGTTCGCAAGATATCCGAGTCTTGTTCGAAAGCGCGCGAGCTCTGCGCAAATGTTCACTGAAGTTTTCTCTTGAGCCGGATCCCTATCCTTCCGCGGTTACAGTCACAACACCTACCTCGTTCAAAATACTCACGCAGTTACAAGCTCATGTTATTCGACGAGTTAAAGGCGCCGCGGCTCATGCATAATTCATCAAAGGTAATCGATTCGCCGTGCGATGTCGGTAAATCGAACCCCGATAATTTGACGTATTTCTGTCAAACGGTACTATGTGCATTATGACTTGAGCCCTGTTATGCATATATTCTTATGGGTCTCAGGGATCATGTTTTAAAGCACATAGTTCCGTTTGACAGAAATGCGTCCAATTATCACTCCTTAAATGTGATGCCGCAACGATTTCGAGATTCGATGCGTAGTAATAAGTAATCGATTCGATTACATGATGTTCGCCCTGGGTGTGCGATGCAAAACAGTCTCCGACACCGTTGTTCTACCGTACTGAGGAAAAACGCCGTATGAACACTCGAGCGTTGCCAAATTTCTCCGGATAAAACTTATATTTTTGACGGAAATATGCTTATTTTGCCTTTTAGTTTTAGCATATTTTAGATTACATTGCGGACAAAAGTGTCTGCAAATTTTGAAGGAAAACGTCATTAATCTGTTCAATTTCGTTTTTTATTGAAATGTATATGGCAAAGTCTGAAGGCTTATAAGGCGTTCTTTCTTAGTACGGTAGTGTTGGCGTTGCAGCGCCTCGTGCCAGTAGCGTGGTGTGCCTTGCGATCTATCGACATTTCCCCATTTGAAGCTGTGGTAAATAATCGATTATTGAGGTGTTCGCTGCGAACACCCTGTATCGATACTTTTCCATAGGTTTAAACGACCGATCAATTGATATATCGCAAATCACGCCACGCCACTGCCTCCGTACCGTGTGCCCAAGTTATCGTGTTTAATTAACAGTGGCGTGGCGTGTTTTGCGACTTATCAATTGGACTGCATTTTGCAATTTGGAACTATAAATTCTAGCCCGGTTTAAAAACAACGTATGTTCCATTAGTTTCCCTATGCACATAAGTGTTTTTCCAGAAGAGCCAGAATTTATAGTTCCAAATTGCAAAATGCAGTCCAATTGATCTGACATTTAAACCTAGGGTAAAAGATCGTAAAACTTGGGGGTGTGAGGTATATCCGCTATTGAATTTTGTCGATCGATTTAGTGGTTGAAGATTCGAAGTTCAATCCAATGATTGATTTTGATGAACAGGATGCCTACTAAAATTTAACTTTCGATTTTCTTGATTTTTCCTTAATATTTTAGACGAGATTTCCTTCTTTTCTTCACGAGCGAATAAATTGACACTCGTTTGATTTAAAAAATCAGCATATTATTATCAAATTACTAGCGGAAAGCCCGTGACTGAAGTCAGGGGTCTAGATGCTTCACTAAAATGATTAATTTAATAACGGGGAGCATTAGGCCGATATTGTTTCGGGGATGTTACCACAATTCGACCACATGGGAACTTTTTTTGCCTGAGTGAGCGTGCCATTCCACGACGATACCGCTATTCGACCACGCGGAAGCTCCTGTTGCCTACACTGAAATTGAAGGTGAAATGGACTGAGTTAAGCAGAAAGGAACCAACCCACATTTTGGAAAAAATTGAGTTATGAGTGGTTTTGAACTCAACCACTGTTCTACTTTCTATCGCCAAAAATTCAAAGTTTTTGTTGGAGCAAATTTTGCATAAATTGAACTTGAAGTTTATCTTTTACATTGAGTCTTATGCAGGAGCCAAACTTTAAACCTCTTTTTCTCGGTTCGATCCCGATGTGGCTTGGTTCCTTTCTGTTTAACTCCGTCCAAATGAAATGACGTTACCTATTTTAATCTTCTCCAGTTTGGTGAAATGCTACTTTTAAAAACGTTCCAAGTAACCGTGTAATTTCACGATGAAACAGCTATTCCACTATTTCCACGTTCTTATTTTATTTCAATCTCGGCCGCGCGACGCGAGGTGGTCGGCCCCTGGTAATAATCGATCGACTCTATTAGCAGGGCCTCAACAGGGCCCCTTTAACGAGTTTGCCAAGAATCAAAGCGTTGACTCAAGACCGCACTAGACGGACAAGTTTTGCTCATTAACCGCCATCCCGAATCCACAAGTATACCGCGCCTAATTTAAATCCCCCGACAAACGGCTGTCCTTGTTTTACTCCTTGAAAACACTCTTGCCGAATCTCCTCTGATCCTGCCATCATCGCCAATATTTGAGATAGGATAGACTAGAGTGCCGTGCTAAGATATACGTCGTGCGAAAATTCGAGAGTTGCCAAATTTCCTCCCAGAAAATGTTTATTTTTGTGGAAAAATATAAATTTTGCTCCTTGATATTTTCAGGAACTTTAGAAGAAATCGCGAACAAAATTACATGAAAAATCGAAAGAAATTGATATGACAGAGCAAAAAGGAACTCTAACCTACGAAAAGTAACCATAAACACGGAAATTTCTAACCGTGCATGGGGCGATACCTCGTACAAGATCGCACACATCACTGATATAAGAACTCGAGTTTACTCAGAGCTTTATATACAAGAACTACTATTCGTATCACACTTCTCAAGATTTTCGCCCCTTTGCGTCGACTTGTCGTTCCTACGACGTAAGGGCGTATCTAAGTTTCCCCATGAGCCCTAGAAAGCATAGAATTAAACGAAAACAGGGCTCACGTGAAAATCCAAATACGCCATTACGTCAAAACAACGACTACGCTCAGAGGAATCTCAAAATCCCTGGAGCATACTCTCCACACTCGAACGCCGGCTCAAGCTGCAAATGATTAAAAATTTCTGCGCCTTATTTCCTCGACAGCCGCCCTCGGGAAAGACCATCGATATACCCGCGCATCCATAGATCGAAATTCGATTTATTACCTTCATTCGGTCCGGGAAAATGTGCTTATCGATACATACAGATGATTATCAATATCCCTGCTTTACTTCCTCAACGGCCACCTACGCGGAGGTACACCGATATCCCCGCACAATTTTGAATAAAATATCGATATAGTTCGCCCGATTAGCTCAGGTAGAATCAATGTATCGATACCTCGATTTGATATTCGATTGATGCAGCGATACATCAGTTCCGTTGCTGTTTATTAAAACACTTCGGGCCTTTCTTCCTATAAACTACCAACCTCAGGAGAGTCCAGTGCTAGTCCAATGCATCAATAATCGAAATTCAGTATTTTTTCCTTCATTCAGTCGAAATGTGTGTATCGAACTATCGATACATGGGTCTCGCTGCAGATGATTAAAAATATACGCGTCTTTCTCCCCCTCAACGGCAAACGAGGAGGTATATCGATATTTCCGCACAGCTATTAATAAAATACCGATATTTTTCGCGATTAGCTCGGGTGGAATCGATCCATCGATACTTCAAACAAAGAGGGCACGCGATGCATTCTACACAAAGAATATGAGACAGTCTCTGGAGAAAATACAGGGATGAAAATAGGCATCAAAGGGGTTAGATTCGGCCCTCTTCGTGTGTTTTATTCGTAGGCTCACTGGAGAATACGAAAAGGGTTCGTGAAGGAGAAAGTTGGTGTATTAGGACGAGTTTAAGTGAAAAGTTTCCTTTTCCAATGTGTTGGATCATCGCCAGGAGAGCCTGACAAATAGGAGGAGTTTTTATTCGGAGGGGATATCTAGCATCTTTTGAAAAGTCTGATATTTAGGGGGTGAGAAACACCCTATTAATTTCGATGTTTGTGAATAGACGCACTACGCCAACTATCCAAATAGAGAGATTTCAGATGGAATCCACAGACTCAAGAAATGAATTTAATCCACTGATTTAGGCGTGATTTGACATTTAAACACTGTCATGAGTGGAGAACTAAGCAGTAAAAGGGTCACGACATGGATTATAGGTTGGAGGGTTTTCTCTGAAGTTTCAATGAATATAGACTTAAATCACGTATTCCTTTAAGTCTTGAGAATTGGATTTCGTACCTACATTGAAACCTATTTGCAAGTTGTTCAAGGATCCATAATTTAGGAGAATGAAGTGCGAGTGCAATTTCTGAAAAAAATTGAGATTTTAATAATTTTAGGAAAAATCCTAGTCCTAAAATACAATCTGTGAAAAATTCCCCACTAAAATCCATTTTCCAAGCATCAAATAGTGAGTGAAATTTCCCATCACCATGAGGCTCCATGTAATTTTGAAACTAAAAACACGCCGTATTTCTTGAAATAGCAAAACCCGGACTTGTGCGCCTTGTCCTCCAAGCCCAATTAGGAACTAAAATTTATGGCTCAGTTTAGAAGTAACGTATGTACCATTACTTCCAGTTTGCGCCTAAGTGTCTGCGGATGAGCCATGAATAGTGGTTCTTGATAGCAAAAGAAAGTCCATTTAATATATTGAAAGTCGACTTGAGCGGTTTTCACTAGGATTTACAGAGAAAAAGAATAGTTGCTCTTTCAATTTGTATTCGAAACTTACCTTTGCGTTTCAAGAGCCACGTGGCGCATGAAGCTCGATTTTTAGGGGCCATTGAAGATTTTTAAGGGGCCACTGAAGATTTTTTAGGGACCAAATTGACTTTTTCCCATGTATCGTGGCGCATGCAGTGAAAAGTTAGGCGCAATATATTTTAGTCACAGAACAAGTAGCTGTAACTTGGGGCAAATTTCGAAAAATCACCGATCAGAAAAAGTATGATTTTTTTTTTTTTTTTTTTTGGGGGGGGGGGTAATTTTTAGGGGCCACCATGGCGCAGAGCCTTCATTTTTTAGGCGTCACGACCGATTCCTTAGGCGCGATTGACGCCTGTGAGTTTCGAGCACTGCTTTCAATGCCCATTACGGATCTCAGGTCCCACCCACGTACCTCGTCAAATTGAATTCTCATTTTTGTGCCAACACACAGCTCGACCCCAACAATGCCGCATTGTTACACCACTGTTACCGCAAACACGAGATTCCGAAGACCTAATCTCGACCGTGCCGAGTCAGCTCCCACGTACACAATCGTCGACCCCCGAATTTTACCGGCCACCGGTGTCGTAAACCTGTAAACCGCTGCCGACAGCCGCGGAAAACAAACCAGTTCCCGCCGGCGGCGGCGTTTTATTAGCGTCGGTGTTTTCGCGTTCCCGCGGGGATTAATAACGTGACGTGAGACCGCACGACGGTGGGCTGCGTGGGGGTGGAGGTTCGCAAGACGTGACGTCGAGAGCGTGGGGGGTGAAGGGGGTGGGTCGTGGAGGGGGAGGTCAATTGTGTTGGACAATCGGGGGAGGCACGGCACGGCGCGGAGCAAACCGAATTAGCGAAATTTATTTCACTCGCGAATGAGACTAGCGACCTCCCCCCCATCACCCTCCATCACCCTCCATCACCCCCTATCACCCCCCCTATCACCCCCCCTATCACCCCCTATCACCCCCCCTCCCGGAGACCTCTCTGCCGGGCTCAGGAAAAACGCCGTATGAGCCCTCATAGACGTTGCCATAATTCCTCCAATAAAAACCTAATTTATTGGGATAATTGTGAATATTATTCTTTGATTTTTCCAGGAAATTTCGTTCGCAATTTTATCTAAAATGTCTGTAAGTTTCGAGAAAAAACATGCATGATTTTTCTCCAAAATACATGTTTTATTCGGGGCAATTTGGCATATCTCGAATGTCCATACGACGTTTTCTCTTAGTACGGCACCAGTCGAATTCACTCTCTGTGCGTGATCGCGGCCTGTGATGTCGTGACGTCATCAAAGGCAATATAATTTAGACACCTCGCGCTGCTATCCCCCTGCATGTCTAATGGACCACTTGACAAGGTTCTAACTTAAGCATTCTGTCCTGTCTCCTCATCAAAATTCTACGGAGAACACGATTCGCGTGACGAAAATTACCGAAGTGGGTAACTAAACCTTGTGTTTTCTATCTTATAATTTGAAAGAACCAGAAGGATAGATTACGTGGTGATTTTTAACGTATTTTTGGAGCAAAAAATCCGGAAAAGCCCGCTTTTAAAAACTCCAAAGACTCGAAGAAATTTTAACGCGCCCTAATGGCGGGAGAATGATGAAAATGAATTACTATGCTGCCGCGCTAAAGGTTCAGTTACACGATCAAATTGAGCCATCAAACTGAAGCTCTGATTGATGGAAAAAGACCTGAGGTGAGGATGCGACCAATGAGAGGCCCAATTTGATGGCTCAATTTGATCGTGTAACTGGACCTTAAGGAAGAACGCCGTATGAACATTCGAGAATTGCCAAATTTTCCTTCATAAAACATGTATTTTTGACGCAATTTCCTCGTATTTTTCCTTAAAATTTACAGATATTTTAGATTAAATTGGGTACAAAATTGTCTGCAAAATTTGGGGAAAAATATTTACAATTTTTCCAGTAAATTCTGCTCTTATCAAAGGATATTTGGTAATGTCTGAAGGCTCATACGGCGTTCTTCCTTAGCACAGCAGTATGGCAGTCAAATCGCTATCGCCTCTATGACCCAGAAAACACACCAGTGTTCGAAACTCACAGGCGCCAACGCGCCAAATGCGCCTAGACATCGGCCATGGCGCCTAAAAAATGGAGGCTCTGCGCCAACGTGGCCCCTAAAAATTGCCCCCTAAAAATCTGAATTTTCACACTAGGCGATTATTCGAAATTTTCAGCACCACAAGTTAAACCTTTTTCTATTCTTCACGATTACATCATTTGTGCTTTTGTCTTTCCCAAGTTACAGATATTTACTAGTTCTGTTACGAAAACATCTTGCGTCTAACTTTTTACTAAATGTGCTGTAATATATAGGCAAAACGTCAATTTGGCCCCTAAAAAATCTTCAATGGCGTCTTAAAATCGGGTTTGATGAGCCACATGGCTCCTAAAACTCAAAAGTGAGTTTCGAACACTGAAACACACTCATCCAATCTGACTGTTTAAAATTGGACCACCCTGAGTATGGAAGTTCCATTTGCTAAATTTCATCCGCTGAGAGGTTGATCCTCATTTTGCTTTATCTTTTCCTCGCAGAATCCCGCCGAAGAATCACAAAGCCCAGATTTAATTCATACCGCGCCCACCAGCTCTCATCACGAATATAATTCTGACCTTTTCTCAAGCCGAGCTCCTCGAAACGCCGCGAAAGCTCGCGGACTAATGAACTCCCTGCACCTCCAAATCACCGCGCCTTCGGATCCGCGCGACGCAACCTCGCTCGCGCTAACGAACCCCTCGGAATTAATTCTCCTTCAATTTCGCGCGACGCAAAAAAGCTTGCGCGCGTGCCGCGGGAGTTGCCTACTCAATAAAATCATCCCGCGGGCCTTTGAGCGCGTCGTTAGGCGAGTCAACAAAGAGCGCGCCGAGCTGTGTCTTCGTTCGAGCCGGATTCTGCATAATTGCTTGATATTCAATTTAAACTCTGCAGAGTCACATTTGGCCTACATTTTGCAATAAGGAACTGCTATTTCTGGCCCTCTTGAGACACGACATTTGCGCTATCCGTTACCCTCAGCAGATGGGTGCTTTTGGGAATGATCCAGAAATAGCGGTTTCTTACTCTGTCAGGCTAAGGATATACGCCGTATGAACATTCAAGAGTTGTCACGTTTCTTTAAGTAAAATGTTTATTTCCAAAAGATATTCTGGATATTTTCTCTTGAAATTTTCAGATAGTTTATACACTTCTCAACAAATTAAAGAGGATAATATGTTCACAGCAATTACTGAATATCCTTATTGTCTTGAAGCAAATGTGACATCTGAAGGTGATCTTCTTTTAAAAAAAAGTGGTCAGTCGAACTCGCTACTTCAAGTTCTGGAATGGAAACTTGTTACTTGTAGAATCTTGATCGCGCAGGTATATTCTTCGATTTTACAGCCAAAATGACTTCCTCTCTAAAACGAGAGGAGAAATGATTTACATCCAAATAAAAATCATTTATAGCCAGAAGACCAGAAACCTGCTAGATTCAAGTAGTTTTATCACAAATTCGAGACGTAATTTTCTCGACGAGGAGTTAAAGAATACTTCTGTGTAAGAGAAGTCACTTTGGCACGGTGACTCCTTGCAGTTTAAAATAATGTTGACATAGTAATTAATTGCTGTGAAATTCGCTGAGTCTGTGAGACAGGAGCCTCATAACGGCTAGACAGTCTCGCTTGTTGCATACCTCCGAGCTATCGGGCGCTGCAGCACCGCGTGTTGCATACCCGCGGCTTGGAGGGCACTGCGGTCATGCTTGTTGCATACCCGCGGCTTGGTCGGCACTGCGGTCGTGCTTGTTGCTTACTCGCAGACCTGGCGGGACATTCTTGTTTCGCACGCGGCCGCAATTATATCTGCGCACTACCATTCTGGTCGAGATCCACTCCACGTCACGGCTTCGACTCCCGACCGATTTGTGGGTCATTAGTTCATCGAGGTCACAGTGCGCGTCTTTTTTTATGTGGCTTCCGCCACTCATGATTTTTCTAGTTTTTCTTTTTCCGGGAAAGAAAAGAGAGGAGATCGGATATATTATTCTTGATGAACGTTCCAGCTTTGAGCGGTCTCGTGAGAGCGGAAACAACAGGTGGAGATCAACGCACAGACCCAGCGAAATCGATAGGTTTCCTTTAATTACCCTCTTGCTAAGGAAAAATGACGTATGAGTCCTCAAGTGTGGCCTAGTTGATATTAATATAGGTGCAGTCTCTCTATGAGGATATTGTTTTTCAAATTTTGAAGTAAATTTTAAACGCATTTTTAAAGAACTTGATCTGAGAATTTCCAGGAAAAAAACTCACAATTTCAGTTGGGATTGAAGTACTGAATTGAATGGTACTCTTTGCATATTTTGTAAAATACTTGATTATACATGCACAAGACGTTACAATTAAATAAATTCACAAGATACCTTGTACAAAAACTGGCCGTGATTGCCTAGCCGGAGAGTGCCCCTGGACCCCAGTTCTCTTCGCTTCGCGATGAACTTGCGGCTCGCTCCGCGAGCTCCATCGCATCACGTACTTTTTAACATTGATCAGAAGACAACATTTTCGTCTTCATCTTCTCAAGCTTTCCAGAAATTGATGTTCCAGGAGCCAGGATCGCAACTCCTTTGATCAACTCCTCACGGCAATAGCTAAGCGTGTACCAAGTTTAAAGGAAATCGCTTCGGCTAATATTTTTCTAGGGGAGGCAGAGTGAGTGGTAACAGCAGCTTTATATAGAGTAATGTCATAAAGTCGTACCTCGTTGTAGCAGTCCTCGAAATGATGTTTTGTTCAAATGAAGAAACGATTGTGTTTTGAATATATGATTGGACTAAATTTTGGAATTAGAAACTACAATTTTTGGCTCAGTTTAGAAACACGTTTGTGCCATAAGTTTCTCATCCACATAAGTGTTTTTACGGATGAGCCAGGACTTGTAATTTCAAATTACAAAGTAATGTCCAAAAAGACGAACCAGTTCAACTCACGTCACACAGGCAACCTTTGTCTTTTCCTTTTTTAGAATTAAAATTCTATTCCATAAAATAAAATCATTAGAGTGACGTGCAGCGCATAGTGTCCGAGACGCGAAATGCGTCGGGGGGTCGGGCCATGAGGCAGTCAGGGGGCACGCCCCCTCCTTCTTAGTCGCTCAGCATTCAAGTTCCTAGTAGTTCAAGAGAAAAGGCGGTTAATCCTACGATGCACTGCAGCTAAAACCGTTTTCTCGTTCGATGTATTAAAATCAAAAGGCACCATATCCATTTTAACATAAGCTCCGTAATCCATAAGATCACGTGCATGACAGGGCTCATGCTCCAATGGTTATGGTTCCTGCGGATTCTAAAGCGTCCAATTGGCACACTGAGCGAGGAAGAAAACCGGAAAGAGCGCTCTCTTCAGAATAAAGGATTGCACAGAGTGAAGGAAGAGATGATTTTACATGACAGTCGCGCTTGTTTCTGCTGGCTCGTTTGAGGCGGGACAACTAGACGCTCTTACTCACTGTCATATGGCAATCAGTGTTGCCACGCGGGGATTTTGAATTCGTAGGATTACACATGATGGAAGTGGTGGATTCTAGTTTAAAGAATTGGTGTTTTCGCGTATCGACGCACGGTGGATCGAGCCAATTAGAGAGGTCGGACATGACGTTTTATACTAAAACTGCAAATTTTGAAGTTTATTCCGTCGCATTTTAATTTTTAAGGGATGATTCTAAAAGAAAATTTCACGATGAAATCATTGATAACACTTCTAGACCTCAAAGTTTTGTATAAACGGAGTTATACGCGTTTAAAGTTTCCAAATTTTGTCCGACCTCTCCTATGGACTTGGTCCACTGTGCGACGGTGAAACTACGAAAAATCGGATTGTGGTCGCAGTATTTCAAAATCTCCGCACCTACTTTATCTTTTAAAAGTAGACCCAATCAACATCATAGCTTGAAATTTTCGAGGAATATTCTCCACATGAAGAAAAAAAAACCCCATCGAAATGTTAAAAAAATGACATTTAGCAGTTTTCCGAGTGGGAAATGAAGTATGCCAGGGAATCTACATTGTCGCAAAAGGAGAAATACGTGTCTGCAGTTTCACCACCGGTATGGTTGAGCATTAAAAGGACAAAACTCCCTGGAAAGAAGGAGTGTCTATGGCAACTAAAACTGGACTGAAAGTCGGAAATCGTCACCTTCCGGTCACAATATCACAAGCACTGTGCGACGTTTTAAAATGTCTGCCGAAATTTTATTTTTTTACAGAGAATATTGTTGGTTGAATATGTTTGAAAAGCTTAACTGCAAGGATGGATACTTTGGAAGAGCACTTCAGGCCGCGTCCACCATTTTGTATTTCGAAAATTTAAAAAAAAAATGGAGTTTCCCGTCAAAAAATAATCCCCGGTATATTTTGGGCAAGCTTAAAAACTATAAAAATTTTAAGAACGGGTTTTCCTTTCGGTGAACCTTCCTCTTTGGCCACATCAAGAGTGTTAATTCTATTCTATTTTTTTAAATTAATTGAGGGACAAGTTTTTTTCAGAGACAATTAGGGCAAAAATCATGCGAGATAACTTGAGATACAACAGTTAAAAGGTTAACAGGCCTTGTTTGGTACAGCAATTTACTCGAGTTAGGTTCCAACCTAAAAATACAATTATATCAACTCCGGTGTGTTGCACAGTATCACACGCATTTGAAGGCGTTTTATGAAGGGTCCGACCACGACCTACGAAGAGTTGATGGGCTAACTTTCAGTGCTCTTTGCGACGAATATCGTCACCCTCCGGCCAAAGTATCACAAGTGCCATGCGACGTTTCAAAATTTACGCCGCCATTTTATTATTTCACAGGGAGATTGTTCTAAGAAGCTGTCCGAAAATTTTAGTTAATTTTCTTTGTGCAGCCAATGAAATTCAGTGAAACTTTCAAACAGATTCAACCAATAATTTCTGTGTAAAAAATTAAATTTCGGCGGAAATTTTGAAACGTGTCATGGCGCTCGTGATACTTCGACCGGAAGGTGATGAAATGTCCTATTTTAAATGACCACTGTACAAAATGTTCGATCAGAAATGGACCACATTCTACAGAAACGTACCGAGTTGCATTTTAGGAAATGTGCGTTTGACATTTTGAGGTGGACTTATTGTCATGAGCATTTCTTGTAGGATATTTTCTCGTGTATTGGATATCGAATTAATCGTATAAGATGGGAATGTATTTCGCAATCGTCGAACGATATAAAAAAAAAAAAAAAAAAATTATATTAAATTGTGGAAATTTGATTTTTGCTCGAACAGGGGGCAACCAGGGTTGCATTTCTTCTTGAGGAATTATTTAGTTGTTCGTCCGAGGAAGGATCCGTGAGAAAATCACAGGTAAAAGGGGTTGGGAAACAGGTGTTTGCGGCCTTGGTTTATTCCGAAATTGTGACAGGGGAGACGGAAACCTGAAGTTTTCGCTATACTCTCGGCATTTTTCCAGAATATCAATGCCGCCACGATAAGAAAGAACGCCGTGAGAGCTTTCTGCTATTGCAAAGATTAGAAAGATAAAAGAAAAAAGAAAGAGAAGAAAAGGAAAAAGAGAGGGGGGAAAAAGGGAAAACATCTGAGGAGCCTGTGAATATTTTCCCCCAATTTTTCAGTTAAGTCCATCTTCAAATCGATCTAAAATACCAAGAAATTTCCATTTGAACTATCTATACCCTAAATAAATTAAGTATTATATGAAGGAGATTTGATAACACTCAAAAGTTCAAGAGGTGTTTTTCTGGACGGTATCCAAAAGAGTAAATGTTCAAAAACGCAAATCTCAAAAATGAGAAATGCCTTCCCCAAAAGTGCAAAGGGAGAGTTGCCGTTAGTTAGTCCATGACCTACCGTCTTCATCAATGAAGATGTTGCACGTTTGGGGGATTTGCGATTTGACTGTTGACTATTGTGTAAAAGTTCGCAAGAAATACGATGGTGCCACTGGTTTTCTCTGAAATCATCTTCCAAGCTCAAAAAAAGCTCTCAAAGTGAGGCCAAAAGGGATGGGATATCCCACCCTACCCTGAGATTCCACCTCTACATCAAAATAAACTCTCCATGCAAAGATAGGGAGCAAATACATTAGCAGTGATGCCGTGTTTTCAGTTTTGGAGTCCCCAAGTAAAGTGGCAACCCTGCAAATGTATTTGCTCCCTATCTTTGCATGGAGAGTTTTGTTTTGATGTAGAGGTGGACTCTGATGGTAGGGTGCGATATCCCCTCCATTTTGGTCTCAAATTGAGTGCTTTTTTTGAGCTTGGGAGATGATTTCAGAGAAAACCAGTGGTATCATCGTGTTTCTCGGGAACTTTTACGTAAGAATCGATTGCAAATCGCAAATTCCTCACACATGCAACATCTTTATTGCAACCACCCACTTCCACCAATAGGATCTCTCCATATCCATTTTGTCTTCTATGTCTATACATTTCAATAATCGGCCCGCTGGCGGGTCGCGCCTGATTTCAAAGAGGTTGCAAATTTAAATTGGTGTTCAGGAGCTTTCCGCCTGACATTTTTAAAGCTAACTTCCCAATAAGAAACGCCAAATTCAGTGGGTAACTTCAGTTATTTTTGATTATTATTATACTGCTATAATAGCCTGTGGGCGGTTTCAAAAATACTTAGCTTCTACGAGTTAAGCACTTCTCGTCAAAAACTCAGTCCCGAACTTTCCCCTCTTGAAGCCGCTTTTGATAACTTTCTGTTTGCCCTTTTCCACTGAGAGTGAGACGCCGCACAGTAGACCAGTAGTCAATAAGACACTCAAGACAGGTCGGTTGTAGATATTTCCACTAAATTCCAAAATATCGTGATTTTTCCGTTGAAAACAGTTACTTGGGAAGTGGTTTTACACGATACTTACACATTGTTACACATAATGCAAGTTTAAATTTTACCGGACTTATATTCATAAAAGTTTAAAGTTCCCGCGAAACTTTCGGGCGTTTTAACATTTGATACCTGAACTGCGGTTTCCGAGGGCGTAGAGGCACGCGGCCTCTATTTTCGTCGCTCCTCCAACGGAAGAGCGCGTCTCAATTTCCACTTGAGCCTCGTTTTACATATTAATCCATGCTTTCTGGGGCTCATGCTGAAAACAGAGATACGGTCTTACGTCGGAGGAACGACGTTTTGTGAGCGGAGGCGCAAAATTAAATGTGAATTGAGGCGTTTCCACGGCGCGGCGAGCCCAGGGGAAAGTTTGAGGCCTCGTGAAGTTTGAACTGCGCAGATTAAATAACCTAAAGGGATCCGAGTGCCCTTTCCTCGAGCTGTGAGTCATGCCAGGGCTTTGGTCTCTCCCCTGGTATCAATTGCTATCGAGAAACAAATTGAAAAAAAAAAAACTTGTCGGTATCAAAGAGATACCTCCGAAAAAGACCGATAAAATGGACGCACTGGAAAAAAAACACATTGGATCTAGAGTCCAGACTCTTGAAAACATCGACAAGAAACCATTTTCTTGATTCAATCGGATTTTTGCTTAAATCAAGAACCAAGCCTCTTAATTTGAGCGGATTTCCTTTTGATTTAAGCTTAAATCTGATTGAATCAAGAGTATTTTTTCTTGTCAATGTTTTCAAGAGTCTGGACTCTAAATCCAATGTGTTTTTCTTTTTCCAGTGCGTATTTCTGCCAAACGGAACTATGTGCACTAAGTAATGAGCCCTGAGACCCATGAGAATATACGCATAACAGAGCTCACGTCATGATGCACATAGTTCCGTTTGTCAGAAATACGTCAAAATATCCAAGTCAGAGCGAGATTTCTGTTCTACACGTAAAAATGATACATTTCAGTTTTTCAAATCTTTTATCTCGCAAAGATTTACAAAAATGTTACTTACAATAAATTGAAGGGCTCGGAGGACAAGGCGAATAAGTGCAGCATCGTAGCAAGTTTGACTTGAAATATTGATTTTGCGACGGGAATATCAGCGTGCAATTTATTTGCAAATTTCACTGATTTTTGGGCATAGCCACATGAGATATTAATGAAATTTTCAGTTAAGAAGGCTCAATAGTTTTCTAGTTATATATTATTTTCTGGTCTAGTCTGCTATTTCGTATCCTAGTCTAGAATTTCTCCTGTAAAACTAGTAACCCAGACGATGGGACGTAACTAGATTCCAATGTTGCAAATTCGACTTAAAAAAATTAATTTCTGACGGGAACGTCACCTAGCAATTTTCTAAAAATGTCACAGATTTTTGGATGCAGCCCCATGAGACATGATATTAATGAAATTTTAAGTTAGAAAAGCTCAATAGTTTTCTAGTTAAAATACAATTTCCGAGTGGAGTATAGTGGGGTTTTACGGCGCGGGAAACTACGAAAAGAGCGATGCGTAATCCCTAAAAAAAGAAGAAAAAATCGTTTTCTATGAGAGGGAGGCCCTGAAAACATTACTGCAACAAGAGGATTAAGAATCAGAGATAACAGGGTCGTTCCATTAAGTCGGAGAGCAAATTATAAAAATTAACCCCCACGATGATTACAAAACTGCCTTGCTAAGGAAGAACGCTATATGAACATTCGAGAGTTGCCAAATTTCATTTAATAAAATGTTTATTTATGAGGAAAATTATGAATATTTTTCCTTGAACTTTTCAAGAACTTTAGATCAAAATACACAAAATGTTCCCTGAAAAATTGGAAGAAAAATATTCATGGGTTTACCAGGGAATTCGTGTTTTGTCGAAGAAAATTTGGCAACGCCTGAAGGTTCATACAGCGTTTTTACTTAGCGCGGCAGTACAGTAGGCAGGTATTTACTGTCGTGCTGAACAAAAAACGCACATGATTCCATTAACAGGTCCATACAGATACGCTGTTTTGTCCGAGTGCGACAGCTCAGAGAGCGACTCATCCGCTTATTCGCGTCTCTGCTCCAAACCCTTTTTCCTTTTTCCGGTAGGATTAGCGACGTTGACAAAGGGTGTTTTCCCGCCTTTCCTTGATCATCGTTTCCAGCGCTAGGCTCAAAGCGTTTTGAAGGGCCATCCAACAAAAGGTTGGGAAGGAGGTTTTGTAATTGCTGATATTACCTGGTAATCCTAACGACCGCAACATGGAATAGACTGGTGGATGAAAGATGCTGCAACTTAGAGGAGAGAGCGGTGGTTCCAATTATGAGGCCGCTTTTTTCCATGGGTATGATTACGTGGTGTCTTTTGGTTGAACTGCCGTACTGCCAGATTGAATTTTATGGGTCAAAATAAGACTCTTTTTTGTGTACAATCTTTTTTCGCGCTGGGAATAATAGGGAAAGGTAATGGGCCAATTGCACTGGTCTCAGAATCATGGTCTAAAAATATTAGGATCTGTCCGATTAGCAACTTTATACATTCAATACAATATTAGCAAAGATATCGAGTTTTGAAAACTTCGGTTAATGATGTCATCCACCGCGGTAGTCTACATACACATAAAGCCGCTTTTATAGCGTCCTCTGAAGCTCTGCGACACCTTTCTTTCAAAGTCTCCTATCCTTCCAAAACCAGCAATCGTATCTTAATATGCAAAAAGTCGTTCATCAAAGTGCTCACCTTTACATTCTTCAGTCGTAATAAGGCGAATTTTATTTGATTTTTTCTTTAACGCTCATCAATTATCATTACTTGACATAGTCCATCATTTTACCCCCTTGGTCTATAAGAACCGCGGATTTCAACTAATAGGATCGCTCCATGCTCTCTATGCCTCCTCTGTCTATAGCTTTGTCTATCAATTTCAACAATCAGCCCGCAGGATCACTTTCAATAGACACCTCATCTTTTAGATGATGGATTGACTCACCAGCGTGTCCATCCTTGATTCCGTAGTCCCCATTTAGTCTATAAGAACCGCGAATTTCAACCGATAGGATGGCTTCAAACTCTCAATGAATTCTTTGTATATCGCCTTGTTTATCAACTTCAACAATCAGCTCGCAGGATCACTTTTAAAAGACACCATAAAGATCGACTCACCAGTGCGTCCATCCTTGGTTTGGTAGTCCCCCTTAGTCTAGAAGAACCGCGACTTTCAACCAATAGGATCGCTCCATACCCCCTTTGCCTTCTTTTTCTAGATGTTGCATGTGTGAGGAATTTGCGATTTGACAGTTGATTCATGTGTAAAAGTTTGCGAGAAACACGATGGTGCTACTGGTTTTCTCTGAAATCATCTTACAAGCTCAAAAACAGCTCTCAAGTTGAGGCCAAAATGGAGGGGATATCCCACCCTGCCCTGAGAGTCCACCTCTACATCAAGACAAACTCTCCATGCAAAGATAGGGAGCAAATACATTAGCAGGGATGCCGTGTTTTCAGTTTTAGAGTCCCCAAATAAAGTGGCAGTCCTGTCAATGTATTTGCTCCCTATCTTTGAATGGGGAGTTTGTCTTGATGTAGAGGTGGACTCTCAGAACAGCGTTGGATAGCGTCCCCTCCATTTTGGCCTCAACCTTAGAGCTTTTTATGAGCTTGGGAGTTAATTTCAGAGAAAACCAATGACACCATCGTGTTTCTTGCGAACTTTTACATAAGAATCAACAGTCAAATCGCAAATTCCTCACACATGCAACATCTCCATTTCAACAATCGGCCCGCAGGATCACTTTTAAAAGACACCATATTTTCAACGCTCATCAATCATCATTACTTGCCATAGTTCATCATTTTGCGCCCTTAGTCTAGAAGAACCGCGGATTTCAACCGATAGGATCGCTCAATGCTCTCTAAGCCTCCTCTGTCTATAGATTTGTCTATTAATTTCAACAATGAGCCCGGAGGATGCCTTTACATCTACTAGATGCTGGATTGACTCACCAGCGTGTCCGTCCTTGATCCCGTAGGGGTAGAGAGCGAGGTTCCAGTCGAAGCCGCCGAAGCTGAAGTAGGTGGTCTCGAGCTTGTTGGAGGCGCCGGGCTTGTGGTGGTGGGAGGTGTGGTGGCGGAGGGGGTAGGGGATGTGGTACGTCCCGAAGATGGAGCTCCCGACGCGGAACTCCGAGTCGAACAGGGTCCGCACGTGGCCCATGCTCAGCTCCAGCTGGAACTCCCCGTTCGGGTCCGTGAAGTTCCGCGAGTACAGGTCCGCCACCGGGATGTAGTTCCGGTTCCCCTGCGCCGGGCACTCTGTCGTGAACTTCACCTGAAAAAACGTCAAGATATCCTCGTTGTAATCGAAATAATCCTCAAGTATTAGGTATGATAATAATCGTCCTTTGGGACCAAAGGATCTCCAAAGAGAACAAAAGAAGGATCTACAACGCGATTGTCAAGAGCATAGTAACCTACGGGTGTGAAGTATGGCCGATGAAACAGCGGACCCGGGAGGTTTTAGAGGCAACAGAGATGGACTTCTGGCGTAGATCCGCTGGTACTTCCAGAAAGGATCGCGTCAGGAATGAGACGGTACGGGAGATCATGGATGCCAAGCAGACCATCGTGCATGACATGATGACAAAACAACTCATTTGGTATGGTCATGTCCAGAGAATGGCAGGAGACAGGTTGCCGAAGAAGGTCCTTGACTGGGTTCCTCCTGGGAGAAGACGCAGAGGGCGCCCAATGAAAGGTTGGAGGGAAGGGATTGAAGCGGAAATGTTAAGGTGCTCAATCCCCCAAGATTTGTGGTTTGAAAGAGAGCAGTGGAGGTTAGGGGTCGTAGAGCGCGAGGGAGTGCTGTAAAGCGACCTATATGTATGTATGTAATAATCGACGGAGAGTATGGATTCGATGGGCATGAATCAATCGAAAAATGTAAACTTGAAATGAATCAGTGAGTTCGAAAACACACCAACTCGGGGGAAAAAAAAAATGTTCAGGAAACACCTAAAACTGCGCAGCGGGCGAAGAAGTTAGCTTAAGAAAAACCTTTTTGGTGCCAAAGGACAAGTACTCAGAGACTTTGGAAAGCACCAAGTTGAAATCAATACACCATGTTTGATGACAGAGAATTAAGCGTTTAAAAATTTCCGAGTTGGTGTGTTTACGTTCTCACCGACTTTCAGATACTGATTTTTCATAGCCTACCCTGAAAAATTTATATTTTTCGACCTGAATAACGCTTGAATATTTATATAACTTGTAAGTACAAGGTATACTGAACCGAAAAAATAAAATCGCAAAATCGGATGGTCACCCGTTTCCCTTGAAATGGCCAAAAATTGGTATTTCCAATAAAATACTTCGATTTTTCCCTTTTCCCGTCGCTGTTTCGAGCACTTCTGATTGCAATTTCGAAATTTCCTTTTGCGTGCAGATGCTTCTATCCATAAGTGTTACTAAACCGTAAAAAAGTGAAAATCGAAAAAAACCCGAGTTGGTGTGTTTTCGATTGCACCAATGCACGGGTTTGTCGCTCTAGTCACGGGTTTGTCGTTCGAAACAAGGGTTTATCGACCAATTCACGGGCTTGTCGATAGATTCACGGTTGTTGATGGAATCGATGTCGATCGCTTTACGTCCATCAATGCAAGGTTATATTTTTCAATCGATTCTTTCCGATCAGATCCATACCTTCCATAATCAACCACCAGACAAGGCACGCATTCAAGCACTCAGGTTCATCATTCGGTCACGCTAGTGCGACTGTAAAAACGGAGATAAAACAACAATACACAACAGTGCCCGGCTAAGCGGGAACAAACTAGCGAGTTCACTTCAAACCGCTATCTCGCGGATTATAAAAACGCGCTGAGTGTAATCACGTAATTATATTTTTAAACGCGTTAGAATATCATTTTTTCCCGCGGAGAACTTTAACGAACGCCAGCATATTCCCCGCCGAGAGATTAATTCAAAATCGCAGCCGTCTCGAGTCATATTTAAATCCTCTTCTCGACGAAGCTCCTCGCGGGGCCGCTCCCCGGAGCTAGCGATCCCTCGCTTTGCGATACATCGATTGTTCTGCCATTTAAACCTATGGTAAAGAATCGATTGTTAAGGTGTTCCCTGCGAACACCCTGTACATCGATCCTTTTCCATAGGTTTAAATGGCAGAGCACTCGATATATCGAAAAGCACGCCATGCCACTGTTGGATGAGGGGACTTTTCGGGATTCATCGGGGACGGCGTCCCACCACTCCGGCGAGGGGGGGAGGGGGAGGGGGGATGGAAAAAAAGTTTCTTTTTTCGAGTCATAAATCAGGCATTGTGTCTGGATAGCAGAGACGTCGACGTCATCAGCGCCGGTTCATTTTTCTCCTCGAGTTGACGAACTTCCGATTTTTCCCGCCGGGGAGACATGGTGTTCTGCCGTCTCGAGGAAAAACGCCGTATGAACATTCGAACGTTGCCAGATTTTGTTTGATGAACCATGCATTTTTGAGGATGTGTCTCCTCTAATTGTTTAAGCATATGGGTCACTAAGCCTTGTGTTTTTTGGTTAATATTCTGAAAGTACCGGGTGAGAAGATTGAGTGGACGTATTTCTGCCAAAAGAGACTATGTACTTTATGACGTGAGCCCTCTTATGCATCTCGGCTTATGGATCTAAAGGCTCATGTCTCATAATGCACATAGTTCTGATTGGCAGAAATACGCACCGGAAAAAAAAAAAAAAACTTATTGGATCTATAGTCCAGACTCTTGAGAACATTGACAAGAAAAAATACTCTTGATTGAATCGGATTTTTGCTTGAATCAAAACGAAATTCGCTTAAATTAAGAAACTTGGTTCTGGATTTATATTAAGCTAGATTCTGATTGAATCAAGAGTTCTTTTTCTTGTCGATGTTTGCAAGAGTCTGGACTCTAGATCCAATGTATTTTTTTCCAGTGAATTTTTGAAGATGTTTCTCCTCTAATTTTTTAAGCATGGGTCAAGGCTTGGTTCTTGATCTAAGCTAGATTCTGATTGAATCAAGAGTTCTTTTTCCTGTCGACGTTTTCAAGAGTCTGGACTAATTTTTTAAGCATGGGTCAAGGCTTGGTTCTTGATTTAAGCTAGATTCTGATTGAATCAAGAGTTCTTTTTCTTGTCGATGTTTGCAAGAGTCTGGACTCTAGATCCAATGTATTTTTTCCAGTGAATTTTTGAAGATGTTTCTCCTCTAATTTTTTAAGCATGGGTCAAGGCTTGGTTCTTGATTTAAGCTAGATTCTGATTGAATCAAGGGTTCTTTTTCTTGTCGATGTTTTCAAGAGTCTGGACTCTAGATCCAATGTATTCCAGTGAATTTTTGAAGATGTTTCTCCTCTAATTTTTTAAGCACGGGTCACTAAGCCTCGTGTTTTTTTAGTTAATATTCTGAAAGTACCGGGTGAGAAGATTGAGTGGACGTATTTCTACGAAAGGAACTATGTGCATCATGACGTGAGCCCTGTTATGCATCTCTTCTTATGGGTCTCAGGGCTCATGTCTCAATGCACACAGAGTTTCGGTTCCGCGCGAAACCGGGGCCTTTCTTTGCGGAAAAGTTGGGCTATTCGAACTACGTACATCTCGGTTTCTGCGTTACTATCTAGCGCTTTCAATGTGCGCTTAGTGTTGTATACGCGTCATTTATCTCAAGATTACTATATTTGCAAGTCAAAATTCGTTCGTGATTTAGTGACCCATCACCATCCTCCGAATCCGACCTGCAGTGCGCTGCAGATTAGTCATAAATTGTGTCCGCAGAGTCAAAACGCCTTCACTCTCGGGCGTATGCAACACGCGTATCCATGGAGCCCGTATAGTTGCATCTTGCATCCAGGCGCTCTATATACTGAGAGTAAAAACAATGCAAATTCATTTCTGATTGATCCCGTATTTTAGGCCTTCTCAGTGCCACAAACGGGAATAATGATTACATTTCCACCAATTGCAAATATTATAAACCGGAATGGACCGGGGAGTAGGGGTTACGGCTGAATGAGAGAGGGGACAGAGACAGGAATTCGGAAATGGGTTCATCAAAGATTACAAAAAACGTCCGATTTGTGTAATCTTTATTCCCGTTCGTGACATCCATGAGTCGCGTTGTCTAGACTCTCTCTAGTTCTAATGAAATACGTATGGTCATCGTTGAATCCGAGCGTCCTAATGAAATTCGATTATAGTGTCCGTGCATGCGGCACTAACTAAGGGCGCCTCGCTATAGTTTCTATTACACCGAGACTTAATTACAGCGTTGTCTACTGTATCGATTAAGTAAAATATCACTTACTTTCAACGCATTTTTTTTCAATTTCCGAAAAATACATTGGTTTTTTAAGTGTATAATAACACTAATAGGCCGGAGAATAATGGGTGCTATAGATTCATTTTATGGACAACTCAGGAAAAGTGTTTTAAGCGTGCATATTAGCATACCAATGGTGAAACTGCCAGACCACGTGTCTCGATTTGCGACATTGTAGACTTCCTGTCATAGTTTCTTTTTTAAATGGAAAACCACTCAACGTCAATGGGCCTGTTGCATGCAAGAGATACAGCCGTGCGAATAGACTTTTCAGAGGTTAAATGACACGAAAATTACGATGGTCACATTAAAAAAGTCTGAAATACACTCCTTACTGCGCAATTTGCGTTGTTAGGAACGCGCTTTTTCAAATTTCCCGCGTCTGGGGGCAGTTTTCTAACGGAAACAATTAACGGCAACTCGCGGCTATTTCCGGTCAACTAAAACAGACAACATAACCTAAAAATCGGAGCTCGTGATATCGTCAAATGAAATGTAGGAGGATTGCGTTGGATATTTAAAAGTTGATCGATTGGTTAGCGCATAAAGCGTATATGGACCACTATGAGAGATCACGTTGGGTTTGTAAACAAACTGAAGGAAAAAATAACAACAACAACAACAACAACAACAACAACAACAACAACAACAACAACAACGACTCGGCATCTTCCGGAAATCACCGAGTCCGCCGTTTGCTCGTTTCCGGTGAATAGAAAACTGCCCCCAGACGCGGGAAATTTGAAAAAACGCGTTCCTAACAACGCAAATTGCGCAGTAAGGAGTGTATTTCAGACTTTTTTAATGTGACCATCGTAATTTTCGTGTCATTTTAACCTTTAAAAAGTTAATTCGCGCGGCTGTATCTCTTGCATGCAACAGGCCCATTCTTGAAAACTTCTGTGAATTTCCTTCTTTCTGCGAAGAAAAATCTGTGAAAAACTCAAGGAATGATATACGTTTGTTCTCATTTACAAAAATAAAATAAGGGCGGAGATTTTTAAACATCGCAAACGAGATACGTGGTTTGGTAGTTACACCGTCGATATTTGAGTTAGCGGAAGAGTTGGAAGAAAGTATAGTTAGAAATGTAAATTTAACGCAAGTTAGGATGCCATTTTTATCCTTCCCACAGAAGATTTCACAAAAAAAGGAGACCACAGCTCAAAACCATCCAGTGATTCCGAGGATCCTTCAAGCTGCAGTTTATATGCAAATTTAAAATTGTTACGTTCCGAAACAAACAACTTTGCGTTGAGCAAAAAATCGAGCTCGTAAACAAGCGAATAAAAATGTAAAACCTAGTCGAGTCAACTCAATTCCCATCATTTTGAATTTTACGAGCAAAGTAGAAAATGAATCCAACATTTTCATTTAGCTTTAATATCAGGGTGTAAGCAGGGCATGCACATTAAAAAACGCAGACACTAATTCTTCAACAAGCAGAGTCTCAGATTAAGTTTTTGTTACAAGTCAATGATAGAACAGTGAAAGGATGCAATTTGTCTTCGTGCTCGACAAAGTCCACTGCTACCGTGCTAAAGATAAACGCCGTACGAGTCATCAGGCGTTGCCGATTTTCTTTCGACAAATAACGAATTTTCAGATAATTTGAGAATATTTTTCTTCCGATTTTTCAGAGGATTTTGTCCGTAATATAATCTGGAAAGTCCTTAAATACCAAAGGAAGAATATTCATGGTTTTTCTCAAAAATAAATATTATCTGACAGGAAATTTGGCAACATTCGAATGCTCATTCGACGTTTTTACTTAGCACGACGAAAAGCATCGGAAAACAATTTAACTCCGATTTGTATAGATTTGCACTGTTTACGGTAGGATACGTCTCACGAAAAGACGAATTTCCATTGAGATGGAGGAAAGATTTGAAATTACCGTCGGAAGTGCACGAAGCAAGGATGGGAAGAGGAGGTTCCGCATACTGAAGCACATTCAAATCCTCCCCCCCCCCCCTTCCCCACAATCCTTTCTAACGTACGTACAGAGCTTACTATTGAAAGTTTATGTCTGTCCGCCCGTGAAAGGAATATGTAATTTTTTTCGCTGACATTTCCCAATTATCTTTTCACTACCCACTACATACGTTGTCATTTTTTCTCACTGCAGGTATATATAGTTTAAAAAACTAGATTTAGTAGGTCGAAGGCTGATCCTATTTATTGTCATGAAGTTCCCCATGATATTGCAATCGTTCCGCTGCTTCCATCTAATATTTCAATAAATTCAACTTTTTTCATAAAAAATCAACGTAGGAAAAATCCTTCCATTTCAATTGAAGCATAGGGCACAGGGTAGATTCGGCCTAAAAATTAACGAGGGACCATTCCACTACCAGCGATTCGCGCCTTGAATCGCGTGTGGATGGGTTACACATACACCCCGAAACAAGGTGTAAACTCCAGCAGGCGCAGTGAAGGCAATTTGCGCAGCGGAGTTTATGTGTAACGGTGTAGCGTTTGCAGTATCTCCACGATGTTGAAGGCGCTATATATAGTGCGCGCGGGCGAGCCTTTCATTGCCCGCGATAATTCTTATTCGAGTACGCTGCATAGATCGAGTCAATGGAGGAAGTCAGACAGACTTTGGAAACTTTAAAAGCTCATAATTCTGTTCGTACAAAACCGTGAAATATTCCCATCCGAGCACCCATAAAACTTCAAAATTTGGCAAATTAAACATCAAAATTTGAAGTTTTAGTTGAAAAATTCATGCCACACCTCGACGATCTTTAGATTGAGCTGACTTACTTTAAATAACAGTTGTGTTCTTATATAAATGTTGACTATTATTTTTGTTTGTTTGAATACTATTCCCTTTTCTGTTGTTTTTATCATGGTGATCTTTTGGCTTATAAACATTATCTTACCTATTAAGTTTAAATTGTTTATGACTTGATCGACTCGATCCACTGGGCGCTGATTTCTGGCAGATTTCATGGCATCCTCCTTTTCTTACCTCTTCTTTCAAAAATGCGATTTTTGCTACATATCATCAATCGGATTCCATTGTCTGATGTACATCGACATAAATAGCGGGAGTCTTCTTCGCGGTTCGGGTCGTGCACTTGAGCCGAAGTTCAACCCCCTTATCAACCCCAATCGATTGTATTCGCCGCGGATGATGCAAAACTGTTCTACAACGTTTGTTTTTATACTATTAGGAACGTTTTGGCGGGGTCTCGTGTCAATTTCAAAATTCATCATTCGTAATTTCTCGTATATGCCGCATCCTAGAGACCCTGTTGAAAATGTTTAAGGTTTCATTTCCATACCTCTTCTTGATTCTCGTTTTTGTAATAATTCCACAAATATGGGCGCAATTTCGATAATGGCATATTTGCAGGGGTATAAACTTCTTCGTCAGCGACATACTATTTCAAGTGGATCATATAAATGAAATACCAATTGAAATAAAGGCTCAATTAGTAGCGGGCACTTCCATATACGTCTCTCTCGAACTTCCATCGATACGCTTCTCAAGAGAGGGATCTCAGCTTTTAATTTATTCGCGGGAAATTGTGGGAAATCTCAAGTGGATAGTCATCTGCGGAATGATTTACTAATTGGCTCCGGAAAACGCTCCACTGGGCGGATCGGTCCACCCGGGGGGAGTAATTTATCAACTTGTTTTCCTGACTCCGCCCGCAGATCAGTATAATGATGCAATTTCTGAAATTATTTTCTCTTCAAAATGGGCAACTCGAGTGGGTAAAAAATAAGGAGTACAGCACATATTCGATTCGAAGAGAGTATTTTAACGGTACTTTTTCGGTACATTCCCAAGAAATTTAGCACCTCCTCAACAGAGAAATTTTGAATTTTTTCGGTACACCCAATTGACGAAATTCGAAAAATTTCAAAAATTTGAATTCCTCGCTCAGTTTGCGACAAAAATGACAAAGAAATGAAGGACCTTCTTGCGGAATTTTTGCACTTTTTCAGTAATTCCGTACCGCGCTTGGAAAATCAGTACTATTTCAGGACTTTCCGGAAATTCCGGACCTGTAGACACCCTGACCCCCTATTTTCCGGACCGCGCTTGAAAAATCAGTACTATTTCGGGACTTTCCGGAAATTCCGGACTTGTAAACACTCTGACCACCTGTTTCCTGGTCCATTTTAGTTCATAATCTTTGCAGTCGGTGAAAATGTAATCTTTATTCCCGCTTGTGACACTATGAAGGCCTAAAATACGCGAGCCAATCAGAAATTGTCTTCCTTCTCGGTATAAAGGGACTCTAGTTCATACGACGATTTTAGTGGATAGTAATCTGCGGAATGATTTACTAATTGGCTCCGGAAAACACTCCACTGGGCGGATTGGTCCACCCGGGGGGAGTAATTTATTAACTTGTTTTCCTGACTCCGCCCGCAGATCAGTATAATGATGCAATTTCTGAAATCATTTTCTCTTCAAAATGGGCAACTCGAGTGGGTGAAAAATAAGTAGTACAGCACATATTTTTTTCATCAAAGTTGTAAAGCAATATACATTGAATAGCTCAATAAATGCCGATTTTTTCAATCGATTCTTATTTGTCCGATTGCTCCCGGCCAGAGAGAATTGGATAAATGAGAATCGGGTATGAAAATCTTTTCATTTTTTTGGTCGTTCTAATGTCGACGCGGGCCTAAGAGAACGCGAAGCGTCATCTGGGGGTTGGGCCGCGTAGCGGCCAGGGGGAATAGCCCCCTAGTAAACTATAAACGCAGGACGGCAATTACCTTTGTAAATTTAATTTGCATGTTTCCAGTACTTTAATTTCAAAGAATGTAAGTTGCACGATCCTAGCAACATTGGAATGCTCTTGGTTCCTTTTTGCAAAATGCAATCCAACTAATGAGCTTACACCATCCAAAAAGCGATTCCACGACAAGCGCAACCGACTCGGTGATTTGAACATAGTCCTTTTCCGCACAGCTCGTCCGGTTGGTCCTCGAATTCTGCAACATCTCATGAGCTTCAAGGGTCATGAGTGCCTGACGCTTGGATCGTTCACGGAACATTGAGAGAGCTTACGGGGATAACGTGTGCTCTCGAGAGGTTAAATAAACGTTTTTAAATCAGAAGGAACTATCTTCATAATAGCATGAGCCCTGAGTCTCGCAAGAATACATGCACGGCAGGGCCCATGTCGCAGTGGATGTAGTTCCTTTTGATTGAAAAACGTCCAAATAGCGCTCGTTCCAATGGCCCGCATGAGATGACTCGTGCACGTTATGAACATAGCAGGGCATACAAGCAATCCGTTTTTCGCCCAAGCCCATTTTCCGTGTTGTAAGGTTGTGCATCAAAACATTTTAAGTGCTCAGCCGATATGGAGCGCCTCTTGATTTCAACCTGCCTCTAGAATTCTAGTATACTAGAGTACCTTTATAGACAGAGTATGGCCATTTCTATTCCGGTTTTTCATTAGTCTTGTAAAAATAGGCTGACACGATGTTCTTACGGCCATAAATAAACAAAAAAGATGGCTGTTATCAGCAAGGAAGATTGAGGTCATGCACATCTTACATCCTCCTGTGATAAAGGTGAAAGGCGATTTAACAATGTTTTAATGTGTTTTTTGTGTGTTATTCGTAGATATGCTAGTTTAAATTGTTACTGCCGTGTAATTGAAATTTTTTCAAATTTTAGCCTCTTATCAACGTTACGGTGAGCCGCCATCTTGTTTGTTTATTTACGGCCGTAAGAGCACCATGAAGCCTAATAATTCGTCGACCAGTCAAAAAGCGGCACAGTTTTTCTGTAGTAAAAAGATACGAATGGCCATACTCTGTCTATAAAGGTACTCTATAGTATATATACTAGAGTCATTTTATAGAGAGAGTTGAGACAAGGTGGCTTATGTTCCGTAATATTTGATCAACCTATTCCCGAATTCCTATTTCCAATCTCTCTCTCATTCCATTTGTTCCTTGCCTTACCCCCAGAGTGTTTACTAAAACAGGTTGGCCAAAAATTAGTATTTTTACAGTACTTTTTCGATACATTCCCAAGAAATTTAGTACCTCCTCACCGGAGAAATTCAGTACTTTTTCAGTACCCTCAATCGACGAAATTCGAAAAATTTAAAAAATTTGAATTCCTCGCTCAAATTGCGACAAAAACGACAAAAAAAAAAAAAAAAATTCAGGACCTTCTTGCGGGATTTTCGCACTTTTTCAGTAATTCCGAACCGCGCTTGAAAAGTCAGTACTATTTCCGGACCTGTAGACACCCTGACCCCCTATTTTCCGGACCGCGCTTGAAAAATCAGTACCATTTCGGGACTTCCCGGAAATTCCGGACTTGTAGACCCCCTGACCTCCTATTCCTTGGTCCATTCTAGTTGATAATCTTTGCAGTCGGTGAAAATGTAATCTTTATTCCCGTTGTGACACTATGAAGGCCTAAAATACGCGAGTCAATCAGAAATTGTCTTTACTCTCAGTATAAAGGGGCTCCAGTTCCTACGAAGTTTTTACGCGGCAAGGCAGTATACAACCTCTAATTACGGCCTTCATAGCCGTGCTTCGTTCCCAGTGATTCCTCTTTGATTTCCACCGAGAAGGCAACGGCTGCTCCTCGAGATGGGATGGTGGCCCGAGCGAATCGCGGCTGCACAGAGAAAGGATGGAACTACGAGCCTTGACGAGATAGACCGAGCATTTCATCGCGGAAAGGCCCCCCAGGCATTCTAGGTTTGTAAGGAGGCTCTGTCAGGAATGGCGATGATGATTGCGGGTTATGCAAACTGCAGAACACAGCGGCGGCGCATGTTGCCTAACCGTCGTGGTGTCCTCAGATTTCTCTTTCACTCGGGTAAAAAGGGACGATGTAAAAAGTTTGAAAGAAGGGCGTCGATGACTCAAGTCATAAATGAAAAGCTCTGAGCAAAGATTTAAAATATTTTCTTTTCTTTTTTTTATCTGGACGGATTCAACCGAGATCAGCCTAATTAAATTTAACGTTACCCTTTGCTTCTTATGTACGCTAATGCCGCGCTGAGCTTGGTGAACCCAAGTCCCAATACAGGGAAACAATATACTTCAGTCGATATAGACTGCTTGGCGAAACTGTTCAAAAATCCCGAATAGGAAACTCTTTTTATTCTTTCTTGGGTAAAAATTCCAGCATCTTGAACTTTCACGAGTTTCTTCATATAAATCACCGTGCCTTAGTCAATTTTACAAATTTCATTTTAAATGTTGCGTATTCTGCAGTTTATTTTGTGTTTAGAATTAATATAAAGTACATTTTAGAATTAAAGAAAAATTGACGCCAATTTTTTTCCATAAATTTTATGATGTAAATTTCATATGAATTACTTAGAAAAGAACAAAAAGGGTTTCCTAACTTGTGTATTGAAATAATTTTTTACACCACTTCTAAGTCAAGAAACAGACAGTGCTTCAAGAGCAGTTACTCGGTGTTAAGAAATGAATCTCAGTTCACCGCATTGAACATGACTTATTGAGGCTTTTGGTATTCTCAACCAAAGACACCGCCTCAGTCCTCTACACTGAAAAAAACACTCGGCGTTTTTACCACGGTCCGTTGGTACCTTTACCATCTCACTTTATTTACCAATTATTGGTAACTTTACCAAGACAGACTGGTAAGCTTACCTAGAAACCGGTATTTTTACTGTATTTTTCAGGTAAGAATACCACTTTTATTGGTAATCAATTCCCGATAACTTTGCCATTTTATCACGGTAATTTTACCACAGTCGATAAAAAATATTGGCGTTTTTACCAAGATCCAGTAAAATTACCAAGAAAGTTCAATAATTTTACCGAGATTTCTCGGTGAAATTACCAATTCCATAAATGGTAATTTTACCAAAAAAAACTGGGATCAAATAAAACCCTAAATTCTTGGAAATTTTACCCTTTTCTTAGTAGAAACACCTAGATTTTTTTTTCAGTGAGTCCTCTAAGCCAAAATACGCTTGCGGAATTCGACTAAGGGTTTTCTCTCCATATTGATTTATACTCGCATCTAAATAGACACGTGCTTTAAAAGAATTCTTAATGTAGACAGTCTCATTTCGCCGGCCACCATGGAATTATTCATAAGAGCACTCAAGCATTGAGAGTCGGCAATATATCCACGGCCACGCCGGAACTCAGTATTCATTGCGGTTTTCCGATTCCGTTAGGAAGCGGACACTATTAAGTTCGTTATGGTGTACCGATGCCAAATCTTTTCTTTAAATATTGTAATAGATCGCCAGACTAGGTGCAAATTGAGCCATTCTAATGTGTGTTTTCTCTTCAAAATTTCGCGTACAAGTCGATCGGCACAATTTCAATAACTGCAATTAACTCTTCACTGGAAAAAGAACACATTGGATCTAGAGTCCAGACTCGTGAAAACATTGACAAGAAAAAGGACTCTTGATTCGATCAGATGTAAGCTTAAATCAAAAGAAAATCCGCTCAAATTAAGAATGTTGGTTCTTGATTTAAGCTTAAATCTGATTGAATCAAGAGTATTTTTTCTTGTCAATGTTTTTAAGAGTCTGGACTCTAGATCCAATGTGTTTTATGTTTTTTTTTCCAGTGTTAACAAGGTTATACAATTTTATTTACCTTTGTCTACGGAAAATTGAAATATCTCTCCCACGAGAGAAACGGTTCTGGCAGGCTATTTCATAAGGCAGTGCTCTTTCCGCACCCTGTGTTGTTCAAAGTGTGACAACAACAACGTGAAACAGCTGAGCGAAGCGCCAAAATTTAAGTTGTCACGAGCCCATACCGCAGAGCCTGTTACGGTTACGTTTAATGTGTGCGATTCAACTCAAATATATTTATGATTTTTTACGACCGAAAATGCCTCGAAAAATGTAAACATCAGGAATGTAAATTTTAATATAAAATGTGAATCATAGTTATGGGAGATACTTTCGACGATTTCCGATGCAAAATCGTTTAGTACGTGGAATTTTGCTGGAGGAACATGTATCATAATACCAAAATTTGCATCTTGTTTCGCGGTTTATACTCTTTTTTAAGTGTGTCTAGGTGCAGTCTGCCACCGGTGCAACTAATTTTCGGCCTTTGTTCCTCTTGAATGCAGTCCACGCGGCCCCAGAGAAAATTCGTTCATTATGTTATTATCATTGTGCCGTTTCATTTACACACTGGGGAACTCGCTTTTCCGTTGTCGCTCAATAATTCCGTTCTATTCATTTCCGCCAGCGCTCTCAGAGTTAGAAAACTATACTGAGAACATTTGATGACATCCTCTTTTTACTGCAATAATTTGCTATATCTGCTGCGATAACAGAGAGAGAGCCGTAACTCTCAAATTATTGAAATCGCGTTTCTTTTAAATTTGTCTAATCTCCTTTAGATGAAATCACCAAAATAGCTAAGAAGGTAACATTTGCCTTATAAAAACGAGACGTATGAGAAAGCCATTGGTGCGCAAACATTGACGTATCAGACAAAACGGAAAGGACTATTATTACTCCAGAGAGCAAATAAAGCCTGCGCTTTTGAGTAAAATGCCTCCATTTTCTTCCTATTTTTAACCTGAAAATGAGTTCTTTGTGTGTCCAAAACGCAACCATGATAGCACGCAGAGAATAGCTTTTATGGTTGTCTTATCTTAGACTAGCCTTACATGAAAATAAATAACACCCTTTTCATATATTACTCAAATGAAATCGGTTGATTTTTAATCATCTAAACGATCTACAAGAACTTCTCGGATGATTGGTGGAAATTAGACGAAAAACGGAACCTTCTTTAAATAAAATTTTCCCTTTGCAGACGCTAGTGAGCCAATTCTCTCAAAACTTAACTTTTGCACTTGCCGCTCTCTTCGCTGAAACGACAGAATATTCCACTACCAGCAAATCGCGCCGTGGATCGCGTGTGGATGGGGTACACATACACCTCAAAACAAGGTGTAAACTCCAGCAGGCGCAGTGTAGGCAATTTGCACAGCGGAGTTTGTGTGTAACGGTGTAGCGTTTGAAGTATCTCCACGATGTCGAAGGCGCTATATATGGTGCACGCAGGCGAGCCTTTCATTGCCCGCGATAATTCTTATTCGAGTACGCCGCATAGATAGTGCACCGAGTCAATGGGGGAAGTCAGACAGACTTTGGAAACTTTAAAAGCTCATGATTCTGTTCGTACAAAACTTTGAAGTTTTAAAAATGGCTCCATTGGTTTCCTCGTGAAATTTTCCCGTCCGAGCACCCATGAAACTTCAAATTTGGCAAATTAAACATCAAAATTTCCAGTTTTAGTTGAAAAATTCATGCTACACCTCGACGGTCTTTAGATTGAGCTGACTTACTTTAAATAACGGTTCTGTTCTTATATAAATGTTGATTATTATTTTTGTTTGTTTGAATGCTCTTCCCTTTTCTGTTGTTTTTATCATGGTGATCTTTTGGCTTATAAACATTATCTTACCTATTAAGTTTAAATTTTTTATGACTTGATCGACTCGATCCACTGGGCACCGATTTCCGGCAGATTTCATGGCATCCTCCTTTTCTTACCTCTTCTTTCAAAAATGCGATTTTCGCTAAATGTCATCAACCGGATTCCACGGCCTGATGTACATCAATGGAAAAAAAGACACATTCGATCTAGGGTCCAAACTCTTGAAAACATTGACAAGAAAAAGGACTCTTGATTCAATCAGATTTAAGCTTAAAACAAAAGGAAATCCGCTCAAATTAAGAGGCTTGGTTCTTGATTTAAGCTTAAATCTGATTGAATCAAGAGCATTTTTCTATTGTCGATGTTTTTAAGAGTCTGGACTCTAGATCCGATGCGTTTTTTTCCAGTGCTTCTTTCAAAAATGCGGTTCTTGCTACATGTCATCAACCGGATTCCACTGCCTGATGTACATCTGTCGCAGGCAAATAGTAAAATAAAATAAGGCATTTTGTCAAATGCCTAGGCAAATAGTCAAATATTCTAGCTAAGATTGAAATTCTGATTCTTTTCCCAATTTTAGACAAAATAATTAATCGAGCCCGTAAGAAACAATTCTCAGTAAAAATTTACACCACGACATTGTATTTTAAACGGTTTTCAGCTCCTGAGTAGACACTTATCCTGATATGTTCAGCATGTCAGAGAATACAGCATTTTTAGAATTTCAACATATAAAAATATGAGAAGCAATTTAAGAGGAAGAGACACATAGAGTTTGTAGGTTTGATGGGATATTTTTCCACAAATATTGAAAACTCATGAGCTCTTCGCCATAAATTCACAAAATTTTGTAGACAATCAAAATTTGGCTATCTGCCTAGGCATTTGACAAAATGCCTGATTTCACTATTTGCCTGCGACACATCGACACGAATAGCGGGAGTCTTCTTCGCGATTCGGGTCGTGCACTTGAGCCGAAGTTCAACCCCCTTATCAACCCCGATCGATTGTATCCGCCGCGGATGATTTTTTCATGAGGTAAGAACCGCTCCAAGTTCGCGAATGAGTGACGTCATTCAAGTCGATTAAAAGAGAGGCAGCATGCATTATTCCGTAGCCGGCTTGAGGTTCGTTAGAGTTGTAATGAGAGAGGATGTGAATAATACGTCGCCCTGCTAACATAAGGGCGTAGCTACACTCTTCAATGAGCCCTATCGTCCATACAACTCAATGCTTTTCGGGGCTCATCTCAATGTGTAGTTACGCGCTTATGCCAGCCAAGCGACGAATAAAGGCAACGAGGAGGTGGGAGGAATATCGCAAAATGCAAATGAGTGTGGATAATAACCGATGTTGGTAAGTTGGCAGAGGTGATTCTTACACAGTGAAAAGTCTCCGTCTTTACGGTTAGTCTAAGTTATTTTTTTCCGGTCAGATTATCCAGACGGACTTGGTTGATCGACCGATTTTTCGTTTTTTAAGATTAGTTTTTTATTAATTGGATCGCATTAAGCAAAAAAGAACCAGCGCAATAGCAGTGTTTTTAACAGTGCGCATCTTCTTTTCTTCTTTCTAACATACTTATGCGCAGTATTTAAACTTACACAATGGACCACTAGACAGGATACGAATTTAAGCAATCTGATACATGTTACTAAACCAAAATTTTACGTAAAACACGATTTGCACAACGAAAATTACCGATACTAACTCCTAACGAAGATATTAACGTTTTTATTTCACATTGGTTACGAGGAATTTGAACTGCCTGCTCACAAGAAACTCAAAGCTCTACGTGAGTCAAATCACGCACCACAACGGTTTCAGCAAGCTTTTCAATCGAGCAATGTTCATTTTCCACCATGTGTTGTTCAAACTATAAGCAATTTGCTATGGCTGAGCCAAAGCGTCAAGATTGAGGTTGCCAGATTTTCATATCGCAGAGACTGTCATGATAACATTTAGCGCGCGATGTGAATTACGTAGAGCATTGAGTTTTAATGAGCGGGTAGTTTGAATTCACGCTTCAGGAATCATCAAATATCTTCGTAAGGAGTTGATTTCGGTAATTTGTGTTGTGCGTATCGTGTTCTACGTGAAAGTTTGGTTAAGAAACATGTATCAGAATGCTGAAATTCGTATCTTGTCTAGTGGTTTATTATTTTTTTTAAAATTAACAATCATTCGGCGGGAAGAAAAAACTTTTTGCTATTCTGGGAGATGTTTTAGATAATTAAGAGGAAACCACATTTTTACAACACTATAATCACGCTGGTTCGTTTTTGCTACATGCGATCCAATTATTAGTCTATTAAAAACTCCACTTATGCGCCTTGTCCTCCAAGCTTCTCAATTGTCCCTTAAAAAAATCCAACCAAAAAATATTAAGCCCACTTAGAGGTTACTTCGTCTTCTACTTACCATGTTGACACTAAATATAAGTACAGTTTTTAACTGTGCGTGTGCAGTTACTTTTGATTTGAAAACGTCCATTAGAACTCTTCGAAACTAAAGAGCTCTTTTCTTCTGGAAAGCTGCACATTTCTAATTTAGAAATCAGAAATGAGGCCATTGCATTGAGCATAAAGTTGGTCTTATCAGGACTGCGAATCCACCTGATTAATCCTCTATGCATGCATGTTATCAATTGCAGACATCGGTCCAGTACCGTTTGATGATATGACACAAGCAACGTTGCCACAACTCGACATTTTCTACTGAAACCCCTTTCAAAATAGGCTATTTCTGCGTGCGAATTGTCGCGAATCCTTGAAGCGCTGCAAAGTATTCGCTTGACAAACGCACAAACAAGCTTTCTCGAATGAACGGATGCAATACTCAATAGCCCCGTGTTTCATCTGCACTCATTCAACTGCTGCAGATCAATTTACCTCATGCGTTTGTCATCCACCGGCTTTGATATTAAACTATTAATTGGACGCATTTCTGCCAAACGGAACTATGTCTATTAGGGAGTGAGCCCTGCTATGCATACATTCTAATGGGTCTCAATGCTCATCCTTAATGCACTTAGTTCCGTTTGACAGAGATACGTCCAATTCCCTCTACGTCCGTTTGGTATTGGCTACTTATGCAAACACGGTCCCATATTAGCGCGGTAATACAAAACTGATGAAATGACCTGCATTTAGTTAACACGACATTCTAATGGAGCAATGGACAAGGTACGTATTGAAGCATATTGATACGTGTTTCTTAATTAATAATTAGCGTGGAACATGCATGAGCGCATCGAACACGAGTCACTAAACCATGAACATATATTGATTGGCGAATACATTTCTGCGAAGGTAAATGATACGTCAAACACGATGCGCGCGTCCATTGAAAACGCGAAAGAATCATTCTAAACCAAACGAGCTTTGTCTAATTTCAGTAATATTCGCGACAACCCGCGAAAAATCCTATTGTTAGTTCATTATTTTTCCCCTTAGTCTACAGGGTGTCTAGTTTTTTTTTTTTTCACTGTGGGAAATCTTGATGAAATCCTGATTTTTCCTGATTTTTGACTGCCAAATCCTGATTTCATACTTTATCCAAATCCTGATCAAACCCTGTCTTCACGCAAGGCGAATTAAACTTCACAAAAATAGCTCGGTTAAAAAATCCGATCGAACGGCCGACTTTCCTCAAATCCTGATTTTACGACCGATTTTTCCTCAGATCCTGATGTAATCGGGATCAAATCCTGATTGGCCTCAAATTCTGATAGAATCGGGAAAATCCTGATTCTAGACACCTTGGCTCTACACTGGAAAAAAGGAACACATTGGATCTAGAGTCCAGACTCTTAACAACATCGATAAGAAGAAATACTCTTGATTCAATCAGATTTAAGCTTAAGTCAAGAACCAAGCCTCTTAATTTGAGCGGATTTCCTTTTGATCCAAGCTTAAATCTGATTGAATCAAGAGTCCTTTTTTTGTGAATGTTTTGAAGAGTCTGGACTCTAGATCCAAAGTGGTTTTTTTTTTTTTTTTTTTTTTTTTTTTTTTTTTTTTTTTTTTGTTTCCCCAGAGTATGACAACAATCCGTTCCAACCAAATAGACTGTTCCACGTTCCCTATGTCTTCTTTGTCTATCGCTTTGTCTATAAATTTCAATAATCAGATATCTGAGCGTCTTTGCCGGTGCGCGCTCGACAGCGGCGCAGGACGCGCGCGTGCGGCGGGAAGTGATCGATCCCCGAAGAAAGCGGGTTCGACAGATGCTTCTGGCCGCGTGTCGGCCCCATTACTCCGCTTTTAGACTCCGCTATTCATTATTCAACAAGTCTTTAACCCGATCGCGGCGAAAAATACCGCGGAAAAACGGGAGCCGCCCATCCGTATTAGATCGTTTTCGATACATCAAATAGGTGAGATTGTATCGATATCGATTGGTTCAACATGTAAACATCGCTTCAAAAGTCAATCGAGTAATCTGAGGAAACGGGGTTTTTCTGATAGATTTTTGATTCTTATGAGTACTAAATGGCATTGCAAGGTGAAGTAGTTAGGAATTTTCTCATTTTCAGCTTTTCCGGCCGAAATCCTGAGAGTTTTGTTTGAGGTTATGTTCTATTGTTTTGAGCCAAACGATACATCGAACCACTATCGAAAACGATCTATCGGGGCCGGCCCGAGCCGGTGAAAGGGGTTTCGCGCGATATGGCAATGAGCCGTCGTTAAATATCTAAACGGCTCTTTTGAGTACAGTCGCCTTCCGGAAGGTGTGCTCCGCGATGTGCACGGGTCTCCATTAAACGTCAATTACCGGTGCAACCGGTGGCGCCGATCTGGAAGGGAAAAACTCGCCTACTTTGTATTCGGAGGTGGAAAATGTCGGGCACATTATGTCGCCTTCCGGCCAAAGTTTCAGAAGCTCCATACTGCGTGCTGAGGAAAAACGGCGTATGAACATTCGAGAGTTGCCAAATTTCATTCGATAAAATGTTTATTTATGAGGAAAGTCACGATTATTTTTCCTTGGAATTTTCAGACTTTTTACATCAAACTACGAGCAGGATCCTGTGAAAAATTGGAGTAGAAATATCCACAGATTTTCCTGATATTCGGGATTTATTGAAGGAAATTTGGCAACGCCTGAAGGTTTCCTCAGCACGGCAGCATACGACATATAGTGAATCGAGTCAAGTGACTCCTTAAGGCGCAATCTGGGTAAATTGTGACGTGCTTGAGCGGAAAAAAAGAAGAAGAAGCGAAAAAAAGCCAAAATAATATTTTACTCTTTTTCTCAATTCATATTTTGGCCAATAAGACGACTTAGGGTTGCATTCAAAGTCGCTCCTTGTTCGTTAAGGCCTCGTCAGCCAATGTATTCCTCGCTTTCCTGCAGGCCTGCACGAACATGAAAAACCGAAATCGCCTTCATCTTTTTGCAGGCAACACGCACATCCAGGAAGCGTGAGTAGTTGCATCCACGCATACCGTAAACGTTCGGTTTTTCCTGAGCGTCCAAGTTGCGGTTAAACGGCCAAGTTTGCAACGCCAAATGCAGTTCAAAAAATACCAATACGAAAAACCGCAAACGCCCTCTGTTTCTTGCACGCAACACGCACATCCGGGAAGTGCGAATAGTTGCATCCATGACTACCACCAACGTTTGGTATTTCCTGAGCGTCTAAGTTGCTTTAAGGTGATTCGATGGACGCCATATTTGGTGTCAGAACGGCATGCAATATATCTCATCAGTTGGTTCAATTTTTTCAGCTACTCGTCATTTTTCTCAAATTTTGAGATCGCAATTCTGTTGTCAGGAGACTAAAGCACTCAATTAACAATTTTAACAAAGAAATTCAACGTAAAAAAGGCATGGTTTTTTTAGAGAGAAAATATCGCATTTGAGTGCAATTCCGATATCAGTATCGAATGCGATATTTTCTCTCTAAAAAAACCACGCCTTTATTACGTTGAATTTCTATGTTAAAATTGGTGAAAGAGTGCTTTAGTCTCCTGACAACAGAATTGCGATCTCAAAATTGGAGAAAAACGACGAGTAGCTGAAAAAATGGAACCAATTGATGCGATATATCGCATGCCGTTCTGACAAAAAATATGGCGTCCATCGAATCACCTTAACGGCCAACTTTGCAACGCCAATCGCAATTCAACAACGAAGATGCCACACTGTGTAACTAAACGCTCAATTTCCCTTATCATACCCATGAAGATACATGAGTACCCTTCAGAAATACCAGACGATTCTGCTCCCACGAGGTCGCGGGTAATCCATTATTACGAGGTCGTTAGGTGGAAGGAATACCCTTACTTGAGAAGGTTTTTGAGAGAGGTGCGGTAGCATGAGTGAGCGTCTCGGTGCAGCGGATGATGAGAATTTAAAAAGGTTCTCGAACTAAGTCCGATCGGTTTTATGACGATAAGGTAATTTTTTGCAAACTCAATTCCACCCACACTGCCCCCTCGCCCGAGTAAAGAGCTACTTATTTTGCATGGCTATTAACTCTACTCCCTCCACATTCGCCGCTTAAACGTCCCATTTGGATTGCATTTTGGAAAAAGGAACCACTAGCATTGCAATGATGCTAAGATTGTGCAACTTCATCCTTTGCAATAAAATTGCGGAAATCGTGAAAAACTATGAAATTTAGATGGTAATTTTTGTCTTAAATTCACAGTTTTTAGCGAGTAAAATAGAAACTATTCATGGATAATCGGGTTTTTCCTCCAAGCCAAGTTGCACAATCTTAGCAACATTGCAATGCTAGTGGTTCCTTTTTGCAAAATGCAATCCATTTATACTACCTACAGGAGGATTACATTTTGCATAAGGAACTACTATCTCTGGCTCTTCTATAAAAGCACCTTTCCGCATTGAGAAACCAATGGCATATATGTTGTTTCTAGAATGAGCCAGAAATAGTGGTTCCTGAATGAAAAACATGGCCTAGGAGTCTCGATTGCCCACAATGATTGAAACCGAGACTATCGCAAATATTCCAAATCGAAGTTATTTGCACTGAAAAAGAAAATTCTCGGCGTTTTTACCAAGGTCCGTTGGTGCCTCTACCATCTCACTTTTTTTACTAATTATTGGTAATTTCACCAAGACAGACTAGTAAACTTACCCAAAAACCGGTATTTTTACTGTTTTTTTCAGGTAAGAATACCACTTTTATTGGTAATCAATTTCCGGTAACTTTGCCATTTTATTTCGGTAATTCTACCACAGTCGATAATACATATTGGCGTTTTTACCAAGGTCCAGTAAAATTACCGAGAAAGTTCAATAATTTTACCGAGATTTCTCGGTAAACTTACCAATTCCATAAATGGCAATTTTACCAAGAAAAAACTGGGATCAAATAGAACCCTGAATTCTTGGTAATTTTACCCTTTTCTTAGTAAATACACCGAGATTTTTTTTCAGTGCACTATCTCTGGCTCTTCTATAAAAGCACCGTTCTGCATTGAGAAACCAATGGCATATATGTTGTTTCTAGAGTGAGACAGAAATAGTGGTTCCTTAATGCAAAACATGGCCTAGGAGTCTCGATTGCCCACAATGATTGAAACCGAAACTATCGCAAATGTTCCAAATCCAAGCTATTTGGCCAGGAAAATGCTGTATTTTAAAATGAGTAATCAAACCACTCATCAAAATATGTACAGAAAGAAATGTAATTAGTGAATAAAAATTAATACATTTTACCTCGCAGAAGTTATTTTGTCAGGTATCATTTTCAGAGAACATATTTTATTGAAGTTTACGCCGAAAAATAAAGGCGTTTTTCGTATCGACCGGTTTTACATTTCTCTTTTTGGTTGGTTTACAAACTACACTGGGAAATAATAAACTCGAACTTGAAAGAAAATGTTTTACGGATTCAACCTGAAGGAATATTCTGACTGCCCGATCTGCGAGTCCTAAATTGACCAACCGGACCGCCCCTTTTTTTTACCATGAAAAATGTGAGAAGAGTAGGAGCACACTGGAATCTCACCTGAAACAAACAGTAAATAAACGGAATGTAGTAGATGTCATGCCGATACAGATATATGGAACAGAATTCAAGGAATAATTGGGAAAATATTAGAAATTGAACAAAAAACGCTCAGTATGAAGTCGATCAATACAATGATAATTTAAACCCAAGTAATGTCCCGCATGACAGTCTTATCTCGGATTCCGCAAGCTTTTCCTTTTTTACCGTCCAAATCAGTTCCTTTCTCTCTTCCATTCTATTATCTCCAGACTCCATCTATTGTCCTCCAGACAGACATGCACTGCGTTTTGATTTTAAGCTGCCTGCCCCGGAAATTACCGAAACCCCAATCGCAGATTGTACAAAAACGGCGCGGCCCTCAGTGGATCGAGTCAATAGGCGAGGTCGGACAAAATTTGGAAACTTCAAACGCTTATAACTCCGATTATACATAGCTTTGAGGTTCTAAAGGTGGTTACATTGGTTTCATCGTGGAATTTTCTATTATGAACACTCCTTGAAATGGAAAATGTGATTAAATAAAAACCGAAAGTTGCAGTTAAAGTCAAAAATTTCATGTCCGATCTCTCTGTTTGGCTCGATCTACTGTGCGGCGGCTCTTAAGAAAATTGGCGCAACGATGACTTTTGATCAGCATCCGTAAACGAATTTAATACAATAATAAACAACTTAAAAATTTATTCTGATGCATATTCCAATAAGGACAAGCGAAAACACAGGAAAATGCGGAAACAAGGCTAAAATACAAAATACAAAGGCAGGACGTTTCGGTGAGTAGAATCAAATAAGTTTTGCTCTACCATGTCTGTCGACTTTTTAGCCCTTCAAAATGGAAAAATCTGACCTTTTTTTTTTTTGAATTTGTTCAAAATTTTACGCTTAATCAGATCCCAACATCGTTTTAGGCAGTTTTTGCCATTTAATATCAGAATTTTGGCCCTAAACAGCTGAAATGTCCTGTACCGTAGCCTGTCTGTGACTCAAGTGCGCAACTTTAACGCTACATAACCATCATCTTGCATCTAAATACTTCCATTTCTGCTGTAAATTCACACTCAACTTGTACCTAACTTATTATTTTCAGTTATATTCATCCAAATAAGTGAAAATATTGACCGTCTTTGCGTCAAGCAGCCTTGTCTGCGGAATTCGCGTCCTGTACCGTAGCCCCCTTTTTTCAGCATCATTTCGTCCGTTAGAGTGCAGCACTTATGAACTTTGTTTACTTTTTTTGCGTTATCGTGACTATCACACGCTGATGTCGAGCAGAGGAAAAAAAACCGCAGTGAAACAGTAAATTTTGACCGGTTTTTATGAGTTTCTAGGTTTAACGACCATCTAGGATGTCCTTACCGTATACCTACCTTTTTAATGCATAAATCACTTCAAACTCTCGAATTTTGGTATTTTTTGATACGCTCTGATATCTCAACCTCAAATCCAGAATTTCAACCACATGCGTGAATATGCCCGAGCACCATTGCCAATAATCACACGATTTGTCCGCACCGTAGCCGTCCGTACCGTAGCCCGTAGCCGTCCGGTATCGTAGCCCGTAGCTGACGCGCGATGCGGCAGGGTCTACGGTAAGTACGGACAAAATGCGAAAGTCATCCAAAAATCGGTGCGCTGTTTGATAGATCATCCCACTTTACTTTATTTTATCTATCACCAAAATTTGGAATTTAAAAAAAAAGGGAGACGTATTTTTTTTTAGTACGACGCGACTTAAAAGAAGGAGGCTTTTTTTTCGATGATTGCATAAGGATCGCCATCTTTTTATTTTTTTCATTTTGTCTTTTAGAACTTTGAGTCCTCTTTTTCGTCTGAAGTTCATAGCAATTTATTCGTTTAATATTTATTCGTTAATATCTAACTTATTTTTTTCTTATCGTCCTTTAAATATTTATTTAAGGTGATTTGTGACCACATTTTCGATAAATTTACCTTTTTGTTTTCTTTCTTATTTTGTAAAAGTGCACCTAAAACGTTCTAACGTTGTCAAGCTTGTTTTAAGAACTCAGCTTCTAAGATTTGTCCCTAATTATTTAATGCGTTTACTTTAAAATAAAAGTAGTTCATTATTTTTGAAAAACTGATTTACTTACTCTTTTTACCTTTATTGCCTGTAATTATTTATAAAAGTGGCACTTATAAGCTATGCTATAACTTAGCAGTTTATTCCCCAATGAATTTCAGTTCTTTATAATTCGGCCCTTGCATACAGTAATATTTACGAATGCCTCTTCGTCCTTACCGTAGCCCGTTTGTGTACCGTAACGTTATTGTCCTGTACCGTAGACCAGTAAAAAATTGTACAATTTGTAGCTTTAAAAAGAGCAAATCTGTAGAAATTCTTTAAAAAAAGTTGTCTACCACATCTTCTAAGTTAGTTCTAAAGAAATTAATTAAAATTAAGCGTTTAATTACATTTCCTGGCTTTTTTAGGAGAAAAATGATGGCGCAAAATGCTAGAAATCGGACTTTAGAGCAATTTGGGGGCTAAATTTTGAAAGTAAAAACTTTGAAGGATATTTTGTATTATTCTTCTACAAGAATATAGCTCTATGAGTGCAAAAAAACTTAAAACGGTATTATTATCGCACGTATTGATAGGAAAACAAGCCTGTTTAGTTGGTCTACGGTACGGACAAAAAATTTAACTTCCAGTGATAAAAGAGGCCAAAAAAAAATTTCTGTTGAAAACGAAGATTGACCACTATTAAAATCGACTTTCCAAGAGTATGAGGACTTCAGAAAACATGCTGAAGTTTTAAAATAACTAAAGTCACTTTTTTAAAAAACGATGGCTCCAAGAGCAAAACTTATTTGATTCTACTCCGGTACCTTACGGCACCATAATCGACTGCTAAAATAGAATTAAAAATAAAAAAGAAATTAAAATAAAAACCTGCAAACGGCGGTACATGGTGAAATTGGTATTGAAATGAGACTGCAGTGATAACAGAATAAACAACAAGGTACGATATGCAACAAACACACTTTATTTATTCTGTTTGTTTATTCTGTTATCACTGCAGTTTCATTTCAATACCTAATTTCACCATGTAACGCCGTTCGCTGGTTTTATTTTAATTTCTTTTTTATTTTTAATTCTATTTTAGCAGTTGATAATGGTGCCGTAAGGTACGAAACGTCCTGCCTTTGTATTTTGTATTTTAGCCTTGTTTCCGCATTTTCCTGTGTTTTCGATTGTCGTTTCCGTTTCGGGCTGCTTTTACATTCTCTTTGTTTTCCAATGAGAAGTGTGCGGGGTCCTTTGGCAACATCTATCGTCCCATTCGGCGTTCTTCCTTAGCACACTACCATTGTTGACATAATGAGGTGCTTGCAAAGCAGGTTCAATGTAAAATATGGAAGCAATTTTTTTTTAGCTGAGTGCAAATGAGCGTGTAAAAAACTTGGTTCGCATTCCATCCGGTGCGATTATGAAAAGAAAATATTCGGCTTCTTATCAAAGCTGAACAGGACTCGGAGAGAAATATTTATGCTCCGGTTTTCCTTTCTCCAACGCTTTCAAAGGTGCTCGGAGGTTCCGTAAAATTATTCCGATCTAATTCAGTGGCAAGGTGTGAACGATCGACTATCGATATTTCCCCATTTGAAGCTGCGGTGAAGAATCGATTATTAAGGCGTTCGTTACGGACACCATATCTATAGATCCTTTTCCAAACGTGTAAATGGCAGATCGATCGATATATCGCAAAGCACGCCACGCCACTGATCTAATCTCTCTCTCATAGCCGAAGACGAGATAAGCCTTTGATTCTGTTCAATTAGCTGGACTCGTGTGAACCATTAGTCGATTAATCATCTAGATCCTCGATTTTTACCTTTCTATAATTACTTTTTATTGCATCGACTCGGTCGCTCAGCTAAGTGTGATTAATGTGATTTGGTTAGAAGATATGGATTAAGTAACAGACGAAAACCAAGTTTTACGAGTCTCGATCGCGCTCCATTAGGCCCGCTTAGACAGAAGAACGACCAAAAAATGAAAAGATTTTCATACTCGACTCTCATTTGTCCAGTCTCCCTCTGGCCGGGAGCGGTTGAACCAATAAGAATCGAATAAAAAAATCGGCATTTATTTCAAACTTCTAGCAAAGACTGAAGCGAAACGGAACAAAGCGTTCCATCGCTTTTGGATAGTCTGTGCCAAAGGAGCATACCTTCTATTCGCCTACCTTACCATACTAACAGACCAAGATTCTGCATTTTCCGCTTGGTTAAATTTTCCGCTAAATTTGAAATTCCCGCCATTTTTCATTGGCGGGAATTTCAAATGTTGCCCCCCTGTTTAAGCTTCCTGGTCTTCTCTTATATAAAAAAACCTAGGTTCTACTTCCAAAATTTGATTAAAGCGGCCTTATCTTGGACCTATTACCTGTCGATGACCGCAAAAGTCATGGAATCGGCCCAGTAGAACGCTCGAACGAACTATGACAAAAGATATAAATTTACATTGTTTAAATGGGAAAATTCGCAACTTTACCATGTGATATAAAAAACCCTGGGTCATATTTTGAAAATCTGAACAAAGTGGACTCATCTAAAGACAATTGCCCGTTGATAGCCCTAAAAATCATGAAAATCGGCCCGGTGGAACGCTGGAAGCGTTACCAGTTATGCAAAATTAGGAGGCCTTGGAGCTTATAGTACAGATAAAGTAACAACTTAATTTGGGGAAAAGGCTGCAAAAAACAACCCAAGATAAACAAAAACCCGAAACGTTTCAGATTTTGAAAATATGGCCCAGGTATTTAAAATTTTAAAATGTGAAAGAGGTGTGTGAAAAAACGGCCAAAAATGCCTCAAGGCATTTTCGAATTTTGATCACTTGGGGTGATACAGTAGCTTCCGAGACGCTCAAAACCGGTCGCCGTTTTGCTTAGAAGCGCCGGGTTGCGACGTTGCCATTTTTTAAAGTGGAAACCTTTAAAAATTCATATCTCCGCCGCATCTCAACCGATTTCAATGAACTTTTTTTTAAAATGCTCCTCTTAAATAGAGCTTTCTAGTGATATATAGTTTTCTGGGATTTACTTGGCTTTAAGAGGCACTTACGCGGTTTTAACAGTTTTTGATAGACACAAAAATTTAGTTTTTATTTTACCACGATCGTGGAATCGACGGAATCTAAACAAAAACCAATCTAAATGAAAGTTCAGATTCTCACCTTTCTAACGAGCACAAGATCATCCCGGGGAAACGTTTAGTTCCCGAGATATGACCGCTCAAAGTTGGTCACATGCGCTTTTGCGCAATGTGAATGCGTCTTATCACTGAGTCATTCGCGAACTAGAGGTCCCTTATGTTCAATTTACGTTGAAATAATTACACAGAGCAGTAAGGTGTGCAACACGAGCCGTATTTTCACCTTCGGCTGCCGATGTGCGACGTTGCCATTTTTTGAAGTGAAAACTCTTAAAAATGCATAACTCCGCTGCATTTTAACCGATTTCAATGAACTTTTTTTTAAAATTTTCCTCTTAAATAGAGCTTTCTAATGACATTTAGGTTTCTGGATTTTATTTGCCTTGGGGAGGCACTTAGGTCGTTTATATGGTTATTTGCAGAGATTTTTCATACAGAAAATAGTGTTGCTATTTTTTTTTTTCTTTTTTCTTTTCTTTTTTTCGGAAGAGGGTCTGTATTTCCCCCGATTTTTTTAACATTCAAACTAGATTGGAAGATTACCATCCCTTAAAGTATAATGCAAAAATCTCGGTAAATTAGCAACACCACCTTCTCTTGTACAATGAGAGCGTCGCTTTCAATATTTGTACACGTAAGAATAGTTATTAAAAGAATCCCTTTTCTAAAAGTTCTTTCTTTTAAATTTTGCCATTTCAAACCCTCCCACAACCCGCGGGGAAAAAAAGAAAAAAGAAAAAAAAATAGCAACACTATTTTCTGTATGAAAAATCTCTGCAAATAACCATATAAACGACCTAAGTGCCTCCCCAAGGCAAATAAAATCCAGAAACCTAAATGTCATTAGAAAGCTCTATTTAAGAGGAAAATTTTAAAAAAAAGTTCATTGAAATCGGTTAAAATGCAGCGGAGTTATGCATTTTTAAGAGTTTTCACTTCAAAAAATGGCAACGTCGCACATCGGCAGCCGAAGGTGAAAATACGGCTCGTGTTGCACACCTTACTGCTCTGTGTAATTATTTCAACGTAAATTGAACATAAGGGACCTCTAGTTCGCGAATGACTCAGTGATAAGACGCATTCACATTGCGCAAAAGCGCATGTGACCAACTTTGAGCGGTCATATCTCGGGAACTAAACGTTTCCCCGGGATGATCTTGTGCTCGTTAGAAAGGTGAGAATCTGAACTTTCATTTAGATTGGTTTTTGTTTAGATTCCGTCGATTCCACGATCGTGGTAAAATAAAAACTAAATTTTTGTGTCTATCAAAAACTGTTAAAACCGCGTAAGTGCCTCTTAAAGCCAAGTAAATCCCAGAAAACTATATATCACTAGAAAGCTCTATTTAAGAGGAGCATTTTAAAAAAAAGTTCATTGAAATCGGTTGAGATGCGGCGGAGATATGAATTTTTAAAGGTTTCCACTTTAAAAAATGGCAACGTCGCAACCCGGCGCTTCTAAGCAAAACGGCGACCGGTTTTGAGCGTCTCGGAAGCTACTGTATCACCCCAAGTGATCAAAATTCGAAAATGCCTTGAGGCATTTTTGGCCGTTTTTTCACACACCTCTTTCACATTTTAAAATTTTAAATACCTGGGCCATATTTTCAAAATCTGAAACGTTTCGGGTTTTTGTTTATCTTGGGTTGTTTTTTGCAGCCTTTTCCCCAAATTAAGTTGTTACTTTATCTGTACTATAAGCTCCAAGGCCTCCTAATTTTGCATAACTGGTAACGCTTCCAGCGTTCCACCGGGCCGATTTTCATGATTTTTAGGGCTATCAACGGGCAATTGTCTTTAGATGAGTCCACTTTGTTCAGATTTTCAAAATATGACCCAGGGTTTTTTATATCACATGGTAAAGTTGCGAATTTTCCCATTTAAACAATGTAAATTTATATCTTTTGTCATAGTTCGTTCGAGCGTTCTACTGGGCCGATTCCATGACTATTAATTATACAATAATCAGTTATGCAAAATTAGGAGGCCTTGGAGCTTATAGTACAGATAAAGTAACAACTTAATTTGGGGAAAAGGCTGCAAAAAACAACCCAAGATAAACAAAAACCCGAAACGTTTCAGATTTTGAAAATATGGCCCAGGTATTTAAAATTTTAAAATGTGAAAGAGGTGTGTGAAAAAACGGCCAAAAATGCCTCAAGGCATTTTCGAATTTTGATCACTTGGGGTGATACAGTAGCTTCCGAGACGCTCAAAACCGGTCGCCGTTTTGCTTAGAAGCGCCGGGTTGCGACGTTGCCATTTTTTGAAGTGAAAACTCTTAAAAATGCATAACTCCGCTGCATTTTAACCGATTTCAATGAACTTTTTTTTAAAATTTTCCTCTTAAATAGAGCTTTCTAATGACATTTAGGTTTCTGGATTTTATTTGCCTTGGGGAGGCACTTAGGTCGTTTATATGGTTATTTGCAGAGATTTTTCATACAGAAAATAGTGTTGCTATTTTTTTTTTTCTTTTTTCTTTTCTTTTTTTCGGAAGAGGGTCTGTATTTCCCCCGATTTTTTTAACATTCAAACTAGATTGGAAGATTACCATCCCTTAAAGTATAATGCAAAAATCTCGGTAAATTAGCAACACCACCTTCTCTTGTACAATGAGAGCGTCGCTTTCAATATTTGTACACGTAAGAATAGTTATTAAAAGAATCCCTTTTCTAAAAGTTCTTTCTTTTAAATTTTGCCATTTCAAACCCTCCCACAACCCGCGGGGAAAAAAAGAAAAAAGAAAAAAAAATAGCAACACTATTTTCTGTATGAAAAATCTCTGCAAATAACCATATAAACGACCTAAGTGCCTCCCCAAGGCAAATAAAATCCAGAAACCTAAATGTCATTAGAAAGCTCTATTTAAGAGGAAAATTTTAAAAAAAAGTTCATTGAAATCGGTTAAAATGCAGCGGAGTTATGCATTTTTAAGAGTTTTCACTTCAAAAAATGGCAACGTCGCACATCGGCAGCCGAAGGTGAAAATACGGCTCGTGTTGCACACCTTACTGCTCTGTGTAATTATGTCAACGTAAATTGAACATAAGGGACCCCTAGTTCGCGAATGACTCAGTGATAAGACGCATTCACATTGCGCAAAAGCGCATGTGACCAACTTTGAGCGGTCATATCTCGGGAACTAAACGTTTCCCCGGGATGATCTTGTGCTCGTTAGAAAGGTGAGAATCTGAACTTTCATTTAGATTGGTTTTTGTTTAGATTCCGTCGATTCCACGATCGTGGTAAAATAAAAACTAAATTTTTGTGTCTATCAAAAACTGTTAAAACCGCGTAAGTGCCTCTTAAAGCCAAGTAAATCCCAGAAAACTATATATCACTAGAAAGCTCTATTTAAGAGGAGCATTTTAAAAAAAAGTTCATTGAAATCGGTTGAGATGCGGCGGAGATATGAATTTTTAAAGGTTTCCACTTTAAAAAATGGCAACGTCGCAACCCGGCGCTTCTAAGCAAAACGGCGACCGGTTTTGAGCGTCTCGGAAGCTACTGTATCACCCCAAGTGATCAAAATTCGAAAATGCCTTGAGGCATTCTTGGCCGTTTTTTCACACACCTCTTTTGGAATTGTCCCGTTTAAACAATGCTAATTTTCATTTTTTGTCTTAATTCATTCTGATATCCATCAATTGATCAGAAACTTTCAAAGAAAATGATTCATAAATTTTCTTAAAATAGGTAACTTCCAGGGGAGAAGGGGGCAACGTTTGAACATTCATGCGGGGTTTTTCCAAAGGCACTCGGCAGTTGCAGTTTTAACACTTCGATAAATTACCATTATTGATACTTTGCTGTAGAAATTTTTTGTGCAAATCGTTTTATAAACCTGAAAAATTGGGTGGACATAAAAGAACTTCATTTGCTCATCACTTTAAAGCTTGATGATTCATACATTTTCCTAAAATAGATAATTTCCAGGGGAGAAGCGGCAACGTTTGAATATTCATACGGGGTTTTTCCAAAGGCACTCGGGAGTTGCGTGTTGGTTGATTATCGAGGGTCACGGCTCCGTTCCCCGCCGATGTCCCCCTTTCACTTTTCAGCCATTTCGGTCACGAGTTTTCACTTTAGGCACATTTAGAAGTTTCTTTATCGAAACGAGGCCCTTTGTCCTCCCAACAAAAGCCCTCCTCTCGGGAGACTCCATCGACGATTTGATCGAAGCTGAGGCCTTTATTCATGGCTTCCCATCGTGCAGCCAACAGTATGCCGGCTGATTTGGAGCATCCCTGCTTACAATGACGACTGCACGGTTGCTCCCAATGCGGAGTCGCATAGTCAACTCCTATATTGTCAAACTTCAGGAATTTTGACATGAAATTTGTCCAATTTCGATACGAAACATTTCCAATTTCGACACGAAATTTCTCCAATTTCGACATCAAATCTGTCCAATTTCGACGTCAAATTTTCCGATTTCGACATGAAATTTCTCCAATTTCGACATAAAATCCGTCCAATTTCGACATCAACTCTGTCAAATTTCGACATCAAATTTTCCAATTTCGACACAACATTTGTCCAATTTTGACTAAAACTTTGTCCGATTTCGACACAAAATTTGTCCAAATTAGACATAAAATTTGTCCAATTTTGACATAAAAATACGCAGTTTAGCGGTTTGCGGTGAATCTATGGTAGGAGTAAGCGAACACCAAGACAAGTATCAAAACCATGTCCTGAAAATTAAACTAGTCCCACTTTTCAAAGCTTGCATGCAACGGATCCTTCTCGTCTCGTTGAATATTTCAGCTGTTTATTCCCGAAAAACATCATTTTTTAGAAACTAAATTAAAACTGTAAGTATTCATAAACCGTAAGATTTGGCGGATCGAAAATAGAATATTTCACATTTGTATACTTTTAGGTTCATTTTAGGGTCAAAATATTCTGTTGGAGGAGACAACTCTAATAGCCTGGATTTAACGATTATTAGGAACTACAATTTCTGTCTCCTCCGTAAAAGTACTTATGTGCACGGGGAAACTTATGGTACATACGTTATAACGAACAGAACCCGAAATTGTAGTTCCTAATTGCAAAATGCAGTACACTTTATACAACTTCGTGCGTTTTTGTTTAACTCGGTCCTTTTTTACCCCAACTAGCCACCTAAACTTAAATTTCCCTATTATTTTTACTGTGATCACTCTTTCCTTCGCCAAGATTTGTTTTGGTACTACCTTACACCATCTTCATGTCATTTTATCCTCTGGCTCTTTATAAATGAACCGCATTTAGGAGAAAGGAACCAAGCCACATCAGCTAATGCCAAATTTAAGAGAGCAATTCAATTTTTTACATGAGAAAATGTTTGCGGATTCCTTTGAAAATTCCAAGGAATTTTCTTCGTGTTAGGTAGAAAATTCAGTAGTCCAAATTTTCTGTCAGACGATATGTGTCTGTCTATTAGCCTGGAATTCAAAGTGAAAGCGGCCGCGATACAGCAGAACTTTCTCGATATTTCGTGATTTGTGTTTTTATATTGGGTGTGAATTCACCTTATGACTCTGAGGCACCCTGGAGTACCTTTATAGACAGAGGATGGCTATTTGTATCTTTTTACTACAGGAAAATTGTGCCGCTTTTTGATTGGTCAGCGAGTTTTTAGGCTTCACGATGCTCTCACGGCCGTAAATAAACAAACAACATGGCGACTCACCGTAACGTTGATAGAACGCTAAAATTTGATAAAATTTCAATTATATGGCAGTAACAATTTAAACTAGCATATCTACGAATAACACATGAAAACACTGTAAAATTGCCTTTCGCCTTTATCACAGGAGGATGTAATATGTGCATAACCTCAAACTTGCTAGCTGATAGCAGCCATCTTGTTTGTTTATTTATGGCTGTAACAACATCGTGCCAACCTATTTTCACGAGACCAATGAGAAACCGGCGCAGAAATGGCCATACTCTGTCTATGAAGGTACTCTAATGCACCCTGCAGAGAATAACGAATTTTTAGGCAGCTTGGCATTTGTGTCGGGGTACTGGGGCATACTTGGAATTCCTGGAAGTTGGTGGTGTGACGTCACTGACTCGATCGGCGACTCATTTTTGATCGATGCCCGGAAATGAAGACTAGCGCCCATTGCTCATTGGTCGGGCATCGGAATGCCTTCGCGTGATCCCGTGATCCCGTTTTACCGTGAGACGATTCTACCTATTTGCTCTCGAGGGAGAGGGATGAAGAGGGGCGGGAGAGGAGACGCTGGAGAATCGTGATGAGGAGGAGTGCAAAACGCGTAAACGCGAGTTGCAGTACTGCCGTGCTAAGGAAAAACGTCGTATGAACCTTCAGGCGTTGCCAAATTTTCTTTGATAAAACACGAATTTCCTGATAAATTTATGAATCTTTTCTTCCCAATTTTTTCAGATAATTTTGTTCACAATTTCACCTGGAGGTCCTGAAAAACTCAAGGAAAAATATTCATTACTTTCCTAAAAAATGAACGTTTTACGCAAGGAAATTTGGTAACTCTCGAATGTTCATACGGCGTTCTTCCTTAGCACGGCAGAGAAATGGACCGCGTTTGGCAGAAAGGAACCAAGACACGCCAGTTATTGCCAAAGACTGGGGAGTTTAATTTTGACAAAATATCGTTTCTGCGGATTCATTTCGAAACTAAAGGAATTTGCTTCGTGCGATGAAGAAAATTCGCTGAAATTTGCACAAAAATCCGCAAGACTGTTTTCATGTTGAACATGAACCTGCCCAATTTTTGAGGGTTGCTAATTACATTAGAGGGGTTTCCATTTTTTAGTTTCAGATTCCCCAAATAAATTGGCAGCCCTGTCAATGTATTTGCACCGTATCTTTGCATGGAGAGTTTGTCTTGATGTAGATGTGGACTCTCAGGATAGCGTGGGATATCCCCGGCCATTTTGGCCTCAACTTGAGAGCATTTTTGAGCTTGGGAGTTGATTTCAGAGAGACTTATATGAACATAATCATGCTGAACTGAAGTTCGTTAAAAAAAATAAAGCTAAAGGAACTGTGAGCACGGAGAAAATAAAGGTTTCGTCCATACTGAACACCTACGTTTTTGAGCCTGGGAGTTGATTTCAGAGAAAACCAGTAGTGGCACCATCGTGTTTCTCGCGAACTTTTACAAACGAATCGATAGTTAAATCGCAAATTCCTCACACATACAACATCTCCATTGACACGATCCACTGTGTGCCATCCCTTTATGGGACGTCCCCGTCGTCTAATTTTTTCTTTAAGTTAATGAAATAAACGCAAGGAAGCGTTTTCTAGGAGTTGGTGTGCGTACTAACTAATGGGACACCCCCCCCCCCTTTTCTAAAACTAATTTTTAAATAACTTTTGTAAAAATATCGCCAAGAAACACGTCCTGACAATCTAAATAAAATAATTTGAATACTTCGCAGATTCACAGGGTGCCAAGGAAACGGTCCCCTCGCGATAATGAATCCGATTATTTTTCTACGTAGGCGTCAGGATCCGAGGCGTTATAAAAAGCCCATCTCCTTAAAATTCACCGACTCCCCCAAGAAAAACGACCGCGAGGGAGGCTGAGAGTTGTTTAATCGGTCGACGTCAAACTCGTCCTACCCGTTAAGATTTAACGTCACGCGGGCATTCGAATGTTGCCAGATTCGGAACCATAATCCGATTACTTCAAACTTGAAAAAGAAGTTTTGAACGTGTCCTCGTTAAATTTTAGAAAATATTAGAATAGCTCTAATCTCACGGGGATGGGTTGATAAATTTCTAGCATGCACTGGGGAAAAAAAAAAAAAAAACATTGGATCTAGAGTCCAGACTCTTAAAAACATCGACAAAAAAAAGGACTCTTGATTCAATCAGATTTAAGCTTAAATCAAAGCCTCTTAATTTGAGCGGATTTCCTTTTGATTTAAGCTTAAATCTGATTGAATCAAGAGTCTTTTTTCTTGTCAATGTTTTCAAGAGTCTGGACTCTAGATCCAATGTCTTCTCTTTTCCAGTGTTTGCAAATGTCTAGCTCCCATAATTTTAAAGTCCCATGAATTAATTATTCGGTTTTAGACTAGTTTTAGCATTTTTTCGTCAACTGTGGAAGTTATGTTTGTATCTTGGGCGGGGCACATTTCGACTTTCGGGTTATCGAGACGACAGCATCGTTCTGTTACGTCACCAGTAAATGCATCGTAGTAAATGCAATGATCGGATTGTAAGTGAATAAAATCCTCTGGAAACTCCAAAACCATATAGTCATAAATTCCAAGAAGCTCTTATTAAATTCGAAGAAATTTCGCAACATTCCAAATTTCATACGGCGTTTTCCTTTTCCCCGAGAACGACATTGTTTTGAGTTAGCGCCTCTTCCTCGGAGGCAATGTGCCGAAAGGAATGACGTTATGCGTGCAGTGAATTTTTCTCGCGCCGCACACTGGGCCAAGGCAATAGAAGACGTCGGACGAAATTTGACAAATTTCAAACGCTCATAATTTCGTTTATACGAAACTTCGAGGTTTCAAAAGTGGTTCCATCGGTTTCCTCGTAAAATATTCTGTTAATAACACCCCTTGAAATTTGAAATGTGATGAATTAGGCATCAAAATTCGCAGTTTTTGTTATGAATTTCGTGTCCGACTTCTCTGATTGACTGGATCCACTGTGCGCCGGCGCCGGAACGCAAACACCGAGACCAAAGACCGACACGAGAGTTCGTTAAAAGTTTCATAATTGTCTCGTCGAGCGCGCCGCGAATGCCCGATGCGATGTGCGCCCCCCGAACCCTGAATAAGGAATTACAGAAACAAGGGCTCGCCCCCCCCCCCCACAACCCCCCCCGCGCTCGCGGCGTCAGGGATTAATACGAAGTTAACGACCATGCCGCCACCGCACCGTCGCCAAACCGCCCCCGGAGCAGCGGGTTCTCGGTGGTTTTGGATTTGGGTCGCTGAGGTCAGAAACACGGTACAAAGTTATACTCGTAAAACTCGTTAGAAATTCACACACACATTGGATCAAGAGTCCAGACTCTTAAAAACATCGCCAAGAAAAAGTACTCTTGACTCGATCAGAATCTAGCCTAAATCAAGAACCAAGCCTCTTAATTTAAGCGAATTTCGTTTTGATTTAAGAAAAAATCCGATTGAATCAAGAGTATTTTTTCTTGTTAATTTTTTCAAGAGTCTGGATTCTAGATCCGATGTGCTTTTTTTTCTAGTGCAGGAAAACGAGTTGCTCAAGATGCGCTAGTAATAGGTAAATTTTACTGATATTTCACCATTTTGCCATAAATATGCCCGTTAAAGACCATGTATACATGTCATGTCAGATTAGGAATGCTAAGAGACAAGAGACCCTCCACTGGCCTCTTGTCGGCAGGCTGAAGCTTTTACTTTTGGGGACTCAAGAATTCCTTACAGACAATGGGAGCAATAGTCATCACTCTTTTTTTGGCTGTTGGCCTACCTACATGGTCGATATGATGAGCATTGGGCGACGCCATGGACCAAACAAGTTTCCCAAACTTCGGCTTGTTTGTAATAGACTAACTTAATTGGCAACCCACGAAAGACCCTGTGGTTAGTCCATCATTCACCCCCTAATCTGTGTGAACCACACATTTCTACCAACAGGATCGCTTTATACTTCTTATGTATTCTTCGTCTATCGTTTTGTCTATCAATTTCAACAATCAGCCGGCTGAATCATACAGTATACATTTGCTCCGAGACTTAAACGCAATAATTCTGATTTAAGGGCAAATCATGGCAACTCATGTGACCAACTGAATCCCGCTAGGTTGATTGTATTTCACTGCCCCTAGGTATTCAAAAGGAAAATTAATACTTTCTTTCTCAATTATGACCTCGCTTAGTTTTCCGTCTGCGTTCCCCCTTTTTTCCTCTGTGTCCATCTTTTAGATTGGAAAAATCGAGACAGTTTTCTAATTAGCTCGTTGAAAGGAAAAGACTTGATTCAGTATCAAATGGGGCACGATTTGTATTCAATTTCATTTATTGTTCCCCTAGGTTATGATAAGCTTCGCGTAGCAAGTCATTATTTGAGAACGAATGACGTTCTCGGCCGTGCTTTCTAAAGGCCTAGATCACACGGCGCGGCGATTGATCGCCGCGAGTGAGGGACGAAAGCCAATGGAGAGCCTTGATTTCGATCCATCGACGTCGATATATCGAAATTAAGGCTCTAAATTGGCTTTCGTCCTTCATTCGCGGCGATAAATCGCCGTGTGTACCTAGGCCTCAAGCGCTCAGCCGATCTGCCGTGATAGCTGAGAGCAGTTATTGACCACTAGACAGCGTACGAATTTAAGCAATCTCATACATGTTTCGTAACCAAAATTTTACGTAGAACACGATTCTTGCAACGAAAATTACTGAAATCAACTCCTAACAAAGATATCAACGTTTTTATTTCACATTGGTTACAAGGAAATTGAACTGCCCGCTCAAAAGAAACTCAAAGCTCTACGTGAGTCAATTCGTGCACTACAACAGTTTCAGCGAGCTTTTTAATCGAGCTATGTTCATTTCCCACCATGTATTGTTCACACTGTGAACAACTTGCTATGGCTGAGCCAAAGCGTCAAGCTTGAGGTCGCCCGATTTTTATATTGCAGAGACTGTCATGATAACGTTTCGCGCGATATGAGTCACGCAGAGCATTGAGTTTTCATGAGCGGGTGGTTTGAATTCACGCATCAAGAATCATTAAATGTCCTCGTAAGAAGTTGATTTCGGTAATTTACGGTGTGTGCTTCGTGTTTTACGTAAAATTTTGATCAGGAAACATGTATCAGAATGCTGAAATTCGTGCCTTGTGTATTGGTCCATTGTCAAATTTTCGAAATCAGATTTCCTTGAAAACTCGGCTAATCTCTTTCAGATGAAATCACTAAAATAAAATATCTACAACAGCAAAATTAGTTATTTTACTCTCATTGGATAAAACATAATGGGAACAAAGATTAAGAGATGAAAGAGAGTAATTTCAAGAAAGTAGAAGGGAGTACCATACTGACGTGCTGAGGAAGAACGCCGTATTAACATTCGAGAGTTACAACATTTTCTCCGATAAAATGTTTAATTTTGAGGGAAGTTGCAAATCTTTTTCCTTGAATTCTCAGACACTTTAGATCAACTTACGAACAAAATTATCTGATAAATTGAAGGGAAACTATTCACAAATTTTCTTGAAAATTAGTGATTTGTCAAAGGAAATTTGGCAGCGCCTGCAGGCTCATACGGCGTTCTTCCTTTGCACGGCAGCATATTGCCGTGCTAAGGAAGAACGTCGTATGAACATTCAAGAGTTGCCAAATTTCTTTCGATAAAATATTCATTTTTGAGGACAGTTATGAATATTTTTCTTCGAAATTTTCAGAAATTTTAGGTGACATTGCGAGCAAAAGTATCTGATAAATTGGAAAGAAAATACTCATATAGGTTTACCAGGAAATCCGTGTTTTATCTAAGGAAATTTGACAACACCCGGAGGTTCATACGGCGTTTTTTCCTTTGCACGGCAGCATAGGCCGGAATTTCATTGAATCTTCCGCCATTTTCAAACTTCCAAGAGAGGATTGACGCTTAGGTAAGGCCGCATTGTTACTCATAACATGCGTTGAGAGGAGCGGGAACTCATACATTTTTTAACATGCCGGAGTGAATGAAACTAATGAAAGGGAGAAATGACAGCCGGATTGTCCTCAACATGGTGACATGATGACAGTGACATCTCATTTTCAGAGCCAAAAGGGTTTTACATGTTCGAATTACCCCACCCCTTGTCATTACATCGACTGTGCGGCTTGCCCTGTCCTCGGCTGCGGTTTTTTGTGCGCCCGTGTTCGAAATACACGACCCGTGTACTTCCTTTCGATTTGTCCGAGTTCAAGTACGACCTAATGGATACGTTGCATTCGAGAGATACAAAACTAAATACACTGAAGAAAAAATCTCGGTGTATTTACTGAGAAAAGGGTAATATTACTAAGATTTCAGGGTTCTATTTGATCCCAGTTTTTTCTTGGTATAATTACCATTTATGGAATTGGTAATTTTACCGAGAAATCTCGGTAAAATTATTGACTTTCTCGGTAATTTTACTGGACCCCGGTAAGAATGCTAATATTTTTTATCGACTATGGTAGAATTGCCGAGATAAAATGGCAAAGTTACCGGGAATTGATTACCAATAAAAGTGGTATTCTTACCTGAAAAAAAACTGTAAAAATACCGGTTTTTGGGTAAGTTTACTAATCTGTCTTGGTGAAATTACCAATAATTGGTAAAAAAGGGAGATGGTACAGGTACCAACGGACCTTGGTAAAAACGCCGAGAATTTTTTTTCAGTGTAAGTAAAATTTCACAATGGATCTTATTCGATACATCAAGCTGGTGAGATCGTATCGATATCGATTGATTTAACATGTAAACATAGTCTAAACATCAATTTTAAGTAATCTAAAGGAACGTGTTTTTGGTCAGTGCCGGATCAAGGGGTGGCCACATGGGCCGCGGCCCATGGCGGCAAATCTAGGGGGCGGCAAAAATTTCAAAGTGTAGGTATTAAAAAAATAGGATTTATAAAAACAAAATTACAAACGAGAAAAGGCGACAAAATCTCTCATTTCCTGAGAGTATAGTAATTTCTAATTTTGTCGTCTCTTGGTGATACAAAAGACAGCACCCTCAATAAGTCGAGTTACGAGAGAAAACAAACACGCAATTTGATTTGGCCTAGAACGGCGCGACTTAGAGAGAAATGATAACGAGGACTTGAGATGAAAAGGAGAAGCCCTCGGAGCGGCAATCGACATGTAACACATATTAGCGCCTACAAGACTGCACGAATACTTCACGCATTGCATCAAACACAGTGCGGTCATTGCGGTCAGCGTGAAACGGATAGCGCCTACAAGAATGCATGAATGCTTCACGCATTGCGCTAGACACAGTGCGGTCAGCGTGAAACGCATAGCGCCTACAATGCTGCGTAAATACTTCACGCATTGCGTTCAACACGGTGCGGTCTGCGCGGTGCGGCGGCGGAAGTTAAAATCATTGATGTAAACATCAATGATTCATCAATGGATCATCACATTTATGTTTGTTCTTTCTACGAATGTAAACGCAAATGAGACTACAAATGTCCACTGAAAAAATAAATATGATAGATTTTAACATACTCTGACACAGTGATACGAGTATGGTAACAAACAACACACTCTATGGTTGCATGTGCCATATTATAGTAAGTATTACGAGAGTTCTGGTGAATACTTCCACAGTTGAATCGGTGAGAACGAAAACACACCAATTTGGAAAAAAAGAAAATAATTAAAACACACACAAAACTGCACAGTAGGTGAAGAAATTAGTTTAAGAAAAAGATTTTTGATGCTAAAAGACAAGTACTTATGACCACTTAGAAGGTCCAAGTTGGAACAGATGCGCTAACTTCAATGACCTTCATGTAAATTAACTGTCATTAATGGAAATTGAGTATTTTTGAGTTACCGAGTTGGTGTGTTTTCGTTCTCACTGATTCAATTCTGGTTATTTTCACTAAATAGTCACTGTGTAAAAAATCAAGTTGTCACTATACTTTTTCTTTCAATGTGTGCGAATGTCCGTGGACGAGGAAAATTCAACAATATTCAATAAAGACCACGAAAACTGTGCGTGTAAGAATCAATTTAGTTAACACGCATGTAGTCGACAGTATTTTTGTGCGATTATACCCAGGAAAATATTATTAGTTGATCGCAGCTTTTGCGTGCAATTGACCCGACCCTGAAATTAAATATTAATTAGAATCAACAGATTGAGGCTCATTTTGCGTAATGAAATTATCAAGATCATGAAGGAAGCATTAGCGTGAATTTCTCCTCGCGATTTGAACGAAATAAATTCAACTTTTCCTCGGGAGCAAGCGACCCCTTTGAACTTACGACTCGGGAGTTTTTTACCCTCGGAGCTCTCGCTAACGACTTTAATTATGAGATTGGGCCTCCAAAAGTTCCGAGACTCAATGTAGTGTGCGCCTGTACGAATTTCACTGTGAATTACCCTCTTTCCTTCTCGCACTCAATTTAACTTCTTACGTTACTAACTGACGACTCGCATTGCTTGCATCTTCCTTATTCGCCTCAACAGCTTCTCAGCCAACCTTCTTACAGTTGTTGTTCCTCAATTTACCAGTTGAATATACATACATATAGAGTGCACATTGAGAAAAAATTTGGGTTATAATTACCATATTAGTGGTGTTCAATATGAACTCTTAATTGGTAGTTGCCATAACCAATAATAGAGATATGTTTACCATTAAATGGTAATTTTACTACCGCACACTTGTAAAATTACTATTGCTCCAGTAAAAGTATCATTATTATTGGTTATGGCCACTACTAATTAAGAGCGCATATTGAACACAGCTAATATGGTATTTATAACCATAGCTTTTCCTCAGTGCAAGGGATTAAAGCGGAGGGGGTATATGTATAATACAAACATATCCATCGCTCCTGCAGCACACTCTGGCGCTCTGCGACTCCCGAACCAAACACGTGCGTATCTTCCCATATGTTAATGGACAACTAACATCCTAAAAAAATTTTGTCGACACCCTGCCACCATCCCTTCATGGGATGTCCCCATCGCTTTCTTCCAGGGGGTACCTATTCAATCCAACATTTGTGGGAGTAACCTCTTCTTCGACATCCATTTCCTTCAACGACCTTGTCTAGTGATCTGTTGTAGCACGTATGCGTCTTTCAACTGTGCCTTGTATTATCAACTCAGAGGGCCCTCCTGTCTCCCTATCTTCCATCTCCATCTTTCTCGAGGGATCTAAAAGAGCGAACAGAATCATCATTACTTTAAGCTCTCTCACCTTTTACATTTTCATTTTGTGTCACAGTTTCTGGTAGGTTCTATTGTTCTACTGGGCTGATTTTCATGATTTTTGCAGCCATCGATAAGTGAAATGCTCTAAACGAGCCCGCGCTTTGTTCAGTCTTTGGAAATGTACCCCAGGTTTGTTTTCGTAATAGGTAAAGTTTAGGATTCTCTCATTTGTACAGTGCAAAAGTAAATTTTTTGTCACAGTACGTTCCAAACATCTACCAGGCCGATTTTCATGGTTCTTGCGACTATTGATGCAAAACTGTCCCTCGATGAGCCCCCTCTAGTTAGATTAACAGGGCTTAAGGTAATTCGATGGTAATTCGAACGGCATGCGATATATCGCATCAATTGGTTCCATTTTTATAGCTACTCGTCATTTTTATCCAATTTTGAGATCGCAATTCTGTTGTCAGGAGATGAAAGCACTCACTTACCAATTTTAACAAAGAAATTCAACGTAATTAAGACGTGGTTCTTTCAGAGAGAAAATATCGCATTCGAGTGCAGTTTCGATATCAGTATCGAATACGATGTTTTCTCTCTAAAAAAAACCACTCCTTTATTACGTTGAATTTCTTGTTAAAACTGGTAAGTGAGTGCTTTAGTCTCCTGACAACAGAATTGCGATCTTAAAATTCGAGAAAAATGACAAGTAGCTGAAAAAATGGAACCAATTGATGCGATAGATCGCATGCCGTTCTGACACAAAATATGGCGTCCATCGAATCACCTTAAGCGCCGTCTAGGGTCGCGGCATGTAGCGGTGAAGAGTTACACCCCCTACAGCCGATTACGCTCAAAAAACACGCAACGGAATCTCGCGAAAAAGCCAACCCTAGGAACAAAAGAGACAACAGCGCATGACAGACTGCCGCCACAATCACGGTGAACAGTGCAAACAATGCAACGGTTTGAATGGCAAACAGAGAATGACAGCGACGTGAAAATATTCGCCAAATTCGGTGAAAACACGAATATTGGACATGCTCGCATGGAAAATTATGATTTTCGGCGGGCGGTGTGGCAACACCGGGTTCGAACGTAATTAAATTGGCCTCTCCGGGAGCACTCCCGGCTCCTCCGATTGCGCTGGCTCAAACGAAGCGTGGCGCCCCTGGTGGCCACCGAGGAAACGAGATCTTTTTGTCGGGCATACAAAAGGCCAAAATGTAGATTCTCTCCGTGAGAGGTGAGATTTGAAGTAGGCCTTGGGCCCCACCTGAGTAATCTTTTGCCAAAAAGAAATAAATTTAGAAGACATTTTAGAAGAGTAATAAGTAGGGATGGAGAGAGATAGGAGAAAAAAAAGAAAGAGGGGAAAAGAACAAGAATAAAGAAAAGAAAAAAAAGAGAGATTCTCCTTGCCTTCACTGATAAAAATTTCCGTATTTATGGTTACTCCACGAGTTACTTCTCTCTCGGGTAGATAAGGGTACTTGTATTGCGAGAGTATGGATTGGTGTGGAATTCCGAAAATCCATCAGGCTTTCACCGATTACTAAACATTTTTAGCGTTGAAAAACTGCAGTTGATATTTTAATAGTTTTTTAACACTATTTTTACCTAAACTTTACCGCTCGTAAATTTTACTAAAAAAAACAGCCAAAAAGGATTACTTGGTGAAAGAATTTTAAAAGTTGTTAACAGGAGTTGTTGACGATTTCATACATAATTGAAACAGTCTTGTTCACAACATGGTTTACTCTTGCTTTTTGCTCCGGGCGGCATATGAGTGCATGAAATAACTGCGTTACATCGCCAATGTCTAGTTCATTTTTCATTTTGGGAAATCCTGGTTTTTCCTGATTTTTGACAGCTAAATCCTGATCTCTTAATTTCCCAGATCCTGATCAAATACTGATTATTTGCAGAGAAAAATTAAAAGTTTCTGCTTAAGCTTATGCGAAAGCAGAACTCTAGATTTTCGGACGGCTGATTTTTCTCAAATCCTGATTTGACAACCAATTTTTCCTCAAACCCTCACTGGAAAAAAAACACATTGGATCTAGAGTCCAGACTTTTGAAAACATTAACAAGAAAAAGGACTCTTGATTCAATCAGATTTAAGCTCAAATCAAATTAAGGAAATCCGCTCAAATGAAGAGGCTTAGTTTTTGATTTTAGCTTAAATCTGATTGAATTAGGAGTATTTTTTCTTGTCGATGTTTTTAAGAGTCTGGACTCTAGATCCGATGTGTTTTTTTTTCCAGTGCTGATGAAATCGGGATTCATATCTGATTGACCTCAAATCCTGATAAAATCTGGAAAAGCGGGAAAATTCTGATGCTGGACACGCTGATCACGGATTTAAATCCTCGAAATCAATCTCCATCCTCAGTAGTGAGGTGTGCAGTTAGGATTAATCAATCTGGAAAGTGATAACTCGAAAATGGAGAGCACGAAAACTGCGCTACGCTGAGCTGAAGAGGAAGATGGTGAGGTTTAATTATGGAGCGGAAGACTGATTGGTATTAAATTATTCAGGGAGTTAATCAAAGGCGCCAGGTAAGCTCGGATCCGAGATCCCGTTCGAGATCAGGTGGCAATGCGCGGCCCGACAAATTAGCCTCTTCTCAAAAAGGAACCGAGTCTCTGATGAGCTGTGAGGGAGGGGAGGAGTTTTTGGTGTTTAGAAAGTGAGATCGGTGGAACAATCAAGTAAGATGATAATATTTTGAACTACTTTGAGAGAAAGCTGCGGCTACATAGACTGAGCTTTGGTTCTTATCGACGCTATTACCGGTATGACGTTATCATTCACCGAAAAAAAAACTATGGTAGATTTTACCATACTCTGACACAGTGACCCGTGTATCGTAATCAACACCAGATCCTATGGTGGCATTTGCCATATTATGGTAAGTATCACCAGAGTTCTAGTAACTACTGCTAAAATTCTGGTTATTTTTACTCAATTGTATAACTGTATAAAAAATCAAGTAGACTTAAAGCAGATGTTACCATAATTTTTTTCAGTGTTGGAATCCTCCATCATATCGTCACATTCCAGCCAATATATTCCCGCATAAATATGGATCTAGTAATCATCTAGGGCTGGTTGGCTTCTATGACAAAATTTTTTTCTATCCTTAATTTTTATTAAAGATCTTTTGAATTTCCTCTTTTTTCAACGAGGTCTTAATTCTTTATTTGCTTTTTCCCTTTGGTCTTAGTTGATTCTTACAATTTTAGTAAAACTAACTCACAAGCGCCATTTTACTTTTTTACATAGAAATTGTTGGTTGAATCCGTTTGAAAATTTCACTGAATTTTATCAGCATCACGAAGAAATTTCGGTGAAATTTTTTGACGGCTTCGTTGAACAATTTCTCAGTAAAAAAATTAAATGGCGGCGGAAATTTCGAAACGTTGCATAGCGCTTGTGATACACCGAAAAAAAAATGAAGTTAATTTAACATTCTGGATGTGAAAATAGTGTGCGAGAACCTATTAAATGCTGAAGTACCCGCTATGGCAGTCACTTTAGCAATGCCAAGATGTAAAACTAACTGCTGTGGCGGGTAATTTAGCATTTTACAAGATCTCGCACACTTTTTCTACATCTAGAATATTAAATCAACTTCACTGTTTTTTCGGTGTACTTTGGCCAGAAGTTGACGATATCGAGTTGCTGCTTGATTACAAGGATGGATACTTTGGAGGAGCACTTAAGGCCGCGTCCACCATTTCATATTTTGAAAATTTGACAAAAAAATTGAATTTCCCGTCAAAAAATAACCCCCGGTATATTTCGGGCACGCTTAAAACTATATAAGTTTTAAGAACAGGTTTTCCTTCCGGTGAACCCTCCTCTTAGGCCACATTAAGAGTGTCAATTCTATTCTATTATTTTAAATTAATTGAGAGATAAGTTCTTCTCAGAGACAATTAGGGCAAAAATCATGCCAAGATAACTTGAAATACAGCAGTTAAAAGGTTAACAGGCCTTGTTTGGTAGAGCAATTTACTCGAGTTAGGTTCCAACCTAAGAATACAATTATATCGACTCTGGTGTGTTGCACAGTATCACACGCATTTGAAGGCGTTTTATGATGGTCCGGCCGCGACCTACGAAGAGTCGTTGTGCTAACTTTGAGTGCTCTTTGCGACGAATATCGTCACCCTCCGGCCAAAGTATCACAAGCGTCATGCGACGTCTCCAAATTTACGCCGCTATTTTATTATTTCACAGGAAAATTGTTCAAAGAAGCTGTCTGAAAATTTTAGTGAATTTTCTTTGTGCAGCCAATGAAATTCGGTGAAATTTTCAAACAAATTCAACCAACAATTCCTGTGTAAAAAAATTAAATGGCGGTGGAAATTTTGAAACGTGTCATGGCGCTTATGATACCTTGGCCGGAAGTTGAGGATATCGAGTAGGATCCATACAGTATAACAGTGACATGACGCTTTTTGAATGCCGACAATGAGAATCAATCGAAGTGTATCGCTTTTCACTGACGTATAATTAGTAGCGACTATTCGTTGTTTTCTGGCCGAAGAAACGTATCTCCATTCCAAGGTTGCAAAATTGATAAGAACAGTTCTATTTTTTCCCTGAATGCACCTGTGCAATTTCTTGGAATTCCTCGTTAAGGTACTACCCAAACTAGAATTGCGGTACTACCACAATTAATGTGATAATAACGAATCGATCAATAGGAAAACTACCAAACGTCATCTCTTGAAAACTTCGGTGATTTTTATTCTGTATCAAATATTCTGTGACAATTTCAAGTCACAATATTGGACTAAAGCTTACATGAAGCAAAAAAAAAAAAAAATATGGAGATTTTGAAACACTGCAACAGAGATACGCTATTTTTAAGTTTCATCGTCGACACGTGGGTGAGTTCAAATAAGCGTCTAATTTGGTGTCCCGAGCTGTTTTCATCGTCATAATCTGAGAAACATGGGCGGATCAAATTTTTTTCTCATTTTCCACACTATTGTTGACTATTACATGCTATTTTCCACTTTATTTGGACTGAAATAAAAATTTAGGAGAACTTTGAATGTGCAAATTGCCTACATTTGTCCCAAATTTGCGTGTCCCCCGTGCCTGGTTCTTGACTTTAAATCGATGTTGCAGCATAACTAGAGTGATTATTTAAGAAAACTTTATCGGAGATGATAGGTAATGCTTTTGAATTTGAGAAAAAAAATATGTCAATTTATTTTTTGCTCCATCAATAACTTTTTCACGCGCTAGAATCATTGTCCCGAGCAACAGTCAGCAACAGTCAGGAGAGACATGGCAACGATGTAATAAGCTCTAAATGATTGCCGTAACGTTGAGGTTTTTCCAAAAACGACTTTTTTTGTTTTGATTGAATAGTTCACACGTCGTAGATGGCAAAAATTCTGAAATTCGCAAATTTTTGTGCAAGATTAACGCCATTAATGATGCCAAACAGAATGCTATACATGATAACTAACAGGGCGTCAAGCATACACACACACACTAATATCAGCTCGTAAAATACTTTAAAAGTGTGCGTTAGGGAAAATTTTCTTTTATTCCGATCCTCTACGACGTGCTACTAAATATTCCGTGAAAAAAAACACCAAGATTGTCTTTACTGTTAGAGCTGTTTAAGCTTAAAAAACAGCTTATTCCACCCTGTCCCGTTCCATCTTGTCCCGTTCCATCCTGTCCCATATGTTTCCATCCTGTCCCATGTCCCAGTTTAGTGGGACAGAGTGGAAAACTGAGACTTGCTTGTTTAAGCCCTGTAGGCGCTCTTTTCTACCGATTTAAGTGAAACTTGGTACCCGGGGGTATTTTTCAATGGGGAACTCGAATTTTAAGTCGAATTTTGAAAATTCGAAAATCCAAGATGGCGGACATGACCTAAAATGCTATCGCAGCGCCTAATCAACTGGGACTTGTTTGTTTAAGCCCTGTAGGCGCTCTTTTCGACCGATTTAAGTGAAACTTGGTACACGGAGGTATTTTTCAATGAGAAACTCGAATTTTTAGTCGAATTTTCAAAATTCGAAAATCCAAGATGGCGGACATGGCCTAAAATGCTATCTCAGCCCCTAATCAATCGATTTACGCTAAACTTGGTATCCGGGGGTATTTTTAAATGGGAAACTCGAATTTTTAGTCGAATTTTCAAAATTCGAAAATCCAAGATGGCGGACGTGGCCTAAAATGCTATCTCAGCACCTAATCAGTCGATTAAAGTGAAACTTGGTACCCGGGGGTACTTTTCAATGGGGAACTTGAATTTTTAGTCAAATTTTTAAAATTCAAAAATCCAAGATGGCGGACATGGCCTAAATTGCTATCTCAGAGCCTAATCAATCGATTTACGCGAAACTTGGTACCCGCGGGTATTTTTGAATGGGGAACTCGAATTTTAGTCAAATTTCCGAGGTTCGAAAATCTAAGATGGTGGCCGTGGCTTAAAACACTATCTCGGTGACTAATTAATTGATTTTAATGGAACTGGACCGGAAAACCTTGGTATAAGGAAAAGAAAGGAAATTATAATAAGGGTGCAATAGGGTTTCTTATGTATCAGAGGCTACGAAATCGAAAAATTCCTGTGTTTTTTCCATCGAGCACAGATTCTCCCGGAAAATTGACTCTTCTGGAAAAGCTAGATTTTTAAGGAAAATTCCGATTTCTCCGGAAAAATTCCGAACTTTCCCAGGATAAATCGCATTGATACAGGTAAATGGGGGTGTTCTTCAGAATCAGCGCCAAAAATCTACTCCGAAACCATTGACAAATCTTCGGAAAATCAAAACTAAAAAAAAAAAAAAAAAAAAAAAAAAAAAAAAAAAAAAAAAAAAAAAAAAAAAAGTTGACCGGTGTAATTGTTATGTTAATGTAAGTCCTCAAACTTTTCCTGGCTTTATCACCACTTTAGCGGGTACACGCCCACTCGAAGTTTTAAAATTCGGAGTTTTTAATCCATTTTGTATCGCAATATTCCAAGAAATAAAAGCTTCTTCTCGTGTGAAACGAAAACAGTGCGCATTTTGATAAACAGACAGAACTGTCTAAAAGACAAGCAGAATAAGCTCCAGATATCTTTCATGACGGATGAATTTTTTCTTAATTTTTTTGGTTCTGCAAGCTATGAAAGGGTTACATGTTTTCAATTATGCTTTAATTTAGTGCTCGACGATGCTTTTATGACAATTGTGTTCAATTTTTAATTAAAAGTATTTTATGTCACCTCTGAGATGAAAATTTAGGAAATCAGGCAAAATTACGGCAAATTTTGGGAAGTGATACACTTGACGGTGGAAATTCGGGTTTAAGCCCAACTATTAAGCTCGACGAGCTATATTTCCCAAGTCTACACCTAATGATAGTCAAAATAAAGTTTGGTTTGCCCAAAAATTCAGAAAAAAATTTTGGGAGGAAATAGAACCTGGAATTTGACCCTTATTTGAATTCACCCACGTATCTGCTAAACACAGAATTCGATAAACATCAAACCGCCGCGGGAAATGCTGGAGATCCATCATAAAACCACCACCTCTGTATGAGTTTATGACGCAACTATTTCAACACTCAAAGCACAAGTTGCCTATTCTCCGAAATGAAGGCGGACTGGTTTTGGTAGTTCAGCCCACCGATTTTGCTATAGTTTATGTTACACCTATTTGTACCGTTTTTACCTCGAGAAAAGCACGGTGCCTATCCACTTAAATTAAGACGATTTAGTTCAAAGGATTCGTTGCTTTTTTCTAGATTTTAAATTATAATTTCGGCACGAAAGTTTCTCCAACTCGTTTTTAGGGACAGAACAATATGAAAAATGCTGACAATTTGACAGGAGATGCATCATGGGTTTTTTCAGAGAATGACGTGGACTTAAACCGTCACACAGTGGATCGAGTCTATTTAGAGAGGTCGGACACGAAATTTTTGACTAGAACTATAAACGTTGATGTGCCTTTCGTCACATTTAAAATTTTAAAGAGTGCTCCCAGAAAAAAATTTCACGAGGAAATCAATCAAACCCCTTTTAGAACCTCACATTTTGGTCAGTGGCGTGGCGTGCTTTACGATATATCGATTGATCTGTCATTTAAACCTATGGAAAAGGATCGATAAACAGGGCGTTCGCAGCAAACACCTTAATAATCGATTTTTTACCATAGGTTTAAATGGCAGAACAATCGATACATCGCAATTCACGCCACGCAACTGATTTTTGTATAAACGGAGTTATGAGCGTTTAAAGTTTCCAAATTTTGTCCGACCTTTCCTATTGACTCGATCCACCGTGCGCCATGTTTAGGGTTACGACAGGGCAGCATTTGAGCTTGATTTTTGCATGATATGGCTGTCATCGCATGGTTTCCGGAGTTGCCAGATTTCGAATGAAATCCAACAGTTTTGCATTAGTTTCTGGGGAGAACGTGCAATCTATGCACCGAAAGACAACGCGGTCGATTTTATGGTCTAGCAACGGCCCGCATGTTTATCAAGACCTCTCACCCTCTCGCATGCACCAATTTTGCGAGGTTTTTTATGCGCATCCATGATGCTTATCATTTCATATTTTTATGCACGCCTTTCAGCCTTTCAAGCGTCGGGTTATGTTCCCGTGCTGCTCGTATTAGCGATCAACCCCAGGGCCCGTTTCACTTATTCTTACTGCTTTTTTCTACGTCGCACACTGGGCCGAATCAATGGCAGGAGTCGGACATAATTTGGAAACTTTGAAAACTTATATTTTCAAAAATATGAAACAAAGCAGTTTAAGGGTAGTTTCATTGGTTTTTTGTAAGATTTCCTCTCGTTGAAACTCTTTGAAATTGAATTTGTGACGAATTAAATAGAATAATTTGAAATTTAATCAAAATTTCATGTTCGACCTCTGCTTTTAGTTCATTCCACTGTGCGCCAGTTCAACCGTACTGAGCGGGGACTGAATACGTTTACCAAAATTTTCCCCGCATCTTGTCTCAGCCTGCTACATTAGCTTCGTTTATGAAATTAGCTGAATATTTCTCGGGTTGGTGCACATTTTACTGCATTCATCTTGCAAGAATTACATTTTGAATTGGTTTTATTAATAATTATTATCATTGGATTTTTTTAATTATTATCATTGGATTTATATTAATAATTATTATCATTGGATTTATATTATAATTATTATCATTGGATTTATATTATAAATTATTATCATTGGATTTATATTTATAGGATTGGATTTGAATTATGAGCTTTTGATTGCATCTTCCCAGTGATTGGCGATTTATTAATAATACACTTAAAGATGTGAATTCTCCTTCGTTTCAAGAACTATATCGCCGGGATAGTCAAAATCCAAGTGGCAATGAACTAGTTCGTATTGTAAAAAAGCCAAAAATCCGGAATGGGTACTCGTATCTTAGCACCTGTTCCTGCTGCTTGGTATATAATTAACTACATTCTTTTCTGGGTGGTTGTTCAGTCGGTGAACATATCCTGCAAGAATTTCCCCTAGAATATTTGTTTTCATTGAATTCTTCCCAGTGGTTCGTGTTTTAGTCATTTTACACTTTCAGATGTGACCATCCGTCCGTACAAAAACTGTCTTTGCCGGATAGGAAGTTGTTTTCCTACCATGTTCAAACTGTAACTGAAAATAATGGTTACGTTAAAAAGTTACGATGTTATTTGTTGATACATTTTTTTAAGTACTGCAGAAAATTCCTTTTTTTTCTTGTTTTTATGACAAACCAATGATTTTTATATGTTTTAGTGCATCAATACCTAAGTAACGGATGGTTATTTTTTATTGGATCTTGGAATTTTTGGGAGGGAGGGGAAGGAGGACACAAAGCACAGCTTTAAATCATTTTATTAATAGGTAAAAGGCTGATTAATTTAATTAACGCAAATTTAAACATTCACAGGTAACACGTTTATAGTAAACGAAAGCTTCAACTCTTTAAAATCGCGCTGACCGCTGACCGAAGCGTGAATGATCGATTATCGATTTTTCCCCATTTGAAGCCATGGTAATAAATCGATTATTAAGGTGTTCGTTGCGAAAATCCTATTTATCGATCCTTTCCCATAGGATTAAATGGGAGATAAATCGATATATTGCAAAGCACGCCACGCCACGAAAGGGGACGGATCCCGGTGCGGATGGCATTCTTTTCGGCAGGCTGGAGCCTCAGAAAATATACATAAGCACATCATTCCGCTTTTATCGGTCCCTAAAGCACTTACAAACCCTCCTGGAATAGTAGTCGAGCCTCGCAGCCGCACAGTGGATCAAGTCAATTGGTGAGGTCGCTCATGAAATTTTTGACTAATGTTGCATATATTTTGATCAGAGTTGCCACAGTTGGAGAATATCGGGGAAACCGGGAAACCTTCAAAACAAGGACGGAAATGTGCGCGTAGCTGTTGCACCAGCTCGTAAGATCAATCATTCAATTTTTCTCATGCTCCGAATTTTATACGACACGAGAATCCCCGTATGGAAAGTTTGCAGTTTCCAAAAGCGCCTTCAATTGTGGCGTGATACCGCACGCATCCCGGAGAGTTCGAATAGTTCTATGTTGCGCCTGAGAAATGCAATCGAAGATTAATAATATTCTGCCGTGCTACGGAAGAACGCCGTACAAACATTCGAGAGTTGCCTTTCCTTCAATAAAATGCTCATTTTTGAGGAAAATTATGAATATTTTTCCTTGAAATTTTCAGAATCTTCAGGTAAAATTGCGAACTAAATTATCTGAAAAATCGGAATGAAAATATGTATAATAAGTTTACTAGGAAATTCGTGTTTTATCACAGGAAATTTGGCAAGGCCTGAAGGTTCATACGGCGTTCTTCCTTAGCACGGCAGTATTGGAGTAGCCTCTACACTGGCCTTGTCGGTTTTTCTTTGCCGCTACAGTAGTTTTAATCGCATAATTTAAGGGTGCCCAATCTAACATTGAATTTAGCAAACGTATACTTTTTGTTAAATAATTAAAAATAAACAAGCGGTAAGAAATATAACTGTATACCCACCATAAAATCACCATACCACCAACCGCACCTAAATCAACCATAAGATACAAGAAGCAGCCGTTAAAAATGTGAAAAAAAGCTTAAATAGAACGAATACACATCCAAGCAAATTAAACACACCGTATAAACAGGAACGAAAGCTTTAAACACAAATTAAAACAAGGAGATGTGCGCATAACTGTTGCACTAGCTCGTAAGATCAGTCTTTTCATTTATCTCATGCTCCGAATGCTCCGCTTTATGCGGCATGAGAATCCCGACATGGAAAGTTGGCAGTTTCGGAAACGCCTTCAATTGTGGCGTGATATCTCACGCATTCCAAAGAGTACGAATAGTTGTATCATTGCGCCTTAGCAATGCGGTGGAAGATTGATGTTGAAGTAGCCTCCACGCTGACCTTGTCGGTTCTCTTTTGCGACTATTTTGCCGTGCTAAGGAAGATCGCCGTATGAACATTCGAGAGATGACAAATTTCCTTCGATAAAACGTTTATTTTAGAGGCAAGTTATGAATATATTTCCTTGAAATTTTCAGGAACTTTAAGAGAAATCGCGATCAAATTTATCCGAAAAATTAGAAGGAAAATATTCATAAGCATGCCAGGAAATTTGTGTTTTATCAACGAGCGCGTAAGATTAGTCTTTCGAATTATCTCGTACCCCAAATTGTATGCGGCACGAGAATCCCGACATGGAAAGTTGCAGCTTCGGAAACGCCTTCAATTGTGGTGTGATACTTCACGCATTCCAAAGAGTACGAATAGCTGTATCGTTGCGCCTGAGCAATGCGAATCCCTCTCTTTGTGGCAACCCTGGTAGACGTTTATTCCGTCACATTTTATATTTTAAGAGGAGCCCCTCGAATAAAATTTTACGAGGAAACCTATGAAACCACTTTTAGAACCTCAAAGTTTTGTATGAACGGAGTTATGAACTTTTGAAGTTTCCAAATTTTGTCCAACTTTTATTGACAGGGCCCACTGCGCGCTGCGGGAAGGGATGTCTGCATAACCCCAGGTATCGGAAACGCGGCGGGCCTAAAGGAATGCGGGGAGAGGGCTTAAGTTCATCGGAACAAAAATTAGGGCAGAGCAAAGGGCAGGGAATTAGAGCCTCGACAATCGCAAGGTGGAGCTGGGAAGGAAAGATAGCATCGTTGCCGGGTCGGTAAAGGTGCGAGGGCCGGATTGGCGCTGGCGGGTATAAGGGACCCGCGCACATTTTCGGGTTGCATAATCTCTAAATTGAAGGCATTTAACCTGCAACGACTTGCTTATCTGTATACAGGGTGTCCCAGGATTAAGCACGAATATTAAATGAGTCGATTCTTTCACTGGAAAAAAACGCATTGGATCTAGAGTCCAGACTTTTAAAAACATCGACAAGAAAAAATACTCTTGTTTCAATCGGATTTTTGCTTAAATCAAGAACCAAGCCCCTTAATTTGAGCGGATTTTCTTTTGATTTAAGCAAAAATCTGATTGAATCAAGAGTCCTTTTTCTTGTCAATGTTTTCAAGAGCCTGGACTCTAGATCCAATGTGTTTTTTTTCCAGTGTGGGTAAAAATAGACATTTTTGCGGTATAACTTTTTTCCCAAAAACGCTTTCCTTAGGGGCCCCATGATTCCCCTATCATCCCCTGTTAGTCCCTATTATCTCGAAAACGATGCGTCATAGCGAAAAAAAAAGCATTTTTCGTAATATTTTTAAACGCTGAATCTAGCAGTGCGGTCAAAAATAAATTTTTGTAGATAGAAACATTAATTTTGGGCACTTTTAAGTTCGATACCCCCCTCCTCAAAATGAGTTTTCGGTAGAGGCCGTGAAAAAACTGTATCTTATTTCTTGGCAAATTTAAATAAAATATCAGACGATGAGTGATTTTTGAAAAGTTAAAAATTGTACATTTTGACTGTTGAATTGATAATATTGAACCATAAAAGTTCCGAACTCCAAAAAGTCTATATCCTAATATTTCAACGATGGCGCCGCGAATCATCGGCGGATTCAGCAATTTGGCAACACCGGATTTCCTCCATTACCTGTGGAAATGTATCGACTCTTGGAGGGGCCAGGTGCTCCGTCGAGAATCGATTATTTAGCATGAGTTTAAATGGAGGAAATCCAGTGTTGCCAAATTGCTGGATCCGCCTCCGCCCCGGATACTTGGCCGAAAGGTGACGATGTGTCCAGCAAACTCGCCTCCTCAATCTTGACGAATAGCCCAACTTCTCCGAAGTCTCGAAGAAGTAGGTTGCACTCGTCGAACTTGGAAAGTCGCCTGTTAGGCTTTCGCAGCTCGGAGCTCCGGCCGGGAAATTTGATTAGCATTAGGTCCCATCTGCGAATGGCGCGTAAAAGGATACTCGCGCCTTCGTCCTCCTTCAAAACTCATAATAAAAAAAAGCACTCTCATACAGAAAAAGCTCTCTTATCGCGCACTCTATATGGAAATGAGTTTTCTTGTTAGTCTTATTTTCCGGCCGACGGATGAAGGCGCGGTGCGAGGGAGAGCGTGAGTCTGCTTCCAGTCTTACGGTCGTGTTATGGGATTAAAACCTTTACGAGATGCGAACATTTTTCTCTCGTTACCCCGCGATGTACAACGCAGTGACTCCGATGCATACTGCACCGTGTGCTGAAGAGGAACGGCGTATGATCCGTCGGATGTCGCCAAATTTCCTTTAATAAAATATAAATGGACCACTAGACAAGGTACGAATTTAAGCATTCTGATTCATGTTTCCCGTAAAAGTTTCACGTAGAGCACGATTTGCACGACGAAAATTACTTACTTAAACTAACTCCTAACGAAGATATTCACGTTTTTATTTCACATTGGTTACGAGGAAGTTGAACTGCCCGCTCACAAGAAACTTAAAGCTCTACGTGAGTCAAATCGCGCACTACAACGGTTTCAACACGCTCCTCAATCGAGTAATGTTCATTTCCCACCATGCGTTGTTCAAACTATATAAACAATTTGCTACAGCTGAGCCAAAGCGTCAAGAATGAGGTTGCCAGATTTTTATATCGCAGAGACTGTCATGATAACGCGTTTAGCGCACATTGTGAATCACGCACACGCAATGAGCAATGAGCGGGTGGTTTGAATTCACGCATCAAGAATCATAAAATATCTTTGGAAGGAGTTGATTTGCGTAATTTTCGTTGTGCGAGTCGTATTGTACGTGAAATTTTAGTTAAGAAACATTTATCAGAATGCTGAAATTCGCACCTTGTCTGATGATCCATTCTTGAAAACGTCCGTGTTTTTTGCTCTCTTATGCGAAGAAATTTCTGTAAGGCTTTCAAGAAATATTATTGATTTGTTTTCTTTTAAAAAAATATAATGGGAACAGGGGTTTTTAAACACCGCAAACGAGATACGTAGCCTGGTATAGTTTTACCATCGCAATCACGCAATCAGCTCTGAATAATTTGAGAATTTCAAGAGTACATATTCATAGCTCTCCTGAGAAATTTTCAATCGAAGAAAATTTGGCAACTCTGGAAGGTTCATACGAAGTTTTTCCGTATAGCTTCGCAAAGAAGGAGATAAGTAGAGATTGCATCCTGCAATAGATAAAATCACTGATTGATGTTCTCAAATGTTAACCGTGGCTTATGCGCGGGTTTATTTAGGCGGTCAAAATAAGATCAGATTCCAACAATTCTTGACTTTACATGACATTTTGACAAAATCTAGGACAAATGATATTAGAACGTATTTATGCTAAAACAAGCAATAACTGCTTTAAGACTCCCCTCTGCTTCCCTCTCCATTAATTTCTAATGTGTTCTCATCCGACATTTATCACCGACACTAACGACAATCTTAGACGGACCCTGTAATAACTTTATCTTTCCCTCTCTTCACGGCGACCATTCGTCCCAACCGATAGGATTGCTGCATTATCTCTTTCTCTTTTATGTCTATCAATTCCAGGATTTCTAAGTCTGCGTCTGCCAGACCAGGCTTATATCTGAACATAATCATGCTGAATTGAAGTTTGTTAAAATAAATAAAGCTAAAGGAACTGTGAGCAAGGAGAAAATAAAAGGTTTCGTCCATACTGAACACCTACGTTTTTCGGTTCAGATGACGGAAGTTTTCGACCATAGAAACCGAGCTTTCATTCAGCTCATTCGAATTCGGTTCTTATAAATAAAAACTTCGGTCACCGGAGATCAAAAATCCCTCTGCTAAAAGTAAGTTTTCTCAGTATGCATATGCACGGCGAGTCTGCGTGATACAAAGCCTCTTTACTTTTAAAGATCAATTCATTCTCCCATACTTCCTTTTAGCATACATTCGGCCAAAGCTAATCTCAAGCCACCACAACAACAGGGACTAACCCGTCTGCTAGCGGATGCAAAATACGTGATCACAAAACAGCTTATCTGATGAGACGGGAAGAGGATTAAGATGCTTTCATGGGATGGCGAGATGGGATGGTTGGAAGAGAGGAGAGAGCGGGTAAGTGTGAAATTTAACAAGTGATAACACGCTAACGAGCTATACCTTCAGGGACCCACTCGTCAAAGGCATTCATCATCCCGGCAGAGACAGGTCTATAGGGTAGAATCTCCACGTTCCGTTTACTCCCTTAAAGCCCACTAGTCATGCACCGACCATGAGAGGAAGAACACGATCAATTTTAGCGTTCAGACAGTGGGTCAGTGGGTCACTAAACCTTGTGTTTTTTAGTCAATATTCTGAAAGTACTAGATGAGCACTGTCGCGATAGCGAAGAGAGCAGTAAGCACTAGTAAAAAAAACCTCTTGGACCAATGCCGCATTGCATTGACTTAAGAGTGCAGTTTCTTGTCGCCGGATTTAAGAGTCTTGAACACTTGTTTCAAGCGGATTTTGCATTGATTCAAGCGGATTTTGCATTGAAACAAGAGTCCAGACTCTTAACTTCGGCGACAAGAAACTGCACTCTTGAACCAAGAGGCTTTCTTTACCAGTGAGTGCAAAAAATGAAGTTTTGAGAAAACGAGCTCAGAAGCGTCTGACCGAAAAATTATAGTGATTAAAGTCTTTATTCTTTGTCCAATTGCCACTAATCGTCCGAAAGACTCTTAGAAATCGTTTGGGCTATTAAAAATCGGCCGTTTTGATTTGAATTACAAAAAAGGTTATTTTTAATTTTCATTGTTGGGCAAGATAGCCGTGAGTGCTATCTTCTGCATGCTTCCGCGGTTGCGTTTTGGACACACGAGAAATACATTTTCAAATTTTCGAAATGTTCTGAATCTTTTTTTTGCATTTTTCTGAACTTTCTCGGAACTTTTCAGAGAATCTAAAAAGAGTCACGGAACTTTTGACGGCCATGGAGTGGGAGAATTTGAAACAAAAAAGGTTCTGAATCCGGGAAATTTTGACGGACATGGAATGGGTGCACTGATTATGAGTCCAAGCCTCACGCCATCGCGCCTTCAATTTTGCAGGATGCAACGCGCACGTCCATCAAGCACGTATAGTTGTATATCTACGCCGTCATTAATTCACGTTCTTTTCCTTGCTCCATTTCCATGTCGAGTTGGTTCCGTAAGTCCAATTTGTGGCGGTGCTTCAAGGGCCACTCGAGCAACACAGTCAAAGAGAGGAGAGACTTAATCGGGCATCGTTTTTAAACTTACCGGGGTATTTTTCAATGCAAAATACCCCAGTTACGGTTAAAACCGGCAACCATGGGTTTCTCTTTCTCTCTCCTCATTTCAGCTGTTTACGCCCTGTCTTTATTTTTTAATTTCTCATGCTGCGGCGGGGAGCATAAATTTCCCATCTTAATTATGATTAATGACGCGAGTTCACGACACAAGCGCTCTTGGAATAAATTCTTTTCTAGTTTTTTCCTGTTCAAATTATAATTTATCCTCGACCATATCTCGGTGCCGTGACTTGTTCCTAAAAAGACTGATTTCTAAAAAATAAAAAAAAACAACGTGGTGTTGCCAACGTAATTGCCTCCTTACAAATACCTCCTCTTTAGCTTCACTGTCGATGTCTGCAAAATAGTATACATATGTTTGATTACTCCAAAATAACTTTTACCGGTTTGAAGTGGAAACATATCTACCAACGATCGTGACGATATCGTGTTTTTGCTGATGCCCCATTCTTCAAAGAAAACCAATCGAAAATGCTCTCTTGAAATTTTCTGAAACTTTTCTTCATTTAGTTAATAATATGTACCGAAACTGACAAAGAGAAAATTTTGTTAGTTTTTAGCAACGAGAACAAAAAACACCATTGGAAAAATTAAAAGCACATTATGAAGGACAAAAATTAGGACCTTTTTGCGGAATTTCGGCACTTTCTCTTCCGGCCGCCCTTATGAAATCAGTACTATTTTCGGATAAGTATAGACATCTTGAGTGGCTGTTCTTTCAAAAGTTCAAACGTCTGCCTACACTGTTAACAATTTTGGAGTGAAATTCGGTGCCAGAATCTGTATAGCACCCAAAAACCCCGAGTGATATGTATGCGGAGTGGAATCTATTCTTTTTACAGAATGGTTCACAATATTACGGAGCGGAATACACTCTTTTAGCGGCGTTGCATACACTTTAATGGTGCTAATTTTTCTCCGCATTCATATCACTCGGGCCGATTCATTTCGTTTTTGGGCCGAACTCGAGGTTCATATGACGTTTTTTCTTGACGTGACAATATAGTGGAAGAGTTGACGAATCAATTATGATTTGAAAAAGATTTTTGTGGTAATTTTGGACAGAGGCCACTTACCGCTACTGCTCCCTAGAAATGCTATGCTCAAATGAATTTTCTCAAGAAGTGTCAAGGAGGTATTGTTTACCTTGGAGTAGAATTTGTATGTTTAGGCGGGAAAGAGAATTTATTGAATGGTGATGACATCAAATGTAAGAATCATATTTGCTGAATTGTAGCGGAGAGCTGAATACATAGGGGGGGGGGGGGGGGGTGTCAACCTTTGATAGTGATACAAAAGTAGCACGTTTCCTCGAAAATTACGTTACGTGTCTTGTTTGCGACACGGAATGCCCTTTCGTCTCTCATCCGGGACAACCGTAACAAAGTGGAGTGGCGTGCTTTGCGATATATCTATTGATCTGTCATTTAATCTCATGGAAAAGGATCGATAAACAAGATGTTCGCAACGTACACCTTAATAATCGATTCTTGACCATAGCTTCAAATAAAGAAATTTCGATAATCGCTCATTCACACTTCGCCACTCTTGTAAAGCTACGCCTACGCTATCATTCCGATGTTGAAAAATTACACTGTTAAAAATCGAGGACCGAAATTCGGTACCGAAGTCTATATACGGCCCAAAAACGAAATGAATCGGCCCGAGTGATATGAATGCGGAGAAAAATTAGTACCATTAAAGTGTATATAAAACGCCGCTAAAAGAGTGGATTCCGCACCGCAATAGTATAAAAATAAATAGTATAGTAAATAGTATAATAAATAATATAATAAATAGTATAATAAATCATTCTGTAAAAAGAGTAGAAACCACTCCGCCTACATATCATTCGGGGTTTTTGGGTGCTATACAGATTCTGGCACCGAATCTCACTCCAAAATTGTTAACAGTGTAGGCAGACGTTTGAACTTTTGAAAGAACAGCCACTCAAGATGTTTATACTTATCCGAAAAAGGTAATGATTTCATACGGGTGCTCCGGAAGAAAAAGTGCAGTAAATTCCGCAAAAAGGTCCTAACTTTTGTCCTTCATAATTTGCTTTTACTTTTTCCAATCGTGTTTTTTGTTGATTAGTCTCTAGTTGTTTCCTACAGAAAGCGGCTCAAAAATTACGATGAGCGCGTCGGGAAAGTCTGAAGGTCGCTCCTTATTTCACAATCTGCGCAAGCAATTTGCGACTTTTAAAACTTTCCCCCTTCAAAAAAGATACTACGGCACAAGAGAATAATTCGTAAAGGGAGTCATTTCATCCAACCCTTGCGCACTAGGATGCTACGCAATATTAAAGATGGCTGACGCTTCCGCGCGCAAATCGTGAGGAAGCCCTATGGTCTTTATCAACGCAAGGGAAACGTATTAAATACTAACACGTCGGTTGATGAAATCTCGTTTCGTTACGTGCGTTTTGCCGAAATGGCTGCGGTCGTGTTGAATATCGCGAGCATTTTAGTACGCAAGGGTTGGATGGAATGACTTCTCTTACAAAATGTTCACTTGTGCCGTAGTATCGTTTTCGAGGCGGAAAGCTCAAAAAAGAGCGTGTTCCACATGCAGATTGTAAATTTAGGAGTGGATTTCACACTTTCGCGATGCTCTCGCTGGGATTTTTGAGCTATTTTCTGCAAAAAGTATGACTATTTTTTCGCTATTGCTGAAGTTTGCAACAAGCCCATTCTGTTTGCAGCCCTCTCAACTTCCATTCGTATCACATGACCCGCCCAACAAGCTTTCCGCGATATCATGAGTCGGACGATGTTGTCGAGCTTAGGAAGAACGGCGTATGAGCCTCCAGACGTTGACATATTGCATTTAATTAAAAAGAAAATACTTGAAAAATTCTGAATAATTTTCCTCCAATCTTCCGGACAATTTTGTTCAGGATTTAACGAGTATCTAAAACATCAGGAACTGTTAAGGGATCATGTGCCCAACTTTCCACAAAAATGAAAATTTGATGGAAGAAAAGTTGGCAACACGAAAGATCCTGGACAGCCCCTTCATTTGGATTGCATTTTGCAAAAAGGAACCGAGAGCATTCCAATGTCGCTAAGATTGTGCAACTTTGTTGGCCTCGCAAAAATACACAGATTATCTAAACTAATGTTATCTTTACACCCAATAAACTATAGCTTGAAGACGAAAGTTACCTTGGTAAATTTAATTTTTTGCATGATTTCAGTAATTTTATTGAATGAAAATAAGAGACAAAATGCTAGCAACATTGGAATGCTCTTGGTTCCTTTTTGCGAAATGCAATCCATTTGTCCAAGGAGATGCGTGGAATAGACGAATTTAGTGTGACGTCACATCTCGATTTAATTTCGATATCTCGAAAATCGAAACGTGCCCCAACAAACGAACATATAGGAATCTGCGGGATTTAGGCAGGGGGGTAGGGGGATTCGCTTTATGACTGTCACTGATATTACGAGCTTACTATACAATCAATTCTTGTGATTGTGATCTCGAACGATTTTGTAAATGGCTAGCTTTCATACTTTTAAAGTCCCATGGAGCAATTTTTTAGTTTCAAGCAGTTTCAGCATTATTTCGTTTATCGTTCATTTTGGAGGTTGTGTTTGTTTGTTGGGGCACATTTCGACTTTCGAGATATCGAACCCACAATATCGCTCCGTGACGTCACCACTAAATTCGTCTATGGAAACTCGAGTTTGGTATCGACGGCTTACCTGTTTGCCGGAGAAGGCCTCGTTGACGCTGAAGTGCTCGCGGTTGAGGAGGGTGAAGGTGAAGTCGACGTAGACGCGGACGCTCTCGGAGGCGGAGCGCCAGACGAGGTAGACGCCGAGGACCTTGTCCGTCCGCGAGAAGGTGATGGCCCACTTCTGGTGCCCGCACGAGAACTCCTTCGACGTCACGTCACGCTCCAGGTCCCGCGTCACCGACTTGGTCACCACGAACGTGAACACGTGCGAGTGCGCGCGGTCCGAGAGCTTCACGAACCGGTACAGCAGAGCCATCGCCTCTCATAACATCTGAAACACCCGAAAACCACGTAAATACAAATTTTTAAGAGCAGCCCAAGACAATGATAACAGTGGAAAAACGAGGATGAAAAAACGGGAAGCAAGGCTAAAAATACACGATTAATGAAGCCCGAGACGTTATTTCGACTCAAAATCGAGTCGTTTTCAGTCGGAAACAATCACATCAACTTGGACGTCATTTTCCACGAAAGTCGATATCAGATGGAGTATTCAAATCCGTGTAAATTTATCGCCTCTCATAACATCTGAACCACCCAAAAACCACATCAACTTGGACGTCATTTTCCACGAAAGTCAATATCAGATGAAGTATTCAAATCCGTGTAAATTTATTGCCTCTCATAACATCTGAAACACCGAAAAACCACATCAACTTGGACGTCATTTTCCACAAAAGTCAATATCAGATGGAGTATTCAAATCCGTGTAAATTTATCGCCTCTCATAACATCTGAAACACCGAAAAAACCACATCAACTTGGACGTCATTTTCCACAAAAGTCAATATCAGATGGAGTATTCAAATCCGTGTAAATTTATCAATCTAAATTTTTTTAATGAACTAGATTATCATGATGATTAGAAAGATTAACCCAATTACTACATGTAACCCATGAAATCCAGTCAAAATAAAAAAGAATTCCCATATACACCATCATTGAACCTAAAGTTTGAATTCAGGTATTCATATCTTTGAATTGCTAACAAATATAATCTTAATAAGATAGATATTGCCAGTCTGATCTTTACATTTTTAAATTTATTTATCGTTAACTCATAATGTGCTCATGTAACAAAAAAACCTGATATTAATATGATAAGAGTATTTAGTAGAGGAATATCTATAAATCTTATTTGAATAATCTTGTGATTAGGTCAGATCGATCCCGTTCTTATATCTAATCACATAAACTTGGACGTCATTTTCCATTCTAGTCATCGCTAACCCACATGCACAGAGAAACTAATGGCAGATACGTCCTTTCTAGAGTAAGCTAAAAACCTAACTAGAGGTTAAGGTGATTCGACGGTGGCCATTTATTGTGTCACAGCGACGTGCGATATATCGCATCAATTCGTTCCATAATGGAGATGTTGCATGTGTGAGAAATTTGCGATTTGACTATTGATTCTTGTGTAAAAGTTCGCGAGAAACACGATGGTGCCACTGGTTTTCTCTGAAATCGTCTCCCAAGCTCAAAAAAAGCTCTCAAGTTGGGGCCAAAATGGAGGGGATATCCCTCGCTATCCTGAGACTGAGAGTCTACCTCTATATCAAGACAAACTCTCCATGCAAAGATAGGGAGCAAATACATTAGCCATGATGCCGTGTTTTCAGTTTTGGAGTCCCCAAATAAAGTGGCAGCCCTGTCAACGTATTTGCTCCCTATCTTTGCATAGAGAGTTTGTCTTGATGTACACGTGGACTCTCAGGGTAGCGTGGGATATCCCCTCTATTTTGGCCTCAAATCGAGAGCTTTTTTTGAGCTTGGGAGATGAATTCAGAGAAAACCAGTAGCACCATCGTGTTTCTCGCGAAAATTCACAAAAGAATCAACAGTCAAATCGCAAATTCCTCACACACGCAACATCTCCATTACCTTATGCACCATCCTCAAAGACGCATCTTTCCCCTCTAACCTTCGACCCAAATAATAACTTTCATCAACATAACCTTTGCGGTTGCAAATTGGATTTGCCCCCTATTAGGCTGGATAAAACTACAAAGTACAGTCCCCTCCCCCTCTTCGCTACGAGTGAGTTTGAAGCCGTTGAATCTCGGCAGCGCTTCTGTGTCCCGACGCGACGCCCTTGCGAAAATTATGATGATATAAAACATGACTGGAGTCTTTCCCTGCGGGCAATTGAGGGAACGCGAACACGTAGGAAATGACACGGAATCCATCGGATATTCATCCGAACCCACGCCAACTCAATTGCCAAATCTCGAGTTTTCCCGATCACACGGTCTCGCATTTGTATGCAGCTGGGATTATAAGGTCCCGTACGACTTGAGTTCTTCGTAAAATTTTCCGAACGGCAGGTTGTTTTTTTTCGATCCTAAAATAAACTTACAACCGCGACAAAGCTTCTAAAGTTGAGAACGCAATGGAGATGATGCATGTGTGAGGAATTTGCGATTTGACTACTGATTCTCATGTAAAAATTTGCGAGAAACACGATGGTGCCACTGGTTTTCTCTGATATCAACTCCCGAGCTCAAAAAAAGCTCTCAAGTTGAGGCCAAAATGGAGGGGATATCCCACGCTATCCTAAGAGTCCACCTCTACATCAAGACGAACTGTCCATGCAAAGATAGGGAGCAAATACATTAGCAGCGTTGCCGTGTTTTTAGTTGTGGAGTCCCCAAATAAAGTGGCAACCCTGTCAATGTATTTGCTTCCTATCTTCGCATGGAGAGATTGTCTTGATTTCATGGAGCTGGACTCTCAGTATAGCGTGGGATATCCCCTCCATTTTGGCCTCAACTTGAGAGCTTTTTTTGAGCTTGGGAGTTGATTTCAGAGAAAACCAGTGGCACCACCGTGTTTCTCGCGAACTTTTACATAAGAATCAACAGTCAAATCGCAAATTCCTCACACATGCAACATCTCCATTATTTGCTGCATGGGAGCCCTTGTAAAAAATTGCAATAGGCGCTGCGTTCCAAAATACCACAAGGAGATAATACATACCAGGCTGTAGAACCCATAGGAAATCTTACAGCCTGCTGTAGGTCTACAGTATTTTGGAACACAGATCCTACAGCAGGAAGTTATTTATTTTAAAAAATTGCTCCAAAATCACGATGTGTGCATCGGTGGAGACTGATGCACACTCCTAACTTCACAATCTGCGCAATTAATTCGCGTTTTTATAAGCCTATCGCTTCAAAAACGTTACCACGGCACAAGTGAAGATTTTGTGAGCAGAGCAGTCATTCCATCCAGCCCTTGCGCACTATAGGATGCTACTCAATATTCTGCCGTGCTAAGGAAAAACGCCGTATGAACCTTCAGGCGTTGCCAAATTTCCTTTGATAAAACACGAATTTTCTGGTGAACTTATGAATATAGATAATTTTTTCGCAATTTCACTTGAAGTCTCTAAGAATTCCAAGGGAAAATCTTCATATCTTTCCTAAAAAATAAACATTTTATTGAAGGGCATTTAGCAACTCTGGAATGTGCATACGGCGTTCTTCCTTAGCAGGGCAGTATTCAACACGGCTGATTCTTCCGCGCGCAAATCGTGAGGAAGCACCGTAGTCTTTATCAATAAGATGAACATGTAAATATTAACACGACGCACAGTGGAACAAGTTTTAGGAAGAAGTCGAAGTTTTTCACAAAAATCGTGAAATTATGTCGAAATTACCTTTACACTATTTCTTATCCAGTTCACCACGAGCATACTCCTTCTTTCTCACCCACACATAGTTCTGTTTGGTAGGAATACGTCCATTTCTCACGTAGATTGTTTCTCGATGCACTTAGCGTGAATTGTAAGCCATTTTCTTCAAGAAGCAACTCTTCTTCAGCTCTGGCTAAAGTTTGCATCAGGCTCATTCTGCCGTGCTAAGAAAAAACGCCGTATGAACCTTCAGGCGCTGCCAAATTTCCTTTAGTAAATCAGAAATTTTCGGGAAAATTTGTTAATATTTTTCTTCCAACTTTTCACATAATTTTGCTCGCAATTTCACCTAAAGTCTCTGAAAATTTCAGGGGAAAATCTGCATATCTTTCCTCAAAAATAAACATTTCATCGGAGGAAATTTGGCAACTCTTGAATGTTCATACGGCGTTTTCCCTTAGCACGGCAGCATTGCATACAACAATGCACGCTCCGACCGTAAAAACAAAACCAAAGACATGGCAACTTCGGAATTAAACCCTGACGGCGCTCAATGAACTTTGGGCGGAAGTGGGGGCAGGTCGTGTCTCATGAACGGCCGACACTTTAAACGACAAGCAATGAATATAAATTAAACGTGACCCGCAGCCACAGCCCCGGCCACTTCTTAAACCGCCCAGAAAAACGACGAAACAAAAAAAAAAGGGAAGAAAAAAAGGAAAAGAAAATCGGGGGTGAGTGCGAGGGGCAGGGGGCGAGAATCGCGATTCACGGCACGATCCCTTTGGCGTCTGCACAAAGCGAAAGATCATTACTCGCGTGATATATATTTATTTCGGGATGCCCCGCGGGGTTGCCGAACTTGGAGCGCATTTTTCGAATCGTGAATCAATGGAAAGGATTGAAAGTTTCAGAGATATTGTGATAGGTCAGTTTCACGAGGTTCAGAACCAGAGACAATATATTTAAAAGACCCATCACTGATCTGCCGTGATAGCAAAGAGAGCCGTAAGTGCAAAAATGAAGTTCTGAGAAAACGGGCTCAGAAGCTTCTGACCGGAACATTTTATTGAGAGAAGCCTCCGTCTTTGTCAAATTGCTACTACTCGTCCGGAAGACTCCTAGAAATCGTATGGATGATTAAAAATCGACTGATTTTATTTCTATTACATATTACATAAAAGGGTATTTTTCATTTTAATGCTTAATGTTAGGCAAGACAGCCGTAACTGCTATCTTCTGCATGCTTTCGTGGTTGCGTTTTGGACGCACAACAAACACATTTTAAGGTTAGAAATTGGCAGAAGAGGGCGGCACTTTATTGGAAAGCACTGTTTTTATTGGCTCTCATGCACTTTCGGCTGTCTTGAAAAAAATTATGTAATTTTTTGTGCACTTACGGCTTTTCCATACGTCTCGTTTTTATTAAATCAGGATGAATTTTGCTGTTTTAGCTGTCTCAGTAATTTCATCTGAAAGAGTTTAGACGAATTTTGAAGAAAACTCGATTTCGAAAATGTTGCACTTACGGCCCTCTTTGCTATCACGGCAGTGATATCTCCTGTGGAGTGCAAAAGTTATTTCCAGAGGTTAGTACTCAGGCGGTAAGAAAAAGCAACCGAAATTTTGTGTTACACTTTGAGTTCCTTTATACTGAGAGTCAAGACAATGTGAATCCATTTCTGATTGGTTCCCGTATTTTAGGTCTCCGCAATGTCACAAACGGGAATAAAGATTACATTATCACCGATTGCAAAGATTATAATCTATAAAGGACCGAAGAACAACGGGTTCGACAAAGAACAAACGGAATGAGAGAAGGAACGAAGAAAGGAATTTGAGAATGAACCGATCAAAGATTACGAAAAACTTTCAATTTGTGTAATCTGTATTCCCGTATGTGACTCCATGAGGGGGGGGGGGGTGTCTTAATTCTCAGTATAAAGGGACTGTATATCTTTCGGAGGTAGAAAGAAACAAACCTAAACGGCTTCATATCATCCTCGCACATTTTTTCCGACTGTCATCTTCACACATTTCATCCTCGCACTCATTTCATCCTCGCATTTCAGTTAATCTCCGAATAACTTCCCGTGGCAATCACTAATTTCTAGGAGATTTTTGAAAAATTTTCGGCCAATTTCTCAGATAATTAATTTGGTTAGTAATTTGATCTAAAATGTCTGAAAATTTCAAGGAAAAATATTCATCATTTTCATCAAAAATAAACATTTCATCAAGAGAAATTTGGCAAGTCTGAAAAGTTCATACGGCGTTCTTCCTTAGCACGGTAGGATAAGTCTGCTTTCCTCTAAGTTTTTCTTGTTAGTGAAAGCGCTAGCCGTCTCGGCTTGACTCCAATCTTAAATCAGTACTGATCCTGCCGCGTCAAAACGCCTTCAACTCGTTGGTTAGGCAAAGTGCGTTCCGGAGTGTTAAAATAGTTGCACGTTCAGCTCCTGCGTTTCCTTGCAATATATCTCTTAGTTGCTGATTATGATTGTTGACATCGGGGAGCACGTTGGTATTGCCAAATGGTGCAATTTTTTCTGAAAATTGGTAATCCTAGATGGATAGCCTCGGTTTCCATACCAAGGGATGAAGACGATGAGAAAGAGGAAAAAGAGAGGAAAAATAAGTTATTTTTCACCTTTTTCCTTCCCTTCATTCCTCTTTTTTCTTTCTTCTTTGTCTTATGTCCCATTTTTAGCTCTTCTTTCTTTTTATCATTTTTTCGTCCTGCTCTCGTCCCTTCTCTTCACCTCTTCAACCTTTTCAATTTAAAATAAAAATGTCTTCTCTTGATATGCGTATCGAATGAACTACTGCCGTGGTAAGGAAAAACGCCGTATGAACTTTTAGACGTTGCCACATTTCCTTCAATAAAAACCAAATTTTCTTGGAAAATTGTGAACATTTTTCTTCAAATTTTTCAGATTATACTGTACGGAATTTGACCTAAAATATCTGAAAATTTCAAGAAAAAATATCAATAATTTTCCTCAAAACTACATTTTTCTTCTAGAGAAATTTGGCAACTCTCAAATGTTCTTACGGCGTTTCTCCTCAGCACGACAGACTAGGCCGTTTGAAACTTGTTATTCAAGTACGAATTGATTGCGGTTTGATCACGTGTCGTTTAAACGAAAATGTTGATCCTCTTTTATGATTTAAAATAATAAAGCGCGTCGTCTGATAGAGATATAATTGGTTATTCGTAAAACCAAAGAATAATACACCCCAAGAAAAACATTTTCATTAGAAAAAAAGAAGTTTGAAACATTAGATGTATGCATGTCCACCCGCACCTACGCATAAACCATTGCCTTCATTTTCTAAACTAACTTGACAACAGTCCTTCTTATACGAAATTTGCCTCCATAAGTCCATACACTCAGATTTCTTCTCCAACTGACGGTCGTATGTGCTAGTGATTTAGTTCATTTCAATAAGTGGTTACGTGATGCACTGTTCTATTTCCTCTATCACTGAAAATGCTGCACATTCCCTCTATAGTATTGCATACGCTAATTCAGGGGCGATTCCCTGCATGTGTTCTAGTAGAAAAATGGGAAAACGCAGTGCGCATTATTAGATTTCCAATGATACCACGCTAAGGAAAGACAGCGTATAAGCCTTCAACCGTTTCCAAATTCCCAATGATAAAGTTTGGATTTTCCGGAAAACTTGTGCATTTTTGTCTTCCAATTTTACACGGATTTTTTTTCGCATTTTGATCTAAAGTATTGAAAATTTTGGGGAGAAATATTCATAAGAGTCCTAAAAAATTCGGTGGAGACTTGACAACATTCGGATACTTATACGATAACTTAGCACGGCAAAATTCTAGAATGGGGATGTTGCGAACTTTTGCTATAGCAAAAAGAATAATTGCCATCAGTAGAAAATGAATAAAGTATGAATAGTTAAGAGAAAACAGTCTCAATTGTTTACTAAACTTCACAATCTGTATTTTTGAGCTTCCCGCCTCGTGTGTCGTAATTTTTTATGAGAAAAAAGTAAAGTCTGCCACTGTGAACAAAAATCAAGGAAGTTTTCAAGACTTTACGTCGACAATCTGCCAAAGAGAAAAGACAGCATGACAGAGAGTTTGTGACGTTAAAAAGGGAGATACGCAGTCTCGCACTTTGCCCATTAAGGTACACATTTTGTCGATTCTTTAACGAGAGACCGTGACTACATTTCAATGATGCCAAATTTTTCCTTAAAAATTGCATTACAACCGCGAAATCTTGGGAACTTCTGAATTTCACTCATTTTTCTTCTGATTTTATGCCAAAATCACAAGAATTATGGACGAAATTGCACAATTTCTTTCTTGTTAAAAATCGAGATGCTGCAGTCGAATTTGCAACTCTAGAATGGTTTTAAGTTCCGTTCGGGAAACAACGATTTCTTCCGCAAATAATGAAAATAAGGTAAATACTATTAGTTTTCTCCGATGAACTCGTTGTGATTTTTGAGCCATTTTCCGTAAGAGGAAACCCTTTGTTTTGCTGTAACAAAAGTTCGAGACAGACTCCTCATTCAAAGAATTAAAAGGTTGAAAAGATTTTGTCACCTTTAGTGTCACCACCAAGGTTAACAGGTCTTGTTTGGTAGAGCAATTTACTCGAGTTAGGTTCCAACCTAAGAATACAATTATATCAACTCCGGTGTGTTGCAGAGTATCACACGCATTTGAAGGCGTTTTATGATGGTCCGACCGCGACCTACGAAGAGTTTATGTGCTAACTTTCAGTTCAGTGCTCTTTGCGACGAATATCGTCACCCTCCGGCCAAAGTATCACAAGTGCCATGCGACGTTTCAAAATTTCCGCTGCCATTTTATTTTTTTACAGAAAAATTGTCCAACGAAGCTCTCCCGAAATTTCAATAAATTTTCTTGGCGCTGCAGATACAATTCTGTACGATTTTCAAACAGATTCAACCAACAATTTCTCCGTTGAAAAAATAAAATGTCTGCGGAAATTTTGAAACCTCGCATGGCGCTTGTGATATTTTTGCCGGGAGGTGCACTGAAAAAAAATTCTCGGCATTTTTACCAAAGTCCGTTGGTACCTTTTTTTACCGAGACCGAGATTTCTCGGTAAAATTACCAATTCCATAAACGGTAATTTTACCAAGAAAAAACTGGGATCAAATAGAACCCTGAGTTCTTGGTAATTTTACCCTCTTCTCAGTAAATACATCGAGATTTTTTTTTTCAGTGTGACGATATCTTCTCTAACCTTCTGATTATTTTGATTTGAATGAGGAGTCAGTCGCGAACTTTCGTAAGCGCAAAACAAAGGGTTGTCTCTTGCGGAAAATGCCTCAAAAATCACAGGGCGTTCATCGGAAAAGACTGATATCCTCTCTTGTTTTCATTATTTGCGTAAGCATTGCGCCTTGATTATATATTGAGGCGGAGTCACCCCTCAAGAGGGGGCGGAGCCCCCAGTCTCAAAGTTAATGTTGAGGTTTCCGCCCCTTACTCAAGCGACTGATTTTATTGAGGCGGAATGACAGGAGACTAATACCGCCAGTGAAGCGGAACAATGCGAAATAAAGCAAAAAGAGCTCAATTAAGCACAAAGCGAAAAGAATGCCGGGGAAATGTCAACGCCGCCGGTGGGAAGACCCATTAAAACCACGGGCCGTCCTCATCCTTTTGAGCCTCGCGCAACCTTTGAGGTACGCGTCACCGTAGTCGCAGGAAAAAAGGTGCTTTCCGCTATTCACCATTCACCGGCTCACCGCCCGACAAAAAACCATGCTTTGAATACCGCCCCTCACCGCGCTGCCAAATTCACGAAAGTTCCCCTCTTGGATGGATTATAGCAGCGGTGAAAGTTGCTAAATACTAATATCGTATGTAAAGATCCGAAATGGTTTATGTTATTTTATTTTATTTTTTCCCCGCACTGAAAAACAATTCTCGGCGTTTTTACCAAGGTCTGTTGGTACCTCTACCATCTCACTTTTTTTTACCAATTAATGGTAATTTTACAAAGACAGACTGGTAAGCTTACCTAAAAACCGGTATTTTTACTGTTTTTTTTTTTCAGGTAAGAATACCACTTTTATTGATAATCAAATCCCGGTAACTTTGCCATTTTATCTCGGTAATTCTACCACAGTCGATGAAAAATATTGGCGTTTTTACCAAGGTCCAGTAAAATTACCGAGAAAGTTCAATGATTTTACCGAGATTTCGCGGTAAAATTACCATACCATGAATGGTAATTTTACCAAGAAAAAACTGGGATCAAATAGAACCCTGAATTCTTGGTAATTTTACCCTTTTTTTAGTAAATACACCGAGATTTTTTTTTCAGTGCGCAAAAAAACAATCAACGTTATTGTTTGAGAGGAATTGAGGGGCTTGGAGGACAAGGCGCATGAGTGCAGTTTTTGAAAAGTTGAGATATGTATTATTTCGAGTAAAACTAGTCCTGATGCATATTCTGTGAAAAATTCCCTCCCAAATTCCAATTTTCAAGCATCAAAAAGTGATTTTAGACTTTCTTTCCGTCGTAAGAATCTGTGTAATTTCGTATTTTTCGAAATAGCAAAAACTGCATCTATGCGCCTTGTCCTCCAAGTCCCTCAAATGTAATTACGTTTTTTTGTGAGGAAAACGACGAAATGTGAGGCTTTCTGGAAAATTTGGGGTCAAAATCGTGCTATTTCCTTCTTCCCGCATTTTCAATCTTTTGCGGTGGCAGATCACACTGGGAAAAAAAAAAAAAAAAAAAAAAAAAAAAAAAAAAAAAAAAAAAAAAAAAAACCACACATTGGATCTAGAGTCCAGACTCTTGAAAACATTGACAAGAAAAAGGACTCTTGATTCAATCAGATTTAAGCTGAAATAGAAAGGAAATCCGCTCAAATTAAGAGGCTTGGTTCTTGATTTAAGCTTAAATCTGATTGAATTAAGAGTATTTCTTCTTGTCGATGATTTTAAGAGTCTGGACTCTAGATCCAATTTTTTTTTTTTTTTTGCCAG